>NW_028318256.1:611027-1222054 GCF_062004578.1 Staurois parvus | reverse complement strand
ACAAATGTAAATACCTAAGCTTCAGGGACATCTTTTCCACAGCAGACTAGTCTAGGATTAGGAAGCAATTGTGTTGCTAAATTGGCAAGAGGAGACCTGCAACAAGGGTAATACTGCATGGAATAGCGAGCTACGAGATGCCTCATTATGGCCCTGCAGTCTCATATCGATTAAACTGACCCTGCCTACACAACCCTGTGTACCTCTGAATGAGTTCAGCAATGTGCATCTGAATGATTCAGCCTTTCTTAATGGCAGAGGTAGAATTCCAATAACAGAAAGGCCAGACCCGCAAAATTATAGACCTTGAAAATGAGGAATAGGAGCTGTACGGGGACCTGGAAATTACTCTGTTAATTATTTTATTTTTAGAGCACTTACAACTGTGCATATTATTTCCCAATGCAAATATAGCCATTCAAAAGACATTAGAAAACAGTGTGAGAGCAAGACTTTCAAAGTGTGCTTGCTACATTAAGGTAATTGCATGTAATGTAGCCTAATGTCTTGTGTTATATCAACTTTCTTTTTTTATTATTTTAGAGATAGGTGTGCTTCTCAAGAGGAAGCCTAACTTGAGATACAATTAGAATTTTGTTTGTAAACAGATAATTATGAAAATTAAATTGTTACAAGATGAAGATGTTTTATCCATAATTTTACAACTGAAAAAAAGTATATAGTAGAAAAGTTATTTCTGGCTTCCGATTGCGCAACGGATCAAATTCAAAATCCTAACGCTGACGTACAAAGCTGTCCACCATACTGCCCCGAACTACATCACTGACCTAATATCCAAGTACCGCCCAGCACGCACACTCCGCTCCTCACAAGACCTCCTTCTCTCTAGTTCCCTGGTCTCCTCCTCCCATGCCCGCCTCCAGGACTTCTCCAGGGTGTCACCCATCCTCTGGAACTCCCTGCCCCAACCCATCAGATTATCACCTACTCTCCTCTCCTTTAGGCTTCCCTGAAAACCCATCTCTTCAGGGAAGCCTACCCCGCCCCCTGCTAACTTGCCGACCTCCTCCACTCTTCCTACCACTCCATCCCCCACAGCTATCTCCTCCTGTGCCACCATCCCCTCCCTCCTAGATTGTAAGCTCAAAAGAGCAGGGCCCTCGATCCCCTCATGTTTTGCATTGTATTGGTATTGTTCTGTCACATGTTCTGTCCCCCTTTGTAATGTACAGCGCTGAGCGAACTATTGGCGCTTTATAAATACTGTATAATAATAATAATTTCTACAGCTTGGCTGATTAACATGCATGATTTGAGTAAATAAAGCCTTTCAAACAGTAAAATGTGGCCAGCGTCTGACTTTAAACATTTGTTTTTTTTACCTTGGACTTACTGTTACGTATGCTTTTCATAAGGCAATAACAGGCATAGACTGCCATGTGGATAGAAACAGTTAAGACTTTATTGGACACTTTTGCTTTTGCACATATGTGCATACACGTTTGCCTAGGTGCCATCTAGCTGGACACTACCTCCTGTTTGCAAAGGCAGTTTTGACATTGTTGCTTGCCAAATTTCACCAGTCAGTACCCTGCTTGTACTAGTGTCTTCATTGGCATCTCTTCATATGATGTTTCAGAACAACTAAATCCAATTTGGCACTACAGCCAATATGATTTTTCAGCAAACATATTTAAGAGGTCATCTAAAAGACATTTGCTATGTTGCTCAGTGTGTACATGTATGAAAAACTGTTTATTTTACAATGCACACATATACATCTGTTGTGTGACAGAGTTGTCTATCATTCAGCACAGACCATTCTCTTCCTAACAGCTTGACAGTAATTGATTTCATGCTATCCCAAAATGGCCACTACATTTTACCTCTATGGGATAGCTACAGAAAACAGAGGCACATGTGCCAGCCTGGAGAGTGTGTGATATCAGAGGGAACCCTGTTCTGCAACACAGTCCAGGAGGAGAGCAATCAGTAAGAGAACATTCTGAAAGAAGGCAGCTGAGAAAGAGTTAAGAGAGACATTCTACTGGATTCCCCTGTTCATATTCCTGTTGTTCAGTGCCTAGAGGACAGTGCAGAGAAGCTACAGCAGATCTCACCTGTTTTCTGTCTATCTCAGAATACCAGAGTAGAGCTGACTGCTAGATTATAAGTGACATATAGTCCCAACAAATAAGTTCCATGTGCTATAGTGACTGTCCCTCAGATTTCTGGCATTGCATCATTCTGCTGCAATACAATGCTACTACTTTTTTAGCTGTCTGCTCATCCCATCAGGAGCTAGTCTGATTGAGTGTATTGCATAATGAAGGACAGACAAACAGCAAATAAAGAGTAGCTTCTGCTGGATAAGTGAAGTGATTGAGAAAAGATCTTCCTTCAAGACAAATCATCTTAATGGGACTGTACACCTGTTATGTCTTTAAGTGTGTAGTATTTTAAAGAGACAATACATCAGTTATTCTTTCATTACTTTGGAAAGGAAATTGTTACTGCAGAGTTGTCCAGGGACTCAGGGCAGACTCATTAACTGACCAACAGACAAGTTAGGGACTTGTATTACAGTTAGCTTAGATAGAGAGAGAAAGTGAACTGTTATACATACAGGGATTGCAAGGATCGCAATTGAGACCCGGCCCAATGCTCCAGGTGCCCCATGCAGGTCCTGTACACCTGGGTAGGAGAGGAAGTGGGGGCAGCATATAGAGGAAATGATCTCTTGCAGGTCCAGAAAGACTGCAAGAGGAAAATTGAGGGGACAGGCTCCTCTACATGCCACCCCACTGCCACTCCTATCCACCTCTTGCTGCCCCAGGCTCCTGAGTACTCTCCAGACCCCCTCATCTCCCGGCGCGCTGATGGGTTCTCCCATCCCCTTTCCCACTGGCTGCTGTGGGAGATCTGTCAGGATAGAGAGAGGGAAAGAGGCTGGTAAATATGTCATTTACCAGCCCCTTCATTGCCTTAATGAATAGAGTCAGTGATCCGTATCGATTACCAACTCTGTCCATTCATAACTAAATCATAGTAAACTGTGTTTACTATGCTTCAGTTTGTGCTGCTAAGGCTGCAGAGAAGGAGATTGAGGGATTGTCCTTAATATCTTTTCTCAAAGGTCTCTTTTCTTATGTCTCAAAGGTCTGTTTACACCCCTGATATTTCACCAAGCTCCTAAAATTTTTAAATAAGTAATAAAAAATTAAATTGTAAAAAAAATTAATGAAATGGAAAAAATAAAATAACAAAATTAAAAACTACTGCCACCAGTGGTGGTACTACAAGAGTCACAAAGGTCGCACTTGCCTGGGAGTCTCTTTATGGTTTCCTGCACCAGGGCCCTGAAAATTCAAGATACGCCTCTGCATAGTACATTTGTTGATGTTGCAATGCCAGCACTGTGATTCCACTGGTATTTAATAAATGTGTTCCTTGGTTTGGTTTGTTTATTTTTCTTCTGTTCAGTGTGTAATTGTCGCTAAATAAAGTGGCTTGTTATTTACAATTACCTGTTTCACTGTGTCAAGGTATTTAAGGTGAGTATGAGATTCAGGTAGGAGCTGTACCCATAAATTTAATAAAACAAACACTTACAGAAGTTTACATTTATGAGTTTGCTCCCTCTACAAAGGTGATATATTGTATATAAAGAGCCAAAGGTGATTTTCAGCTACACGCACACACACACACACACACACTGTCCATACACTATTTTTTATAGAGACAACAAACTTCATCTTGTGTTTGTCCAAATAAAAGGCTTGCACTGAAAGCTGAAGGGAGGACTCTACCATGGTACAATAATACAACCCTTGGCAAAAAGAATGGAATCACCACTCTTGGAAAATGTGCATTCAATTGTTTAATTGTGTGGAAAAAAAACTAATCACAGACATGCCTCTAAACTATTTTCATTTAACATTCCAGCCATTTGGCTTTAGGAAACACTTAAAAAATAAAAAAAGAAAGAAAACTGTAGTTGGTTGCAAGGGTTTTTGCTGATCCAGCATAGGACACAAATATGGAATCACTCAATTCTGAGGAAAATATTATGGAATCATGAAAAAAACACTACAGTACACCACTAGTACTTTATTGCACCACCTCTAGCATTTATAACAGCTTGAATTTTAAGGCATGGATTTAACTATTGACAAATAATATTCTTCATCAATCCGGCTCCAACTTTCTCCTATTGCAGTTGCCAGATCAGTTTTGTAGGTTGGAGCCTTGTCATGGACCATTTTCTTTCATTTCCACCATAGATTTTCAATTGGATTGAGGTCTGGACTTTTTGCAGGCAATGCCATTGACATTATATATCTTTCTTGAAGGAACATTTTCACAGCTTTTGCCCTATAGCAAGATACACTATCATCCTGAAAAATGATGTCATCATCACCAAACATCCTTTCAATTGACGGAATAAGAAAAGTGTCCAAAATCTCAAAATAAACTTGTGCATTTATTGAAGCTTTAATGACAGTGATCTCCCTGGTACCTTTACCTGACATGCAACCCAATATCATCAATGATTGTAGAAATGTGCATGTTTTCTTCAGGCAGTTGTCTTTATACATTTCATTGGAATGGCACCAAACAAAAGTTCCAGCATCATCACCCTGCCCAATACAGATTGGTGATTCATCACTGAATATCACTTTCATCCAGTCATCCACAGTTCATGATTGCTTTTCTTTAGCCCACTGTAACCCTGTTTTTTCTGTTCAGGTGTTATTGATGGCTTTCGTTTGGCTTTTCTGTATGTAAATCCCATTTCCTTTAGACAATGTCTTACAGTTTGGTCACAGACATTGACTCCAATTTCTGCCAATTTGTTCTTCTTTTGTTTTGTTGTGCATTTTCTGTTTTCAAGGCATATTGCTTTAAGTTGATGCTTTGATGTCTTCTTTGGTCTACCAGTACGCTTTCCTTTTACAACCTTCCCATTTGATTAGTACTTGGTCCAGATTTTAGACACGGTTGACTTGGAACAACCAACATCTTTTGCAACATTCCGTGATGATTTGCCTTCTTGAAGAAGTTTTATAATCCTCTCCTTTGTTTCCACTGACATCTCTTGTGTTGGAGCCATGATTCATGTCAATCAGCTTGGTGCAACAGCTCACCAAGGTGTGCAAGCACGCTTTTTTAACTGCAGACTAATTAGCAGATGTAATCTGATGCAGATGTTTGTTTTAGAACTGCTAAGTACATGGTGATTCCATAATATGTTTCACGAACTGAGTGATTTCATATTTTTTTCCTCTGCTTGATCTGCAAAAAACAGTTGCAATTGACTACAGTTTTCTTTCTTTTTTATTTTTTTTAAGTGTTTCCTAAAGCCAAAAGGTTGAAATGTTATATGAAAATAGTTTTGGGCCATGTCTGTTATTTTTTTTTCTTCTCCATAATTAAACAATTGAAAGAACATTTTCCAAGAGTGGTGATTCCATACTTTTTGCCTGGGGTTGTATAGGTTCACAAAGGACAGAGATATAAACAGCCAAGATCAAGAACCCAACATACTCTGAATGCTTTAGCAGGTACATCCATCCTGCCACTAAACACAGCCCTTTTCCCACTTAACGCCAACGTAGGGGGCTTTTATCACATTGACTACCAATGTAAAAAGGCATCCTTTTTGCCACAAACCCAATAATGTATGAGGTAATTTTTCCAGTGTCTATTAATTCTTTCTTCCACTAAGCAAGCATGTAAGTGGACTCTTCTCCCATTGACCACCAATGTATTGAGGCATCTTTCTGTCACTAACCAGCAAAGGAAGGGGCCCTTCTTCCTCTGAACACTAATTTTAGAGGAAGCCCTCCTTCAATTATGACCAATGTAAGGGGGCCCTTCTCTACACATGACTAAGACAAGGGAGTATTTCTTCATTTGCCACGAATGCAAGAGAACACTACAATTTTCTCTGTCTACTTTTCTATCTGCCTGTCTGCCCATTATTACTGTTTTTTTCATGACGATTATTAAAATTAATTTTGTGGTTAAAAACATGGTCAACCCCAGATGTAAAATAAGCAAGAGACACCACTGTTGAGATGTGACCCTGAAATGACCCATATAATGCATATAACATAGTAAAAATAACTGATGCATGCACTACTGCCTATTAATTCAGTGCTACCAAGCCATCCTTCTCAAGATGAGGATGACTCAGACGTATAATCTTTATTATTTTCATGAAGCAAAGGTTTCTTTTAAATCAAGCAGTGAACTGCTAATGCTATCCAATAACAGGGCTGTTAGAGGAATATTTCAGTTTATATGTAATCTTTGTTCTATATGCTCCATTACAACCAGATTAATATTTCAGCTTCTTATCACATGATTCTTTTCTGTGTAAATTCTCACATATATGGGCCTGAGACTGCGGTGAGTAAAGCTGGCTATAGATGGATACAATTTTGAATGCAAATTCTTAGGAAAAGTCTTTGGAAAATTCTCAGGAACATTCTTAGAACATTTGAATGTTGTTCAAAAGATTTTATTTGCTTTTACCAATCAATTTTTGAATAAATGGACTTTACTGACGGAAAACCTTATATATTATTAGAAAATTGTTAATTCGAAAAAAAAATTCCATCCTGCTCCTTTAAATTTTCTCATCACAGCAATTGAAAATGAATGTTGATCTGACCCACTAATGATTAAAACAAGAGAAAAGAACAAATTTTTTTATACCCTTTTTTTCTTAAGAATTTTTGTTCAAGAATCTACTCATCTATGGCCAGTTTAAAGGCGGTGTTAAACTCACAGGACAAGGTGGCCTTCATTTTTGCCTATTCAGATTTAAATCTACATTTCTGTCAAAATCAGGATATTCTAAAGGCATTCTTTTTCCCTACTGTATTTGTGGGTCACAAGATTCAGAACTTTAGGCTATAGAGTGAGTTGGGTTGGATAAATAATTAGAAATCCATTTCCCCAGTGATTTACCCAATCCACTGAGCCAAACTTCACCCAGTAGATGCTAATCCTATCATATTTTTCTGATGTCTTTATTGCTCCTACCCACAAAAGAGTACTAGCTAATCAAACTAAATTTTGTCATGGCTAAAGAAATACAGTACATGTCTAAAAATACTGTTACCAATAAAGGGCAGGTCCTTTATATGGGACATCTCAAAACATGAGCCCGTTTTAAAGAACCCGGAGTTCTCTTCAGTCTGTATAGGAGGAGTAGTGAAAACAGCAAGTTCATTTTCTACTGCTGCCTCTAAGGAAATTGCAAATTGGATCCTCTGAACCCAGTTTCAAAATGTATAAGGCAAATCTCTTTCCATTGTGGTCTCATTTTTTCCACTTAGTGAGTGAACTAATGAATAATCACAGTGAAAGAAGAGGACAGTGGAAATGTTCCAGAATGGTGTAGTCTTGCTACTATTATGAATCTCATGTAGTATGTTTGATTTTTTGACTTTAACTATTTCTTTAACCTAGTGGGACTTATTTACTAAAGATGTAGTGGATATTCCCTTTTCAAAGTGAATATTTCCATCAGTTTTACGTGTATGCTGCATGTTAATCCCTATTAAATATATAATCCCTATTATTTGCCAAACCTACACCCATTTACTGGATGTGCTAACCTCTACTACTGATATTAAATTTGCTAACAAAATTCAGATTTAGATCATTGCATGTCTCTTCTGCAATAAAGATTCTGCCTGCTAGCAGTTTGTGACAGTGAAACCTTACCAGTCTAAACAGGTGGAGAGAGAGAGCAATCAGAGTTCTGTTTTTCCCTTATTGTCAATTTATAGACTGAGAACAGGGGGGTGACCAAGATATATTGCTTAACTGCAATACAGAAAAGTGAGGTTACAGACCTGGTTATGTTGTTTTGCCTAGAACACAAAATTGTTTGAGCACATCTACAAATCCTATGAAAGGTATATAGTTTCCATACACATATGTCAATTGTGTATTTAGCTTTAAAAATCACAATATGTTCATTATTAAGAAATTATTGCTGTTTTCCAAAAGCTGTCTGGGACACTAAAAAAATAATCAGATACGGTAAGGCATCTATGAATTTACAGAATTTTTTTTACATAATCCTAGTTGAAGGAGCATTTATAAAGCATCATGACATTTAATGTTTGGGCAGTTACCCTTTACTGTCAAATTCAGAACATTCCCACTGACCTTGAAAAAAAAATACAGAGCTATTAGGTTTTTTTACATGCAGTACTGAGAAAAGGTCCAAAAGTCACAAGTTTTAAGAGACTTTAGGGCTAATCCCACATAACAGGATTTATGCTCATTCCAGCCATTAAACTGAATGCACTATACAACAAAAGGATGACTGAGCAATAAAAAGCAAATACGATAAGTGCTCTACTTTCACCTGTCAATTTTAGAAACATTCTTTAGTTCTTAAACATCAGACTTTTATTAAATTTTTGATCTTGAAAAGTTCCTCAGTTGTTTACTTCTGACACTTTTGCAATACAGGCATGGTGCTCTGAGTCGTCGCTCTGTTTTATTAGTTGGTGACCTGATGATTAAATCCAGATTGCTTCCACCTGTCTTGCCCTGTCTTTGGCCAGATCCCCAAAAATGACAGTCATTTATAAAGAAATTACAAAAGCACAGCAACTGTGTGATGCAAAGCCTCCTTTAGGATATGACAGCTTTCTGCTGAGGGATTGGATGCATGCAACATTAGCATTCCTTCTGCTATCCCACTGCTGAATGGTATCAGTGTTTTCTGTGTGAAGCACCTTGAAAGGCAAATGAAAATACACACGCAAGACAGGTAGAAGATTTCAAATGAATATTTCAAAGGTATACCAGATGGCTGCAGAAAGAACATATGAGTTTAGATGGAGCAAAAAAAATGAGATGAAAGTTGCAATGGCAACTAGGAGGAGGCAAGCTTAAAACATACGGATATCTCATCATGCAGGCTTTCTGGAAAAGATCAAGAGTTACAGTTTTAAATCTGGTCAGCCGACATCAAGCTTCAGGAGATATGTGAATCTCATATGACAAGCAACAAAAAAATTAGCATCAATCAGCAAAAGTCCAAAAAAAAAAAAAAGCAGAAGGAATTAAAGTGAACCTACCGTGAGAAGCCACCAAAAATGTCTGTTTTTTAATCTTTTCCTTTTTGTAGCCAAAAATACTCCTTTGTGCAGCTTTTTAATTTAATTATATTTAGTTACTTCCAGAAACATGGTCCTTCTTTCTGTCTATTTGATATCTTTACATTTTTGACTATTTGATATCTCTGTGTGCATGATAGCTCTGACATCAGGATACTTCGTTCTACATGATACAAGACATTTCTGTCTGCATGCCATCTTTGGCCTCAAGGTCTTTCTTTCTGAATGACAACTCTGGCATCAGGACACTTCTGTCTGCATGATACCTCTGGTTTACTCCCCAATTATCCCTATTTTAAGGGAAACGTCTTTACTGTGCATCCTTCTGTCCCTATTTCCACCTCTATTGTCTGAGTTGTTTTGATATATAGATCTGCCTACATTTACTGTTTAGGGACACCTTAATAACTCTAAGCTTACAGAACTAAGATTTTGCCATTACAGCATGAAACAGCAGGTGCTGGCAGTCTTTTCAAAATGCAGATTGAGAAGAGCTAGATGAAAGAATGAACTTACGAAAGATGAGCACATAGAATATCAGGTAGAGGTCAAGAAAAATACTGTGTGGTTTGCTTAAAGGAGGGAGGATGAAAGAGGTTCCAGAGTGTCACGCAATTGAAGGTAAAATGGCATAGTCTATTCCTAGCATAATTTGGGGTTCTGAATGTCATGAACCATGCTGCTATATGTCACTTTAATAACCTATGAGGGATCACTGTGCCAAGATGGGAAACATGATTAACATTCTATTCATGTGTTATCTGAGGTATTTTAATACGTCCTTAGTAGTATAAAAGCTAAGTTCCACTTTTGTTTCTGCCTTTATTAGTGATTGCTCTTCTTACTTTCTTTCTGTCTGAACCTACTGAGATCCCACTCTCCCCACCACTTCACCTATATTGGTCAGCACTATCCTTTGAAAAATAAGCTAATGGAATGTGGACAAAAACATTCAGAAGCATTCATAGAGAGTCTGTGACACTCTTTAGAATTCCGTTGTGCCGCTGCATGACTTATTGGTTCCGGCAACATTTATGTACCTGTTGTAAACAAGTATGTGAGTTTGCTGCAAGCTCCACATGCAAAGGCTCACTAAGGCTGAATTATTCATACAGGCCAACAACACAAAAATGGCAACCATCCCAACCTATAACCAGCCTTAGAATTGTTCATACAGACACTCTGTTCTCAGTGCAGATGAACTCTCTCCCTACTCCTGCAGCAGTTACATAGATAGCAGAGGAGTTTTGTCTCTGGATGGGCAGAGCCTGATAGTGAAGCTGAGACACAAATTCAGCAGACAGTGGGTGCATCCTTAGCCAATAGACAGCCTGCTATTGGATATAGAATCTGCTCAATGCCTGCTACCATACACAAAAAGAGAATGGACCTGATGGGGAACTAGTGTCTCAGCTTCCTCATAAGGCTCAGTTTACTGTAGCATCACTGGTTATGGGATACAATGGTAATGCTATGGAAATATCAACATTACCCTGTGTGGTCCCGGCACAGTTACCGCATGGTAACAGAAAGCTCCTGAACTCTGCTTGTGAATTGGAGCTTTCCAATCATGTGACTGCTGTGACAGCCAATCATGGCCGTCACATGACCAAAAATTCTCCCCTCCCGGCATTTTAAACCTCTTAAAGGGCCAGGAAGCACGGGTGGGAAGGGGTTAACAACCAGTGACAGCTGGGGAAGGGAGGGTGTAGCAGCACTCTGCCTTTCTTTGTATGTCAGATTACAGTTGGTCTTAATTACCTCCATTTTCATAAAGTTGCTGAAATGGGTGGAAGATATTTTTTAATCGGGTGCAGGTCATTTTAAGGGGTCATACCACTGGAAAAATGTCCTTCCCAGCCACCTCACAGAGCACTCCGTCCCCTTTAACATAGCAAATTTCTTCCTAACTAACACACACATCACTCACAGCAGATCTCCACACATCTCTAAAGGCCTTCTGCTCATAGTTCAACTCATCCTACACCCCACTTTGCATGCCCACATTGTGCCCTTTATCCATCTCACATTCCTCCACAGTCACCACACCCCCATTCACATAATGCTTCTCCTCTCTCCACTCACAGTGCACCCTTCCTCCTTATAGAGAGACCACATTATCTTGGGCCAACTCACAGTAGACCACATTGTAGAATGAGTCCAGTTTTGGGAAGTGTATGGCTTGTCACTAGTAAAGTACACACTAGGGAGCACCATAAGTCTTATGTTTACTCTTTATTGAAAAGATATTGTTCAGAATTATATATGCAATTTATTTATTATTTAATGATTTTAGATTATGTATTTTTTTTATTTTATTTATTTGAATGCGCCTTGTTTAACAATATTGACATATAACACAATGGTGGTGGGTGAATGAAGCCACTACACCCTTTAGGAAGTGATCCAGCTATAGGAAAAGGAATTGTGTCACAGGAAAGGGAGGAGTTACTTTCAGTAATATAAACTGCAGAGTGAAGCCAGAATTTCCTGTCTCTGATGACGCCCAGTGGGAGAGGTGAAATACATAAATGGAACGTCCGGTTTCTGGTGACGCCACATCTGGTCCGTGGAACGCACACAGACCAGCGGCATTCCCGGACTGTGCTATAGCTGCTTCTATCTCTTGTTCAAAGTGAATTTTGTTAATATATGTAAGTGAAATTTTAATTTACCTTTTAAATAAAATATATTACTACACTATGAGGGTTCCCTCTTCCCTTTGATTTCTATTGCCTGAGGCGCTACCCACCCAGCGGCGGACTGACCATTCCAGCACTCGGGCACTGCCCGAGGGCCCGGGGTCAGTAGGCGGCCCCATGAAATGACCCTGGTACCTTTTTCATAGGCTTTTTTGAGTGTGGGCAAGGACACAGGGGCCCCATGATCCCCTATTGCCCGGGGGCCCCATGAGTTGTCAGTCCGCCCCTGTACCCACCCTCATCCATTGTCACTATATTTCATACCATTGAATGGAAATGAGTATCTGAAGAAGAAAGGAGACTAGCAAGGAGGCATTCTTCCGCAGAGAGAGCATATTTGACTGTTATGCTAACAGCAGGAGTTCCATCTTGTTTGATGATTGTGGATAAAGGAGTGGGCACAGTTCACGGATCACATTGTGGTTTTTGAGCACTGAGCACTTTACTGAGGAAGATTTCATGCAGAAGTGGAAGCACTGCACTATATAAAGTTATACTGGACTCTGATTGATACTTGATAATTTATTATTGTCTATTTATACTGTTGAGCTTTGTGTTATAATTTAATTTCACAGTAGACCTCACCTTCCCTTGGAGCATAGTACATCTCTCCCCAGGAAACACACCACGCCATTAGCATAACCCCCCCTCTGCATACAGTGCATCACTTACAACAGTGCTAAACCACTCCTTTTACAACAAACACCCCAACTAATAGGACATCAAATTCCAACCTGTACCTTACTTCTCAAACCTCATCTTCTGCCCCCTGCTCCTTTCCAATTACTTCAAATTCCCTGCTGACAGGTATTCCTCCCCAGTCACCTTGTACACTGAAATCTCACATCAGGTGCCTCCCTGGCTGAAAAACATCCCTTCCAAATCACCTTCCCGCAGTGACAGACATCTCTCCCTGCCCACCTCACCTTCCCATACTAACAGTCATCCCTTACCTCCCACCTCACCTCTCATTGACAGAAATCTCTCTCTGACTGTCTCTCCACTGACATATATCCCTTCCAATCCACTTCACACCTCCACTGACAGGCATTTCTTTGCAGCCACCTCCCCTGTTGACAGACATGCTTTCATATCCACATCACCCTTCCGCTGACATATTTCTCCCCCCACCTGCCTCACCTCTACACATACACCCCTCCCTGGTCTCTTAATTTCTCCACTGACATATCCATCACCATTTTCTAGTGCCCCCACTGACCTACATTCTTCTTTATCCTCCTCACCTCTCTTTGCCCTGACAGATATCCCTCCTTGCCCACCACAACCATCTTACATTGTGCTTCTATTCTCCCCTCCTGTCATGGCACCAACCAGCATATGCTCCACACTCCTGACCTGCACTGCCTGCTACCATATGCTCTACTTTTCTGCACATACTCACTGCTGTCATACCCACTACACTCCTTTCCTGCACATACGGGATGCTGTTATACTCTCAGCACTCCTTTACTGAACATACTCCTTGGTGTCTTATGTGCAGCACTCCTGTCCTGAGAATACTGCCCATCACCATATACTTTTCAGTGCTCTTTTGCATATACCGCCCATCACCATATGCTCCATACCTCTCTACTGGCCATACAACCCCTCATCATACCCTCTGCACTTCTTTCCTGCACATAATGCCAGCCATCATTGCCTTCACACTCTCCTGCACAAACTGCCAGCTATCATGCCTAGAACACTCTTCTGCTGCACATATGCACATATTGGGGTTTATTTCCTAAAGCTGGTTCACTCAGAATTTGGTGCAGTTCTGCATGGAAACAAATCGGCTTACAGATTTTATTGCTAAAGCTTAATTGAACAAGCTGAGGTTAGAAGCTGGTTGGCTACCATGCACAAGTGCACCAGATTCTGAGTGAACCAGCTTTAGTAAATCTCCTCCATTGTCTTCTTTGCACTCCTCTCCTGCACATACTTTTGCTGGTGCACCCTTTGCCCTCTTCCTGTACAAACTGCCCACTGTTGTAACTTTGGTACATTTCTCCTGCATTCATTGCCCACTGTCATAACATTTTACCACATCTCTACTCTCCATTATCCATGTTACTACCCATGGGTAGTATACTGCCTATATTACCCATCGTCATGCCAGCTGTTCCTGGATGTAAGGCCCCAGAGTGCTCTCACGAAGATGGGTATGTTTTATTAATTGTTGTTTGTATTAGATCTAGACCAGGGGTGTCCAACCTTTTAAATTTCGTAGGCCACATTGGAAGAAGTGGAATTGTCTTGGACCACATATATGGTGCACTAACAATAAGGAGAGAGGATGAGCAGGAAAAGTCAGAAAGATTGCAAGTTAAAGTAATACTAAAGGCTTGTGTTTTTTCTTTTTTTTCGAATAAACATGGCACACTTACCTGATCTGTGCAATGGTTTTGCACAGAGCAGCCCTGATCCTTGTCTTCTCAGGTCCCCCCCCTGTTGAGTGACCCCAATAGCAAGCCTCTTGCTATGAGGTCACTAGAGCAGGCTTGCTTCCGAACTGTCCTCCTGTGAATGAACATTGTCAAATCAAACACAGAGTGTGGCTCAGCCCTGTCCACACTCTCTCCTCATTGGCTCACTGGCTGTGATTGACAGCCAATGGCTCTGCTGTTGTGTGAGCCAATGAGAAGACAGAGATCTGGGAGAGCCACTGCTCTCATGCACATCTCTGAATCGAGAAGGGGCTCAGGTAAATATAAAGGAGAACTGGGGGGGCTGCACCCAGCAGGGTTTTTTTACTTTATTGCATAGAATGCATTAAGGTTAAAAACTGTCTGTCTTTAGAACCACTTTACACATGACTGATATAGATAATGTATCTATATGAGTAATAAAACTTGATTTTTTAAAAAAAAAATTTATTATAAAAGAGGACAACATAAACCTAGTGAGATATTTATTACTGTTTTTGATGAACTAACGCATCAATATCTGGTTTGCTGGATGTAGTAGCAATTCTCAATGAATTGTCAAGGTGATTATCAGATATTTTGGTTACAATTTTGCCCTTCATGTGCTTCATATAGTTGCCTACAAATATAGGTGCTGCGGAAAACTGATGACATGAATAAGGTGTGATTGTGAAGAGAGGGAGATTTTCCTTGGGGAAGATAAAACTTTTAAAAGTCCAGTGAGATACATTATCAAATTTTTCTTCGGCCACATGTTTTCGCTAAGTATAAATGCATTTTTACCAAAAACATTTTAAAAAATCAACATTTTTAAATAAGTTTACAATTTTGTATTGGGCTGTATTCATAGTTGTCCCATGAGGCCCATGGGCTGCAGGCTGGATACCCCTGATCTAGTATATAGACACAGTTTTTTTAATGCTTTATAGTCATTTTTTTCTTTTCTCTTTAAAATGCAAAATATGTTTCATAGAAAGTTCTGCATGTTTAACTAGTAATACAAGTTCTGCAAAATGTATTTGAAGGAAGAAGGTCAAATGAAGTTTAAATTACTTTTTAAAGTATTTGATGGAAGTGGAACCAAAATCTGCAATGTTCCTTCACATTTCACATAACGAATTAATGGTTCAGCCCATGTGCTACTTTTACTCTATTTATATATTTACAATAAAAGATACTACAGTTGTTATATCGTTTATTATTTTACTATATGTGTAAAAAAACTACTGGAAGCTCAGACGGTAGATAAAAGAAATGAAAGTGAAATGCTGCTTTGTGTTGTACAGCATACATTGTGAGCACGTCTCTTAAAAAGATTAATTTTATATGTGTACTTATGGTTTTGAGCCTCAGTTACCCCTTTGTAATAGAGCCTTCAATTTTAAGATCATTATACATCCCAGTTTATTAATATTATTGGTTTAATATTTTTAAAGAAATAAAATCATATGGGATTTTCATACAACACAATAATGATATAGATACTTGGTCAAGATGATTCCCTCTATGACGCAGAATGTAATCTTAGCTGCTGCTATTTTAATCCTTTAAGAGCTAACATCAAGTTTTCAGAGTTGCATGCTCAAGTCAGCCAGGTTGCCAGAAATTACAGGTCATACTGTACCTTAGACAGCCTTCCTAATAAGCTTTTTGTAACTGCAGTGAGTGGTAAAGGCATTTACCATTTTCATACAGCAGCTACAAGAAGCACTGCACACAACCTGCAACTCTATACTATTTCTACTAACTCTTTATAGCAGCCTTTATCAACCTTTTTAACCTTGAAATTAATTACAGGTCTTAAGGGACCCCTGTTAATAAGTATTATTTATTTACAGCTTAACAAATAGTAAGCTGTAGCTATAAGAATAAATAAAAAAATAAGAAACGTGATGCATTTGACACCCGGGGATGCTCTATAGCACAAATGTATTTTCAGTAATAATACTAAAATGAAACAAATAATAATAATAAAAATAGCGATCAAATAAATGTACAAATACAAATGTTTAATCCACTTACAGCCTGTAGGATGTCATATGACGTCCTGGATTTTGAGTGGAGATACCGGGAAGATGCCTGCATGGCCAGTGATCCTCTGTAATGTAAAAGCAATCCCATAGGCTAATTAGCTGCTGGATTGTTTTTTCGAATAGCAGTGCCCCCCTCTTACCTCTCTGGTGCTTAACAGGGCTCTCCTGTTGCATCGGGAAGCCTGAGAACAAAAGCCAGCGCTACCGCCAGATTACCATAGAGCGAACAGGGACCAGAGCATCACCAGTGATCATATGATGTCACAAACTGGAAGTGGCAAGTATTTTGTCACTTCAGGTTTCACTGGATGTAAACAAAGCCATTTTTGGCTTGGGGACCTTCTGATCAGGGGCGGACTGACCATCTGGAAACTCGGGCACTGCCCAAGGGCCTGGGGTCAGTAGGGGGCCTCATGAGATGCCCCTGATACCTTTTTAATAGGCTTTTTTGAGTTTGGGCAAGGACACAGGGGCCCCATGATCCTCTATTACCAGGGGGCCCCATAAGTTGTCAGTCCGCCCCTGCTTCTGATCAGACCAATCTGAGGTTTACACAGATCTGGCAAACAGCCCAGTAATAGGGATGCCACCTCTTTCTCTGGGGTTATCACAGAGGTATCATCTCCCCTCATCCAGCCTACTAATTGAACAGTTAAAAAGCAGAGCAAGACTGATGAGATCATTTTTCTGCACATCTGTTCCTTCCTCCTGTCAGGATGTTCCTTGTCAGCACATTTAGATGCAGCAAACCATATTGGCTCCCATGGCTGCTTGCCTTGTCTACTAGCTGCTGTATAGGGAAGTAAACAAGTTAAATGCAACTCAAAATCAAATACTTACACTGGTCATATTTAAAATAATAAATGTGTTACTTTTAGGTGGTCTGACTGCCCTTATTACTAGTGAACAGTCTTGACTGTTTTCTCTTTACATCAGTACATTTATTTAACTATCTACCCATTGCCATGTCTTTAACCACTTGACCTCCAGAAGATTTACCTCCCCTACCTGACCAGGCAATTTTTTTGCTATATGGCACTGCGTTATTTTATCTGACCATTGTGTGGTACATAAATTATATTTATGTAATTTTTCCCCCAGAAATAGAGCTTTCTTTTGGTGGTATTTGATCACCTCTGAGTTTTTTGTTTGTTGTATTATAAACAAAAAAAAGACCAACATTTTTAAAATAAAAACAATATTTTTTTACTTTCTGCTATAAAATATATCCAATAAAAAAAATTTAAAAAATCAAATTGTTTCATAAATTTAGGCCAATATGTATTCTGCTACATATTTTTTTGTAAAAAAATCCCAATAACCATATATAGATTGGTTTACGCAAAAATTATAGCATCTACAAACTAGGGTATATACTGTATATATATATATATATATATATATATATATATATATCTATATAGACTGGAATTTTTATTAATTTTATTTTTATACTAGTAGGGGCGGCGATGAGCAACTTATAGTGGGACTGCAATATTGTGGCGGACGATTGGACACTGGCTGACACTGACACTTTGTGGGAACCAGTGGCACTAATACAGTGATCAGTGCTAAAAATATGCACTGATACGGTACTAATAACACTGGCTGGGAAGGGGCTAAACATCTAGGGTGATCAAGGGGTTAACTGTGTGCCTAGCTATGTGTAATGTGTACTGGGTATGCTGTTTTTACTAGGTAATGTGCTGGATTCTATTTCCTGCTTGCAGAGAAAGAAAATACAGAACATTGCTGCTGACAGGACAAAGCTCTGCCTTGTTTACATAGGAAGAGCTGTGTTGTCAGTCTCCTAAAGTCTAGGCTGTGGGTGTCAAACTGGTGGCCCTCCAGCTGTTGCGAAACAACAAGTTCCATAATGCTTCTGCCTTTGGGAGTCATGCTTGTAACTGTCAATCTTGCAATGCCTCATGGGACTTGTAGTGTGGCAACAGCTGGAGGGCCACCAGTTTGACACCCGTTGGTCTAGACCAGTGGTGGGCAACCTTTTTTTTCAACTGAGCCAAATCTCGCCAAAACCACGATTGAAATTTATTTTGAGAGCCACATTTTTAAAACTGAAAATACATCCCCCATATAGTAATTCATCCCCCCTATAGTAATTCATCCCCCATAGTAATTCATCCCCCATATAGTAATTCATCCCCCATAGTAATTCATCCCCCATATAGTAATTCATCCCCCATAGTAATTCATCCCCCATATAGTAATTCATCCCCCATATAGTAATTCATCCCCCATAGTAATTCATCCCCCATATAGTAATTCATCCCCCATAGTAATTCATCCCCCATATAGTAATTCATCCCCCATAGTAATTCATCCCCCATATAGTAATTCATCCCCCATATAGTAATTCATCCCCCATAGTAATTCATCCCCCATATAGTAATTCATCCCCCCTATAGTAATTCATCCCCCCTATAGTAATTCATTCCCCATATTGTGTCAATTCACTTACCTTTGCTCCGCACGTTCCTCTCGCCGTGTTCCCGCGCCGTTCCGGTCTTCAGGGCGGACTGTGAGAGGAGAGGAGTTCGTCACGCTGCCCCGCCTACATCCTGACAGCCAATGTTTGCCACGCTCCGCCGGCCGGATTAAAAGGTCCGCCGGGCCGTAGTTTGCCCATTGCTGGGCTAGCTGCAGAGTCCTGACTTTTGGGGCGGCTGCCCGAGAGGAGGGAGGGGAGCGGGCGCCCGGCACACAGAAGAGCCGCATTAAAATGTGTAAAGAGGCCACATGTGGCTCGGGAGCCGCGGCTTGCCGACCACTGAGCTACGGCAACCCTATTGCCTGTCACCTGGTGGGCAGTGTGCTCCGGAGCCGCAGCAAAGGTGAAAAAGAGCCGCATGCGGCTCTGGAGCCGCGGGTTGCCGACACCCAGTCTAGACAATCGGTGGGTGCTGGCATTCATCCATTGGCTGGCACCCACTGATCGGCTTCTGCTATGACCAATCACAGCAGAAGCAGTGCACCTGCGGTGTGCACACGCACCTGCGACCAGGAAGTGCATAACAACATTCATATACGTGATCCTGCACAGTACGGCCACCCTGCACCAGGATATCTGCTATGGGGCAGTTGGCAAATGATTAAACATCAAAGTGGTGATTCTTATATCTGCACCCGTTTGTGTAGAAATAACCATAAGGTGCCAAATAATCTCTGATTCATAGACACTGTATACAGAGTTAATCTGAGTGGCTCTTTACTGTGGGATTCCTGTGAGCACTCTTTACAACTGTGACCATCATTCATGCTTAACATAACAATTGACAGTTAAATATCGTAGCACTGGAAACTGAATAATGGCCTGGCAACGAAAAGGTAATACAGACTGGCACATACGTAGTTATGGAACTATTAGGCCCAAATGCCCAGGTGCTCAAGCAGTATTTCTAGTTTTATACTTTAGTGCTTGAAATAATGCATTACAATTTACTTCCTCGGCTGAGTTTTTTTTTTTTTTTGCTTTTATTTATCAATAATATGAATATGAGAGAATACAAATATAAAAATAAATTGCACAGACTGCAATTATTATTAGTAGTAAATGATGTGCCTGCTTCTAAAACAATTGTGCTGAGGGCATAGTCACCTGATTTGATGGAAGGTGTCCTCACTGCTCTAACATAAATCACTTCAATAACCTTTACAGACTCTTGCCAAGAAGTCTGGGAGGATGCCAATACGATACATCATCTTAAAGTCTGTTTGGCGTGGATGGATTGTCACTGATAAGTGTTGTATGCATTGATCTTATCTCTATATCTTGAGCATTATTGCCCTGACCTGAAATTTGATTATAACAGGAAATTTTTTACAAAGAGTATTTCAGGGAAATGACGATATTTTGAACATTGTTGATTGCACACAACTGATATTTTAAATACAGTTTCTAAGGAACAGGAATTTGAAACAGAAACAATATTATCCTTTATATTATCCTTTTTTATCCTTGGTAAAAATGCAGGAACTTGTGACTCTCCATTCTCACTGTGCTCTTCTCCATATTTCAACATTTACATTTCCTACTGTGGCCAGCAGCGGACTGACCATTTGGGAACTCGGGCACTGCCCGAGGGCCCTGGGTCAGTAGGGGGCCCCATGAGATGCCCCTGGTACCTTTTTCATAGGCTTTTTTGGGTGTGGTTTGAGTGTGGGTGAGGACACAGGGGCCCAATGAGCCCCTATTGCCCAGGGGCCCCATGAGTTGTCAGTCCGCCCCTGACTGTGACCCATACATAAAAACTTGGAGCGCCACTCAAAGCACTGCAAATCTTCCCCCTACAGTCTGAAGCACAGATTGGGTGCCAATGTTCAAACAAGCCCATCCAGGCCAGCTGAAAGACATCTGAAGACAGAAGGTGGAAATATTGCACATCGAAACCAAGCCACTATACACTATATAGAGGTAAAGATACAGCTTCAGCCTGAACTCCTCCTGGCTATGCTCCTCGGACATGTTTTGATCCACCAAATGGCTTAATCATAGATCTCTATGATAGAGTTCCAGTGTGTGATGGTTCCACCTTCTGTCTTCTGATCCATTTACATATCCTTTTTATACCATACCCTTAATGTCTTCATTCTCTATCTGCAGTGATATTACACATAAAACAATAAAGAATTTTTGCACTTACTGGTACCAGGTACAAGGCTCCAACTGGCCACTCACATGTTAAATGAAGGAAAAAGGGCATATATGTAGCCTGGAGGGAACTCTGCTGGAGGGTGACACATCACGACCATCTCTGGGGGTAAGATTAATTGGTTCATCTGCTGTAAGTATTTTTATAGTGACGTTATATACATTTTTCTTATTTTTCTTCTCTTCTATCTATATTGCCCATAATTATTTTTATTGTATTATTTTCATAATATTAATTCATACTATAATTTCTTATATTTCTTATAATAATTATCCTATTTTAATCAGCAATAATCTAATTTGTACTTATATAAGCTACATAAGCAGTTGTCTAGTAATATAATCTTTCATGTATATTATGGTCTTATTTACATTTGTTTTTACTACAAATTGTATGTAATTTATTATATGTATTTCATATGAATTTTGATTGTCTCCATGCACCAGCCCCTAAGGAGTTAATATCCTGTGTACTCCAGCCATAAATAGGGCTCATCTTCCAGCTTGAGAAAGGAGTGATCCACCCCCCCCATCACCAGCCATTTCACATGCTCCGAAATGCGTTTCATCATTTCCGGTCCACTATGACTGGCCTGAGCATTGCGGTCTGTTCTGTGTTCAACCACTAAATTGGGTTGATCTGACTTCCTCCTTCCACCAAGGATTGGCGTTTTAGATGGTCGGGGTGTGTCACCCTCCAGCAGAGACCCTACCAGGCTACAGATATGCCCTTTTTCCTTCTTTTAACACATGAGTGGCCAATTGGAACCTTGTGACCTTTTAATAAATATTACTTTAATATTACACTCAGAGGCACTGTTTTCTCTTTGGTCTCCATTGAGACTTGTGCCTTGTGCTCCTTGAGTTTGGTCTGAAAAAGTGTTTGTATTAGGAAGAATATCATAAGAAAAAAGGACAGCTTATCCCTAGGAGGGGATAAAAAGATTTTGGGTAGAAAATTAACAAAATTCACTAAATGCCAAACTAAATTCAGCCTTACTGATCCGACATAAAACATAAATCCCAGAAAATAATTCTAAACATGTATTTTAATATCTTTTACCAGACAAATGAAGTACCAAAATTAAGCACATGAGGTTATATTTTCTTGATATTATAGATATTTTTTAAAAAGTAATTTTGTTTTGTAATGGTTTATTGTACCATAGATATACTGTATGTGGACAAGGTTAATTTGCATATAGCTTTTGTGTACTTTTTGCATTGTGATAAATGAACAATGATTCTACTCTGATGATTTTTAAATCACTAATCTGTTTATCAAATAATCACAGAGTAAACTACGGATGAAGCAAACAAATCTGGATCAGTTCTGCAATTGGAAAAACATTATAATCACTTAAAATTTGCAAAGCAATAGTAAACACACCCTAGGGCTTTTGTTTACAGTGGCAAATTAAAATGGTTAAATAGCTATGAGATATTCTTTGGAGTTGTCAATCAATGGCAATAAGTAAATAGAAAAATAGGTTTCGCTTTGAGAATACCAAATCTGAGTGTAAAATGTTTTCCAGATATTAACCACTGCAGTAGCATGAAACCACTTTTTTTGTATGTGCTGAGTACAGAAGAGAATCAAAAGATGTATCTTAGGGTGTCTGTAGTAATGCAGATATTTTGACAAATACAATTATGTGCAAAAGGAACAATCACAGATAACGTGAGTGATTCGAAAAATGTTTTGTTTTTGCTTCCTCACAAATGTTCTTCCTTTTTGCTTATTCTTCTTTTGCCTAATTTCAGTAAGTTTAAAAAATGAATGTGTGCATGGTTACATGTGTGATGCTATGCAACCATTGGTATCGCTCTGGATTACCAACCACACAGTCTGGTGGTCAGGATTACTGCTAGTGTGTTGCAGCATGGGAGTGGATGCAGACAATCATCTACTGCCATGTGTTGCTCTGAACATGCTGACTTTGAGTGGGAAAACAGATCATTTCCAGTGATAAAGCAGAAAGGGTGTAGTGCTCCAGGTGTAGTAGCAATTTCCGCAAAATCAGGAAAACTCCTGTCTCGGACTTCTGAAGGAAGCAACTGATTTATTAAAAATAGAGCTGTTTTGACTCAACAGACGGCTTGTGCCCTCATCTGCTAAGTGAGTTATAGAAAACATCTTACAAGCGGATATACCAACGATTAAGTCACAAGGCATACATTCCTTTCCTACTTTCTATACACTCAAATGGCTTCCTAAACTCTGCAGAATACCTTGGCCAGCAGCTGCAGATAAGAAATATCAGCTTCAAACCGGTACACATAATACTCACAGGAAATAAGGGAGGGGGGAATATGAGCCAAAATCCTTGCTTCTACAAGCACAGGCTGCTAGAAGTGTTAGAGTTTAAACGGGAACTCTACAACATCTGGCTGCTACCACACAGGCAAAACATGAGGGGACTCACTATGAAGTTAAATTATATCTAAATCCTTTGTTCCCTTAGAAAAAATTGTGCCTTACGTGTTCCTTTGTCCCACATGGGTTAAAAGATTTTGCAGTCAAGGACAAAACATACCCTATCAGGGAATCTGATTACCTGGTGTACTGTCTCACGAGCCCTTTTGGCCAATTTTATGTAGGCGGAACCACGGTAACTTTGAGAAAATGATTTGGCGAACATAGACGCCTCATAGAGGATGGTAATGACCAACGCAGTGTCCCCAGATATTTTCTCGAGGTACACCAGGGATCCACCAAAGGCCTATTGGTCTGGATCATTGATTCTATCCCCAGAACTCTCCCCATGGCAGAACAGTTCATATGTTTATGCCAGCTTGAGATGTTCTTGATTTACACATTGGGTACCCTGACCCAAGGGGGCCTTAATGAAGAGTTAGAGATCCATACTTTACTTCAATTCCACATTTGGTCCCTTAACCCAAATACGCTCTAGAAGTTTTTGATGCATAACTTTATTTAATAATTTTAATTGTTATATATAGTTCATTGGGCTGAGTAAGCCTTCTAGAATGGTGTTATTTCCTTTTATTATAATTTGTCCCCCTTCTCTCTCCTCCTTTCCCCCCCTCCCCTAGTCTTTGTCTTCCCTCATTCTCGGCGATCCCTCTCTTTTTTACCCAATTAACTGTTTACATATCGTACCAACATACAGGTGCCCTTATCTTTCATTATCTCATATGTATAAATTTTTTTTAATTTGATTTCACTGTTTTATGCTGAATGCTTGGTTCGCTGGACTCTGTAGTCCTCCAGATGTCTCTAGACCTATAAATAGATTGTTCTAGCCATTGCATCTCCAGGCCAGTAGAAGGAGCAGTTATCTCCGAGTATGTAGCCTGTGTCCCCCCTTCAGTTTACTGTTTCTCTTCCTGTGAGACATCACTTCCGCCCCTGCTTTTTAGTGCGCTGAGATCTCTCTTTACCATAAGAATGGTAAACTGTAATCTGTGAAGGATTGGGTGTAGGAAATGCTCCTTGGTATGGCAAGAGTTGGACAGTGTGCAGCATATTTTGACCTACAAACACTGTCAGTTCCTTCTTAGTGAAGGCAGTGTAAAGCAGCCCATAGATGATTCAGTTTTTTTCATTCAACCAACTGAACATAAAAAAAATGGTCTTGTTCCCCCATCCACACATTCAAGGTGGGTGTGGGAATCTTTTCCACTGACCTATTGTGTTCTAATGGCGGGGAGACAGCTTTCCAGCTGTCAAAATACAATAATCAGCACTGCCAGCTGTAGTCTGCTGTGTTGATTTAGCAGCCTTTATTCAACATGCTGGTTAGACAAAGATTGATTGGTAGATCTATGTATGGCTGACCTTAGGGAGAAACTCTGCAAGAATTCTAAGTTATGTGACTGTGATAAAATTACAGGTAATGTTGCAATCATCTTAAGTCTAATAAAAGTAATCTTGAGATCATTTTATGTCATATTCATGTGTTTATTGTCACATGCTGTCATAGCCCCCAAGTATTAAAAATTGTGGGTGACTCATGGGTGAATGGTATAGAATTTATTTTTGCTGAGGGGTTTATCAATCAATGTTTTTTCTCAAGATTCACACAACTTTCACTTAAGAGTCACATTTTTTTCCATGGAATTTTTGGTGACAAACGTGTGAATCTTGGGTTTTGTAAATTATAGGTAAAAAAATAAAAAAATAGACCCCTCAATCTTGGCAGTCTCATTCAATATTTATTATACAAAAGCTTTAGGATGTTGAATATGAATTTTCTAAGTATATTTTTCTTTATAAAGCTTATTTTTGTTTATTTAAATGTAACACAGTTGACAGGAATGAGTTTAGATAATTAACTTCTGTAATTTATTAAAATCGATAGGTTGCTTTTAAATGGAAAAAAGCCTTTTCTTGCACAAATACATTAATTTGAAACAATAATTATGGCCTTCCACATCACCCATTAATTATGTACCTTCCCTATGCTGCTGGTGAACCTGGCCATCACCTGTTATTTCCATAAGTACTGCATAATTTTGCATAACAGGTAACGCTGTGGGGCAGTCCCTCTATTATTCATGTAGAATAAAATGAAAAGTTGTTACCGCCTACTCTAAGAAAAATACAGTACTTTTAGAATTTTTATTTCAAAATAATGATGTACAGCTCGTAAACTAGGTTTATCCACTGAATCCTCTCTCAGTCTACTCAGCGTTTATGAAAAATTACATAATGTCAATCCCATCATCCTTTGATGTAGATCTTCATTAATCATAACAACCCGCCGCCATGATGACCCAGAGCCCAATGATGCTGATCTGCCTGACAGGATGATCTGTTGCACTTCTGCTGCAAAAAGACAAATCCTCGGCTGCCTGCTGTATGTAAACAAACCATATGTGATCAATAACATCAACCATGATCAATGGCTGGTTTGTTTGCAAACAACAGCCAGTCTGAAATCTGTCACTTAGTGGCAGAAGCCCTACCAATGCAAAATGAGAGATCTGTAAACAAACCAGCCAAGCAGCTGTCATTTAGTGGTGGTAATGCTAATGCTATCACCTTGTTAGAGGTGCTGATGCTGCTAAATGAGTAATCCCCAGCCACTGTCTATAAACAAACCAACAACTTTAAAAGTGTTAAATTATACTTGTCACATACCTAATTGAGGCCGAGTTGATGAGAGGGCTGCCTCTTACATCTCCTGTCCTGTTTCTCCTGATGGTGGTGACAGGATATACCAGGGCACGGAGTGGCACGGGTGCTTTGTAGGAGATCCTGGCTGGAAGGACCTTGAAGCAGGTCCTGAACAGCAGGAGGACTAATGAGCTGCCAGGTGCAGAACTGTGGCCAGCAAGCAGCCTGGCAAGCAGGCAGATGCAGGATTTTGGGTGGTCAGGCAGGCAGGAGTCAGTATCAGCCGGACAGCAGAGGTATAGAAACAGGACCCAAAACAGAGTCAGAACCAGGCCATAGTCAGTATAGGTGGAGCAGGGAAGGTACTAAAACAGCAGGCAGAAGGCATAGTACAGGATGAGGACACAAACAGTAGAAGCTGATGACCACTCAGCAATCTTCTGGTCTCTGGAGCCATTTTAAATAGGCAAGTGAGAGCTAAATATTCACGCTTGCTTACGCTAATGTGTATACCCACGTGTACAGATATGTGTGCGAGTTAGGGCACTTCTAGTTGTCACTCGAGAATTATTATGAGCATGTGCACATCTTTGTGCATGACTGTGCGTACTCTTTCCCTGACAATACTGCTCTAAAATATCCCACAAAACCTTAAGGCACTTTTGACAGCAACACAAGAATGTTATTTAAAGTGTTTGTGTACTTCTAATGTTATCCTTTAAACTACATTAAAAGACCCTGTCTCTATTAAATGGTATTTTATTTGTATCTTTTTTTTACTTTTTGCATTGGTACATGTCCCCCATGGCAGTGCCCAGCTACCCAAGTCCTTTTTTTTAACAAAGCTTGCAAATTAGCCCAGAAAAATGTCAGTGAAAACGTTTTGGTGCTTATTTTGGGGCTCAAAAACTTTCTGCCAGATTTGTTGTCAAGACCTATGTCATTATTGGGTCACCTGCTGGTGGCACTGTTGTTCCTGGAATCAAAGAGTGTAGTTCCGGTGGCCAACAGTGGGTGTCTCCCAGCAGCTGAACTATACAGGTAATTAGGCTGCACCTGATGTGGACTGCTGGGAGGTATATAAGCCCGCCCATAACTGACGTTCAGTGCTTCAGTATTTTTCCTGCAAGCTGTGTCCCTGCCTGAGATTTGTTCCTGATCCTTGTACCTGACCCTGAGACCTGCTTCCATGAATTGCTCCCTGGATCTTGCTTCCTGCTCCCAGTACCTTGCTCCCTGCTCCTCCTGTCCTAACCTTGTCCCGCTATGTGTCCTCCCTCCATTTTGTATATAGTTAGTTAGGCTGGTAGTTTAGTTGGTGTTTTGCATTATCACGTTCATTTTGTCACTTGCATTGTTTATGGTTTACTGGTGTTGGTGTTGGAAGTGTGTTGCTTATTTCAATAAGCTTATTTTAACCTTATCCAGTTTGGTTCCTGATTCCTTACAGTACAGCCTACTGTTCTGATCACCCTTGCTGGTTTCCTGCATCTCTGACATAATACTGAAACCATTAACATTCAGATCGGCTGCACCTGGGAATTATGTCTCAGCATTTGCTAATTGCTGCAAGATGCACTCAGAAGAGGATTTGTACTTTGCACTGCTTGTAACAGAAGACAGGGGCTATTGCTGCTAAATTTTGAAAGAGCAGACAAGGGAACCATTGATGGAATGCATCCATTTGGCTCACTCTCTTGTTGTTCAGGGAAGAGTTTTGTTTGGAGAAATCCAGCCACTTATTCAGATCTGTGCAGAGTTGGCTTTGTCTAGCATTTCTAAGGGTGGTGATGATTACTCTCTCCTTTTTAGTGTGTCTCAGGTGGAATCTCTGGTGTGGCTATTGAAAGATGATAAACCCTATTTCATTAAACATTATTCGGTATATTCACTGGAAGCTCTGCTGGATTGTATCAATGCAGTACACTATTTAGTCACACAAGATAATTGTAAATTGAGTTTTGTTCAGCCCCTACTTCAAGTCTGGTCAGATATATTCTACTCAGCCTCAGCTAGCATGTACCAATCCACTTTTGCTTCTAAACACCCGTTTTCTCAGAGATCCCCCTCTCTGTTACCCGTAACCTTATCCAGTTTGGCTCCTAATTCCTTAAGGTGCATCCTACTGATCTGATCACCCTTGTTGGTTGCCTACATCTCTGACATTTGTTGAGCATCCAATGAACTAAACTTTCTCTGGTTGGCTCAGCCCTATTTACCAACCATTCTAGAAATCTACCTAATGCTGGTGCCATTTTTTCAAATTACAAATAACATTCAGAGTGCAGATATCTAGTTCTCTGTGAATATGGATGAGATGGCAGATTTATTTAATGTTATTGGCTCAGAGTTCTTAAGTTAAGATGGGTGAAGATGCCAGATGATAGTTGAATATCAACAGATGATCAGATTGGTTAATATACCTTTCTCCCGACAAATGCTTAAAACAAAATGGTTATATATTAAAAGCATGTTTAAGGGGAAGTGCACAGTGCTGTGCTGAATTACCATGTGCATTACCTCAATGTACAGTAATACACACTGTGGTGTGCTAGGGTTCCATTTGTTTGTTTAATGCTGTAAATAACTGTGAACATTTTCCACCTCTAGGAAGTAAAAAAAAAAGCAAAGTGTGTAGTGGGACCCATTAAAGCAGGAGATCTATGCTCCAAATACGAGTAAGCTTCTTGCCCCCTGTGGTGTAATGAGGCCAGAACCCCTGTCTGCTGTGAAGTGTCCAAATAAAAATGTAGTATTCTTCAATATTATGTGTTCTCCTAATAAGGAGCATTTATTGGGCAGAAGTGTTATATAGTGGACTGCTGTTTATATTCTTGCACAGTTACTTAATCCCTCAAAGGCTAAGCCTATCTATAATAGGTCAAAGTGCTCCACAGATAGATTATTATTATTATTATTATACAGTATTTATAAAGCGCCAATAGTTCGCTCAGCGCTGTACATTATAAAGGGGGACAGAACATGTGACAGAACAATACCAATACAATGCAAAACATGAGGGTATCGAGGGCCCTGCTCTTTCAAGCTTACAATCTAGGAGGGAGGGGATGGTGGCACAGGAGGAGATAGCTGTGGGGGATGGAGTGGTAGGAAGAGTGGAGGAGGTCGGCAAGTTAGCAGGGGGCGGGGTAGGCTTCCCTGAAGAGATGGGTTTTCAGGGTGCGCCTAAAGGAGAGGAGAGTAGGTGATAATCTGATGGGTTGGGGCAGGGAGTTCCAGAGGATGGGTGACACCCTGGAGAAGTCCTGGAGGCGGGCATGGGAGGAGGAGACCAGGGAACTAGAGAGAAGGAGGTCTTGTGAGGAGCGGAGTGTGCGTGTTGGGCGGTACTTGGATATTAGGTCAGAGATGTAGTTCGGGGCAGTATGGTGGACAGCTTTGTACGTCAGCGTTAGGATTTTGAATTTGATCCGTTGCGCAATCGGAAGCCAGTGGAGGGATTGGCAGAGGGGGGTGGCGGAAACGGAGCGGTTGGAAAGGTGAATGAGTCTGGCAGCCGTATTCAGGATGGACTGAAGCGGGGATAGCCAGCGGCGAGGCAGGCCAGTGAGGAGGGAGTTGCAGTAGTCGAGTCGTGATATGATGAGGGAGTGGATGAGCTGTTTAGTGGTTTCTGGAGTTAGGAACGTGCGGATTTTGGCGATGTTGCGGAGGTGGAGTCTGCACGAGTTTGTTAAAGAGTGGACTTGGGGCTGGAAGGATAGGTTGGAGTCCAAAATGACACCAAGTACTCTGGCCTGCGGGGCGGGATTGATGGTGGCGTTGTTGGACATGATGGAGAAGTCAATGGGGGGTGGTGTCCGGGCTGGAGGGAAGACAAGAAACTCGGTTTTGGAGAGGTTCAGTTTAAGGAAGTGGAGCGACATCCAGTCTGATATGTCGCTCAACAGGTGTGTGATTCGGGTGGAGACCGAGGGGGTGAGGTGGGGGGTTGAGAGATAGATTTGTGTGTCATCGGCATAGAGGTGGTAGTTGAAGCCGTGAGAGTGTATGAGTTGGCCAAGGGAGGAGGTGTAGATGGAGAAGAGAAGGGGCCCGAGGACAGAGCCTTGAGGGACCCCAACAGAGAGGGGGAGTGAGAGGGAGGTGGTGGCATTATAGGTAACGCTGAAAGAGCGTTGTGACAGGTAGGATGAGAGCCAGGAGAGAGCAGAATCTCTGAGGCCGAGGGAGTGTAGTTTTTTGAGGAGGAGGGGGTGGTCGACTGTGTCGAAGGCCGCAGAGAGGTCAAGGAGTAGGAGCACTGAATAGTGGCCATTAGCTTTGGCGGTTAGCAGGTCGTTGGAGAGTTTGAGTAAGGCAGTTTCGGTGGAGTGTAGGGGACGGAAGCCGGACTGTAGGGGATCGAGGAGGTTGTTGTCGTTGAGGTGAGAGCATAGGCGGGTGTAGACTAGGCGCTCGAGGAGTTTAGATGTAAATGGGAGCAGGGAGATGGGTCTGAGGTTGTTCGGGTCATTGGGGTCCAGGGAGGGCTTTTTAAGTATGGGGGTGATGTGTGCATGTTTCAGAGGGGAAGGGAAAGTGCCGGAGGAGAGGGAGAGATTGAAGATGTAAGTGAGGGAGCGTAGGATGGAGGGGGAGGGAGGTTGTAGGAGTTGTGAGGGGATAGGGTCAAGGGGGCAGGTGGTGAGGCGGGCATCAGAGAGGATCTTGGAGACTTCTTCGATGGTAGTAAGGTCAAAGGTGCGGAGTGTTGGGGGAGCTTCAGTATGAGGAATGTAGGGTGGGGTGGGAGAGGAGGTCAGAGCAGTGGTGGGGCCGTGGGAGAGGGGTGTGGAGGGGGTAGCTGAGTGAGGGGGAAGGGGGTTGGAGGGAGTTTGAGCAGCGACGAAGTCCCTGTGGGTTATGTCGAGGGGGAGGGGGGATGAGGGGGTAGCTGTGTGAGAGGGGACGGGTTGAGAAGGCGTGTGAGTTGCGGCAATGTCCTTGCGAATTGTGTCAATCTTGTTTTTGAAGTGATTGGCAATCTCAAGGGCAGTGAGTGAGGTGCTGGGTGGAGGTGGGGGTGGCGAGAGTAGAGAGTTGAAGGTGGAGAAGAGTCGGCGAGGATTGGAGGAGAGGGCCTTGATGAGGGTCAGGAAGTAGGCTTGTTTGGCAGTATGGAGGGAGGAGGTGTAGGTGTGGAAGGCAGATTTGTATCGGGTGAAGGCTTGTTGGGATTTGGTTTTGCGCCATAGTCGCTCCAGGGCACGACTGTGTCGTTTGAGGGTTTTGGTGTGATCAGTCTGCCAGGGCTGGAGCGGTCGGGGTCTGATGTTGCGTGTGGTTAAAGGCGCTAGTGAGTCAAGGGCTGTTGACAGCGCATTGTTGTAGGCGGTCATAGCCAAGTCGGGGCAGGACAGGGGGAGGATGTGGTCATGGAGTTGATCAACTGCGGAGTGGAGGAAGGCAGGGTTAAGGTTGCGGAGGTTACGGCTGGTAGTAGTGTGACATTTGGAGGGGTAGGCATTGGAGGATGAGGAGATAGAGAAGGTAATCAGGTTGTGGTCAGAGAGAGGGAAGGAGGTGTTAGTGAGGTTGTGGGGAGCGCAGCGGTTGGAGAAGACAAGATCAAGGATATTACCGTCGGAGTGGGTGGTGGATTGTATGCACTGTGCAAGTGCAAAGGAGGAGGTTAAGTGGAGGAGACGGGCTGTGTCCGGGTTGTCGAGGTTGACAGGGATGTTGAAATCCCCAAGGATGATAGTGGGTAGCTCAGAGGAGAGGAAGAAGGGTAGCCAGGAGGAGAAGTCTTCCAGGAAGCGGGGTATGGATCCAGGAGGCCGGTATATCATAGCAATCTTTAGGGGGGTTGGGGAGAATAGTCGGACGCAGTGGGCCTCGAAGGAGGAGAAGGATAGGGAGGGGGGGTTTGGGAGGACTCGGAAGGTGCTCAGCGGTGACAGGAGCAGGCCAACCCCACCACCTTTACGACCGTTGGGCCTGGGTGAGTGGGTCCAGGTGAGACCGCCGTAGGAGAGTGCAGCAGGGGAGGTAGAGTCAGTGGGCTGGATCCAGGTTTCTGTAATCGCCAGGAGGTTGAGGGAGCGGGAAACAAAGAGGTCGTGGATGGCGGTAAGCTTGTTGCACACCGATCGGGCGTTCAGGAGTGCACATGAAAACGGGGGGGAGATTTTAGGGAGCAGGGGGACAGATACTAAGTTGCGGGGGTTGCGGCAGGACGTGGAGGCGGGAGGGTTTTGTGCGGGTAAGGGAGGTGGTGGAGGGCCAGGATTCGGGGAGATGTCCCCCGCGGTTATGAGGAGGAGAAGGGTGAGAAAGGTGGCATGGGAGCGGGATGTGCAGGAGCGTGAGAAACTACTAGTGGAGGTGTTCGGGTCAGTGGGAGAGTGGAGTAATAGGAGGAGGTGGTAGGTGCCATAGAGGGGTGAGGGAAGCAGTGAGGGCACAATATACAAATGTTTGGGAGGAGCAGAGGGATATAGTGAATGGATTTTGGGAACAGAGGAGAGGAAAATGAGAAGGAGGAGTGGAAGAGGCATTTTGGGGAGGTGATGAAAGCAATAGTAGGGAGATGATAGCAATGAGGGGTAGATGTACAATTTTTTGGGGTGGAGCAGAGGGGTAAAGAAATGAGATTTGGGAACAGAGGATAGTAGTATGAAGAGGAGAAGAGGGGTGTATTATATAAAGGTACACGGAGTGGGACTCAGGTATGTAAGAGATGTTTCCCAGGGTGTTTCCTTGCAGTCTGTCCAGCATGCAGTAGAGTTTCTTGCTGTTGTTGTGTCTTCCTGCTGCTTAAGTTCTCCTGCTTTAGTTCAACTGCTGTGTTTAACTGCTCTGCACTCATTCAAAGCCGCACTCCATCATAAGCAGCACCCCCATCAGAGACTGTGCCCCCCATCAGAGATCTCCCCCATGAGCTGAACTAAATTTATAGGGAGATGCTCAAATGAGCATTCAACTCCGCCCCAATTAGAAGCTGATAAGGCTCACATGAATAAGGGGGGATGTTTCTTAGGATTACAGTATCTTCTTGTTATTATGATACAATTACATCAAGTGGACAACAGATATCTAATATCTGTAGAAAAAGTTATACAATGTCTAATGTCCATACACATTGGATAAGAATCTGTGAGCTACCTGTAGATGCCAGTGGCCAAGGTACAAGTTTATGGATACTTGTATATGTGGTCTGAGTGCTGCTGTCTCCCATCTGAGAAACAGGTGCAGGAGGTGTCCACAGCTTGCCTCCTGATGCACATATGTGTAACACCCTCTATTGTACATAAGTTTTTTGTGTTTAGTTAGAGGTTTGCTAGAAGCCTGGGTATGAGTCAGACTGGGAGTGAATCGGCAAGGTTACTTCAGTTTATGCTGTAAGGCTCTGCAGGTCAGTTCTCTGATACCTCCCCCTGCTCAAGAAACTTGGAGAAGCTTCTAGAAGCAATGCACAGGGGTTTGGAGGGGCTGATCTGCATACTTAGGGTAATCTGTCAAATCCCAAGGAAGGAGGCCTGGCATGGTGGCTAGGTCAGCCCTTGACTATGAGAGAGCCTGTTCAGCAGGGGAGTCGGGAGGAAGATAAAGTGAGGAAGTGCTGCTGCTGCAGAGCCTGGGAGGGGCCCCAGAGGAGGGGGGTCTGCCTACAGGCTGCAGCTGGACAGAAGGACCTCCAAAGCCCCACAGTGTGCTGAAAAAAGACAGTCTGTTAGTAGGGAAGGAACCAGCCCAGTGCAGGGCCCAAAAACAGATTCAACCATTAAGCTACAGGAACAGGACTGTGTGAGTAGTTTTACACCTCCTGGGCCAAAGAAGGGAGAGGGCAGTCAGATGCAATACATAACTAATTCTCCCTGGGACTACATTATTTGTCTGTCTCAGAATCCCTTGCTTAGGGACAATCCCAAGACAGCCAGGTGGATGAGGAGATTTTCTACTGGGGTCTGAGGAGGTACATTTAATGGCACCAAGTGCTCCTTGAAAAAGACTGTGTGCTAATCTGTCAGAAAGAAAGAGCCACCCGTGAAGGAGTAGAGAGCCTAGGATCCATTTTGTGTTGTTTGCTGGATACCCCTAGACCCCATCCAAGTTGTTAACCCCTCAAGAGGGTAACACTACACAAGCATGTTTAAGGATGTGATTTCTAAACTCTTACAGCTGCTGCATGTGTTATTGAAGAAAATATTTAGCTTGGATCAGTTTGGTCCAAACAATCTAATTAGGGGTCAATAAAACAGGGAGTTAGGCTTTAAAGATTCAGAAGCATCAGATTTGTTGTCAGAAGCATCAGTCAAGTAGAACCATTGTTTTTTACCCAAACCAAAAAGCAGGTCCTGCATTTGTAATGAGCAAATATGTCTGGCACCCACATAATTGCTAGATTTCAAATTATACATAAAAACAATATATATATTTTTTTATAATTAAATCATATTGAAAAGTTTATTTACGTCAGCCTGATATATACCCTATGTCTAAAAAAATATTGAAAATAATACATTCACTTTAAGTATGTGGCAGGAGGATACTTACTGTATCTTTAGCTTTGCAGAAAGACTCTGTACGTGTAACACTTGCACTGTGCACAAGACAGTTCTTAGCTTTACGTAAAATGCCACTCAAATAGATACACCCAATCTGTCAGAAAAGACATGAAATTGTTCAGAACTAGATTTCCTCTTTAAATGTTCAAACAAAATAAGGAAATTGTTATACATCATTCTCTTTCAAGCAGTTTATTTCTAATTCGGTGCAGACCATTCATCACAGAAATGTCTCACACCTCACATGTGCACACACAATACTTTTCATTGTGTGGTTATGGATTGCATCTGTCTTGGCTGTTTTCAACTGAGATGTTATTAGATCATTACCTGACTTATCATTATTGACTATTCCCTTTGGTGCTCCTCACTGTTTTCGTCTTTGATTACATCATTACCTGCCTGCCATTTGTGTTTGTCCTTCAGTTTGATGGAAGGCCTGTCAGTTTGTTTTAGCAGTACATTTTCATTTATATGTTTCATAACTTCCGGAAGGTTCTTGTTTTGAATAAAAGCTACAAGAATATAAAGATGTAAAGGTGTGAAGTTATGTGCTTATGTACTCGCATTTCTAGGCCCCTAGCCTATTTATCCCTTCTGTTTGCCTAGCTTTTAATTTGACTGCTGAATGAATGTAAAGCCTAGTATATTGGCCGGTATGGGCTGGTTCAACAGAAACCAGATGACATTTTAACGCATGTGTAAAGCAGCCTGTCCAACAGACGCCAACTGAATGTTTGGCTTCTGTTGAACAGGCATGCAGGAAAAACAGCAGCCTACGGTATCCGATAAACGCTCACAGTCAATAGCTGTGAGTGCTGACTGATGTGTTCTGGTGGGGGATAATGCCCCTACCAGAATGCAATAGCTCAGCGGGGAGATGATTGTACAGTGAGCATCTCAGTTTTTTTTCATTCAGTCTGCTGGGTTAAATGGAAAAAAAAATTGCTTGTGTGTACCAGGCTTAAGGGATTCCTTTATTACAAAGAGCAGATATTACTATCCACTTTTGTTTAATAGCAGTTTATCCTATTAATAAAAATCTGGCCAGCAGAGCACTTCAGAAATCTGTCCTCGAACAGAGAGTGCTCTGTAATTGGAGGAGAGTTGGTCACATGACTTTAAGGTCACATGACCAGGGTCTCCTTTGTTTTGTTTTTTTAAGAAAGAACATTCATTTAGTTCTGTTTTCTCTGCCAGCTGCAGAGTCCTAAAGCCAGCAAAGCACAGAGTACATTTGTGTGTCTGCTTTAGATACTGTTGCTTTTTAACTAGGTCCCTAGGACTGTTTATTAAAGGTAAGTAAAGTATAGCAGCACCCATCCTCAGGCTTAAAAAATATTCTTTAATTGATACATAAGCACATAAAAAGCTACAAGCTCAGTACCATATTTACATGTTTCTGCCCAGTATGGAACTTAATCATAGCCACTATAATGAAGGCCCATACTGGGCAGAAACCCGTAAGCTTGGGACCAAGTTTGTAGCTTTTTATGTGCTTTTCATGTGATGAATAAAGGATATTTTTAAGCCTGAGAATAGATGCTGCTATATTATATCTACCTAAGGTGGATGGCATGCAGGAACTGCTTGTGAGCACCTCACAGACGCTGAGGAGACTGGGGATTGAGCAGCAGTCAGTGTTCTATTTGTTTATTGTTTAGTAAGGGTAACATATGTTGAATGAACTATAGGCTTCCCTTGCTAATTTCCCTTAGTCACCCAGTGGCCCTGCTGACCTTCTTACTTCAATACTTTTGCCACTGACCCGAATCAATCATGCAGCAATTAAGCCAGAAATTCTGGTCTGTATGATTGTTGCAAGTCAATGAAGTTGATTTATTAAAGACAAATAGGTTGTTCATGTTGCAAGGGAAGTTTTCCACAGAGCTTAGCAAATGATGTGAAGCTCTGTTGACTGTTATCCAATTATGTGCAAGCAAAACTACTGTTTTTTTCCCTTTCACATGATTGGATATTCTTTACAAAGTGAAACTTCACCACATTTATTAGGTTCTGAAGAAAATGTCTATTGCGACTGCAACTTCCCTTGCAAAGTGAACCGCTTTATTTTTTATGGCACCAAAGCACCTAGCAAATGGTAAGGTCAGCAATGGCTAGGTCGGCCATTGGTCAGGTCAGGTCTCCTTATTCTCCCAGTTTTACTATGAATGCTTATAATGGGGAGTGAGAAATAGCTGTGATGTCAGCACTAAAAGGGATGTTAGACAGTCATCAAGAAAGATAGCGGGTGCTTTATGTAAAGGAGTCAGGGATAGTTAATAAAAAATAAGGCATTGGGGTTCCCCTAAGGTCTGGTATGAATTTTAAGGGTGGCACTTAAAAATTGTATGAGGTGTAAGGTCTACCCAAATTCTATACCGGACCCTTTGGGGCTATTATGAATTTTAGAAGGGAGCCCCACAAAAAAAAAAGAAAGTGTGAGGCTTCTCCAAAAATCCACTTCAGGTGCTTAAATGAGCATGCAGCCTGCCAGTCCAGGATAGGAGGTTCAGTGTGCACTATCTACCTCCTGAATCATACAAGGCCACATGCCCTCAACATAAGGCGTACCTTCCCCACAACCCTGGCTCAATAGTTGTGGAAGTCTGAGGGTTGGGGGCTTATCAAAATCTGTCCCCTTTAACAATAGGGGCACACCCAGATATCTGCCTCATGTGAATGAGTTAGGGGTACATGTAAAGTGTAAATAAAAACAGAGACAGTATTCAATAAGTACTATTAAAAACAAAAAAAAAGAAAAGTTCCATGATGTACTGTACATCCATCATAAATCATGTCATCCAGTCATGCAGATCCACGTTAATCAAGATGCCCAATGCTTGCTGAAAGAAAAAAAAAAACCTGTTGTCCACTGACACAAGTCTCCTCTCATGTCCTGTTGAATGAAAAGTCTTGTGGATAATAGCTACTATTAAAATAGGGTGGGGATGTGGTGTAGGATTTGGAGAGATCCTTGAATCTTTTTTGTTGTTGTTTTTCTTAATGGGGTTCCTTTTAAAATTCATACCAGAACTAAAGGGCCTTGTACAATTTAGAGGAACCATATGTGTTGTTGTTTTTTTTTCTATGTGGTTACCTATTAACATCTACTATATCAGACCCTCATCTAAAATAAGGGTCTAATAGAGTCTAATGTAATGAATGCAAACCTCAGCTACTCTGTTTACAAAGTGAACAAAGCTGCTGGGAGGTTTCATTTTGCCAGCATTTTAAACATACTGTTCTTTTTTAATGTAATTTTTGCTGTAGCAAACACAAGCAGAGTCAGTGTATCCCCCAGGAATGTTATATAATGCAATTTAGCTTTTTCAATGTTTCACTTTAAGCTTTAGAAAAATTGCTTCTCTGCCCCAAACATAATTTTTTATTTATTTTTTGCTTTGGTACGTTCCCCAGGGAAGTGTTCATCCCCACCCCCATGTTATTTGTTTGACAACCCCTTGTCTATTAGTCTATAAAATGTCCAGAAATGAATTTGAGCCTGGGTTCACATATACGCGGTGCGGTATATCGCATGTGATTCGCACAGGAACCAAACCACATTCCTGTGCAAACCACATGCGATTTGTGTGCGATGCAGTTGGAGTCATACATTTTGTATGTCTCTAATCACACTACACCTGCACCAAAAACGTGCAGGTCCCTTTTTTTGGTCCGCACTAGAATTGGATCGCATGGGTATCCACAGCTATGCGATCCGATTCTGCACATCGCACTGCATTTTGCAGACCGCTTTTGGGGTATTGTTAACTTAATATACACACCCGCAGCGGTTTGCATGAACGGGTTACAATTCTGATGTGGTGCGGAATTCGCACAGAAAACGCTGAGAATTCCGCACCTCATCAGTGTGAACCAGGGCTTAACATTCAGCTCCCAATGACACTTGAACTTTAGCAATGTTAGCCAAACCCTGCTCAAATCAAACCTAGGCAAGTTTGGCCTATCACTACTGCTTAGTCCTCTACAGCTATTTCAGTTACAGATGCCTACTGCTAAACATACTCTAGAAAGCACCAAAATATGGTAAATCGCAACTAGCTTAACTAGTAGAGATATGAACATCTAAAATATGTGTTTTGTTTCAGTTTCATTTGTTTAAAGAATCAGCGACACAAAAGCTATTTTTAATGAGATACACTTACTATAAAATAATTACCGTCTGGTGGTTTACATTGACAATAGCTGTAGTAGGTTTCTTGTCTTCCCTTCTACCATAGAGACACTAAAAATTGGAAGGAAGAGTTTCCTTGTCCCTTGACCCTTTCCTTTTCCTCTCCATTTGAATCTCAGAATTACACAAATTTTGTCCGAATAAAAAAACAAATTGCACATGTCTATTAGTTAACTCAAAAGTCAGTTGTCCAGATTGGCCTTCATGATTCTCTTGTTCCAACTGTTGGTTCAACCTCGTTTCTAAAATGTAGCCAGAATTAAACTGAATGACAGAGACAAGTATATATATGCTTCTAGAAAATGTGTAGCCATTTATTTACAGTGGCCATTCATCGATACTCATTTTGATCCTACTGGTTAAAAACAATCATAGATGATCTTAAGCAAACACTTATAATCCACCAACAGTATGTTAAGGTCAGGGGATAACCAATTTCGATGTATGTCAAAATCACAAATATTTTTATATAGTGCTTGCTATTAACATGAGGGGTGATCAAAGGGTTAACTGTGTGCTGGGATTGTTTTACATAGGTGGCCGTGTCAGTGTGCTTCACTGTAAGCACACTGCTTTGGATGGCTGTGCTGTGCACAGCCATCCAAAGCTGTATGCCAGAGCTGACAGGGAGAACTGTTAGTAAACAAAACAGTCTTCCTCCCTATTGGAGATCTTCATAAATCACCGGTCGCCGGTGAGTAATCACCGGCTGGGACCCGGTGATTGACAGCCCTGAACGGTGGCGTGGGTAGTGCACGCAAGTGGCTCACACGCGCCCCCTACATGGGAATGCAAGATCAGGTATATATACGTGATTTTGCACACCCTTGCTACTCTGTAGCGATATTTCTGCTATAGGGCAGACGAGAAGCAGTTAAAGTAAAACTTTGTATAGTTTGGTAGTTACCTTTTAAGTGCAATATACAGTACATTAGGTATAAATGTGCTTGGTTTTGTTAAAATTAAGTTTAGGAATTCTAGTTCTAGCCAACCCACTTACACTGATTTCTGAAGCACATCAAGTGTGAGTCTGAATCGGTGATCTGTGATGTTCAGCCATCTTCCTCAACTGCAGATACTATTTACTGCATCACCAGCTTGAGATTATGCTCCTTCTGGGAACTGTTCTTCTGCATGTGTGAGTAGGAGATGTAGAGGGATTGAGTGTGGCTGGAATATTTGAAGAACAGTACTTCAAGATGAAACAATGGAAGCAGATAGCCTACTAGAAAGACTGGATGTGCTGAGAAAATTTGTGTTTGCTTGTACACCTGAGATCGAACAGATGATTGTGACCACAAATGAGTCAACACCTATGGCAATTTCCATGCCAGTGTGTAAGGAAGTGACCGTCAGGATCAACAGATATGTTAGATTTCTGACCAAACATACATTTTATTCTCAAGAAACTATTCAGGAATAATTATATAAACTGGTGTTTTTATGTGCAGCACTACCTCAAAAGGAGTCACTTGGTAATTTGGGTTCTCTATTATGCTCCTCAACTCCAAGAACACCCTCAGCCCTTCTGACACATCTGGTTGAATGAAAATTACTGCAAGCACTTATAAGAACATCAATATAGATACCTTTAACTTAGCTGTGAATTAATACCAGGAAGTAGAGACAAGACTGTTTAGCGTATTGGTAGGGGTTAGAATAAATGGTGGTTTAAATAAATTAACATAAATTAGCACACAGAAAGTAGCTTCAGACACAGCCCACAAGACAGTAAAATCACTATGCCAAAGTAACTTAGAATAGAGTTTTGTATCATTAGACTGGAATCAATGTAAGCATTAACTGAAATGTAAATAATAATACTATAACTAGTCAAGAGTAGTTATAGCTAGGATATTGTGCAATATCCCCTGAGAGGTACCTCTTAGCATAAGCAATAGGTAAAGGTCTCTGTGAAGCATCTGTCAAGGGGCAGTCTTTAGTCCTAACTCTTCAGCTGGCTACCGTTGGGGCCCCGTTGTACCATTTGTGAACATAATAGTTCCAGTCAAGCCTGCAGGACGCAATATGGCTACTAGATGGTTGTATGGTCAGTTCCTAAAGGGCTCAGTCTCTCAGATAATAAATCCCCACAGCAGAAGCTCACCAGTCCCAGCTATTTAGCAGCTCACCATCCTGTCACGCACAGTGATTAGTCTACTCTCTGCTTTGCACTTAGGCGACTCTGGCTGCTGGCATACCTGAAGTCAACATTATGAATCCTGCTCAGTCAGCTGTTATGCAGCAGTGGTGGTGCACTCTGGACAACAATGTGCACTCTCTGGTCTCCCTCATGGCAAGAAGAAGGTGTGCTCCGCACAGCTTGAGAAGGAGAAGGTGCAGTTCTTTCCCCCCCTCGTGACAATCTCTCTCTAAGGATTGCAGTTCAAAAGCTCATGATTACAATAGGGTCTCTCTTCTCTGGACTACAGTTCCCACAATGCAGTACTGCCTGACTCAATCTATTTAACTCTTCCTGCTCAGGAGCTCCCTCCTCCTGCTGATGTGGCAGTTTACCAATACAGCAACGCAGAGAATCAGCTGCAGAGAGTAGCTGCAGCCAGTGTTTCTCTCACTCTCCATTCTTATCCAAGCACTTGGCTATATATGTGAATACCGACTGTGCTTTCATCTAGTAAATAAGCCAACTCACACCTGTCATATAGGGTAAACTAAGGTATACATGGACCGAAAAAAAAATGCTTGTGTATACTCAGCTTTACTCTCATACTAAATTTTATTTTATGCACTAAATATTTTAAAGTGCAATTGCAGATCATTATTGAATTAAATATTTCTCTTAACAAAGAATTGCAACCAAGAATAACAACATTTTGTTGCAACTCAAGGACCATGTTTTAGTAAAAATTGCCTACAGCCAGATGAATTGCACATCCCATTGTTCCTCTAAAATAGTAACAGCATGGCTTTCAGACTAACATATGTATAAGCTATAGTTATGCGATTTTTACTGTTACAATAATATTACAACTGTTATTAGATGTAGCTCTCAACAGTGCTCCTGCTACCACTTCGCCAACTAACATTATTCTCTTTGAATATTTCAGTATATTTGCAAAGCTTTTACAATTTTTTATGTTTGGCATCACTCACTATTAGAATGTGGGGTTCTATGACAGAGAAAAATCATGTGGATTTTTATTAGAAACCTAGGTCATAGAGTTATTTATATGTTGCCAATGAAATAAGGCTCTTTATGTGTAAATTACTTACTGCTGCACGGTATGCATGAGGATAAAGGTATACTTGTTATTGTTGTATAAGCACTGGAATAAATTCTTTATCGGTGACATTTTGCTTCACTGTTAGGACACAGTTATACAAACATATTCTCAGCTTCCAAAAAGAGCATATCTTAGGAAAGCTGCTGTGAAAACAGCAAGTGTGGAGAACTATCAATTAAAAAGGGGGGACTAAATTATACAGATTTTGAGACTGTCTGCAACTGAAAACTATGCATTCTTGTGTTTGCTGATTGTTTGGGTGATCTGATACTTTAAATACACTATTTAGATACTTTATGACCCTGCTGAAGTTAGAAAAGTACTTGCAAAACTTAAGTGGAATGACACAACAGGTATTTTAAGTTGCCTGCACACCTGGTCAGCTGCTCTGTTGAGAGCATTGGTAGGCCAATTTTGACAACCTCCAGTGGTTCAGAACATGGCCCTTCCATGGCAAGTAAGCCTATTTTAAAAAATTATGGGTCTGTGGCAGGGGCGGACTGACAACTCATGGGGCCCCCGGGCAATAGGGGATCATGGGGCCCCTGTGTCCTTGCCCACACTCAAAGCACACCCACAAAAGCCTATAAAAGGTATCAGGGGCATTTCATGGGGCCCCTACTGACCCTGGGCCCTCAGGCAGTGCCCGAGTGCTCGAATGGTCAGTCTGCCCCTGGTCTGTAGTGAACTGCAGGAGTTGGAGGGGGAATGGCTGGCCATCAACCAAACAAGCTGATTCAAATTTGCATATTAGAGCCCCCCATGGATTCAGCGCTTCTGGGGTGCTAAAGTGGAAGGCTAGCTGGCTGTGCAGGCATGTGAGGTGCTTGCAATATCAACCAGTAAAGCTTTAGCATTTCCCACACTGGTACACTTTAAGTGCTCAAAAAAGCACATTTTGCAAATATGAAAATAATTGTTTATTAGAATAATTATAGACTGTTAATGGTTAATGATATACTGGAAGTAGAAATGTGAGTTTTGATCTGCTTCTTCATTTAATTGAATTTTTTTAAAGCTACCTTAACGTAATATTAAACCCCAAAACAAAAATATATTACATTGTAGGACATCAATTCTTAGATTTGGTGGCTGCATTCCTTTTTCTTCTTTTTGCCTTTTCCCTTCATTTTCATCTGGTGATTCTGCCAGTAAGTCTATTACTTTTCAACATACAATGACCCTAGGTTCACACTTATGCAGATTTCAGTGCATTATTCAGTTTGCAGAAACACACTACAGTCCTTTTAACATAATTTCTCATGGATCTAGTTCACATCTGTGCGTTTTGAGCTGGTGGATTTTTTTGGAAAGGGTCAGGGACTTTTTTCCCGCAGCAGATTGCATTTTGCGTGTAATAGACTTCTATGGACCTGCACCAAAAATGTTTTTGTTTTGCATTTTTTTTTGTTAATAGAAAAGTATGACAGTTCTGTTCATGTAGTGTAATGCGACTTTATGTTGTCTGGCACTCATGTAGAATCAAAGTTGCCAATCAGCGCTGTCCAGAGGTCAGGGGTTCTGCATCCTCCTTCTGCAAAATGAAAACTCCTCCTACAAGCTTTAACCAGTGCTTGGCTGGACACTGATAGAAGTCACAAGACTGCTCTAACTGCTGATGAGAAAAGGTATTTAACAGCTTATATTTACTAAAAAAAAATTGCATTTCCATGTTCTGTGTACTCTGGGAGACCAGATATAGTGAATGCAGGGTCTTGGGTTCAGTAACACTTTAAAAGTGTTAGCTGGAATTCAGCTTCAAATTGTCCATGTATATCTTCAAGTATAACACTCTTTCTACCTTAGATGACAATGCTGCTGTCCAAAGGTGTCTGCTTTCCTACTTCATCCAAAATGCAGACACTCTAAAGCAGGGATTTTGTTACTAGCTGGATCACCAGGTTATATAAAGGGAAAAAATCCTCAAAAAGAATACTAATGCAGTCACCACATCTAAGGATTGGTAAACTGCAATGTATTACATTTATGTTTGCGTTAATACTGCTTTAAGCATTGTTGTGTTTGCTATCACTCACTATGGCAATTTTCTGTCATACTTTGTAGGGATCATAGAAAAGCACTGATTCCTTAAAATTTTTACAAAAAAAACAACCACAAAAGTGGTGTTGGTGTCATTAGCAAACAATTCAATATTATCTTCGCTTTAAAGAAAAAAAATAAAAAAAAGTCTGTGTCACCACACTGATTGGCTGCATACCAATGTCCTCGTATGGGGAGAATACGCAGCGATGGAGCATGGAACAGGTGAGTGTGATGATAATATATGTATTTCACCACCTTGTAAAGTTTTTTTGCCTTTCTTGGTGGATAATATTTACACCATCCAAGACTACAGATAGAGCTACTAGCTGTGGTACTAAAATCACTAGAGATTAATTGCTAAAAATAGTGACTAATGTTAGACCAAATATATGGTTCCCTGTATGTTTTACAAGAAGCATACAGTAATATGCAGTATCAACCTACAAAAATGTTTAGTGGTTACTCATTGACAGCCGGTTCACACTACGAGGGGTGGGACACTGCATGTAATTCGCACAGGAATGGCATCGTATTTCTGTGTGAACTATATGCAAATGTCTGTGCGGTGTGATTTGAGACATACATTTTGTATGGCTCAAATCATGTCGCATCCGCACCAAAAATGTGCAGAACCCTTTTTTAAATCTGCACCCGATTCGCATCGCATGGGTGTTCTCACCCATGAGATGCGATTTCTGGCAATTGCATCATGGTTTGCGATCTGTTTCGGAGTGTCATGAATGTCATGCGACTGCAATGTGGTGTGGGAAATACACTGGATTCGCAGCATTTCCCACACCGCATTGGTGTGAACCCAGGCTAAGTCTAGTGATCGATCACTAACCAGATGGACCAAATGGCTTATTATGGCATAAGCTTCACAAGTGGCATGTAGCAACATACAGAATCACACTAATAAAATCTCTGTTAGTAATTCAGTATAAATGTAATGCTCAGTCCCTAAATATACGGATGGAACAAATTGCTTGTTGTGTGGTATGCTGCACAAGTAATGTGTAGTAGCAGGTAGTATTGATTAATCACACAGAATTGGAGCATTGGTCAATGATTTTACTTTACTTGCTGTTTATGTAGGAGACCAATTGTTCCACTTGGTTAACAATCAATTATTTTTCTTAATTAATTGGCAGCAATTTTTTAGCTCAGTAGTGCTACTAAACATTGTGCATGTAGCTCTGAACTGCAATTGGGGGAAAGCTGCATTTTGCCATTTGTTCAGCATTCTGTCTGCTACTTTGCCTGCTTTTCACTGTTATGTTTTACACTGCATATTAGCCTCCAAACTTTTCCAAGGTCACACATGCAATGCAGCAGACTACACAATAGATTAGGAAAGCTGCAAAAATATGGACTTTTCAGAGCAATATTCCAATCGGACTAACATGGCTGGCTGCATAGCGTAGTCTATATAGGACCCTATAGCAATAAAGGGTCTAGCTGAAAATCACTACTTCAGTAAAAAGTTATGAACACAAGCAGCTGCTTGCACATATCCTCATAAACAGCATCTTTCTAGATATATCTGGTTACATAATTAGTATAGCTGTAAAAAGACAAAAGTCCATCCAGTTATAATCCTATACCCACAGTTGATCCAGAGGAAGGCAAAAAATACCCCTGCAAAGCATGATTCAATTTGCTCCTGCAGGGGAAAAATGCCTTCCTGATCCCCCAGGAGGTAATCGAATATTTCCTGGATCAACTTTACCTATAAATGTTAGTAACCAGTTATATCCAAGAAAGGCCTTTTTTAAAGCAATCCACTGAGCTGGCCAGAACCAACTCTTGAGGGAGTCTATTTCCCATTTTCACAGCTCTTACTGTGAAGAAATCTTTCCGTGTTTGGAGATTAAATTTATTTTCCTCCAAACGTAAAGCGTGCCCCCTTGTCCTCTGTGATGACCTCAGGGTGAATAATTCTACACCAAGTTCACTATATGAACCACTGATGTATTTATACATGATGATTATATCCCTCATTAATCTCCTCTTTTCAAGAGAGAATAAATTCAGTTCCCCTAATCTTTCCTCAAAGCTGAGCTCCTCCATGCCTCTTATCAGTTTGATTGCCCTTCTCTGTACTTTCTCCAGTTCCTCAATGTTCTTTTTGTGAATTGGTGCCCAAAATTGAACCGCTATTCTACTGGTAACACAGGCAAACAGCTGAAGGGATCTTAGGTATGAGGATGCAGGGCCACCCCACCTGAATCAGGGGGTAATTATTGTAAGGATGATAGGTCCTCTGAAGTAGCACTACTGGGTGCCAATTTCACACCACTCATCAAATTGCAGTTTACAGGATCATGGCAAGAAGCATGCATAAACTGCAGAAGAATACAAAACAATTATGAAAGCTGCATAAACATGGATTCTTTACACATGTCTTTGTGGCTGAATTGGGATGACATATGGCTACATAGCATAGTTTCTATAAGATTCTATAGCAACAGAGGGTCTAACTGAGAATCACTACATCAGTAAAAGAGTTCTGAAACCAAAGAGTTACTTGTGCCTATCCTCTTAAATGGCATCCCTTTCAGTGAATTCCAGGGTAGCTCTGGTAACACAGATGGATAGCTGAATGGATCCCAGGTCTGCGGACACAGGGCCACCCCACTAGAAGTAGTGCACTCTGGTGGCAATTGAAGGGGCATTAGTAACTGTTTGAAAAAGCTGCTTGCTATTATGTTCATGCCAGGCTGCCCACATGCAGGTTCTGACAGTGGAGGGCCTATCTCCTGGCTGCATATCACTTGCCTAGGTAGTTCTGCCTCATCAGGTGTGACCTCGGAGCTGCTGAGGTAGGGAAAACAGAGAAATGTAATGTATCTTCTATTGATATGTCTAGGAAACCAGTCTGCAGTGGAAAAGAAGTTAAAGGGGCTTGCACCTGCATCTAGGCATGGTAAGTAAATGAGCACGCTGCTACTAAGCTTTTATAAACTTGCAAAAAAACATGAAAAAAATTAGAGGCAAAATAAAGTAAAATAAACAGCAGTTAATTTTCAATTCCCTATATACAGTATACTTTCAATGAATTAACCAGAGACAAAGAGGTCGAGCTGATTTTGAACTTCGGTCTGCGCTTGCAGCAGACAAGGATGGATCTCAGTCTACAACAGAAGGGTCATTTCAAGGACACCTGACAGTGTGTGACTTCTTATCAGACGTTCACCATTCATGAATAACCAAGCAAAAACAAGTTTATCAAAGCCTCAGAGAGGACAGATCCCACAAACTTCATCTAAATGCTAATTGCCCACTTACATGCAATAACAAAACTAACAAATAATCAATTGACAATACCAAGAAAAATGTATTGTAATATTAAATGATAAAAAAACTGCTCTTTTTATTTTTAATATAAGTTGAGTCTATTTTAGATAATACCCACAACATATGTTTTCAAAGAGAAGATAAAGACCATATCGTCAGATTCCAAGTAGAGGAAGTCTTCCTTTACTTGCACCCTATAGTCAGCTATCTGGATATATAATAAAATAGGTGCTGAAAGAAAGCTGAAGGTTGAATGAATATGCATGCCGTGGATCTCAGGCATCATGAATGTTAAACAGGTTCCCTGCAGGAAAAGATGCTGCATGCTCTACAGAGCCAACAGCTGCTCTGTAAGTGCAAAGTGCTGTACCACTTGATCGGTCCTGTAACTGAGGTAATATTGCACAAATTCTATACAAAGAATGAATGTTCATGAGCATCATGTCTAAACAGGGGTCCAAGTCACATTTTTTTCAGACTTCAAATGTTTATAAAAGGTTCTAGCAAACCTAACAAATGTAACTTTCAAAAGGTCATTCTACATAAAAGTTAGTGCTATTTTGACTATTTCTACTATTTTCATTTTTATCATCCAAGCTATGAAATTTAGTAACAACTGCTCTCTAATTTAACCAATGCAACAATCTTGATCATTTGTTCATTTATTTATATTCTAAATTATACCAAATTCATTTGTAACATAAATTTTGGAACGAAATATGGAAAGTTAATTTAACAATGACAATTTGGAATAGGCCTTAGGCCTAGACAATTTGAATTTTGGTCAGTTCAGCAAGAACCGTCCGAGAGTCGAACCATGTATAGCCAGGCTGAATGTACCAAGTTGATCAATTGATCAACTTTGGTACAACCAGCCTACCAGGTTTTACATGCGATTATTGTTAGCGGCTGCTATAGCCGCTAGAAATAATCACTGACTTCCCCCACCCCTCCACACCGGGAGAACGCAATGGCTCATTGTCCCTGTCAACATTGACACATGGTTGCAGGAAAGAAACTTGCTCTGTATATGGCCTGCCTTAAATGGCAGCTGGATGTACAAGCTTGATCTAGCTGGCCAGAGTAAGAATATTCTGAGGGCTACAGGGTGTTCCATGTATATTTAGTCTTTTATGTCAATGAACAGGGCTGGCTTATAACAGGGTAACAATTGCGACTGGGCAAGGCTTTCTAAAATGTCTGACAGTTCTTTCTTCCCAACAGGGGTTGCTTGGCAGTGTTAGTGAACACCAATGAGAAAACACTTGGTTAGGTGACTGTTAACTCATCCTTTTTTCAAGATACCCTTGGACGAATGGCTTATTAAAGAAGTCTAGGGTCTAAGGCAAGCTATAGAATATTCGATTTTTTCTCCTTCCATAACTTTTTTGTGGGTAATGACATACTGCTATAGCTGCTAGCAATAATCATTGTGTTCTGCCAGCTGATATGACTCCCTGCTGACAGAACACAATAGAGCTGTGGGTGGGATTCTCCCATCAACATAATCCTTCCAACAGCGCTATTGTGTTCTGCTGGAAGGGAGCCTTCCTGGGTGGCAAAATACAATGATTACTGCTAGTGGCTATAGTTGCCAGCACTAAACACATGTAAAAAATCCAACAGGCTGGTTGTACCCAAGTTGATCAATGGATCGACTTGGGTACAATCAGCCTGCCCATAGATGGATCGAATCTCGGCTGGTCCCCCAAATTCAAGCCATATATGGCTGGCTTTATCCTCCCAACTCCATCTTTTTAGTGACACAACACAAAGCAATCAATACCCACTAGGATACATAATGGCCAAAGGGACTATGGTCTCAGCATGCTCCTTGGATCACAAGTCTATAAAAAATAGTATTTCTAAACTCCCAGACCTGGTAACCTTTGCCATTTTCCCAGTCTAGAATGGTGCTTTGAGGATTCTGGCAAAGGTAGTTTTCTATCATCCTCACTTTCTTACTTCAATACTTTATGTCATTGCCCCAGAAAATGTTTGCAGATAGGGACTTAGGACTTTTCTCTAATATTTCACATTATTTACTTGTTCCAAATCATTTACTCAGAAAGTATAAAAGCCATTTGGTCAACATAAAAGCAATTTTCAGTAGACCCCCCCCCTTAACCTCTCTCCCCATCTCAACAGATGCCGCTCCATTACAGCTGCTTTGGCTTCAAAATGAAAGAGGATTATTCTGTATGTCATTTTAGATTCCAATTTAGTTTTTTTTTTGTTACCAGGATCTGATTTTTTCTGACTTTCCTTGATTTCATCAATAACACTTGACAACAAAAAATCTGCTTCCTGAATTCGTTTTGGTGTATCTTTTAGATTTTGGGCTGCTTTATAGAAATGTTATGTTTTTTCAATTTGCAATTCACAATACCTGTTGGCTGCTGCACATGTGAAAGAAACATATAGAAACATGGAACTGCTATTGAAGCAGAATCAGTACACCAAGTACAACTGGAGTATCTGTAGAGATTTAAAAGTAGTGACTCTGATGCTTGGAATGCAGCTCATATATACCAAATATTGTTGTTACCTATGTGAATGAAACAGCCATGTAAGAAACACTACATTAAATAGAAATGGCCACTCCAAAAGAATGTTGATGAAGGACAGAAAAGCATGGCACATGAACCACTTGTTGATCCAACAAAGATATTTTTGCCTCCAATTCACAAAAAACTTGAACTGATGAAACAAGTTTGTGAAATCATTGAGCAAGGAAGGTGAAGGTTATTTGAGACAGATGTTTCCAAGAATAACTGATGCTAAAATTAAGGAAGGCATTTTTTTGTTGATCCACAGATCATCAATGACAAGAGGGTCGAGGATTTGTTATTGGAGTCATAGAAAATCACCTTGAAAAGCATTCAGTGACGCTGTTAAGAATTTTCTTGACAACTACAGAGCACCAAAATACATTCCGCTGATTAACAAACTTCTTACAGCCCACAAGACCAAGAAGAGCAATGTCTCTGAAGATTCATTTTTTGCAGTCACACTTGGTCTTCTTTCTTGAAAATATGGGTGCAGTCAGTGATGAACATGGTGAAAGGTTTTACCAGGACATTACCACAATGAAAAAATGGTGTTAGGGCAATTGGAATCCATCAATGCTGGCTGACTATTGTTGGACACTGCAGCGAGATGCAGCAGACACTGAGACAAAACAAAAATCAGCAGCAAAACGTGATAAAATATTTTTTGTCATTAACAGTTAATTTTGTATCTTTTAAGATCTCTGTGTGATGGATTTTTTAAAATCATATTTGTGTTCAGTTTGAAGGGGGCATATCACATGACCTGACATTTGAAGAAGGAGAAGTTGCCTTCATTCCTGGTGGGCACAATGTTGAGATGTCTGAACTGTGATTACACAGAGTGTGGGGGGGAGGTAAACTCAGCCCTAGGTCTCACCTCTCCTCCTCAGAACCTCATCAAGGACCGCTTAGCCCCTTCCCTCCCTTAGGGCTGGTTTACTCTTTTGGTAGCCCTCTAAAGTGTTATCTGTGGAGGATCAATTTCAGAGGGTGTGTGACAGGTGGTAAGGACATGTTATGTTGCCTCCTTATCCCCTATTTTAACCCCTAAAATCCCACTCCACAGTACTGCAATCATATGCATTCACTTGTCCCCTCAGCACCCTCCTGAACAAGGAGATGCAGCTGTTCATGGCTGTAAACGTTCCATGGCTATGATGCTTTGCTTCATGGCAAATAAAAAATGTAATTAACTATGTGACAAATTGAATATGCATCAAAAATCTAGTAAAAGGGACACTCGGTTTTAGCACAGTAGCTCAGCATTTTCAGGAATAAAACAGGTGGTAAGGAGGTCTCCTCACACCTGTCAAATGCCCTCTGAAATATGTTTCACCATGGCTCCCTCTGAGCCCCCTTCCCCACTCATAGCTCCCCTAGAGCTCTTTAATTTCATGCATCCCTCAGGGCCCACCTTCCAGTTCCTTCTTCATCCCACGACTGATACCACTGATGCAGGTGCATTGTTCCCCACTGACACTGATGAAGTGCCAACAATGCAGGAGCATTTTTCCTTTCCAGTGACACCACCGATGCAGGAAAAAATTTTCCTTTCAGTGATACCAAGGATGCAGGGGCATTTTTTATTTCCAATGACACCACCAATGCTGGGACATTTTTCGTTACAGTGATACCATGGATGCAGGGACATTTTTCCTTCCTGTGATACCACTGATGCTAAGACCCTTTTTCCTTTCATTGACACCAATGTCACAGGGACATTTTTTCCCCACAGTTAGCCCCATATCTGTGCACCAATGTTAAACTTTTCAGCTTCCTGTGGTGTAGCACAACTATTGGTATTATTCCAGCACATGCAGCAATCATTACAATACAGTTCACTGCACATGTCACTATTAGACCCATCCTCTCTTCCATTTGGGGAAAGGAGGGTAGGGGACACAGTTTGCCATCTTTACCGTGGGCACTGGATGACTTTGTCCTTGCACTGATTGCAGGCATCTTGTTTTAGAAAGGCAACCACATCTATCCACGTCTATCTGCAGCTTTTTGCCTACATGTGGAGGTTGAAGCAGAAGTACTTTAATTGCTGCATTGAGGTGTGTCTCAGTCATGGGCAGCTGTACTAAGAAATATCAAACATGCTTTTGATGGACCTCCAGTTACGAGTATAGTGGGGACAATTTAGATTCTCTTTCGGGTTGTTGTTTCAGTCCCTATTCCTCTTGGAAAGATTCCTCTGTCTTCTGGTATCATCATGGCAGGAAAATATTGTCCCAACAGGAACACAGACAGCAAACAAAAACAATTTATTCAAGACAAGACAAGTCCCTGTAACTTTTACTGGTTTCTTCTGTTGACATCTGCATTATTATTGGCTTCCATAATTGTTGTCATTATTTTCAAACATACTTCGAATGATACCAGTACCCCATAATTTATTACAGTAATCACAGGGAGGTTAGCAGGAGGAACCAAAGAGTGCTGTGGGGGACTCAGGAGGTTGACACTTCTGGATGTTTCACGTCACCTGAAAGATTTGGGAGACCATTCTACTTTACACTATCGTTGGTCTGCAGGCTGTGTTTGTGTGGGCATGGCAGCCCATTTATTAGCTTAATTTTATGTAGGAAAAAGGTTCCTGCACCATTTTCAAAAAGCAGCAGCTGGTAAATCGTATGGTGCTTTTTCTCCATGCAATTTCCTGGTGGTTCCAACACCTGCAAATGCACTGCATTTTTAGATGCGTGAGGGGGCCATTAAGAATGAATGCAAGCCCCGGGCATTCATAAACAGTTTATTGTCTGCAGGTGGTTGCGAGTGCAGTAACAGGTGCAAATCCCACACCCACAATAGTGTGAACCATGCATTCATCAGAGTTGTTGTTCAGCAGAGCAGGTAACAGGAAAGTATTTATGCTTTTAATTCCTTTTCTGTGGCATGCATATCTTTTGGTCGAAGATGATTGCCAAACTCAAGTGGATGGGGGAAGCACAATAAGACATTTTACATAAAATTGTCAGGATCGATCATAGAATCAGGCAAGGAACTGTGAACAAATACACAATGGGGTTGGTTTACTGAAACTGGAGTGTTCAAAATCTGATGCAGCTGTGCATGGTAGCCAATCAGCTTCTAACTTCAGCTTGTTCACTGAAGCTTTAACCTCTTCAAGCTGGCTGAACGCAAATGTGCGGCCTCCCAGTGTCTGGGCCTAGACGCCGAGCTGCCGCACATTTGCGTTCTATTAAAAAAGAACATACGTGCAGCACGCTCCCAGCACGCATGTCCGGTACTCACGGAAAGGTCCCGATCTCCTCTTTCGATCAGGACCTTTCCCGATCATGTGACCACTGTGATGGCGTGTCATGGCGGTCACATGACCCTAAACCCTGCCCCCCCCTCCCGGCTTCTGAAACCCTTAAAGGGCCAGGAGGCGTTGGCGCGAAGGGGTTAATAATAAGACTTAGAAGCTGATTGGTTTCTATACAGAGCTGCTCCAGATTTTTCACTCTACACTTTTAGTAAATCAATCCCAATCTCCTTTTTATTGTTTACTTTGTTACTCTCAGCACAACATCACAGCCGTTTAGTAAACTAAATAGATCTAGCCAAACATTGATTTACATCTTTGAAAATGTTACTCTCCAACTTATCTTATTTCCAGTTGTTAATATCCTCCTAAAAACTCTAATGTCTTTCTGCTGTAAAATTCTTGCACGCTGTTTATTCATTATTTCAATAAACATGACCAGACATGAAAAAAGTTAAATGAAGTGTCTTTCTGTTCTGAGCTTTTGACAGCTTTGCTATCAGAACAGGATATATAAAATGAAAAAAAGGCTTTGTGCTTGGAATTAGGTCAATATTTGTGTGTTCTTGGTCTTTTGTATAGTTTTGAAGCACAAGGTTGCTGACTGGAGATCAAATAATAATTAATTAGGTATGGTACAAAAATAAAATTGCCGATAGGATATTAATGATATCATTACATCGCACATATAATTACAGATGTATTTTTCTTTTCACGTCAGTATTGCACAGCACACAATGATATCTGCTTGCGTATTCCAAGTTATTAGTTTTATTATCTGATACAAAGTCAGTTTATATAAATAAGTATAATGAATATGTCCTGTCTTTTGTGTTATCCAGTCTGCTCAGAACTATTTTATAATGAACACGCCAAGATATATGTTAATAAACACGATGATGAACGAGGAAGGAGCTGAAACAAGCCAATATATTCCACGAACCCGCCATCATGCTTCTCACGCGGACAAGAAGTGACTGCCAATTAGTCAACCTATAAAGAGGATTAATAGTACCTCAAGGAGAAACACTTGTGTTGAAGGTCCTTCTAGCAAGTGATGGGTTAAATGCTTTCCCAGAATTAATAAGGCGGGCAACTCGAGAGTAACATGGAATACATTACCAATGATTTTAGAATCTCTAAGAGCATGATTTAACTCTCAATAGATTTGGCCTAATGTCTTAAAGATAAGCATTTCTATTATGAATTAAAGAGCTTGTTGGAAGGTTTGTGAAAGTCAGGAGAACAACTTTGCAACCGATCTTAACAATGGGGGCTAGGGAATGGGTCAAGATTGATAATATGGCCATTCTGGCAATTGCCAGAAGTGGAAGCTTGTAGATGCTGCTAACCTGTGCTTTAAAGCAGAACTCCAGCCAAACAGATAAATACACAGATAATACCTGCTAATAAATGTGTATATCTGTCCATCCAGTTCTAACATTTACATGACCCTGCCACATAGCACAGCAAAGTGGATGGCATTGTTCTCTCTGCTACAGATATAGATAATGCGAGAGATACTTGTTCTTTTTATACCCTCCCCCGTGAGAGATCGGCTTTAGACTGATGTTGTTTCTCTACTCACTTGCTTTCTTCTCCAATCCTATTTGCAACAATCTGTATTGTACATTTGCATGCATCTGATTAGTTTTCAGTTTTGCTCCTCCTTCCCCCAGTGCTGCTGTACAGAGACTTGCAAGAAGCGAATACCAATTTAAATTCATGTATTGCATTTAAAAAGAAATACTAAATTATTTATAAAGGAATAACCAGCTGATTTAATTTGTCTTTTACATCTGCATTACATTCAACATGAACCATTTGGGTACCTGCCTGTATTATCCCTTTATTACCAGATGATTTTTCAGTTTCCATTTTCTTGCATCAGATAAAGCTTTCTATTGGTGGTATTTCATCACCTCGATAACGGGCACTTTCACCCCCTTCCTGCCCAGGTAAATTTTCCGCATTCAGCACAGTCGCACTTTGAATGACAATTGTGTGGTCATGTAACACTGTACCTATATTACATTTTTCCACTTTCCATTTTTTTCACACAAATAAAGCCAAATATTTTTGAAAAAACCCACATTTTTTTTGTTTGTTATACAAATTTGCAAATAAATAATCTTGCTTTATAAATTTAAGCCAAAATGTATTCTGCTCTATTCCTTTGGTGAAAATAACCTAAATCAGTGTATATTATTTAATCAGTGGCAAACCAGGGGTATGTATATCTAAAATTTGATCAATCCTGATGTACCAATGGCTATCTTATTTCCTGAGTCCGGAAAGTGCCAGTACAGTACAAATACCCCTCAAATTACTCCTTTTTGGAAAGTAGACAGTCCAACGTAATTAGTAAGAGGTATGTGAAATTTTTTGAAGTTGTATTTTTTTTAATCACAATTTTTTGGAAAATGAAGTAAGTTAAAAATATATTATTTCCCATTTTTTTACATACGGTCATCGGTGTCATTAAATGATTATATATTTATATTTATAACTTTTTTATTTTTTATTTAACACACCGTGACCAGAGCAATACAGTGTTACCATGGTACTACTCTAGGGAAGTGATCAGGATTTTTTTTTATTTCACTGGTATAAGAAGCCATGTTTCCTGAACGAAATGGATTCATTCAGTATTTACTATTGTTGTTAGCTGTGATTGGCCACAGCTAATCACATGGTGCAGATGGGCTGTGATTGGCCCTCTTTGTACCATGTGATCACTGTGACCATCACACAATTGTACATAATGGATGGCATGAATGAACCATGAGCCATCCATTGTGTACAATTGTCACGTGATCTGATGTGATTAGTCACAGTGATCACATGGTACCAGAGGGGTTTGATACACTGATTGGTCATCCGCTGTGTCTGGTGGATGAATGAGTCATTCATTTATTAGTTTTTGTTGCTCTTTCTATACTTTTGTAAGTGGAAGACTGTGACCTTGAGATATCTCTTCTGTGAACATTTACAGTGATCAGAAGGTACAGAACCATTCAGGTTGGCTTAGCTCACCATGTCTATAAAAAGAGCTGTCAAAGGACAGCTTGTTTCACTGACAATAAGGGGGAAATCTGCTAAAACAGCTGCATTTAGAATCTGATACAGCTGTGCATGGTAACCAATCAGCTTCTAATTTCAGCTTGTTCAATTAAGCTTTGGCAATAAAAATCCGACTTTCAGGTTCCGTTCCCTGTGAGCGTCGGGATTTATGGGACGTACGGGGGACGGAACCGGCGGGAATTTCAAAAATTAAAAAATTTGACACTCACTCAATACACTAAAATCTGATAGTATTACATTACTGTATCAAACCATTTCACATACATTTTGTCCCTAGTGCTTTGTCCTGTGCCCTACCTGCATTTTTACTGTTCTTTCTGCCTGGAAACTGAGAAATGTCCATGGCGTCCAAAAAGCGTCCCTTTAGGTCAAAAGCGGTATTAGACCAGCTAGAGAACAGCGATAGTAAATTAGAACCACTTACAGAATTGAGTGATAATGATTTGTGGGAAAATTGGTCATCAGACACTGAAAACGATTTTGCGACTGAGCTCAGTGATGTGCGAACTTAGCACTCTATTTTAAATTTCAGTATTTTTGGTTTGATTACATTATTGAATTTTATTATTATATTATTATTTTTTATGATTATTTATTATATTATAATTTATGATTTCGTGTTTCAAATTTTATCATACCCGGGATGTTTACCAGACTCTTGTTCGGACAGATTTCAGTGAGGAATTACAGGCCTACAATGAAAAAAAACAACATATTTCCATTAAAACAATGCACCCCTTTGAGCACAGAAATATTGACATAATCAGACCACTAGGGAGGTTAAATAGTTTCTGTGCTTACAAAAAGATTACCTATCTATAGATAAATGTAGTTTTTTTTACCTAATGTCTTCTTTTAAAAAATAGAAGGGTGTGGAAAGTTCGGTCAGACATATCCATAACTGAGAATCACATTCCAAGTCTGAAAGATATTTTTATGATAAATTACACCAATTTATCTTTAGAATAGATAATACTTATACTGATTTCCAAATGTCAAGACTTTCAGTAAAGACATTTGGGAAGAATTTTGTTATATTGTATTTAGGAGCCACATTGCTTTGCAACAGGCCCCAGTGATTGATTGCACTGGTTATCCATGCCAAATAAAACTAATCACATTCCTTTAATAATCTGTTTATGAAAAGAGGCTGCAGAGTGTCCATGTTATCGTGTACAATCATAGTTTTTCAATTATAGAGCGCTGCTATGTGGATAATCCATTGCTTCTCTACCTAAACGTTATCTGCAGCTCTTATCCATAGGGACCAGGCTATAAACAAATCTTTATAAATAATTTGACTTATACTGCTAATAGCAGTTTGAAGGTTCTGCAGTGATTATGAATTAATACTGCTCCAGCACCAGTAAAAAAAAATATTTACGGTATGAAGAGGAATCATTGAACTGTTGGTACAAGTCTCATGGGCCTGTTTAAGAATGATCAATACCATATAATTTTCTCTTTCGATTAAATTTTGTTTTTGCTGTACCTAAGAATACCTTTGCAATTTTGTCTGCTTGAAAAAACCCAGAAAGTCTTTTCAGTGTAATCGATGGAAATGTAGAAATTCTTGCCGGAGCTTATCAAGATAGACGTTCGACTTCCTAAAAGTGGAAAGTAGGTTTTCAATTAAGTGTTTAAATAAATAAATACAATTTTTAAAAAAAGAAAGTTTTTTTTATCAAGAACAAGTAAAAAAGGGAATTCTAAAATCTATAAATTAATCATATATTGTGATGACTTAACACTATGTCATCTTTATTTTAGTATAGGTTTTTAGTATATTTGAAGTTTATTTATTGTATACCCAAATCAAGTGCATGAACAGTATATCTGTATGAGTGTCCTTGGAGCACCTAAGCTTAAAGCTCTGTATTAGTCTAATGATAACTTTACTAGAAAAAGTTGAGCTTTGTATGTTTCTGTCCACTTCTCACACCTCACATCACTTTCAGTAGATCAACTTCTGTACAACCACAGTGCCTATACATGGTTCAAAATTCAGCTGGTCCCTGCTGAACCTGCCAAATTTTGATCCATGTATGGCCAGCTTGAGACTGTTCAGGAATGTTTTAAAACAGCTACTGTATGCTTGAGAAAGGAGCGCACCGGTCCTCAGATCCTGTGCATGCTCAGAAACGCTTTGCATGCCTATGACATTACACGCCATCGCCGCTGCTCTGGGAGTGCACAGGGACATGCCAGGCTTTCATTTTCAGGCTCCATCTTGCATTACTCCAGCACTCCCTGCTGTCCAGCCGGAGTTCACACAGACTTGCCAGGCTTGTACTCCAGTGCTCCCTGCTGTCCAGCCGGCATTCTTGTTCACTGGTCTAGATTACCACTACGAGGCGTTGTGCTTTATTAACCCCTTATGAGCCTACTTATTACCATCTATATGTGAGTGGTTTTATTTATGTTCATCATTAAAAACTTATTACAGTCTACAATCAGAAGCGCTGTGTTTCTCTTCTTGTCCACTCCAGGGTCAATGCTTCACTCTACCACAGCTTGCCAGGTGTCTCCAGACCATTTGTTCCCCCTTCAGCTCCCGACCCCATACTCAGCCTAGAGACTATGCGGACTGCGTAATCCATGTGCCTGTTATTCCCTTTTTTATCACGAAAGTGTCACACTGGTCCAGGAGGTCGATAGATCACTGCAAATGGGAGAAAACAGACAAATACTGTGAGTCTCGAAAGAAGAGAAGGATAGAGAGAGGGGTGGGAAGGAATTGAAAGGTGCTCAGTGGGGATAGAAACAAACCAACTCCATCTCCTTTCTGACCACTGGGTCGCCACGGGAGAGGGCTGCGGGAGAGGCAGAGTCAGATGCTTGAAGCCATATTTCTGTAATTGCAAGTAGGCTAATGGAGTGGGAGATAAAAAGGTCATGCACAGAGGTGATCTTGTTACAGACAGAGCAGGCATTATAAAGAGCACATTGGAAAGGGGTGTGGGTTTTGGGTGCAGGGGGATCAAGATTAAACTAAGTGGATTGTGGCTATTGCTGGAGGAAGGATGATGCAAGGTGTGGGGGTGAAATACTGGAGGACCAGGATTAGGGAAGATATTCCCAGAGGTTAGGAGAAGAAGGAGGGTGAGGAAAGTAAGATGGGAGAGGGATGTACATTAAATTGCCAAAAGTATTTGGACATCCCTCCAAATCATTGGATTCCGGTGTTCAAATCACCTCCATGGTTAAAGGTGTATAAAATAGGACACCTATGCATGCAGACTGCTTCTACAAACATTTGTCAAAGTATGGGTTGCTCTCAGGAGCTCAGTGAATTCAAGCATGGTACCGTGATAGGTTGCCACATGTGCAATAAGTTCATCCATGAAATTTCCTAAATGTTTTACAGTCAACTGTTAGTGATATTACAACAAAGAGGAAGTAACTGGGAACAACAGCAACTCAGCCACGAAGTGGTAGGTAAATGACAGAGTGGTAAAATGACAGAGGGGGGTCAGCACATGCTGAAGTGAACAGTGCGCAGAAGTCATCAACTGTCTGCAGAGTCAGTAGCTAAAGACCACCAAACTTTGTGTGGCCTTCAGATTAGCACAACAACAGTGCATAGAGAGCTTCATGGAATGGGTTTCCATGGCTGAGCAGGTGCATCCAAGCCTTATATAACCAAGAGCAATGCAAAGCGTCATATGCAGTGGTGTAAAGCACGCAGCCACTGGACTCTAGAGCAGTGGAGACGTGTTCTTTGGAGTGATTAATCACGCTTCTCTGTCTGGCAATCCGATGAACATGTCTGGGTTTGGAGGTTACCAGGAGAATAATACTTGCCTGACTGCATTGTGCCAAGTGCAAAGTTTGCTGGAGGGGGGATTATGGTGTTTTTCAGGGGTTGGCCTTGGCCCCTTAGTTCCAGTGAAAGGAACTCTTAAGGCATCAGCATACCAAGGCATTTTGGACAATTTCTTGCTCCCAACTTTGTGGGAACAGTCTGGGGATGGCCCCTTCCTGTTCCAACATGACTGCACTGGTGCACAAAGCAAGGTCCATAAAGACATGGATGAGCGAGTTTGGGGTGGAGGAACTTGACTGACCTTCACAGAGTTCTGACCTCAACCTGATAGAACACCTTTGGGATGAATTAGACTGCAAGCCAGGCCTTCTCGTCTGACATCAGTGACTGACCTCACAAATGCGCTTCTGGAAGAATGGCCAAACATTCCCATAGACACACTCCTAAACCTTGTGGACAGTCTTCCCAGAAGAGTTAAAGCTGTTATAGCTACAAAAGGGTGAGCCAACTCAATATTGAACTTTATGGACTAAGACTGGGATGTCATTAAAGTTCATATGCGTGTAAAGGCAGGAATCCCAATACTTTTGGCAATATATTGTATATGAGTGTACGTATTTCCCTGTCCTGATGTTAGGGCCAGCGGGTGGGTTAAGTATTTGCAGGAGGTGATAAGAACAGTAGTAGGGAGAGAGTAGAAGTGAGGGTGATATGTACAAGATTTTGGGTGAAGAAGAGGGGTAAAGAAATGAGAATTTGAGAACAGAGGATACTAGTATGAGAAGGAAGAGTAAAGGGGACATATTAAAGGGTAGAGGAAATAGGAATAAGACTTGTAAGAGAAGTTTTCCTGAGTGTTGGTTAATTTGCACTCATTCCATAATGGAAGAGAGTTCTTTGTTGTATCTTCTTGCTGCTTTAGGTATCCTGTTTTAGTTAAACTGCTGTGTTCAACTCCTGAACACTCCTGCAGAAAAAAACACTCACGTAGGAAAAATGCCCTGACTGTTATTGTGCCCCCTGTCTGTGTCTTCCCCCATAAGCTGATCTAAATTTATAGGGAGATGATCACATGAAGAATCATTCCCATCCCCAATTAGGAACTGATAAGGAACACATGAATTGGGGGGGAGTCAAAACCAAACCAAACACAGGCCAAAGTCATAAAAGAAGATTAATTCTTTAATCACAAAAGGCAAAAGGAGGTGATAATAAATCAATACAAATGGACAACTTCAGAAATATATCTTAGATTATTTACACTGAACAATTTCAGAGTGTCTGTATATAACAGGGAGACAGTTGAGCAGTGAAACAGTTAACATGGATTCTAAGACAGAAGCATTACACTAACAAATTGAACAGTGTCTGTACATAGCAATGAGACAGTTAAGCAGTGAGACAGTTAACATGGATTCGGAGACAGCAGAATTAACTGTGCTAAAACAGAGAAGACATGATCAGAGAGTGACAGGGCTGTGTTCACCTGCTGAACACTCCTGAAGAAAATACACTCAGAAAAAAATGCCCTGATTGCGAATGTGCTCCCTGTCTGTGCCCCTCTGAGTTTAATCTCAATCCCCATGCTCCTAAAAACCACCCTCCCTTTTTCATGTGCACTCTGGAATGCCGTTCTGTCTGTAATAAGCTCACCTCTGTCCATGACCTTTCTGTCCCCGCTCCCTTTACCTACTAGCAATTATAGAAACCTGGCTTCAAGCATCAGATTCTGCTTCTCCCGCAGCACTTTCCTATGGAGGCCTTCTCTGGATTCACTCACCCAGACCCAGCGGTTGGAAAGGAGGTGGAGTTGATTTGCTTCTATCCCCTGAGCACCTTTCAAGTCCTCCCTAACCCTCCTTCTCTATCCTTCTTTTCTTTCGAGATTCGCTGCATTTGGCTTTGTTCTCCCATTTCTCTGAGGATTGCAGTGATCTATCAGCCTCCTGGACCGGTGTCGCACTTTCTTGGTGACTTCTCTGCTTGGCTACCCTTCTTTCTCTCCTCTGAAATACCCACTATCATTCTTGGAGATTTTAACATCCCCATTAATGTGAACAACCCAGCTACATCCCAACTCTTCAACCTAACCTCATCTTTAGCCTTAACACAATGGACACAGTCCTCCACTCACTCTGATGAGATTACATTAGACCTTGTTTTCTCCCATCTTTGCACTACAACCTCACAAACACTCTCTTTCCTCTCTCTGATAATAATATCATCATCTTCACAGTGTCTTCATCTTCAAACACTTATCCCTCCAAGCAGCAAACAATTACCCGCAGAAACCTTCACAACTTAAACCCTTCTCTTTTCCACTCTGCAACTGAACTCCTCTATGATAGAATCTATTCCCTGTCCTGTCCTGTCCTGACCTGGTCACTGATGTCTACAACAGTTCGCTTTCATCCACACTAGACTCACTTGCTCCTCTGACTACACAAAGTATCAGGCCCGACCATTACAACTGTGGTAGAGTGATGACACCAGAAGTCTTAAAAGACATAGTTGTGCACTGGAGCAACTGTGGCAGAAAACCAAATACCAGCAAGTATTCACCCTATCTGCTTTCTAACCATACAACTCCTCCCTCCATGCTGCCAAACAAACCTACTTTGTCACTCTTATTAATACCTTGTCATCCAGTCCTAGTCTTCTCTTCTCTACTTTTAACTCTCTACTTTCTCCATCTCCACTCAGTAACTCACTAACTGCTTACGAGATTGCAAATCATTTCAAAAAGAAGATTGATGCAATTCATAGGGGCATCTCCACTACACAGGCATCTATCCCACTTAGCATACCTTATACTAAACCTCCCTCAACACTTTCTTCTTTTGACCTTGCTGCTACTGAAGCGGGCACTAAAGTTTCTCAGAAGCCCGTCTCACCACCTGCCCCCTGGATCTTGTCGCCTCTCAACTACTACGGTCACCCTCTTCTTCTGTCCTATGCTCCCTTATTCACATATTCAATCTCTTCCTCTCTAATGGTGCCTTCCCCACCCCTCTAAAGCATGGACAGATCATTCCCATACTTAAAAAGCCCTCTCCGGACCCCACCAACCTGAACAACTTAAGACCCATCTCCCTGCTCCTGTTTACCTCTAAACTCTTAGAACACTTAGTCTACAATCGCCTGAGCTCCTACCTCACTAACAACAACCTTCTTGACCCTTTACAGTCTGGCTTTTGCTCACTCCACTCCACTGAAACTGTCCTACTAAAACAAACTAATTATTTACTAACTGTTTAAACCAATGGCCACTACTCCATACTCTTACTACTTGACCTCTCTGCAGCTTTTGCTACTGTTTACCATCCCCTCCTTCTCAAAAAACTCCACTCTCTTGTCTTCTAAGACTCTTCTCTCTCCTGGTTCTCCTCCTACCTATCACAGCGCTCCTTCAGCATTACTTATAACTCTGTCTCCTCTCCACTTCCTCTTTCTGTAGGAGTCCCTCAAGGTTCTGTATTTGGACCATTTCTCTCCTCCATCTACACCTCCTCCCTTGGTCACTTGATAAACTCCCATGGCTTTAAGTACCATCTCTATGCTGATGACACACAAATCAATCTTTCTACTCCTCACCTAGCCACTTCAGTCTACTCTCGCATTACTAACCTACTAAGTGACATATCAGCATGGATGTCACTCCACTTCCTTAAACTAAATCTTTCCAAAACGGAGCTCATACTATTCCCTCCAGCCCATACCCCCTCCCCTGACTTCTCCATCAAAATCAATAACACAACCATCAATTCCTCCCCTCATGCCAGGGTGGTAGGTATAATCTTAGACTCCCATCTGTCAGAACCAAATCCAATCACTCCAAATCTTGTAGACTTCACCTCCACAACATCTCCAAGATACACCCGTTCTTAACCTCTGAAACCACTAAGCAACTTATTCCCTCCCTTGCTATCTCTCACCCTGACTATTGTAGCTCCCTCCTCATTGGCCTACCTAATCGCAGGCTATCCCCTCTTCAGTCTATCATGAATGCTGCTGCCCAACTCATCCACCTTACAAACCGTTCCATATCTGCTATCCCTCTCTGCCAATCCCTCCACTGGACTCCCATTGCCCAACAAATACAATTCAAAACATTAACAATTGCATATAAAGCCATATATAACTCTGCCCCAAATTACACCACCAGTCTTCAAATATCTCCTCCCCTATCCTCTGAAACTCTCTACCCCAATCTATCCGGCTATCGTATACTCTGCCCAATTTTGGGCAATCTCTGAAAACCTATCACTTCAGGGAAGCCTATCCTGTCTTCAGCTAATAATGGAATCTTCTATTTCTCCTATCAGTTCACCCCCCACAGTTATTACCTTTTGTACCACCAACCCCTCCCTCTTAGATTGTAAGATCCACGGGACCCTCCTAACCCTCTTATATTGAATTGTATTGTTTCTGTATTGTCTCCTTTTATATTGTAAAGCACTGAGAAAACTATTAGCGCTATATAAATACTGTATAATAATAATAATAATCTGAGTTCAAACGGGACATACCTCAAGTCCAAAGCTGAAGGGATGTTAATGACATCTCATCAGATAGTCAGCCAGTAGCTGAAAAGGAGCATGCGTGCCAAACAACTAGATACAAAAAAATAGCAAAATGAAAACATCATATTAGAATCTAATTAACAACAAGATAGATAAGTATAGCACTGATTAGGTCTCATCCCCTTTGAAAGGGATGGGTGATGTGCCAACAATTAGGGATGAACTTTGTGTTTGGGTTCAACCTAAACCTAGCTTGTTCATGGTTTGCTGACTGCCTGCTTGAACCTATGGCTGAAGCAGCTAGAAGTAATTTATTTAGTGGTGGTATCACTAGAATTTTTATAACCATCTTGCTTGTGATCCCTAATGGGGCTATGCCTCTGTAACCTTTATTTTTATGGGAATAACACTCTTCCCCAGTGGCATCTCTTCTTCCTCCCGTATTAAGATTTTAGATCTTTCTACTCCGTATTTTCCTTCTTCTGCCGTCATTCCTACATTTATAGATTTCCTACAGATCTTTATTTTTTTATCTCCTCCTAAATTGTTTGAGCTGCCTCTAGCTCCTGTGTTACATTTACTCATTTTTTTTCTACCATTTTTATCTTCTATCACTTCAGTGGTGTTTCCATTTATCATCTCCTCAAAAATTAATTTGGCCTTTGTTTCCTCTGAGGTCACTATCCTTACTTCTATAGAAGCTGACTCTTGGTTGGAATCCTCTTCTCTTTTTTCTTACTTAGCTATAAAATGTAATTACTTCTCTTTGCTCAAAGGCTTCTAGTAATTCTTGTGTTCCCATTTCTTCCAGGACCTTTATAATCATCTCTTCATGCTTCTCTGGGATCCTTCATATGTGCTCCTGTCATTTAATTGAATATTAAAGCACCCTGTGTTGATAAGCGTTTCTTCATTGGGAATGCTTTTTCCTCCATACAAGTCAATGGGAATGCTAAATCAGCATGATGCGCAGGGGTGCATTTACCACAAGGCAAACAAGGTACCTGCCTAGGGTGACATTTTTCAGGGGGGCAGCACCTCCCCCCAGAAGATCGGAGAGATGCTGCGGGCTGCCTGATGGTTTATGTAGAGCCTTATTCTTGTTCCAGGGGATGTCCAGAGCTGTGAAGATGAGTATCTTTTTCTCTATCGCCGGGGGGGGGGAGGTGTAAGGCTCTCCTGGGTGGGGGGCAGATGTTTTTGTGTTGCCTAGGGCAGCACAAAACCTAAATACACCACTGATGATGTGGCTTAGAAGAAGGTCATATGCAGGTCAAATGTTGTTCAATTGCATCTGTGAATGAATCATAAATTATTTCATAAGTTTCTTAAACACTCAACCAGGGGTGGACTGACAACTAATTGGGCCCCTGGGCAATAGGAGATCATGGGGTCCCATGTGTCCCCACCCACACTCAAGCCACACCTAAACAAAGCTCCACCTACATATTGCACTGCCTACATTACATGCATTCATGTCAGCCATCCTCCACATATTGGATCCCAGCTGCACAGAAGGGCCCGTCAGCAAACTGCGGAAGCTGTTGTGCCCTCATGTTCAGGAATGAGCCAAATTATTGTCTGCAGCTTAGGCTCACAGAGATTCCCCTTGCCATTGTTGGGAAGCCACCAAAGACATGACAGGTTCAAAGGTGGCTGCCATCCGATAACCTGTCAGGTGCCCATAGGCTTTCCAACCATGCCTGTAGGAATCTCTGTGAGCCTGATCATTTGGTTATTATAAGCTGCATAGATGGGACATTTAAATATCCATTGCAGTATAGCCTACATAATTGTTCCTGGAATGCTTCTGTAGAAGTCAGTTGGTGTGCAACAGCCCCCCCCCCCAATACTTACCTGAACTCCAATCCAGAAATGTGCACGAGAGCAGTGCCTGTCCCAAATCTCTTCCTTCTCATTGGCTGAAAGTGCAGCGGGAGCCATTGGCTCCCACTACTGTCAGTCACAGCAACTGAGCCAATGTGGGGAGAGTGGGGGGCAGGGCCAAGCTGCATCTATGTGTGAATGGATGCGCAGACCAGCGGCTCGGGAGCCCCAATAGCAAGTAGCTTGCTATGGGGGTACTTGGCAGGAAGGAGGGGCCAGGAGCACGGCAGGAGATGCAAGAAGGGGATTGAGCCTGCTCTGTGCAAAATTACTGCACAGAGCAGGCAAGTATGACATGCACTGTATGTTATTTTAAAGAAAAAAAATATGCCTTTACAATCATTTTAATTGCTTTGTTCGGGCATTCAGTTCCCACTCAGCTCCTTCCTGACAGGGTTGCCAACTTCTTCACAACTTTTTTTTTACATGGAAACTTTACTGACAGGGTGCATTTTTTACTGAGATTCTGATTTATGACAGAATTTCCTATTAGAATCTAAGAGGTGAAGAGTGGGGTGGAGGGATAGAGACAGAAGAGGAGAGGGGGAGGAAAGATAGGAATAGGAGGGAGGGAGAGAAGGATGGGGGAAATGGAAAAGTAGGAGAGAGATGGAGAAGGGGGGGAGAGGGTGTTGAGGGGGGGTGAGAGATAGAGTGGGAAGTGAGAGAGGGGTGTGTGAGAGAGAGAGAGGGGTTGAGGGGGTACAATGGAGAGGGGTAGAAAGAGAGAGAGGGTGAGTGAGAGAGAGAGAGGAACGATGAGAGAGAGGGGAGGCGAGAGAGAGAAGGGGGAAGAGAGAGGGAGAGGTGGTGAGAGAGACAGGAGATGAGAGAGAGAGGGAAAGAGAGGAGGACGAGTAAGAGGGGAAGGTGAGAGAGGGGAGGGCAAGAGATAGGGGACACGAGAGAAGGGGGTGAGAGAGTGGGGAGTCAGAGAGAGAGGGGTGAGAGAGAGAGAAGAATAGTCGGGGTGAGAGAGAGGGGAGGTGAAAGAGAAGGGGGTAAGAGAGAGGGAGGGGGTGAGAGAGAGAGGGGGGGGGATAAGAGAGAAGGGGTAAGAGAGAGAGAGAGGGGAGTAAGAGAGAGGGGGTAAGAGAGAGAGAGGGGAGTAAGAGAGAGGGGGTAAAAGAGAGGGGGGTGAGAGAGGGGATGAGGAGGGTGTAAGACAGGGGAGTCAGAGAGAGAGGGGGCAAGAGAGTGAGGAATGGTGGGATTGAGAGAGAGGGGAGGTGAAAGAGAGGGGGGTAAGAGAGAGGTAGGAAGAGACAGAGAGGAAGTGAGAGAGGGGGTGGGAGAGAGAGAGGGACTGAGAGAGTGAAATAGAGGGGGATGATAAAGGTGACAGGGAGAGGGAGGCGAGAGAGAAGGGGGTGAGAGAGAGAGGGGGGAGTGAGAGAGAGAGGGGGCGAGAGAGAGAGGAATGGTGGGGTGAGAATGATAGAAAGAGACAGGGGTGAGAGTGAGAGGGGGTGAGAGAGAGGGGGAAGCAAGAGAGAGAAGGGGCAAGAGAGAAGGGGAAGCAAGAGAGAGAAGGGGGTGAAAGAGAGAGGGGGTGAGGGAGAGGGGGGGTGAATAAGAGGAGGGTGTGGAGAGGAGGGGGTAAGAGAGAGGGGGTGAGAGAGAGGGGGTGAAAGATAGATTGATGGGGGTGAGAGAGAGGGGAGGGCAAGAGAGAGATGGGCAAGAGAGAGAGGGTGAGAGAGAGAGGGTGAGAGGGGGTGAGGGTGGTGTTCAATATGTCTGCTACTCACAACTATGACCCCAGGTTGCTCTCACCTAGTCTCAGGCAGGATCTAGAGCTGCTGTGTTAAATCTGCCGCCTTCATAACCCCTTTCACAGCAGTGTGTGCACTGTACCTTGGTCCAATATTTTTTTATGCTCTTGACTTGCACTCAGAAGAGAAGAGTATTCTCCATCCACACTCAGGATCATCACCAAATCATCCCAGCCCGGGACACAACACAATAAAAAAGGAAGATCAAGGTTGCAGAGCCAGAGTAGTGAGTGATCCTGGTGGCCATGCTGCAGAGGAGGGGTGGGGCTTTCCATGCACAGCTTTCCCGGAGAGGGTGTTCCCTGTTCTGTGGCTGGTCATGGGCTCTCTGTGGTGTCTGCTCTCTGCTGTCTCCTCAGGTTAGGGGATCTGTGTGTGTGTGGGGATCACGCCACTGATCTATGGGGACTTAAAGGAAGCTGCTGAGGAGAGCACAATGTACAGAGACCACTGTATGACTAATGCTCTGCAACAAGTAGAGGGGCAGTGACAGAGCCCCTCATGGGGCCCCCTACTGGGCCGGGCCTTCAGGCAGTGCCTGAGTGGCTTTATGGTAAGTCCACCCCTGCACTCAACAGAATAAACACTTGCCGCCTGCCTACAATACATGTACTGTGAGCAGGCTACATTCTAGGTAAAACACTGGTACGTCACTGAGCACATGCACACTAATGCGCCCCCCCCCCATCCCCCTCCGGTGATCACGTGACTGCTGTGTCCAGTTACCGATGCTCAATATGGCGCTAATGATAGCGATCACATGATTACAATGTAAGCAAAACTGTCATGAATGGCTTCCATTCATGACAGCTTTTTTACTATTGTAATGTTGTGTTTGGACCACAGCTATCACATTGTACCTGGCACCTCATCATGAATGAAAGCCATTCATGACAGTTAAAACTATTGCTAATAACAGAGATCATCACTGTTATAAGCAATAATAGTGTAAAACCCTTATCACCTTTTCAGAGTAGTACAATGTAACTATGGTGACACTAAACTACTCTGATAACAGTATGTAAAAAAATAGTTTAAAAAAAAAGCTAAAAGAAGCAAAAATGTTTGACCACAAGCGGACTGCCTGTCTGGACATCTGTTTCGGGGTTTAGGGCAGGCACATACTCGCCCCCACACTGGCACACACTGCGATTGTACACAGCGGGAGCCTGTCAGCAAGTCCTGGCCAATTATTCATGGCCAGGACCTGCTGATTGTGTAAAATCACAGTCGAGAGCGCTATGTTGAGAATCTCTCTGTTTCTCATCCCTGCAAAGCAGGGATAAGAAACTAAGAGATCTATTAGTAAAAGCAGCACACTACATATATTACACATAGTTAGACACACATTTAACCCCTTGATTGCCCTAGATGTTAACCCCTTCCCAGCTAGTGTCATTAGTAAAGTGACAGTGTACATGATTGTATAGAATGTAAGGGGAGTAGATTGAATCCAGCTGGGAGAAAACATGTAACAATTACACATTGTTTTATGTTTTGTGTATGGTTCCAGTGTGCTGATAAGATATATTTAAAGTACAGGATTATCGCTCACCATTGTATTAATGCCACTGGTGATGTCAGTGACAGCTAGTTAGATACCTCCCAGCATCACTATCACAGTCCCATTATAAGTTGCTGATCACTGCCATTAGTTGTATAAAAAAATTCCAGTATATATATATATCACAATATATACTTATTGGGATTTTTTTTATCAAAGACATGTAGCAGAATACATTGTGGCCAAAATTTATGAAGAACATTTAAAAAAATGTTATATGTTTTGTAGCAAAAAGTAAAAATATTGTTTTTTTCCCAAATTTTCAATTTTTTGCATTTATATCACAAAAAAATTAAAATAAAAAAAGTGGTTTTTAAAAAGGGGTAATTTGGGGGGTATTTGTACTTCCTGGCATTTTAGGGTCATCAGTACATCATGATTGATGATCCAGCTTCATATAGTTTATATATACATATATATAAATATATATATACACTCTCTCTCTCTCTCTCTCTCTCTCTCTCTCTCTCTCTCTCTATATATATATATATATATATATACACACACACATATATACACACACACACCAATTTGGGTTATTATTACCAAGGAAATGTAGCAGACTGCATTTTGACCTAAATATATGAAGAAAGATTATTTGTTTGTAAAATTTTATAACAAAAACTAAGTAAAACTTGTTCTTTTTTGTAAAATCTTCAGTATCTTTTCTGTTTATATAGCAAAAAAATTAAAAAAACAGTCAATAAATAACACCAAAAGAAAGCTCTATTTGTGAAAAAAAAATTATATGGTTAGATAATATATATTTAATTTGGGTACACTATTGCATGATCGAGCAATTGACTGTTAAAGTAGCACAGTGCGGAAAAGCAAAGAATGCCCTGCTCATGAAGGGGGTAAAACCTTTCCAGAGCTCAAGTGGTTAAAGGCTTCCATCTGTCTTCCACATATAATACCTTTTCATCTTTCCTAACAATTTGATAACAGTTCACACTATGTATATGGTAGGTGTAACATTTTTGTAGACTTCCTTACAAGGGATTGATTTACTAAAGGCAAATAGGCTATACACTTTGCAAGGGAAATTGCATGTTGCAGGAGAATTTTCCCCACAGATTTGTGAATGAGGTGATGTTCTGCTGACCTCTAGCATCCAAATATGTGCATAACAAATGCTGTTTTTTTATTTTCCTTGCATGTGATTGGGTATTCATTGCAAAATGAAATTTTACCACATTCCACATGGGAAAACTGCTTTAAAAGTACAACTTCCCTTAAAAAGTGAGCAGCATATTTGCATTTAGTAGATCAACCCCTAAGGTTGGGATTATGTAACCAAAGAAGAATGCTTACACAATTTTTAGACCATTCATCCTGCTCATGGAAAATCATCATCCACCATGATACATTCTATGGTGGTTAGATTTAGGTGACTGTGTGACCTGTGTGGATATAAATGCTGGGGCATGCTCATTACACTCATTAGAACTGATAAAATTGGATAAGCTACTAAAAGTGCTCAACATTAAAGAACAGGTCCAGCTGAATGTGACTAGCCAAGCCTGTTACTTTTGCATATCTCCTCTACAACAATCTAATATTCTGCATCAGAAGAGATCCTCTTTCTAACACTTTCTGATTTCTTTTTCACTTTTCATATGTCATATTTTTCATTTTGATTTTCATATATTATATATTATCCTTACATAACATGAACATTTTTCAGCCTGCCCCACTGTAGCTAGATAAGGTCCTGAAGATTTGGTCTTCAATTACTACTATTCTTCAGGCTTACCTGGAAAAAGTTCATATCCACTTGATGACCGCAATACGTATATAAATGTTGCAGATTTCAAGTGGTTTACCGGGGCTTCTGGCTAAAATATATATATTTTTTAATCAATGGTCTTAGCAGCTCTTCAGTCACTGGATCACTTTCCACAGCGGCGGTAGTTGACGCCCCCCTCCTGGCGCTCACTGGTGTTTCGGGGACGATGTAAAAATGAAAAACATTTTTTAAACAAATAACAAAAAAGTTTTAGGGCATCCCCATCCTTCAGTGCTCACACAGAAGCGAACGCACATGTAAATCACGCACACATATGTAAACAGTGTTCTCAGCACACATGTAAGGTATTGCCAAGAACGTTAGAGTGAGAGCAATAATTCTAGTGCCAGATCTCTTCTGTAACTCTAAACAGGTAACCTGTAACATTTTTGGAGATTTTTAAGTACTGTAGTTTTTTGCCATTCCACAAGTGTGTGCAATTTTAAAACGTGACATGTTGGGTATCTATTTGCTCTCCATAACATCCTCTTTCATGTTTTACCAAAAAAAATGGGTATATATTCTGTTTTTTTTTAACAAGGTGGTTTTTTTTAAAAACCACTGTACAAATACCATGACATGGTACCATGACAAATTGCAACAATCGTCATTTCATTCTCTAGGGTCTTTACTTAAACAACATATAATGTTTGGGAGTTATAAGTAATTTTCTAGCAAAAAATGTGAATTTAAACTTGTAAACAAATTGTCCCAGAAAATGCTTGGTCTTCAAGCGGATATTTACTCCAAAGACATGCTGGTAGATTAATTGATATGTGCCTAAATTGAACCTAGTATGTGTATGTATGAATGTCATTTCTGGACCTTAGATTATAAGCTCCTTGAGGGTAGAGACTGATGTGAAAGTGCAATATATGTAAAGAGCTGTGTAAATTGATGGCATTATATAGGTACTTGTAAGAAATAATTTAGCACAATGGTGGCACAATTACTAAATATCTGGGACATACACTATATTGCCAAAAGTATTGGGACACCTGTCTTTACACACACATGAACTTTAATGGCATCCCAGTCCGTAGGGTTCAATATTGAGTTGGCTCACCCTTTGCAGCTATAACAGCTTCAACTCTTTTGGGAAGGCTGTCCACAAGGTTTAGGAGTTTGTCTATGGGAATGTTTGACCATTCTTCCAGAAGCACATTTGTGAGATCAGGCACTGATGTTGGCTGAGAAGGCCTGGCTCGCAGCCTCCATTCTAATTCATCACAAAGGTGTTCTATCGGGTTGAGGTCAGGACTCTGTGCAGTTCAGTCAAACTCCTCCACCCCAAACTCATTCATCCATGTCTTTATGGACCTTGCTTTGTGCACTGGTGCGCAGTCATGTTGGAACAGGAAGGGGCCATCCCCAGACTGTTTCCACAAAGTTGGGAGCATGAAATTGTCCAAAATGTCTTGATATGCTGACGCCTTAAACGTACCTTTCACTGGAACTAAGGGGTGAAGCCCAACCCCTAAAAAACAACCCCACACCATGATCCCCCTCCGCCAAACTTTACACTTGGCACAATGCAGTCAGGCAAGTACCATTCTCCTGGCAACAGCCAAACCCAGACACATCCATCAGATTGCCAGACAGAGAAGCGTGATCCATCACTCTAGAGAACATGAGTTGTTGTTGTTCCCAGTAGCTTCCGCTTTGTTATAATACCACTAACAGTTGGCCGTGGAATATTTAGTAGCAAGGAAATTTCATGGATGGACTCATTGCATAGATGGCAACCTATCACGGTATCAAGCTTGGATTCTCTGAGCTCCTGAGAGCGACCCATTCTTTCGTGAATGTTTGTAGAAACAGTCTGCATGCCTAGGTGCTTGATTTTATACTTCTGTGGCCATGGGGATGATTGGAACACCTGAATCCAATGATTTGGAGGGGTGTCCCAATACCTTTGGTAATATAGTGTATGTCATGTTTTCTGTTTGGTGCCCTAGGTCAGTTCTGCCTATCAGCTTGCATCCTTTTCCTAGGTAGAGTGATCTCCTGAGCAATGATGCCTGCACATTTCTGGTTTTGATGTAGCAATGAATTCTACACTGGAGGCATGACATTATGAAAATATGTTGCCTTGTCAACTGCCCACCAAGGGAATTTTACTAAAGAGGAATATCCACAGCCCATCAATGACCAATATGTTCCATATGGTGTGCTGTATGTTGCATACTCTTGACCACTCCACTCTGTAAACTGTGATGCATGTGACATACTCCTGACTGTTTTCCATACACTAGGTTGTCCATTCAATAGTCCAGACTGCTGCAAGCTGTGGTGTACACTACATATTCCTAACCAAAGTGTTTATTGTCCAACAGTTTCTGAGTTTTAAGCAGTCCCTGATCATTCCTACTATTTTATTAATGGTCCTTTTTAATGTAAGCTCAGACAATCAATTAACTCTGTGTCTATTTGGTAGCTGAAAACAAGAGTCACATGGATAAAATAAAATAATATAATCACATACTTTATGGCTTAATTATGCATCAACATATTATTACAAACTGCAGTTACTTTTTTTGAGCCTCCAGTCAGCATGAGACCTGTCCTGAAAATTTTAATCTAATTGTTGGCTTTGAGGAATAAACAATTACTGTCCATGATACTTTTTTTATTTGCAGAAACAAACAATTTTGAGGGCAAGCTTTCGGGGAGTATCCCCTTCTTCAGGTCAAAGCAGTACTGGCTTTGAGGAAATAACTGTTGTTCTTGGTAAGAACATGTTTATACCATGCAGTCAGGCAGACACAGGAACCCATACATGTTAAAACCGGTGAGATTTGAAATCCCCTTTTTCCCTAGTGATTGTTGTCACTGAATCAGAATTGAAGGGAAAATCTTCCAAAAGGAACACCTGTTCAAGTATCTAAGATGGATTCACCTGACTTTAGATAGATTTTCTCTCATTTCCTTTTTTGGGACAGAAACTAAAGGGAAATTGCCCTCTTGAAAGTTTTAACTCTTCCTTACTCTATCCACAACGAATATGAAAAGTTTTGCTTTAGATATACTTTAAGCTACATAAATGTGACAAATCTGTACATTTATGGTAATTGAAGACTGGCTATTTAGATTCTTGAATAAGCTGGATTAGGACTGGCAAAGGCCAAGTCATAATGTGTAAAGTCTGATAACCTTTTGCAACCAATCCACTTTTACTGTACCATAGTTAGATGAGTTCATTCATTTCTGATTGATTGCAATGGAATGCTGCTCTTTGCAGAATATGATTCCTCTTTGCACTGTAAAAAGTGCCACAGTCCACATTCCGCTGATTGACTTATTTTTGTCAGATTGTTACATGAATCATATCTGGATTCAAAAAGTTATTCATAGATACTGACTCACTGAGACTTTGCAAATCATTTTGTGGAGTTCTAGAGAAAGGCATAATTGCTGGCTAATTTCAGAGGCTAAAGATCTCATCAGTCTGGAGGCATTTTCCTCCTCATTCATAGGCTTGTAACTTAGTAGTTTGGTAAATTACTCTGAGAAAGTGATTCACAATTGCTAGCAGAAACATCACATAAATGTAGATTTGACAATTTTACTGTTTTGCCAGCTTTACATAATAAGGGGTTGCACAAAGGCTGAATAAATTGTGCTTACCTGTTTAAAAATGCATTAAAACATTGTTGCTAAGTTTGAGGCTATTTTTAGAGAATGCAAGAAAATTACTGGTTTTATTAACTTGCTTTAGTTATGGAAGGGAGTGTGCCATTAATTTACAGTGACTAAACCCACTTCTTCTAGATTCTGGGGCCGATAACAAACACATGAAAGATAAATTCAGACTGAACAAAATTCTAGCTAAACACGAAGTAAAAATGCCAATTTGACAGTTTGGTGGATTTGCTTATCATAAGGTGAATTAATTGCCTGCTAGGTATAAAGGGTACAGCTTTAAAAAGACTCTGGAGTAGGCAGAATCTCATTGTTATATCAAAAGTCCTTCTTGAGAATTCAGGATTCCTTACAGGTACAGTACATGATTAAAGCCTGCTCTGAGATCTAAGTTTCACACAAAGTATATACAGGTGAAGTTTGGAATCCAAATATAAATGCACTCTGACATATTTTTGCACTTGTAAGAAGTTCTGAACAGCGATGAAGCTGCGGCATACCCAGAGTTTCAGAAAATTGGTCTGTATCAACACATGAAAGTTTCTGAAACATTCAGAAATTGCTAAGCACGTTACCATCTACATGGATTTCCTTAATTGCTCTTCATTATCCTAATATTCAGATAATACTGGTAATTATGTGAAGTTAGTAATAATTATTGATGCAGGATATATTGACAAGGTCATTTAAATGCTCAAGGCGATGTATCTTTTGTCATGCCAGATAAACACCAGTTCACTGGTTTGTATCAAATGATTTAGTGGTTTGTTATTTATGTAACAATATTTTTTTAAAGATTTTTTTTTGCACATGAAATAGCCTAGATGTGTATGCCTCTTCTCTTTCCAAGTATGAATTAACCTAATTCAACAGCCAGCTGCTTGTAAAAGTAAAAATGGTCTTTATTGTTTTTCAGAAATCAATCAAACGGCTTTCTTCAGCAAAAGTAAATGTAATCAGTCCATACTGTAATTATGGCATCATGAAAAGCAACATGATGGCTCACTGCCAGTATACCCATCCCACATCAGGGTTTAAGTTTCTGTCTGCTTGAGGGTGCCGTGAAGGCTTCAGAAGTTCAGCAAACACTCTCTCAGTGACCAGACAGTCTACACTTTCTCACAGATATGGCTTGCTTCACACTCTACCTCACCAAGAGGTGCTGACTCCTTCCAGCTTCTTTTTAGACCTCCCTTGCTGGTGGGTTAATTTTTTTAGTCCATGTACTCAGGATTGGAGGCTTTTTTTTCACCCAAATCATAACTGATCCTCTGAATTCCAGATCCCATATAAGGATTTACCAGTCCTGAACAAGTTGCAAATCAGTTTGCCCCGTGCAACTGGAAACCTTCCCCCCGGCATGGGTGAGAGCCCCTAAGTACTCCATATTGCATTCAAGTTGTGTCCCTTATAGGAGCATAACTCAAATAATGGAGACACATATCTCCCATTCATTACCCACCCCCGATGTCTGGTACACTGCTTTTTTGGTGATGTGGCATGGAATGAATATGGATATGGATGTTGATAAGGGCATGTCTTGTTTAGCCTCTTTTTGAATAAACAATGTACAGTATGCTAAAAAAAGAAGGTTGTGAACATATAAACTGAACAAAAACCCATGTCTTGTTTCTATTGTAATCTGTGTCACTGTTGGGGTGATTTTCCCCTGGGAGTGCAAATGATGAGAAACCTCTCCAACTGGGACAGATAAAAAGGAAGAGTTTTAAACTTCTGCCAGTGTTTTTTTTTATTGCTGTCTATGCCTTTCTGTATTGGTGACACCTCCCATTTCTTGAAAGAGCATGACAGGGACAAAAAGTAAGGGGAAATCTACATAATATTGTCACAAATAGAAATACAAATCTGACTGAAAGTGAAGTTTTTCCCACTCTAACCCCCCCCCCCAAAAAAAAATGCAATAATAATAATATTTCACCAAATTATAATGCACCAAAAAACCTAAATAATACATGACATAAAAAAGTATGGCTATTTGGCTATGAATTACAAGGCACCCCAATGGTGTCATTTGCTGTAGCTGAAAGTCATATTGGTGTTTTCTTCTGTTCTGTATTTACATTGAGATATAGCCTAAATGTTTCCTGTTATTCCTTCAGTGGCTCACTGGTGTATGACATTCCAGCTGCTGTCAGGAGGGTCATTGCCCGACTGCAATGTGCTAACAATGGCCTAGACAGGAGGGCATGTATAAGCATTACATGTTTATATTAGAAATTAAGATTGTGTTTAAATACATCTGAAAATAAACATTTTCTACAAACCTGGAATAGTTAAAGAAGAAGTATCATTTCAGTTTTTTTACATGTTATTAACTCCTGCAGGGGACAAAGTGCATGTAGCACTTGATCCCATTTTGATTTTTACCTCCCTTGTGCATAAAAAGAAAAATGTTACTTTAGTTTAGGCTATTCAGTAGCTCCACAAGGTGAAGCCAACGTTTTTGGAGCATTCTTATGGGGAAGCTACAGTCAGCATTGTATATTGCAGTCACCACCCCTTCTCTAAGATTTCCATGCAGCATTTATTCTGCATTCACAATTTCCATAGTGAATATCAATTGTTGCAGGGCTATGTGATAGATCTCCAGTACAGTATATGTTTAATAGCAGCCTATCACACAGCCCCACACACTTGACTGATTGTTGCTATTGAATTTATGAATAAAAGTGTCCCACTAGCCCCTGTAAGTGCAGCTCCTATACTGAGTACTATCATGAGAGACACCATTCACCCAGTTAGATACTACATATGCGAAAACAGACCAATATTTCTAAGGAGTGAAACCAGTGGAAGAAGTAGGGTGCACAAAGGCAGCCCAACAGTGCCTGGGGACATAAAGGCGATCTCCCTTGTACTGGGAGAAAGGAGAATAAGAAAGTACAGGGAAAAAAGTAAGCCAGATCCACAAGTCAAGACAACTAAGTAAACTGGGGGGGGGGGGGGGGGGTAGTAGGTAGTAGTGAGATGCCTCATATGTAGTTTCATGTATATGTTGTAAGAAATGAAAGGTAAACCTAGGCAATGGTAAAATTATGCCAGGGTCTGGAACTCATCAGTGTCCATGAAGACAATCAAAGGAGTCCATCTTTACCAAAAGCATTCTTAGGTATCATGTTGGCGAGCTATTCGTTTTTCCATCCTCATCATTTAGAAGACCTTGGCAACCCACTCTGGAAAAGTCTGAACTGTGATAGTGTGCCAGGGTGAATGTTACTATACTGTAGAGGAGATTCTCTGAATGTAAATTTTTGCAATTTTATCCCAGGAATTTTTTCGGAAGGGTCAGCCCCACCAAATAAGGGATAGGGTGCTAACCTCATTATTGCGGCACCAACGAAGATCTGATTTATCAGGATACAAAAGGTGCAGTCATGAGCAAACCACATCCCTTTCTTCTTCAATATACATATATAACTTTGATCTGCGATATCATGGTTAAAATTAGTTTGCAGTGGTGCCTAGTATGGTGGTTAAGATGCAGTATTCCAACATCAATTATTATATCTAAAATTTGTGGTTTTTCCCTAATACCTTTGTTGTCTTTTTACTAAGAAAGACTAATTTCATCCTACAAATGGCTGTCACGACATTACACCTTGAGTTCATATTTTGTGTCTCCTAATGAAATAGACAAATTGATAAAACAGGAAATTAGAATTTTAAATACAGGATTTCATTTGACTTGTGCCCTAACTCTACACATCTGTCCAGCTCTGCAAAGGAAATACATTTATCGTCCTGAAACAGGAAAACCTACAGCTCAGCAAAGGTATTTAAGTGAACTCTCAGTCACTTGTATGCTCCCTGAGCACTTTGGAAGCAGATGGCTTACGAATCCTAAGAATTCACCCCTCAGCCAAAGTTAGCTTCATTTATACACAGTGTTACCTGCTGTTCTACACAGGTAAAATGTTCTTCCAGACTTCTTCAGGAAACATACAAAGTTTATAGTTTGACAAAGCTTTTTTTCTGTCTGTAAAATAATGCTACAGCTTTCAATGAAACAATTCTGAGCCAAGTGGCTCTCTGTGGTAATTATTTGGCATTAGGCTGTAACCACTGAGTTTCAGTCAAGAATCTTCAATATTTCTGGTGAACATATGGCCCCCTTGACAAGTATGCTATGGAGATCATGATCTCTACAAATGAACCAAAGAAAATGCGTTAATCAAGGTTTTTTGTATAGCTATTAAAGTTTTATTTAAGATAGGTTTAATGCAGTATTATTTATTGATGCTGAGTAACTTAGCAGGCTATTATACATTTATGATACCTATAGTATCATAACCTCTGTATAAACATATAAATATACTGTCAATATAAACCTCTGTTATATGTATAAACAAGTGCATTATAAACATGAAATGAAGTTGTACATTATATTTAACATATGATTTATGGGAACAATAGCAGCTCTTTTTTCAATATATAATATTTATTCAAATATTTATTTATTAAATAACTAGGTTATATGCTATTGCATCCTCTAACATATGCTAATCTTGTTGTTATGTCCATTACTCATTGTCCATATGTCATATTGGCCAACAGTGCCTAAATGCTGTTTCTTCCTTCATGTAGACTTTCCTGTGCCCAGCCATGACTTAAAGTTTTTATAGCTAGCCAATGGATCAGCTCAGCTGAACTAGAAAAACTTACATTTGACAATGTTATTGGAAGTGTCATAACAGTGCTAGACATAAAAGATAGATGTTCATAGTAAATGTCTGAGCTGTTAATAAAAAGTTTAGTTATAAGCTACAATGTTGCAGGAATCAATAATTTGCTCAATTGCCTAAGCTCTGAAGTTTATTATTTGTAGACAGTTTAAGATAACCATTGATGAGATCACAGTCTTAGGTGATGTTAGCAATCAGTGATGTATTAAAGCCCAACTCTGGGCTGCATTTTTTTTATTTCATTAGTTCTTTATTAGTAATAAACCATATAGTAACATGACAAGAGGTGAATCAATGTAATAGCAAGCAGTGGAGCAGAGATACCAACATGGTATGGATGACATTTAGAGATGAGCGAATCGAACTAGGCGAACCGGAATTCGAGTCGAATTTTAGGAAATATTCGATTCGTGTCGAAACCGAAATTTTGCCTACTTCGGGTGCGCGAATCGAACATTTCCCGATCAGCCGGCAAAAGTGTCCCTGCAGTGAGCTCCGCTATTTCTGACAGTTCTCTGACAGAAGGAACACATGTTTAGCGGTTGAAACATTGTATCTATTAGTTTACATTTAGGATACAGATGTTTCAACCACTGTACATGTGAAGAAGTTGTGAGAGAACTGTCAGAAATAGAGGAACTCTGCACATACACTTTTTGCCGGCTTGGAATTATTCTTCTTTTCATCCTACTTCTTCTTCTTCTTCATCCTCAGAAGAAGAGGATGAGGATGAGGATGAAGAAGAAGAAGAAGAAGAAGAAGAAGAAGAAGTAGGATGAAAAGAAGAATAATTCCAAGCCGGCAAAAAGTGTATGTGCAGAGTTCCTCTATTTCTGACAGTTCTCTCACAGCTTCTTCACATGTACAGCGGTTGAAACATCTGTATCCTAAATGGAAACTAATAGATACAATTTGTATCTATTAGTTTCCATTTAGGATACAGATATTTCAACCGCTGTACATGTGAAGAAGCTGTGAGAGAACTGTCAGAAATAGAGGAACTCTGCACATACACTTTTTGCCGGCTTGGAATTATTCTTCTTTTCATTCTTCTTCTTCTTCCTCATCCTCATCCTCATCCTCATCCTCTTCTTCTGAGGATGAGGATGAAGAAGAAGAAGAAGAAGAAGTAGGATGAAAAGAAGAATAATTCCAAGCCGGCAAAAAGTGTATGTGCAGAGTTCCTCTATTCTGCAGATACACTTAGAGGAGCTCTGCAGATACACTTAGAGGAGCTCTGCACATACACTTTTTGCCGGCTTGGAATTAATCTTATTTTCATCCTACTTCTTCTTCTTCTTCTTCTTCTTCATCCTCATCCTCAGAAGAAGAAGAGGATGAAGAAGAAGAAGAAGAAGTAGGATGAAAATAAGAATAATTCCAAACCGGAAAAAAGTGTATGTGCAGAGCTCCTCTAAGTGTATCTGCAGAGCTCCTCTAAGTGTATCTGCAGAATAGAGGAACTCTGCACATACACTTTTTGCCGGAAACCGCTGTATGGAGTGAATGTCCCAGAACTGTCAGAAATAGACTATTTATGACAGTTCTGGGACATTCACTGCATACAGCTGTTTTAACCGCTGTATGGAGGGAATGTCATGGAACTGTCAGAAATAGACTATTAATGACAGTTCTGGGACTGTCCTTCAATGCAGCGGTTGAAACATTGTATGTATTTGTTTCCATAAATGGATCCATTTATGGAAACAAATACATACAATGTTTCAACCGCTGTATGGAAGGACAGTCCCACAACTGTCATTAATAGTCTATTTCTGACAGTTCCATGACATTCCCTCCATACAGCGGTTAAAACAGCTGTATGGAGTGAATGTCCCAGATCTATCAGAAATAGACTATTTATGACAGTTCTGGGACATTCACTGCATACAGCTGTTTTAACCGCTGTATGGAGGGAATGTCATGGAACTGTCAGAAATAGACTATTAATGACAGTTCTGGGACTGTCCTTCAATGCAGCGGTTGAAACATTGTATGTATTTGTTTCCATAAATGGATCCATTTATGGAAACAAATACATACAATGTTTCAACCGCTGCATGGAAGGACAGTCCCAGAACTGTCATTAATAGTCTATTTCTGACAGTTCCATGACATTCCCTCCATACAGCGGTTAAAACAGCTGTATGGAGTGAATGTCCCAGATCTATCAGAAATAGACTATTTATGACAGTTCTGGGACATTCACTGCATACAGCTGTTTTAACCGCTGTATGGAGGGAATGTCATGGAACTGTCAGAAATAGACTATTAATGACAGTTCTGGGACTGTCCTTCCATGCAGCGGTTGAAACATTGTATGTATTTGTTTCCATAAATGGATCCATTTATGGAAACAAATACATACAATGTTTCAACCGCTGTATGGAAGGACAGTCCCACAACTGTCATTAATAGTCTATTTCTGACAGTTCCATGACATTCCCTCCATACAGCGGTTAAAACAGCTGTATGGAGTGAATGTCCCAGATCTATCAGAAATAGACTATTTATGACAGTTCTGGGACATTCACTGCATACAGCTGTTTTAACCGCTGTATGGAGGGAATGTCATGGAACTGTCAGAAATAGACTATTAATGACAGTTCTGGGACTGTCCTTCAATGCAGCGGTTGAAACATTGTATGTATTTGTTTCCATAAATGGATCCATTTATGGAAACAAATACATACAATGTTTCAACCGCTGCATGGAAGGACAGTCCCAGAACTGTCATTAATAGTCTATTTCTGACAGTTCCATGACATTCCCTCCATACAGCGGTTAAAACAGCTGTATGGAGTGAATGTCCCAGATCTATCAGAAATAGACTATTTATGACAGTTCTGGGACATTCACTGCATACAGCTGTTTTAACCGCTGTATGGAGGGAATGTCATGGAACTGTCAGAAATAGACTATTAATGACAGTTCTGGGACTGTCCTTCAATGCAGCGGTTGAAACATTGTATGTATTTGTTTCCATAAATGGATCCATTTATGGAAACAAATACATACAATGTTTCAACCGCTGTATGGAAGGACAGTCCCACAACTGTCATTAATAGTCTATTTCTGACAGTTCCATGACATTCCCTCCATACAGCGGTTAAAACAGCTGTATGGAGTGAATGTCCCAGATCTATCAGAAATAGACTATTTATGACAGTTCTGGGACATTCACTGCATACAGCTGTTTTAACCGCTGTATGGAGGGAATGTCATGGAACTGTCAGAAATAGACTATTAATGACAGTTCTGGGACTGTCCTTCAATGCAGCGGTTGAAACATTGTATGTATTTGTTTCCATAAATGGATCCATTTATGGAAACAAATACATACAATGTTTCAACCGCTGCATGGAAGGACAGTCCCAGAACTGTCATTAATAGTCTATTTCTGACAGTTCCATGACATTCCCTCCATACAGCGGTTAAAACAGCTGTATGGAGTGAATGTCCCAGATCTATCAGAAATAGACTATTTATGACAGTTCTGGGACATTCACTGCATACAGCTGTTTTAACCGCTGTATGGAGGGAATGTCATGGAACTGTCAGAAATAGACTATTAATGACAGTTCTGGGACTGTCCTTCCATGCAGCGGTTGAAACATTGTATGTATTTGTTTCCATAAATGGATCCATTTATGGAAACAAATACATACAATGTTTCAACCGCTGTATGGAAGGACAGTCCCACAACTGTCATTAATAGTCTATTTCTGACAGTTCCATGACATTCCCTCCATACAGCGGTTAAAACAGCTGTATGGAGTGAATGTCCCAGATCTATCAGAAATAGACTATTTATGACAGTTCTGGGACATTCACTGCATACAGCTGTTTTAACCGCTGTATGGAGGGAATGTCATGGAACTGTCAGAAATAGACTATTAATGACAGTTCTGGGACTGTCCTTCAATGCAGCGGTTGAAACATTGTATGTATTTGTTTCCATAAATGGATCCATTTATGGAAACAAATACATACAATGTTTCAACCGCTGCATGGAAGGACAGTCCCAGAACTGTCATTAATAGTCTATTTCTGACAGTTCCATGACATTCCCTCCATACAGCGGTTAAAACAGCTGTATGGAGTGAATGTCCCAGATCTATCAGAAATAGACTATTTATGACAGTTCTGGGACATTCACTGCATACAGCTGTTTTAACCGCTGTATGGAGGGAATGTCATGGAACTGTCAGAAATAGACTATTAATGACAGTTCTGGGACTGTCCTTCCATGCAGCGGTTGAAACATTGTATGTATTTGTTTCCATAAATGGATCCATTTATGGAAACAAATACATACAATGTTTCAACCGCTGTATGGAAGGACAGTCCCACAACTGTCATTAATAGTCTATTTCTGACAGTTCCATGACATTCCCTCCATACAGCGGTTAAAACAGCTGTATGGAGTGAATGTCCCAGATCTATCAGAAATAGACTATTTATGACAGTTCTGGGACATTCACTGCATACAGCTGTTTTAACCGCTGTATGGAGGGAATGTCATGGAACTGTCAGAAATAGACTATTAATGACAGTTCTGGGACTGTCCTTCAATGCAGCGGTTGAAACATTGTATGTATTTGTTTCCATAAATGGATCCATTTATGGAAACAAATACATACAATGTTTCAACCGCTGCATGGAAGGACAGTCCCAGAACTGTCATTAATAGTCTATTTCTGACAGTTCCATGACATTCCCTCCATACAGCGGTTAAAACAGCTGTATGGAGTGAATGTCCCAGATCTATCAGAAATAGACTATTTATGACAGTTCTGGGACATTCACTGCATACAGCTGTTTTAACCGCTGTATGGAGGGAATGTCATGGAACTGTCAGAAATAGACTATTAATGACAGTTCTGGGACTGTCCTTCCATGCAGCGGTTGAAACATTGTATGTATTTGTTTCCATAAATGGATCCATTTATGGAAACAAATACATACAATGTTTCAACCGCTGCATGGAAGGACAGTCCCAGAACTGTCATTAATAGTCTATTTCTGACAGTTCTATGACATTCCCTCCATACAGCGGTTGAAACCGCTGTATGGAGTGAATGTCCCAGAACTGTCAGAAATAGACAGAAACTGTCACAGAACTGTCCTTCTTCTCATCCTTCTCCTTCTTCTCATCCTTCTTCTCATCCTTCTTCTCATCCTTCTCCTTCTTCTCATCCTTCTCCTTCTTCTCATCCTTCTCCTTCTGCTCATCCTTCTTCTCATCCTTCTCCTTCTTCTCATCCTTCTCCTTCTCCTTCTTCTCATCCTTCTCCTTCTCCTTCTTCTCATCCTTCTCCTTCTCATCCTTCTCCTTCTCCTTCTCATCCTTCTCCTTCTTCTCATCCTTCTCCTTCTTCTCATCCTTCTCCTTCTCCTTCTTCTCATCCTTCTCCTTCTCCTTCTCATCCTTCTCCTTCTTCTCATCCTTCTCCTTCTCCTCATCCTTTTTCTTCTCATCCTTCTCCTTCTCCTTCTTCTCATCCTTCTCCTTCTTCTCATCCTTCTCCTTCTTCTCATCCTTCTCCTTCTTCTCATCCTTCTCCTTCTTCTCCTTCTTCTCATCATTCTCCTTCTTCTCATCCTTCTCCTTCTTCTCATCCTTCTCATCCTTCTTCTCATCCTTCTTCTTCTCATCCTTCTCCTTCTTCTCATCCTTCTCCTTCTCCTTCTTCTCATCCTTCTCCTTCTTCTCATCCTTCTCCTTCTTCTCATCCTTCTCCTTCTCATCCTTCTCCTTCTCCTTCTTCTCTTCCTTCTCCTTCTTCTCATCCTTCTCCTTCTTCTCATCCTTCTTCTTCTCATCCTTCTCCTCCTTCTTCTCATCCTTCTTCTCATCCTTCTTCTTCTCATCCTTCTCCTTCTTCTCATCCTTCTCCTTCTCCTTCTTCTCATCCTTCTCCTTCTTCTCATCCTTCTCCTTCTTCTCATCCTTCTCCTTCTTCTCATCCTTCTCCTTCTTCTCATCCTTCTCCTTCTCCTTCTTCTCTTCCTTCTCCTTCTTATCATCCTTCTCCTTCTTCTCATCATTCTCCTTCTTCTCATCCTTCTCCTTCTTCTCATCCTTCTTCTTCTCATCCTTTTCCTTCTTCTCATCCTTCTTCTTCTCATCCTTCTTCTTCTCATCCTTCTCCTTCTCATCCTTCTCTTTCTTCTCATCCTTCTCCTTCTCCTTCTTCTCATCCTTCTCCTTCTTCTCATCCTTCTCCTTCTCCTTCTTCTCATCCTTCTCCTTATTCTCAGCCTTCTTCTTCTCATCCTTCTCCTTCTCATCCTTCTCCTTCTCATCCTTCTCCTTCTTCTCATCCTTCTCCTTCTTCTCATCCTTCTCCTTCTCCTTCTTCTCATCCTTCTCCTTCTCCTTCTTCTCATCCTTCTCCTTCTCCTTCTTCTCATCCTTCTCCTTCTTCTCATCCTTTTCCTTCTTCTCATCCTTCTCCTTCTCCTTCTTCTCATCCTTCTCCTTCTCCTCATCCTTTTTCTTCTCATCCTTCTCCTTCTCCTTCTTCTCATCCTTCTCCTTCTTCTCATCCTTCTCCTTCTTCTCATCCTTCTCCTTCTTCTCATCCTTCTCCTTCTTCTCATCCTTCTCCTTCTCCTTCTTCTCTTCCTTCTCCTTCTTATCATCCTTCTCCTTCTTCTCATCATTCTCCTTCTTCTCATCCTTCTCCTTCTTCTCATCCTTCTTCTTCTCATCCTTTTCCTTCTTCTCATCCTTCTTCTTCTCATCCTTCTTCTTCTCATCCTTCTCCTTCTCATCCTTCTCTTTCTTCTCATCCTTCTCCTTCTCCTTCTTCTCATCCTTCTCCTTCTTCTCATCCTTCTCCTTCTTCTCATCCTTCTCCTTATTCTCAGCCTTCTTCTTCTCATCCTTCTCCTTCTCATCCTTCTCCTTCTCATCCTTCTCCTTCTTCTCATCCTTCTCCTTCTTCTCATCCTTCTCCTTCTCCTTCTTCTCATCCTTCTCCTTCTCCTTCTTCTCATCCTTCTCCTTCTCCTTCTTCTCATCCTTCTCCTTCTTCTCATCCTTCTCCTTCTTCTCATCCTTCTCCTTCTCCTTCTTCTCATCCTTCTCCTCATCCTTTTTCTTCTCATCCTTCTCCTTCTCCTTCTTCTCATCCTTCTCCTTCTTCTCATCCTTCTCCTTCTTCTCATCCTTCTCCTTCTTCTCATCCTTCTCCTTCTTCTCCTTCTTCTCATCATTCTCCTTCTTCTCATCCTTCTCCTTCTTCTCATCCTTCTCATCCTTCTTCTCATCCTTCTTCTTCTCATCCTTCTCCTTCTTCTCATCCTTCTCCTTCTCCTTCTTCTCATCCTTCTCCTTCTTCTCATCCTTCTCCTTCTCATCCTTCTCCTTCTCCTTCTTCTCTTCCTTCTCCTTCTTCTCATCCTTCTCCTTCTTCTCATCCTTCTTCTTCTCATCCTTCTCCTCCTTCTTCTCATCCTTCTTCTCATCCTTCTTCTTCTCATCCTTCTCCTTCTTCTCATCCTTCTCCTTCTCCTTCTTCTCATCCTTCTCCTTCTTCTCATCCTTCTCCTTCTTCTCATCCTTCTCCTTCTTCTCATCCTTCTCCTTCTTCTCATCCTTCTCCTTCTCCTTCTTCTCTTCCTTGTCCTTCTTATCATCCTTCTCCTTCTTCTCATCATTCTCCTTCTTCTCATCCTTCTCCTTCTTCTCATCCTTCTTCTTCTCATCCTTTTCCTTCTTCTCATCCTTCTTCTTCTCATCCTTCTTCTTCTCATCCTTCTCCTTCTCATCCTTCTCTTTCTTCTCATCCTTCTCCTTCTCCTTCTTCTCATCCTTCTCCTTCTTCTCATCCTTCTCCTTATTCTCAGCCTTCTTCTTCTCATCCTTCTCCTTCTCATCCTTCTCCTTCTCATCCTTCTCCTTCTTCTCATCCTTCTCCTTCTTCTCATCCTTCTCCTTCTCCTTCTTCTCATCCTTCTCCTTCTCCTTCTTCTCATCCTTCTCCTTCTCCTTCTTCTCATCCTTCTCCTTCTTCTCATCCTTCTCCTTCTTCTCACCCTTCTCCTTCTCCTTCTTCTCATCCTTCTCCTTCTCCTTCTTCTCATCCTTCTCCTTCTCCTTCTCCTTCCTCATCTCCAAGGGCATTTAAATTAAAGGTACAGTGTTCTGCACTAATTTAAAGGCTCTCTGAAGCCTAGAAACCCTTTAAATAAGTCATCTTCGTAGCGGAGAAATTCGCATCGAATCGAATTTCACACTGGAATTCGCCGAATCAGCCGAATCGAATTTTTCATTTCTTCGCTCATCTCTAATGACATTGGCAAAGAATACATAGAAATACACTTAGCTTATTCATTAACCAATATCAACCTTACCTCAAGAGGAAGGAGGGAAGGAGCCAGAAAGGGAGGGGATGGATGGAGGGGAGCCAGGATCAGACAAAAGAGAAGTAGAAGGGAAGGGGAAAAGAGAAACTACTGAACAAACCAGAGCCAGTCAGTATGACAATGACACACTACAAATTTGTATATTAGGTAACAACATGACAGCACTATTAGTTGGGGAGGCAATAATTTATCTCTCCATTCAGTCGTATCCGACCCTTGGCGATTGCATAGACCATCACTCCATGAATTCTCTTAGCAATTATTTTACAGGGTACGTTGCCAGGTCTTTCCCCAATCCCTACCATGCAGGAGCTCCCGCATAGCCAGGGATGAAACTGGGACAATTTAGACAGGAGCTAATTAACCTACCAGCATGTCTTTGGAGTGTGGGAGGAAACCAGAGCACCCGGAGGAAACCCACGCAAAACATGCAAACTCCATGCAGGAGGCGCTATGGTTGGTAATCGAACCCATGACGCAATTACTGCAAGGCAGAAGTGCTGTCTATTAGGAATTTAACCTAGCAGAAGTGCTAGCCACTAAGCCACTGTGCTGCCCAGAGGCAATAATACTCCTTAATACAGTTGGATTTCCTCAACCAAATAGTTCATTGTTTGCAAAATTTCAAACAGGTTAAATTCCTTATAGACAGCAGTTTTTCCATTGGTGGTTGAGAGTGTTTACAGTATATGTAAGGACCGGGTTTTGTGAAGTATTCCAGAGCCTAGTGGTGTGTAACGTGTGAAGGGAAGGTATCAATACCTATGTGAAGTATTGCTAGTGAGGGGTCAGGAGAAATATTAAAACCTAGAAGGTCAGAAGTGAGCACAAACATTTTGTTCCGGTAGGGTCTAAGAGATTTACAGAGCCACAGTACATGATACAGGGTACCAACCTCCCTGCACTGCATCCAACACGAGACACTGCGAGAAGGGTACATTTTTGAAAGTTTATAGGGGATGAGGTACCAGCGAAGGACTGTTTTTTGAAACCGTTCCCAGTGGTTTGTACAGTGTGAGGAAGTGTAAGTAGCAGTCAGGGCCCATTGCCAAGAAGTTGAAGTGGAGATAATTCCCAGATCCCTACCCCACCTATACTGTACATAGTGATAGTTTTGGTGAAAACAGCATTATCATTACAAAAATTATCAAATAAAGAGATACCTCTCACTTTACAGGGGATGTTTACAGTGGAAAGAGCTAAGGTGAACATATAGAAAAAGGTCCTAGTGAGCTAGGTGATATTGGAACAAGGGCGAACTGATCATTCGAGCTCTCAGGCACTGCTCGAGGGCCCAGGGTCAGTAGGGGGCCCCATGAGATGCCTGTGGTACCTTTCATTGGTTTTTCATAGGCTTTTTTGGGTGTGGGCGAGGACACAGGGGCCCCATAATCCCCTATTGCCCGGGGGCCCCATGAGTTGTCAGTCCGCCCCTGTATTGGAAGCAGATATTCCCAAAGGTGCACAGTGTGTAATGCACATATAGATCAGATAGTAGGGTAAGCCCATGAGTCTGCCAAGCACTTCATTCAAAGTTAGGAATGAAGTGCTGCAGTACTTCTATTGGTACAGAAAGTTTATGCATAGATGTGGAAGGTGGAGCTAAATGTAATAAAGACCAAATTTTCAGGGATGTATTTATTGTTGGGAAAGTAAAGGACCTGTAGGGTAGACCCATTTTAAGTGCTATGAAAGTGGAATGTAGTTTACAGTATGGGGCAAGGGAGAATTGCATATGTGACCATATGTTGCTGTTGTTCGGGGGGGGGACAGTTGGTGCAGTTGGTCCAAGGCACAAGCTATACAATAGTGGGTGATGTCGTGTACAACCATGCCACCGTTCTATCTGTGCCTCATCATTATAGTATGGAAGCATCTAGGTGGTTTATAACCCCAAATATAACAAAAGTTTTTTGGAGAGTGTGGGGGAAGGCGGGTGGTAACTAGTAAGGGTGCAAAATAAATAAAGTAGTTGTTTGGGAAGTATTAGCATTTTTAACACTGCTAGCCTGCCTGCTTTAGAAAGTTCCTGAGCTTTAAGTAAGGCCAAGGCTTGGGGGAGGGATGTTAAGAATGGCTTAAAGTTGTATTAGAATATCCGAGAGACAGTGAACCGGAGTTGGATGCCTAGAAAGGTGATAGATTTCAAAGCCCACACAAAGGGGAATTGCTTAAGTAGGTAGGTTCAAAGATGGTTTGGGATATTCAGCCCTAATATCTGTAATTTAGTGGCATTTAATGCTACAATAAATTAAACGAGGATGTCCTGAATTTCTGGGAGGGAGGTCCTAGGGTCAGACACTATGAGCGTGACATCATCTGCGAATAAGCTATTCTTATGTTCATGGCCAGACATAGAGATATGTGTAATGTGTGAGTTTACCCGAAAACATTCTGATAGGAGTTCCAAAAGTAATGTGAACATAATCGGAGAGAGGAGACACCGCTGATGTTTCAATTAGTGATTTGTACCATGTCAGACAGGATGCCTGAGGTAAGGACATTTTCTGTGGGGGATGAGTAAAGGGATAAAATAGCAGATTGTAACCATCCATTGATCCCAAAGTTACAAAAAACCTGTTCAAGGAATCCCCAGTGGACTCTATTAAAAGCCTTCTGTGCGTCTAAGGAAAGTAGCAGAGAAGGTCTTCGTAAGAATCCAGCATGTGTAATAAGATTTAAAAGCTGCCTAGTTCCATCCGGGCTTGGGGGCCCGGGACGAAACCCACTTGGTCTGGGTGAATAAGAAAGGTCAGTGCACATTGTAGGCTAAGAGCAAGCAATTTAGCAAAGATTTTTATGTCTGTGATATTGGTCTATAATTCTTAACTATAGTAGGATCTTTGTTTTCTTTGGGGATTGTCACAGTTACAGCATGCAACGTTTCAGGTGGGAGACAAGCAGAGGAAGTAGCCAGATTGAAAATTGCTAGCAAGTGGGGACCAACAAAATCAGCCATGTTTTTATAATATTCAATAGAAAAACCATCTTCCCCCAGGGACTCATGGCAGGGAAGCAATTTAATAGTGGAGGAAATCTGCAGAAAGGAAAAAGGTTGGGAGATGGAAGCCAACTGTTCTTCCAAGGTGAAAAGTTAGATTAGAAGAGCTGTGTTGGGATCAGGGGCGGACTGACCATTTGGAAACTCGGGCACTGCCCGAGGGCCTGGGGTCAGGAGGGGGCCCCATGAGATGCCCCTGGTACCTTTTTCATAGGCTTTTTTGAGTTTGGGCAAGGACACAGGGGCCCCATGATCCCCTATTGCCTGGGGGCCCCATGAGTTGTCAGTCCGCCCCTGGTTGGGATACATTGGACTCTGCTTTGCTGCCAGCACAATACGATCTTTCACATGAAAGAAATGGATATGTGTCAGAGTATCTATCAGAGTAGGTGCGATGTCAGGGAGGAACCTAAGCTTGGGAATCCTATGAGCTATGTCAATACATAGCTCAAGATCACTGAGGGAAGAGACAAGAACATTCATGAGGTTCTGAATAAAGGTTGTAAGGTCAGCAGCAGAAATTGACTCATAAATTACTCTAAACTTAACATTGTTCCACTGGGAGCGATCTTCCAGATCACTGATTTTTAGATTGTAACCTCTAGATTTCAGTGTCTTGCCCTGTATAGGCATCCACCATGTCATTATGCGTTGAGCAGAGATCCATCATTTTATTTTCAATACGCTGTATTTTGTCACCATGGGTTTCCACTGTATCAGTAAGAGTAGCCAGTATCTCTGAAAAATCAATACACAAAATGCACCTCAGTGAGAGCAACATATTTTTCATGGATTGTTCCGAGATAGGTTGATCTATAGCAGGAAAGGTTTCTGTGGAGGGCCTATCCTGCACATCCTGTATGTCCTCCCGCATGACATCCTGGCCCTGAGAGGCAGGTATAATGTCCTCCTCTGTCTGGACTTGGTAAGGCTGTATATGTGGTGGGTATGGAGGGGGGAGAGAACTCACCTGTGTCTTGGAGGTTGTCTCTGCCATGCTGAGCTTAGTATGGAAACCGCTGTGAGCACAAGACGATCCACCCAAGCTGCAGTCGGTGCCATCTTGCTTATCATGCTGGCTGTTGGCCAGTCTGTGAGTGTGTGAGCCGCTGAAGAGGTTTAACTGGCTATGATGCGCTTAGACATCTCATCTGGTTGTGGAGGAGTTGGGCAAAGAACCTGTCCCTGAATGTTGCTGTGTCACCTCTGGAGGTGGAAGGCAAGCGGAGCGCCAAGTTAAGCAGCCATCTTCAACTCCCACTGGACCAGGGGTGGACTGACCATTTGGAAACTCGGGCACTGCCCGAGGGCCCCGGGGTCAGTAGGGGGCCCCATGAGATGCCCCTGGTACCTTTTTCATAGGCTTTTTTGAGTTTGGGCAAGGACACAGGGGCCCCATGATCCCCTATTTCCCGGGGGCCCCATGAGTTGTCAGTCTGCCCCCGCTCTGGACACACCCTTTTTAAATGTACCCTTGAGAAGGATTAGCTAGGCAGGAGGATGTGTGTGTGACTCTCTGGATGAGTTTATAATACGTTAAACAATCACAGCAAAAAACTGTTCTTAGTGAAATATACATGCAGGTCATTTAAAAAGAATGTGTACACTATGTACAGAAAAAAAATATATGAAAATAAATCCTTACCATTTAGTGACTTACTAACCTACAGAGTCCTTGGCTAACAGACTTGGAGCAACCTACTGCTGTCCAACTCTGTGCAAAGTAAAGTCTTTGCAGCATAGGCTGTCTTTCAGCGCTCAAGTAGGTTTTCGCTCCCCAGACAGACATATACAAAGAACCTGGTTCCAGGGTGGAGCAAAATCCTTGGGAAAGCTGGGAGTTTTATAAACCCCAGAACAACCAGACCTAATTCAGCTGGACTTGTTATCTACTCAGCCAGTTCAAATATTCTCAGCTCCCTTGCATAATCAAATAAAAGAAAAATATTCAGCAAATTATCTAAATCTTGCACATAAGGGAGGTTGATTTCCTAAAACTGGAGAATGCAAAATCTGGCGCAGATGTGCATGATAGCAAATCAGCTTCTAACTTCAGCTTGTTGATTAACCACTTCTGAATGATGGCTACCGCACGGTTGTCCAATTCTGGGAAGGTCTCTTATAATGTCCTCTGAGAACTCCCCCCCGTGCTCCACCAGCAGCATGCACTCGACACTGTTTTTGATCACTGGGTCCTTTGGACACAGCTGATCACATGACACGGTAAAGGGCCAAACACAGTGGCCTTTTACCATGTGATTAGCTGTGTCCAATCACAGTTAATCACCATGTAAATACACTTGCCGATTATTAGCAGTACTTTACTTTTCTATTACAGCATGAGGAAAGTACTGCTGATAAGCAACAACTGTGAAAGGAGTCATCTACACTGATGATCAAGGCACAGATTATCAGTGCCATGATTATCAGTGCAGCCCCAAAAATGCCCATCAGTGTCCATCAGTGCTGCCCATCAGTGCTCAACAGTGCTGTCATTCAGTGCCCATCAGTGCTGCTAATCTGTGCTCATCAGTGCTGCCAATCTGTGCCCATCACTGCCGCCATTCAGTGCCATCAGTCAGTGCCACCAGTCAGTGCTGCCAGTCAGTGCCCTTCAGTGCTGCCTATTAGTGTCCATTAGTACCGCTTATTAGTGCCCATCAGTGCCGCATATCAGTGCAGCCTAATCAGTGCTCCCTCATCAATGCCCACCAGTGCTGCCTCATCAGTGCCGTCTATCAGTGCTGCCTTTCAGTGCCACCTAATCAGTGCCGATCAGTGTTGCCTAGCAGTGCTCATCAGTGCAGCCTCATCAATGCATATCAGTGAAGGAGGAAAAATTACCTGTCTGCAAAATGTTATAATATAAACTAAAGAAAACATTTTTTTTCAAAATTTTCAGGCTTTTTGTTTGTTTAGCAAAAATAAAACACTCTGCTGATTAAATACCACCAAAAGAAAGCTCTATTTGTGTGAAAAAAATGATACAAATTTCATATAGGTACAGTGTTTCAAGACCTTTGTCATTCAAAGTGCAACAGCACTGAAAGCCTAAAATTGGCATGGGCAGGAAAGAAGTAAAAGTGCCCGGTAGGTAAGTGATTAAGCTGTGACAAAAAAGCTGTTTGGTTTCTCTGCAGAGTTACATCAGATTTTGCACTCTCCAGTTTTAGTAAATCAACCCCACATACTACCTTTCCTGGGTCATATACTGTATACTACCTTATCTTGGATGCCATTTTGAGTATCCTGCAGTTCCTGCAGATTAATGTCTCTTTTTGCGGCCAGTTCTTCAAAGCTACTTCACTTCACTACACAGCTCTCCTCCACTGTCTGGCACTCTGTGTTGTGGGGGAGCCCTTGCTGTCTTTGTATACAATGCAGAACTGTTGGCCCTGCATTGTATGTGGTGAATTTAGAGCTGCAAAAGGCTTTTGAAGTAGATTCGGGAGACAGAACGCACAAAGAAAAGGAAACTTGTAGGAGTAGGGAATAAGGTAAGCATTTGTAGTTTTCTCCCCCACCTTTCCTTATTCAAATTAGCATTTGACTCATGTGCTATGGAGAGAGGGTCCACTTCATTGGTCAATTTAAAGGCAGCCTTGAATTGAAGTTTAAAGTTGGAATGCTGTTGTTTTATTTTGGAGGTTGGGATATTCAGTGTTGTTTTGTAATAATTACTGTAATAGAGGGTTTTTGTTTTTTAGAATAAAACCTTTTTCTCTCTGTATAATAAACAACCTTGTGATACAATAATTACCTACCTTGACCATCTCGGTTGCAGTATCTATAAATTATCCTTAAAGTCTTATTAAACCCAGGAGCCTGCATTCACTATATCTGGTCCCTCCATAGTACACAGAACATGGAAATGAAATTATTTTAGTAAATATGAACTGCTACATACCTTTTCTCATCAGCAGTTAGAGCAGTCTTGTGACTTCTATCAGTGTTCAGCAGAGCACTGGTTACAGCTTGTAGGAAGAGTTTTCATTCTCCTGTAGCAGGATGTAGGACATCTGACTTCTGTCTGGACAGTGCTGATTGGCCCTGTGCTAATCACATGCACTCTCGCAAGGAAAAAAAACTCTCTAGCAGTACACACTAAACTGAGCATGTGCAGCTTGTCCCTAGCCTCTGTTTTATCAGGAGATATTTGGGAGACACTGGAAGAAGGGGAGAATCAGAGAATAGAGGATCAAACATCCTTTTTACACAATGCAGAGGATTAACTCCTTAGGGTCCACAGTGAGTATATCAAGCATGCTTTACTGCATATACAGACTGATTTTACTGTTGAGGCGTTAGTAACACTTTAAGGCCCATTTATACTATGTTGTTGTGGTATTACTGCACCCTTTATCACAGTTTACAGCAAAATACATTACCTAATGTTTGGCAATGCGCTAATGTGCTTTGTGGGGTACTTCCTGAAAAATGATAGGTGCGTTGCCACAGATTGCAATTAAGTGCGCAGTATTGCATGTTTCATCACAACATGTAGGGGTCTATTTATAAAAAAATTACTTTACAAACTCCTCATCATTCATGCAAATGTAATGTTTAATACCTATAATATTTGTAATATGTTTCACTGGGCTAATGTAAACGAGAGTGTAAAGAAAAGAAAATACGTATTTTAAGAGGGGTCCCCCAAAAAATGCTATTGGGTCTCCCCAAACTCCATACCAGACTGTTTATGACCGATATGCAATTAAAGGTGACCTCATGAAAAAAAAATGAACAAAAATAAAAAAAATCATAGGGTCCCTCCTAAAACCCCATGTTGATGAGGACAATGGCCTCTTCCACTCAATCCTGGCCCTGTGGTTGTGGTTGTTTACAGTAGGGGGGGCTTATCAGAATCTTGAAGCCCACATTAACTATAAGGTGGCCCCAGATAATACCCCCATTCATAAATAAAATATGTAAACAGTAATAAAGTGAGTTCCCTTGCACACACACAGTTTTTGACGTTGTCCAGTGATGCAGATCCATGTTGATCATGATGCCTGACATCAACCAAAAGAAAAAACCTATAACCCACCAACATGCCTGAACTTGCCGATTGACACCAGCCAAATACCATCTCTGGGTCCTCTCTGGTCGTATTCATATTCGGTCAGTGATATCAGGTATGATTTAAGTAATATGACTATATAGGAACATTGGAGTTCACACTTTATTGGGGAAGTGTTTCATGTGGATGGCAATACTATGAATTTTGAAGGAGACATGGACTTTATAAGCACTACAAATTACCATTAAAACTGAGAATTCACAGGTAAAACATTGTTCAAAATCATGATTACAACATATTAAAACAAAATTTCCAAACTGCCCAGGTACTATCAAGACCCCCAAATATTGTGCGTCGACCATAGCCTGGCAAGGTGCTAGACTGATGTATTTAGGTCGAAACTCAACATGTTTTGCGATAATTATCGCTTCTTCAGTAGCGATGTCCTTGATGTTCGAGTTGAACGTAAGTTCGACTCAAACATCTGGCGTTCGTGTGTTTGGCGAGCACACAAATGGTAAGGGCGTTCGACGGGTTGTTCCCCCGCCACACCCCACAATGCACTTCGCTCTGACAGTGCATTGTGATTGGCCAAAATAATGCACCTGACCAGAGGAGTGATGCCACCGCTAGCTCCGCCCAATTGTTTACATCTGACTGGCAAATATCAGATAGCAGTGAGTGCTTGGTGGGTGCAAAAGGGTCGGCAGGCGTCGTTTTTGAATTTTATTTCGGTGAGTCGTCATCGTGACAATGATGGACGCCATGATTGACGATGGATTACAATGATGGAACGATTTTTTGTCTTTTTTTTTTTTTTTTAAAAGGAAAGGACTTGTCAAAAACTTTTGTGTTTTTATTCACATTTAACACTTTTTTGGTGAATGGGTAGGGGTATGTACCCCATACTCATTCACAAGGCTGGGGTGGAATCTTGGGTCCCCTTTGTTAAAGGGGGCATCCAGATTACAATAAGTCACCCCCAACAGACCACCAAAACCACAGACCAGGGTTGTGCGGAAGAGGCCCTTGTTCTCATCAACATGGGGACAAAGCACCCGCCATGTTGAGGGCATGTGGCCTAATACATTTTGGGGGGGGGGGGACGCGCTCAACCCTCCACTTTCCTGGACTGCCAGGCCTGGGCTTGGATCAAGGGTCTGGTAGGAATTTAGGGGGAACCCCAAGCACTTTTTCCCCCCATTTTTGGGAGGTGGGGTTCACCTTAAAAGTCCTGCCAGGCTTAAAGGTATGGCTTTTAGGGGGAACCCCACACACATTTAAAAAAAAAAATTGGCTGTGGGGTCCCTCCTATCCTTCCTACCTAAAGACCTAAAGGGTCTGGTATGGATTGGGGGGGGGGGACCCCACACTGTTTTGTTCTTCTCAATGTAATTTTTAAAACAAATGTCAGTCCTGCTGCAGCAGGTTCTATATATTGTACATATATGCAGCTTTGCAGGTAGTTTAAGGGGAACCCCCAGGCATGAAATTTAAAGGAATTGTTAATTGGTTTTTTTTTTACTTTAAGCAATGAAAAAGGATGCCCCTTTAAAAACGGTACATTTTAGAAAAAAATGTCACTGATTCATGTCCCTCGGGGAAGTACCTGAGTCCCCATACCCCTTTTATGGCCAATAACTTGCATAAATACCTTCAAAATTGGCACTTTTGAATTTACAAGTTTGAGTCCCATAGACTTGCATTAAGTTCGAAGTTCGTAGTCAAACTTTTGTTAGGTTTGAATGTTGGACCGTGAACCGAACAGGGGGGTGCTCGGCCCATCACTATTCAGGAGCTATAATGAATATTTGTAAATAAGTAAAGAAACAGACATTATACAACTGATATGCATAAATCCTCAACATAATATAGTTCTATGACACAAGTAAAAAATGTTACCAAGGCAACAATATCAGATAACTTATAAAACCAACTCAATGCATTTGCACATAAGGTGGTGGTAATGAATGCAGTCCAGCAGTTGATGGAGGCCTGAATGTGGGGACCCCAACAAAAGAAAAGACAGGGTGCTCTGAAACAATAGTGCATATACTAGTTCATATGGAGCTTGAAAAAGAATCAGATGAGACCATAACACACTTACATGCCTTGCACTAAGAAAGCCATCTGTCTCTATGTTGGGATCCAGCAGAGGCTAGGCTGTGGTGCCATTAGGTGCCACTGGAAGCCACTGTCCTAGTGGTTTGCCTTGCGCAGCCACAGTGTTTCTCAGACATATGTGGCCTCCTCTATCATTATGGTGGTGGGGGCCATAGTGCATGCAAAATCGTGTACCGCTGGGGCAGATGACGTCACACACCGTATGGCGTTGGCGTAGGCATCTAAGACTGGGATCCATATAAAGGGGAGGATGTGAGGAAGCTTGGGCAGGCAGGTGATGGATCTCATGAATTGAGCATACTTTGATGGATGCTGTGTCACATGAGTAACTTTTGGCAATAAGTATGTATGAGCAGTGGCCAGTGTTGGTAACATGGAAGTGTTACCATATGAATGGATGTTATTAACTAGCTCACACCCTCCTTTGCAGATGGTCAGTGTCTGCCTCTTTATATTATGGTGATACAAGAGATATAGAGCCAGCAGTGTATATCCTACTGAGAAGAATACAAGAATATGTGCATGCAGTGTACTTTGTGAACTATACCTTCTGTACACTGCACTCCAATTATAGGAGGTGATGTTACACTGGGAATGTTACCAGCTTTTGATGAGGGGCCAGGGACTAGTCCTTGGGCTCTTGACCAATAATACTTTAGGGGATGATCTTTTTTAAACCCTCCTTTACAGATGATTCACATTCTATTCTGGGTATTACGGTAATTCGTACATGTTTTATAAGTCTTTTTAGGTGGAGAGATCACTTGCAAGCACAAGCACGTCTGAAAAAGCTCATTTGATACAGGAGCTGACCCAAGGGTGGTCCCCTCTTCTTCTTTCTTAGTTGAAGACATGTAAGTGTGTTATGATCTCATCTGATTCTTTGACCGGGTGTTTTTCACTCTCCATATGAACTAGTATATGTACTATTGTTTCAGAGCGCCCTATCTATTCTCTTGTTGAGGTCCCCACATTTTTCAGGTCTCCAACATCTGCTAGATAAGCTTTTGTAAGTTATCTGATATTGTTGCCATTTTTTACTTGCATCATAGAACTATATTATCTTAAGGATTTATGCATATCAGTTGTATAATGTCTGTTTCTTAGCTTATTTAGAAATATTCATTAAACCTCCTTAAGAAGTGATAATTATCGCGAAACATGTTGAGCTTCGACCTAAATACAACAAGAAGATCTGTCTAGCACCTTGCCAAGCTATAGCCAATGCACAATATTTGGGGTCTTGACGGTACTTGGGCAGTTTGAAAAGTTGTTTTAATATGTTGTAATCATGATTTTGAACAATCTTTTACCTCTGAATTCTCAATAAAATTTTTACGTTTTAATGGTAATTTGTAGTGCCTATAAAGTCCATGTCTCCTTCAAAATTTGTATTATTGTCAGTACTTAGGATGAAGCACTTTTTATAATGATCATCCACCCACAGTGACCACCCCGTGTTGGTCATTTAATTTCTGATGTGGCTGGTGTGGATTCTTTAACCATTATAGGGAATCTAAAATGCAAAAATCAGCTTCTCCAGCCTTTCCGAGCTCTACCAAAATGTCCTGGCAATGGGCGATTCCCCTTTGTCCTCTGTTAATGGTAGCAGCCAATGCATTTATCTCTTGGGCACAGAATGAAAAATGGCGATATTACTTTCAGCAAAGCAGAATATCTGCAACACTATAAACTGAATCTTGCATGTGGTCAATCTTCATGGAATCACAGTGTATATAATATTGCCAAGAATTCTCCCACACAGATGTTGGGAATGCTAGACCTTGTGACCTCTCCAGAACACAAAATGCGCTTGACACCGAGTACAACATACTTCAGCTATCATATTTAAAATTCCATTTAAAGACTAGACTTTGGCACTCATAAAAATATGTTTCAAATGATGACATGATAATTTGAACTTCACCTCTTGTCCAACCTCTTTAAGTTAGAATATTTTCTAGCCTTGCATTTGCTAAGAAGTCCATGAATGTTATACAAAGCCAAGTCTTTCAACACATCAAGGCAAAAAAAAAAAATTAAATCAATGCCGCTTTTCAGTATTTTCAAATATATTTCACCTTTGCACACTGTTATTTTTGTACAAGAACTGTTATATCTAATTTGCTTGTGACCATCTATTTAAATGAAATAGGCAATACAATAGGATGCTGGCATTGAAAACACAAATGTCATTTGTCAGTGCTTTTCCAAGAGATATATACTGCTTCTGAAAGATTAGAAGTTTAAAAAAAACACTCAGCAGCACTGAACCAACAAAGTTTGATATTATTAGAAGGGCAGATGGAAATTGTATTAATAAATGCCTCAGCAGACTACAGGCTGGATTTACTGTATATTTTGCGAATCAGACAAGAATAAATGATTGAAAGCCTCTTAAATAAAAAGTACTGCAGTTAAAATTTCTGTCAGACAATTTATGACATACTAAAGTATAAATGCAATTTTTATAGAATGACATTTCTCATAAAAGCTAGATATGTGTTTTGAATTTCTCCCCATCTAGAAGTAAGTCTTGAAAATATTTGCAATGTCAAAGCACTTAATGGTACGAACAGTTGAAGTATATCAGCGTTCTTCTTTTGTCGAAGTACAAAAAAATAATTGAATAGAATTCACCTCTAGTGGATGAGCATATGACAGGGTATAGCCAGAAATGTATTGTACCTCCGCAAGCTTTGCTGTTTTTCAGGATGTCTACTACTTGTATACACTAACAAGTGTATTCAATACAATACTGCAACCTGCAGCTGGAAGACTCAGGTCTGTGAGCACCATGATTCTGTATCGGTTCTGGGGGTCACTGATAAATCCCGTCCTCTCAAGCAGACACACTTAAAGGACTGTTGTAAAAAAAAGTGGAACTCTGATAACTACATGACATTTACACTCATTATGAATTCCCTGTTGAATTTTAACTTTCCCCTACCATTGTCAGTATCACTGCACAGATTGGTCTGTTTATCAGTAAGGGGAAATTATAAATAAATATGCATGTGAAGGGGAAATTATAAAACAGATATGCATGTGAAGTAAAAAAGAATTTATATATTGAATACAATAATTATATGTATTAAAGCAACCAAAAATTTTATATTTTGTAGTTTACCAATCCATCAGAGGTGTGGCTGTAAGCTTGTGGGCCCCAATGCAAAAGTTAACCTAGGCCCACCCACCGCTTCCACCGCAAACTAAGATACTCCCAGTGCACACCAAGATACTGAAAGTGCCTAAAGAGTTATTTCAAATCTTTATTTACTTATTGAGAGGATAATTCAAAAGATTTTGGAGAATCTGTCCACATTTTGACATGCCTTTCCAATTTTTTTGAATACCCTGGAACGGGGTAGGCAACTTTTGAGAGGTGGAGAACTGCATGCACAATGTGAAAGAGATCAAAGATCATCAGGGTGCGGTACCATTTAAAAAAAAAAAGAAATTAACTAGCAAGGTCTAACTAAATGATAAGGAAAACTTTGAAAAATATAAAACAAATGTCACTGTAAAAACATAAACTTAGCCTACCATAATGGTTGGTTCACATTATAGAAATGCAGTCCAGATGCGTTTCTGCATATATGTTTTTTACACGTTTTTGGCACGTCTGGTGCATTTTTGACACATTCCAGTGCATTTTTGATGCGTTTCAGTTATTTTTTTCTCCTTTCTTTTTCTTCAATATAAATAGGGACATGTGTCTTCCAGTGCGTTTTTGGTGTGTTTTGGTTGGTGCGTTCCAGTGCGTTTTTGATTTGTTTGATCACATTCCAATACAATTCTGCGTAAGAAAAATGCAGCCTGTTCTACTTTTCTTTTCTGCATCCAGAACATCATGGAATTACAAGCGCTGAGGTAAACTATGACATTGACAACCATACTACCTACCGTATTTTTCGCTCCATAAGACGCACCTGACCATAAGACGCACCTAGATTTTAGAGGAGAAAAACAAGAAAAAAAATATTCTGAACCAATGGACTGCAGACACAGTACAGGGGATGACCAGAGACTGCGGACACAGTACAGGAGATAACCAGAGACTGCGGACACAGTACAGGGAATGACCAGAGACTGCGGACACAGTATAGGGAATGACCAGAGACTGCGGACACAGTACAGGGAATGACCAGAGACTGCGAACACAGTACAGGGAATGACCAGAGACTGCGGACACAGTACAGGGAATGACCAGAGACTGCGGACACAGTACAGGAGATGACCAGAGACTGCGGACACAGAACAGGAGATGACAAGAGACTGCGGACACAATACAGGAGATGACCAGAGACTGCGGACACAGTACAGGAGATGACCAGAGACTGCAGACACAGTACAGGAGATTGCCAGAGACTGCGGACACAGTACAGGAGATGGCCAGAGACTACAGACACAGTACAGGAGATGACCAGAGACTGCGGACACAGTACAGGAGATGACCAGAGACTGCGGACACAGCACAGGAGATTGCCAGAGACTGCGGACACAGTACAGGAGATGGCCAGAGACTGCGGACACAGTACAGGAGATGACCAGAGACTGCGGACACAGTACAGGAGATGACCAGAGACTGCAGACACAGTGCAGGAGATGACCAGAGACTGCGGACATAGTACAGAAGACCAGAGACTGCGGACACAGTACAGGAGATGACCAGAGACTGCGGACACAGTACAGGGGATGACCAGAGACTGCAGACAGTACAGGGGATGACCAGAGACTGCAGACAGTAAAGGAGATTACCAGAGACTGTGTACCTTTGGGGAGGGAGGGGGAGCGGGTACCTGAATTTGACAGGTACCCACTCCCACTTCCGCGGAGTTGTACTTCCTTCTTCTTCCCGCGGCAGCTTCTGTGACAGCCGGGTGCCCACTGCGCATGCGTGAGAAGCGCTGAGCTTTGTGAATGGCCCGGAGCCTTTTGGGACCTGTCATGTGTCCCAGAAGACACCGGACCATTCACAAAGCGCGGCGCTTCTCGCACATGCGCAGTGGGCACCCGGCTGGCACAGAATCCGCCGCGGGAAGACTGCAGCGAGGAACAGGTAAGGCCCTGCAGGAGAGAAGAGCTAAGCGGCCGGCCCGATATTCTGACATAGTGGCGGCAGAAATACCGGCCCGGCCGCTTTACATTTGCTCCATAAGACGCACTGATATTTTCCCCCCTTTTTTGGGGGGGAAAAAGTGTGTCTTATGGAGCGAAAAATACTGTACTTTCTGTGCATTTTAGATGCAGAACAAAAGCACACTGAAGCGCATGTAGTGTGAATTGGCCCTAAAAGTGAACAGTATCAGTCAGTATAGCAGTGGGCAGTGTCAGTAGGGCAGTGGACAATGTCAATAGGGCAGTGGATGGTGTCAGTAGGGCAGTGGATGGTGTCAGTAGGGCAGTAGACAGTGTCAGCAGGGCAGTGGATGGTGTCAGTAGGGAAGTGGATATTGTGTCGGCCAGAGGTTGTGTCACAAGGGCAGAGGATGGGGTCAGTAGAGCAGTGCAGTATATGGTATCAAGTAGGGCAGTGGACAGTGCCAGTAGGGTGGTGGACAGTGTCAGTGAAACAATAGACATGTCGGGCAGAGGTTGGTGTCAATAGGGCAGTGGACAGGGTCAGTAGAGCAGTGGATGGTGTTAGTAGGGCAGAGTAGGTTTTACAATTACAATGTTTTACAATTTTTAAGCAGCCCTGTTGTGAGGCTTTGGTGAAATATCTGGGGTCTAAATAGACCCCTAATGTCAGAGCCGTCAATATTCATCACTGAAGCCTCAGCTGCACTTTAAAAATGATGAGGAATAGCTCACATTCACTCACAAACTGAACCATAGTAAACAATGTTTACTATGCTTCAGTAATGGGGCAGCACTGTGGCTAAATGGTTAGCACTTCTGCCTGGCAGTACTAGGGTTATTGGTTCGAATCCCAACCATGGCACCACCTGCCTGGAGTTTCCATGTTCTCCCTGTGCCTGTGTGGGTTTCCTCCGGGTACTCTGGTTTCCTCCCACACTTCAAAGACATGCTGGTAGGTGAATTGGATCCTGTCTAAATTGGCCCTAGTATGTGTATGTATGAATGTGAGTTAGGGACCTTAGATTGTATGCCCCTTGAGGGTTAGGGACTGATGTGAATGTACAATATATATGTAAAGCACTGTGTAAATTGACAGCACTATATGAGTACCTGAAATAAATAAATAAATAAATAATGAATGAACACAGTGAGTGATTGGTACTGATGGGATTCAGTTCCTTTTCATGTCACCTCATCACCCTTCCTGTCCAGGTGTAAAACTGAATGTGACAGGGAGGCTGCACGGACCCCCAGGAGCATGGACAGGGTAACCATTGCAACCCCTGCAACCTCTGATGCTAAGCCAGTGATTAAATCTGGTGGCTACATTAGCTTTCTTTTTTGGCTTTTTCCCCAATGCTTTCACCTGGTGATCTGGCCAGTAATACACCTCCTCTATTAGAGTACCTCAACTGTGGATAAAGGAGCACAGAGACACCTTTGGGCAGCAGCATTATCAGTCTGGGAGCAGGGGAATGTTAGATGGAATAGCTAAATTAGATATACTACAAATTGAAGCCAATCTCCAGTTAACACTTTAGGGCCAGTTCAAACAACAGACATTTTACCGTATGTTAAAATTCTGTCACCACAGGGACACACAGAAACCATTTTTTCCTATGTGTCCCATTCACACAGTAATGCAGCCCTGCTTTTTATCACAGTGCCCAGGGCCAAATCGCATTGTAATGTTGGGAAGTGCAGCGCATCTCACTGCCCGGCATTGATGTGAATGAAGTGTACGTTTTGTACGCTTCACATAACATTTATTAGAAAACAAAAAGAGGAGCCATGTGATGTGCTGAATCACACATTCCACTGCCCCCTAGCACAGCTGGCTAGTGCAGTCAATTGCCCTTATAATCAGTTACAGCAACAGTTTTTTACCCTCTTGGGATAAAGATTTTACATAAATAAATAAAAGATGATCATTGTAAGCATCTCTGTAAGTAGTAAATGGTTTATCTCAACCCTAATTATTATATCTGTAAGAGAGCTTGTTCTTTTGAAAAAACAACAGGTTTACTGGCAGGATCTCCAGATGAAAATAAAATAAAAAAAGCCTAAACATGAAAACGAATGCAACCCCCACGTCTGAGGATTGGCAAGCTGCATTATAATAAATGTTTACTTATGGTTTAATATGTTTTTATTGCATATGGTTATCAGATGGCAATATTTTACATGAAAATCGATAATACTGCTACTTGTAGAGCTATGGGTTGCACTTTTGCATAGCCATGGTAAAGCTGAACTCTGGATGCAAAGAATGATTTAAATCTATTACTCTCTAGCCACAAAGAAAATAAATCTACTTTGTGTGCATCTAATATGCTATGTAATATGCATGCAATATGCAATGTGCATCCTTGCAAATGTACATATTACTTTGTAAAACTAGCATGGATAATATCCATGCACTGCACATAGTCTGTGGGTAGGACCTGGCATCTCCACCCACTATAGGCTGCATGCACAAAGCTACAGGAGGTGGATACATGACCAGTCACCCTGTAAGGAAAGAGGGTAGCAGTTGACTGGTCTGTATTACAGGAAATTCCTGCACATAGGCAAAGTACATGCTAAACCATTTCACAGACTGGAAGAAAGACACAAAGGGCACCATAATTCAAGTGAGAATACACATGACACCTGTGTTTGTACAATATTTGTTTAGCACAGATTTCAGCTTTAACTTCAGTAGGAGCATGACAAGTATATCTGCATGAAAAAAGTTGATGTTTTATCATTTATTGTTGCACATAGTTGTTTAATGATGACTAGTGTTAAGATACACTATATTGCCAAAAGTACTGGGGCACCTGCCTTTACACGCACATGAACTTTAATGGCATCCCAGTCTTAGTCTGTAGGGTTCAATATTGAGTTGGCCCACCCTTTGCAGCTATAACAGCTTCAACTCTTCTGGGAAGGCTGTCTACAAGGTTTAGGAGTGTGTCAATGGGAATGTTTGACCATTATTCCAGATGCACATTTGTGAGGTCAGGCACTGATGTTGGACGACAAGGCCTGACTCGCAGTCTCTGTTCTAATTCATCCCAAAGGTGTTCTATAGGGTTGCGCCAATCAAGTTCCTCCACCCCAAACTCGCTCATCCATGTCTTTATGGACCTTGCTTTGTGCACTGGTACGCAGTTATGTTAGAACAGGAAGGGGATATCCCCAAACTATTCCCACAAAGTTGGGTGCATGAAATTGTCGAACATGTCTTGGTATGCTGGCACCTTAAGAGTTCCCTTCACTGGAACTAGGGGGTCAAGCTCAATCCCTGAAAAACTGCAGCACCCCATAATCCCCTCTCTACCAAACTTTACACTTGGCACAATGCAGTCAGGCAAGTGGAGGTGATTGGAACTGAATCCAATAATTTGGAGTAATGTCCAAATACTTTTGGCAATATAGTGTAGTTGTAAACTGAAGTTGGCCTACCCTGAAACATTTTTAAGTTAACAATAATGCTTAAAGTATGCCAAGAGATAATTAAAAATATAATAAATTTAACTAAATGTATTTAGTACACTTCTGCAATCTCTTTGGAGACAAAGTTCTAGGGCTTACATATATCAATAGGATGTATAAAGAACTGAGTGATCAAAGACTTCTGATTGTTCAATTCTCTTTAGTCACTGGCTTTCTGCTCTGCCACTCCAACACTCACTGGAGCACTGGGATATAAAGGGGGGTGAGGGCAGCTGACTCGGGCTCTCAGTGGCACGCTGAGAGGCTCAGCCAGCTGCCAGTAAGGCATTTGGGTGGATTCCAACTTTAAAGTTATGTTTCCTAAGCCTTTTCCTGCTTAGTAATGTCATCTCACAGCGGACTTTAGCCCACTGTCGGCTGAAAATGGGTCATAGGAGTGCAGAACAAAGTGGACTCCTGGGATCCAGAGGAGAAGTAAGGCCAAAAGAGCTGACCTAAACCTCTGGATACACAAGTGATTTTAGTAGATAAATGACTTTACTAAAATCTTGTGTCATCAGTCTCATTGCATGTATCATGTACTTTTAATGTGAGCTGCTACATCACACATAAGTGTGAAAAAATGATTTTTCTGAGTGATCGATCTCCTGCGATTGCATAATTTCTACAATTTATTCATATAGCAAAAATTATTATCATATTCTCCTCTCCTCCACATACTGTACTCGAATGTGAGCGGGAGATTAATTGCTTAACAATCATTCTTTAAGATTCTTAGGCAATTTTTTTTTCATTTAGATAAACCCCATGATATTAATCTCATGAGAATAATTTCCTAACAATCAACTAACAATCTCCTGCAGTAGCGCAAAAGAGTGATTTTAGGAGATTTTTTTCAATCTCTAAGGTTAAAAATCACCCTTGTAGCCCTAGCCTAAATTTGCACATATGTATATGAAAACATAAAACATTTTTTAACACCAAAATAAGAATAATGTATGATATTTTTTACAAAGCACATGTAGGTTTACAATTGGTCATTTTCTAGACGCTTTAATAAAATCACAGATAAAATTATCATGTTGCTTATTTAAATTGTGCTTAATTACAATGTCAATGCCTGGATGTATGGAAAATATTATCTGCGATTTTGTAAGAAACTGCTCTGGATTGCAACAGAACTCTGGCCAAAAACAAGAAGATAAAAATTAATAGCCCATTAAAATATAATGATATGCAATATTCAGCATCAATGAAGAAATTTCAACCAGAAACCATTTTTTCTGCCACTAGATGTCCTCAGTTTGATGTCCTGCATTATTCAACCTACTCTTTCTGAGCCAAGGTCATCCAGGGATCATCCCAGCCTGTGACTGGACAGCAAAAGGATAAGAAGTACAGTGATGAGCTAATCTCTGATTTGTCTTCCTATCAACATGCTTCTGGTCAGTACACAACTGATTGCTTCCCTTTACAGTTTTTTGATGATGTATTAACCACTTGCATACCGGGCACTTTCACCCCCCTCCTACCAAGGCCAATTTTCAGCTTTCAGCGCTGTCGCACTTTGAATGACAATTGCTCGGTCATGCAACACTGTACCCATATGAAATTTTTAATATTTTTTTTTCACACAAATAGCTTTCTTTAGGTGGTATTTACTCACCACTGGAGTTTTTATTTTTTGCACTATAAACAATAAAAGAGCAAAAAAATTGAAAAAAAGGTTTTGTTTGTTGAGGCCGTACTGATACGCAGCACTGATTGGCACTGATAGGTAGCACTAATGGGCACTAATGAGGTGGCACTGGTTTGCATTGATGAGGAGGTACTGATGATGCACTGATATGCAGCAATGATTGGCACTGATAGGCGGCACTGAGTGGCAGTACTGATTGGTGGCTCTGACAGACGCCACTGCTGGGCAACACTGATGGGTGGCACTGATTATCAGTGCAGATCTCCCCTGTCACATTTGCCAGTTATTGGCAGTACTTTCCTCATGCTGTGACAGCGTAAGGAAAGTGCTGTCCATAACTGGCAGCTGTATTTACCCGGTGATCTGCTGTGTCACTGGACACAGCTGATCACGTGGCAAAAGGCCGCTGTGATTGCCCTTTTACCTCATGATGTGATCAGCTACATCCATAGGACACAGCGATCACTGACAGTGCTGGGGGCGCGTTCTGGGAGGACGTCCATGGATGCCCTCCCAGAACTGGACAACCATGTAGTAGCCGTTTTTCGGCTATAGCGCGGTTGGGAAATGGTTAATAATTACAAAGGTGCATTAATTTGTGTCTTTTGTATTTGCATACAGTTCAGCTTTCAGGGTATAGTTTTATAAAAAAAGTGCTCTACTCATATGCCAACACTTCTTGCTACTATTACCAGGGCATTGGAGGATTGATTCATCTATTTGCATGCATTATTACAATACTTTTCAGGATAACTAAAACTGGAAAAGGAAATAGCCTCCTTGCAATGAATAGGTGGATAAATAGATCTTAGAGCAATTTATTTAATGCCACTGAGGTATACAAATACATTCGCTAAATCTTTAGACAGATATAAATAAATAAAAAGTAAATTACATTTCATTTGTATTGGTTAGATAGCTAAAAACCTTAAACTTCTCTGTGGCTTCATCCTTTTTTTCATATTGAAAAAAAAAACATATCTGTCTCAGTGATTAATTCATTTAGTTTATTTTTTTTATAAAGAGTCAATTTTTGATTAGTGCAATTTGTTACTTGTACAATGTGTTGCATTACACCCTTATAGTGAAATTGTACCCAAAAGACCCACTATATAACAATTAACAGAATGCATGTTGCTGGTTTAATATATGTGTGTGTGTGTGTCAAATATTAACAAAATAGATTAAGTTTAATCAGTATCTTCTGTCATTTTGCTATTGCCTTCAGTCTTGTAGAGCTGTACAGACTCTTCTCCTGTACTGTAAGTGCTTATTCTGATTTCACTGCACTAAATGAAATTTTCCTGCCAGCTTCTCTCTGTAAGTAAACAAAGGTAAATTCCTACATCCATGCCAGACCCGTATCCTAGATTAAGGTCAGGTATGGATTATAAGGGAATGCCATAAAAAGAAAAAATCCGGTAGGAAACAGAAAAGTCAGAGGGAGATTTAGTATACTCATATAAACCCAAAAGGAAAAAGAAGCATCTAGTGTGGCCTTGTACAAGTATTATTTGAACATTATGTCTTATTTTTTTTAACATTACTTTACTGAACGTTTGTCAGAGATTTAGGTTAACAAACAAGGAATTACCGATTTTGTAAATCCAAGATAGCATACAGTAGTGCTCAAAAAACCTTGGCAGTATAAGCTGAGTATCTTTACAAATGATAAAAACCTACTTTTAAAAATTTGGTGGAAAAGAGTGTGAGGCTCCTTTAATGCTGGGCTTAAAAAATGCCAGTTCCCTTGGCAGAAAAAAACACTCATATAGAGCATATTTGTACACATGTTTAGGCGCGTTTAGGAGTGTTTAGCTTTTTCTGACCAGAAAAGACCATGTCAAAAACGCAACCCAAAAGATTTTTTTTTTTTTTTGCCACTAACTGCTGAGCTTAAAATATGCCTCTAAACGCCTCGGCTCCTGAGAAGCGTCAGGGTGTACTGATAGCTTTTAAATGCAATCTTCCTTCTGTCTGTGCTCGGAATACAGCGGACCCCGCGGGCAGGTATTTGCTTCTGCAAGGCACCCTCTGGGACCAGGAGGTTACTTTTGTCTCTTACTACGCTCCTAATCGTTTTCAGCATAAATTCTTTTCGCATCTTTGCACCATTGTTTCCCGACACTCTAAGGGGTTTATTTACTAAAGCTGGAGAGTCCAAAATCAGACTCTCTTCTGCATAGAAACCAATCAGCTTCCAGGTTTCATTGCCAAAGCTTCATTGAACAAGCTGAGGTTAGAAGCTGATTGGTTTCTATGCAGAAGGGAGTCTGATTTTGGACTCTCCAGCTTTAGTAAATAAACCCCTAAGGGTCTTCTTCTTGTTTTGGGGGATTCAAATGTTACTTTGGATTCCACATTGGATAGGCGCTACGCACGGGGAGTGACCCCCTCTCATGACTTGGTGCTGGAGGAACGTATGCGCTCTCTCTTGTGGACGGCGTGGCTAGTGGACATCTGGAGGGAACGTCACCCAACTGAACGTGACTTTACATTCTATTCCAATCCTCATGACAGTTTTTGTAGAATTGACCATATGTTCATGCAGATTCAGCAGCTTCCCTTGGTCCGGCAGATAACTATTCCCTCCTCACCCTGGTTGGACCAAGATCCCTTGGTACTCCTCCTTGCCCTCTCTGGGTCAGAACGGCGCCCTTTTCATTGGCACATCAATGACTCTTTATTGACCACTCAGACTACCTGCCAACAAATACAATTTTTTTTACGAACATATTTCACGGAAAACTCAGGATCGGTCTCTTCGGCAGTGCCCCTATGGGAAGCACATAAGGCCACGGTGCGGGGTCATGTTATACAGCTGGCGGTAGTCCGGAAGCGGGAATGCCGACTTTTGGAGCTTCATTCTCTCCTGGCCTCTGCGGATGCGCGTTGGAAGTCATCTCCATCCGCAGCCCATAATTGCGCTCGGGACGCTCTGGCGACAGAGTTGGACCTACTTGCCTCTTCGGAGGCAGAACGTGCCCTGCGTTGGACCAAACACAAATTTTATTCCTGTGCTAATAAGCCAGGTCCAATGCTAGCCAGGAAACTCAATTCTGTGGGGAAACCCCATAAACCGATCTGACTGCGACTTCCCACAGGTGGCTGTACTTTTAATCCCCAGCAGATTGTTTCCTGATTCTCGGACTTCCTTTCGCGTCTCTACGCTAACCCAGATCCCTTCCCTGTGGCCCAGGCAGAGGCATTATTTCAAGATCTCCATCTTCCTGGATTATCCGAGGCAGCACAGGTGGCCCTCAACGCCGGTGTCACCGCACCGGAAGTGCTCCGAGCTATCAAATATTTACGGTCCACCGTGGCCCCCGGTCCCGACGGCTTCTCCGGTCTCTATTATAAGAAATTCTCTGCCCTGTTGGTGCCCTTTTTGGCTGACTATTTCAGACGCGCTTAGAGCGCATATCTCCATGATTCCTAAGACGACCGATGTACAGGAACCGGAAGCCTTCCGGCCCATTTCTCTTCTTAATGAAGACCTGAAGATATTGGGCAAGATCCTTAGTTTTCGCATCAATAAATATTTGGATAGCCTGCTCCACAGGGACCAAGTAGGGTTCGTCCCTGGGAGGCAGGCAGGTGATAACGTTCGTAAGGTGGTCCATCTTATACATTTTCTGCAACAGCGGAAAATCCCAGGATTCTTACTGTCTTTAGACATATATAAAGCCTTTGATTCTCTATCCTGGGAATATCTGCGGTTTGAGCTGTCTCGTTGGGGTTTTTGGGATTCTATTCTTTCTTGGATTCAAGCCTTGTATTCTTCTCCTTCGGCCTCTGTTAAATACGCTGGGTATTTCTAGGATCCCTTTCCTATTGGGCGAGGGATGAGACAGGGCTGCCCACTGTCCCCGGCGATCTTTGTCCTGGCACTTGAGCCGCTGGCTTTAGCGCTCCAGACCGATTGCAATGTATCGGAGGTTCCATATGCGGGACAGGAGTTTAAGCTGAACCTCTTTGCAGATGATACCCTCTTGACCCTTACTAATCCTCTGACGACGCTTCCTAATTTGCAACGGGTTCTTGAGCGCTTCTCCTTGATTTCGGGTCTCCGTATTAACTTGGATAAGACTGTCGCTCTCAATATTACTTTGGCTTCAGATTTGGTTTCGCGCCTACAATCCCACTTCCCTTACAGGTGGGCTTCCTCTTCTCTTGAATACTTGGGCATTCGCTTGACCCCCACCTATGACTCCCTCTTTGCTGCAAATTATTATCCATTGCTTAGCTCTCTATCTTCTCTTATGCATTCCTGGCAATTTCCGCACCTGTCTTGGATAGGACGGGTTCATTCGGTGAAAATGGCCATCCTGCTGAAATTGTTATATTATTTTCGCACCCTCCCAGTGCGGGTTCCCCCTCATTTTCTTCGGTTGCTTCAGGCGAAGTTTATGCTTCATTGCCCTATACCGGGCCTCTTGGCTCGTCAGCAGAAGTTGGCTTCCTATTTGTTTTTATCTGCCACTAGAACACTTGCTCAGGCCTGGAAGAGTCCGTTTGTCCTTTTTCAGGGGGTGCGAGATCGTATGACCCCTATGATGCTCAACGAACAGATGTCGAGTATCTGTAATGACTCCCAAAGTAAATTTTTGAAAATATGGGAGCTGTGGCTACAATATGCCTTTCCCACGCTCTCCCCAGCTAGTATGGGGAGGTAATGGCGTTTGGCATTGGCGTTTGTTATTGGCGCTCTTAGACCCCTGCTCTTTGGTTTTTTTTTTCTTTCCTTCTCTCTTTTTCTGTTTGTTTTTGGTGTGACAGTGGACAGCTGTCTTTAGTTGTGATAGTCAGAGTTACGTTATTGTTATTGTAACTTATATGCAAAATTGCTAGCCCCTGCGTGGGCGTACCTTTTGCCTTGTTGGAATTAGAGCACTGTTTTTCTCTATTATGCTTTTTTTTTATCGGTGCAATTGATAGCCCCTGCGTGGGCGTGTTTTGTTGCCTCTGTTTTATACTGTTTTAAAATTCAAATTAATAAAAACCATTGAAATATAAAATATGCCTCTAAACTTCCTAATGTGCATGGGCACATAGGATAACAAGAAGCTGCTTTTACAGGCAAAACACAGAACTCTTGTAGAAGAAGAGTTTTTTTTAAGCCTTTGTGCATGGAGCCTGACTCTTATTGAGAATAATAGTATGTCTGGAAGGAAGATAGTATGTTAAATGGGGTACAAACAGTTGAACACGTTGTTGTTAAATATTATTTTGAGTGGTTGCATACTATCATGACCAGGGTTTCCATTTTGAAGCAAATTACTTATATGATTCTAAGCTAGAGGCCATCATTAGTTAGTATGAAAAATTGTAGCATGTGAATAATTTTAGGAAGGGAAGGGACATAGTCTGATTTCCAGTGTCTCATTAGCATTAATCTGGCTGCTAGTAGTATATATGTGGTAACATGTCTTAGTTTGTGAGGAAGATCATCTATTCCGAAATTAAGCAGTGCTAGTCCAAGGGAAGGAGCACAAGTTATTGCAATTACTTTAGAGATAACATCAAAAATGTTATTCCATAATTTGTTTAAGCATTTACAAGATGATAGAGTATGAAGAAGAGTGCCGGTTTTCAGTGTGCCTTATTTCATAAAATAAAACTAAGCCGCCGCATTCTGCAAATGAAATATAAACTTTTGCAGAGTACTTAGTCAAGAAATATCTTGCACTTACAGGATTATTAAACATTTCTAAAGATATATTAAAAATACGTGTGCAAGGCAAATGTACTGTAACAAAAAAAGACTGTCATCACTATCCTCTACATAATGCATCCTCTACCTTGCAAAAACAGTTGACCATATAAATATAAATAAAGCCACTTATAGAAAAAAGGCTGTGTTAGTGAAATAAAGGCTTCATATTTAAGGTAGAACATGTTGCATGGTTGCATTCCCCAGAGCCCCGCTCTCAAACTATCCCCCACATACCTGAATTGGGGGCTGTTTCTCCCTACCGCATCCTGTATAATTTAGTGTAGTTGTGTGTTGTTCCATCCACACAGCCATGCCACCATACGTTTAGTTCATTATTCACTTCCTCCAACCCAGGTCTGCACTGGGACAAAAAATAGGCCTGAGCATTTTAGACTGAGCAGCCCATAGCCCCAACTACAGTACACAGAGTTCTCCCCTCTCTGTACACACCAACTTTCGCTCACATGACAGTACTGAAGTCGTCATTCCGTACAAACCGGTAGAGAGGGGTTCCCACCGAGCATGACCTCACCCATTTCTCCATGTCCTGTGATAGTCCCATTTCTGTCTACCTTTGTTTCCTTAGGGACGGTGCACTGTGAGATGTTCTGAGGCAGGTGATGGACAGAGGGAGGATTTCTCTAAGGTTATTTCAAAATCTATGGGGTCCCTCTTTGTACACGGGGGGTTCCTCAGAGCAAGATGCAATCTAACACTGGTTGTCATGTGACCGCGGCTTAGAAGGCTGTCGGGGAGTCACCTGATTGTCACAAAATTACACTTCCTGGCATTCCCCACATCGCTATTTTATCAAATGAAAATGAGCCTCTTGTTTATGTGCTTGGTGACAGCCAGCGGGGATTCCTTGGAGCCGGCTCATCCCGTTCACCAGAGGCTGAAAGCTGAGAAACTCAGCTAAAGGAGGTTCTCCTCTTGTCAGGACAGTTTGGGCCTGCTCCAACCTCATATCAAATGGTTTGTACTTCCATACAGACCTGGGGCTTAGGTAAGCAATACAGAAGTCTGTTAATTGCACTCATGGTGCACTGATCATGGTGACAATGCTCTGCAGGCTAAAATTTTAAAATACAATATGCAATATAGTGCACTTTTTTATGTGGAAGCACTTCTAAAATGTAGCAAAAGGTGGATAATGTCTTAAATAGTCTTGTAGGTAACATTTCTCATACATTTATGATGTCTAATTAAGCTATGGTCTACACCCCATAATTTCTGATATGGGAAAAAGACTAATTAATGTAATATTAATGTTATAAAATGTTCCTCATATAACGCTTAGTCGAACATAAATCCACATGCTATGAAATACGGTAACAGATTGGATAACAATCCCCTGAGAATAATCCTGAAGAAGAATCATGTATTTTCCACAACTGGGTTGCAAAAAATGATGATCTCTACAAAAAGTGACATTGCAATGCATGGGAACGTGATTTTAGTTGACCCAAATGAGCTGACAACCAAAGACAAGTGCACTGATGTTCCAGAATTTGAGACTCGAGGGTATTTTAACTATGTCCAGCTTTGCTGTTTCAGATAGAGAAGTAGGTAAAAAAGTCACATAGCTAATGATCCGCAGCACTGAAAAATGTCATATTTAACAGCTGTCCAAAGGCAAAGTGTTCATGTCTGCTAACAGTGGCAGGGTTCTGAAACTTTTATGAAGAGTTGGTTAATATGAATGATCTGATCTGCAAATGTGAATAGCTGGTTGCTTCCAAATCTATTCAGATTGAATGAATAAAACAAATACACCGAGTTCACTTGGCAGCTGGAAACTGCAAACACTGAGCATAGAATAAATTCCACTGGGCAAAAATTAATGCCATAATTGAGGAGATAGCGCTTGAATGCCCTTTGCTTGCACTTCTAAACAAAGGAAACCTATGATTCCATATGCAGTCCCCAAATCACCATGGCAAAAAAAGTTGCATTACATGTTCCTTTAACACTCACTCTATTTGAAAACACGTATTAGGGTTTAGAAATAACCTCAATATACCCCTATCTAACTGAGCAAACAATCAATGTAGATTCAGTTCACAAATCCCGATATAGCATTAGTTAGAAATAACCCACAAACAGAAGGAAAATAATGATTAGTAACATTTACATATCTTTTTTACAGAAATAGTAGTTTTTGCATCATTCCATTCTAGCCTTCAGTCTCATACTGCACATTGCTGAGGTCGTCAGACATGATGACGTCAGACATGGATTCATGTTTGGGCCTACCAAGTACAGTTCTGACTTCACTTTTATAGTGATCAAAACAATGAGTCATCATTTGTGTTTATAAAATATGCTGCACTAAATGCAATTAAATCAATCCCCTCTAGTGCATCAAATCATATACTACACACTCAAGTACCTATTATATATTACCAAATGCAATAATACATAAGAACATGTACCACATAAATTAAATGAATCAACAAACTGTATATCACACTATTATAAAAATCAAAACACAACAACAAATCACCAAATGGGAACAAAAAGAATCAAAAATATGAAGGCAATATATTGCAAACAAATAACCGTGTTCATAGATTGCATCTTCTAATATACCTGTGCAATATATAAAGTCATACATATATACACTAGCACCAAATGATTGTGACCTCCACCTTTCCCAGTGGGCATGCTCTCACCTTCTTAAATAGACCTTTATATTAAAAGGTCATGTAGCGCATATCCCCAGGGCTATCTCCATAGACAGATTCAGCTCACTTGATACACATAACAAGGAGATTCCCTGGAACAAGGAGCATGTGCATGTAGGAGGTGCTGCTTAAGACTGCCTGGAGGGGATTGCACAGTGTATCTCTGTAAGAAATGAGAGTTTGCACTGCACAAGCCCTTGATAGATGTTTTCCTAGAGTCATTACATGATGGGTTTTAACCGCTTGAGCCCCAGCCACTGCATGAAAATGTTTGCAAGGTGGCACGGCTGTGCAAAACCCCGTTTTAAAACGTGGTTTTGCAAAACAGGTTGGCCCTACTTGTCCCGCGGGTGTCAGCAGCGGGTCTTAGCCGCCGGGTCACGGCTGGTCATTACCTGCCGTTTCCCCGCGATTAGTGATAATCGCTGACAGAGAGCAGGGCTGCATTGTTTACACACAGCCCTGCTATCTGTCAGTTGCCTGTCAGCTCCTGACAAGCTGAAGAGGGAGAGGAGAGTTTCTCTCTCCCGATCAGCCTGTCCCCGTCCAGCACACCCCCCCGCCCCCTAGTAAAACACTCCCCTCACACAGTTAACCCTTTCAGTGAAAACAAATGGTAACCCCTTCCTCCCCAGTGCCATTAGTACAGTGTGAGTGGGTTTTTTTTTCACTGATCACTGTATTGGTGTCACTGGGGATGTCAGTGACCCCAAGTCAGTTCCCCCCCAGTGTCAAAATGTCCGCCGCAGTCCTGCCATAAGTCGCTGATCACCGCCATAAGTCGCTGATCGCCGCCATTATTAGTATAAAAAAAATTAAAAATCCCAGTATCTTTCCCGCCATTTGTAAATGCTATAACTTTCATGTAAACCAATTAATTTACACGTATTGGGATTTTTTTAGCAGAGACATGTCGCAGAATGCATTTTGGATGAAATTTGTGACAAAATTTGATTTTTTAATTTTTTTTACTGGACTTGTTTTATAGCAAAAAGTCCAAAATATTGTTTTTTTTCCTCAAAATTGTCAGCCTTTTTTTTTATAGCGCAAAAAATTAAAAATGCACAGGCGATAAAATACCACCGAAAGAAAACTCAATTTGTGGGAAAAAAGGATGTAAATTTATTTGGGTGCAGTGTTGCATGACTGCGTAATTGTCAGTTAAAGTAACGCAGCGCCGTAACACAAACCACTTCTGTAACCGCTTCCTGACCACCCTACAGCAGAATTACTGCTACAGGGCGGCATGGGTACGCAAAATCACACATATATATATATATATACATGATTCTCGCTCCCGTGGTTTTCACACCCCTCCCAGATAGCGTCAGATTGCCCGTCAGTACACCAGTCATCACATTTAACCCCTTGATTGCCAGGAGCACGCTCATGCACAATAAACCTCCATTGCTAGTATACAGTAGTGTTTGAACGGGTCAATATCTTTGATCAGGTCAGCACTATACCAGCGTTCACATTAGTATTGCGTCCCCAAAAATGCAGCGTTAGCGGGATCAGCCCCGGCACCTGCCAACACCTGCGTTTAGCCCCTACGCTTACCCCCCCTTCTCCCCCAGCAAGTGCAGTGTCAGTTGGTCACTGGTACTTGATGCAATGCACACAAAACCGCAGTGTTCGCAGAATCAGGCCTGATCTCTGTTAGCACTTGCCGGTAAATTTTGATGACTCTCATATGCAGCAGAGTGCCAGTACTAGTGCCGCTCTACCTTTTGGTGAAGATGTAGAAGACCTGTGAGAGGGCAACAGGCTATACTTATAAGTTTCGGATTTACGAGGGAAAAGATAGTCACGTGGAGCCTGCCCGGATGCCCAGACTACATGGGGAGCAGTGGCAAGATAGTTTGGGACTTGGTGTCATCCTTTTTCCATATGGGGTACCACTTGGACAATTTTTATTCAAGCGTGCCACTATTTAGACATTTATTTAATCTTGGAACTGGCACTTGTGGCAAAGTGTGACCTAATGTGTGCCCACCATGAGAAGTGGGTGGATGCAGGGTGGTATATTCTAATGGTGGGCATACCACACACTTTTTCGGGCAGAGATTTCTTCTCATTTTTTCATTCAGTCCACAGGCTGCATACAAAAAAAAAAGAACATAGCATATATATCCAACAAGGACCAGCGATGTACTGGTACATCACTGGATTTGAATGGTTATACCAGGATGATGCCTACAGCTGCAGGCATCATCCTGGTATTGTTTTTTTCAGCCGGTGATCGGTTTTCATGTAAAAGCAATCCTAGTGGCTAATTAGCTGCAAGATTGCTTTTACAAGCAGTGGGAGATGATGTCCCTCCTCCCCCACTGCCCTCCACGGCCTTCTCGGGCAGTCCCGTGCCATCAGGGGAACCTGAGAATGCAGCCGGTGTTTCTGCCAGCTGACCATAGAGCTGACTGGAGACCAGAATGGTGCCAATCATCTCTATAGTCTAAGAATTCGGAAGCTACAAACATTTCATCACTTCAGTTTCGCAGGATATAAACAGCGCCATTTGTAAATTGGGAAAGCATCTGATCACACTGATTTTGGTTTGATTAGATAATGTAAGGGCAGAGGAGATATCTAGAGTCTGATAGACCCCAGATTTCTCAAAAAAGAATATGACAATGCCCATTGAAGTTATAGGGGTTATTTGCATTCCCTGTTATAGCATTAAAAGTGATTAAAAATAAAAAATGAAAGGTACAATGTAAAAATAATAAAGAAAAATTAAAAAAACTAAAAAAAAAAAAAAAAAATTGCCCCTCCCATGCGCGCACACCTGTGTGCACAAGCCTTGACCCTGTGCCGTTATGTAAACAGTGATTGCACCATGCATGTGAGGTATTGCCGTGAACGTCAGAGGGCAGTAATTCTAACACTAGACCTCCTCTGTAAATCTAAAATGGTAGCTTTTAAAGGCTTTTAAAGCGCTGCCTATGGATATTAAAAATGTTTGCAGTTTGTCGCCATTGCACGGGGCATGCGCAGTTTTAAAGCATGTCATGTTTGGTATCTATTTACTCGGCATACCATTATCTTTTATATTTTACCAAACAATTGGCCAATATATTGTGTTTTTGTGCATTAAAAGTAAAAAAAGTGTATTTTTTTTTTTAAAAATGGCTTTTTAAAAATCGCTGCGCGAGTACTATGTGCCATAAAAAATTATAGTACCCACCATTTTATTCACTAGGGTGTTTGCTTTAAAAAAATATATAATATTTGGGGGTTTAAATTAATTTCATAGCAAAAAATACAGTTTTTTTTCATGTGAACAAAAAGGCTTGGTCTTCAGGTGGTTATTAGAGTGAATGATGTGTGGCATAAACTTTTAATGCTGGGCATAAAACACCCCCACCCCCCAAAACGACCCCTATTTGGAAAGTAGTCACCCCAAACTATTTGCTGAGAGGAATGTTGAATCAATAGAAGCATTTATTTTTTTACCACAAGTTTTTGGAAAATGACAAAAATAAATATATATATTTTTTGTTTTACACAAAATTGTCACTTAAATGATTTACTGCTCACACATGCCATGGTTATATGTGGAATTACTCCCCAAAATACATTTTGCTACTTCTCCCGAGTATGGGGGTACCACATGTGAGAGACTTTTTGGCAGTCTAGCCAAGTACAAGACCTCAAAATCCAATAAGCACCTTCAGGCTTTTAAAGAGCTTTATTTCCTCATTACACTTCCAGACTACCTATCACAGTTTCAGAGGCCCTGAAATGCCAGGATAGCACCTAACCCCCCCAAATTACCCCTTTTTGGAAAGTAGACGCCACAGGGAATTTGATAAAAAGCACGGTAAGTATTTTTCAGATCTCATTTGTTGCCACAAGTTTTTGGAAAATGAAGAAAAAAAACAAAAACATATTTTTTCTATTTTCTTTATATTTCAAAACCTTGTGAGAAAAAATGAGATCTGCAAAATACTCACCATGCCTCTTTTTAAATTCCTTGGGGTGTCTACTTTCCAGAAAGGGGTCATTTGGGGGGGGGGGTTGGGGCTATCCTGGCATGTTTGGGCCTTTGAAACTGTTATAGGTAGTGAGGAAGTGTAGTGAGGAAGTTACACACCTTCAGGCTTTCAAAGTGGTCATTGGATTTCAGGCTCCTGTATGTGGCTAGGCTCCCAAAAAGTCTCACACATGTGGTATCCCCATACTCAGTAGAAGTAGCAGAATGTATTTTGGGGTGTCATTCCACATATACCCATGGCTTGTGCGAGAAATAAATCATTTAAATGACAACTTTGTGTAAAAAAAAAAATTTTTTGTCATTTTCCAGAAACTTGTGGAAAAAAATAAATCTTCCATGGACTCAACATGCCTCTCAACAGAAAGCTTAGGGTGTCTAATTTCCGAAAAGGGGTAATTTGAGGGTGTTTGTACTATCCTGGTATTTTAGCACCTCAAGAAATGTGATGGGCAGTCAGAAATTAAAAGCTATGTAAATTCCATTATCTATACCATAGTTTGTAGACGCTATAACTTTCACAAAAAGCAATCAATATACACTTATTGGGATTTTTTAACCAAAAACATGTAGCAGAATACATTTTGGCCTAAATTTATGACAAAACTTTAGTTTTTTTAGATATTTTTTATGACCAAAATGAGAAAATAGTTATTTTCAAAAAAAAATTTTTTTCTTCAAAACGTTTTTCTGGATATAGCGCCAAAAATAAAAAGTGCACAGCTGATCAAATACCACCAAAAAATGTTTTATTTGTGTTAAAAAAGGACATACATTTCATTTATGTACCGTATTGCATGACCGCGCAATTGTCCGTTAAACTAGCGCAGCACTGTATAGCAAAAAAATGGTGTAAATTGCAGTATCTATACCATAGTTTGTAGACGCTATAACTTTCACACAAAGCAATCAATATACACTTATTGGGATTTTTTTTACCAAAAACATGTAGCAGAATACATTTTGGCCTAAATGTATAACCAACTTTGAATTTACTATATATTTTTTATAGCTAAAAGTAAAAAATATTGTTTTTCTTCAAAATATTTGGTCTTTTTTTGTTTATAGCGTGAAAAATAAAAAGTGCACAGGTGATCAAATACCACCGAAAGAAAGTTCTATTTGTGTGAAAAAAAGGACGTAAATTTTGTTTAGGTGCAGCATTGCATGACCGCACAATTATCAGTTGAATTAGTGCAGCGCCGAGTAGCAAAAAGAGGCCTGGTCATTAAGGGGGGTAAATCCTCAGGAGCTCAAGTGGTTAAGCACATATGAGTGTAACTATTATATTTATAATAAAGCTTTTAAACGTTATGGAGAGTACTATGGTTTCCTTTTATCTTTTTTGAGTTCAACATCATGCTGAGAGATCTGTGCATCAAGTGAGCTGAACCTTTCTATGGGGGTAGCCTTGTCTTGACTTTAAAGGGGACATGCTCTACATGACCTTTGATATAAAGGTCTATTTAAGAAGGTGAGAGCATACCGGCTGTGGAAGGTGGAGGTCACTATCAATTTGGTACCAGTGTATATTTATGACTACATACTGCACAGGGATATTAGAAGATGCAATTTATGGACACTGTTATTTGTTTGCAATATATTTCCTTCAAGTTTTTAATTCTTTATGTTCACGTTTGGTAAAAAATGATTGTATTTTGATTTTCATAATAATGCGATACACAATTAGTTGATTTATTTCATTTATGTCTTATATTCTGTTATGTATTATTGCATTTGGTGATATATAATAGGGATTTTGGTATGTAGTACAGTATATAATTTAATGCACTAGAAATAATTTATTTATTTGCATTTAGTGTGGCATATTTTATAAACACACATTTTTGGGTGATTTCTTTCACATAAATGCTACCTGCTTGCGGTAAAGCCGGCCATACATGGATCAAAATTTGACCGGTTTAGCAGGGACCCGCCAAATGTCAATCAATGTATGGGTAGGCTGGTTGTACAAAAGTCGATCTACTGATATATATAATATCTAGTCAAGTGTGTTGATGGGGGAATTGATTCATTTGTTTGGTCAACCCACTGGTTGAATGAAAAAAAAAGAGACTCATTTATGAGCTACCTTTGGTGAAGATTGTAGCTTGAGATAGCTTATAAAAACAAGTCACTATTCAGTGATTACATTGTTCCTTCTGAATTTGGAGATCTATCAGGATCTTAATATTACATCCTCCCTGACTGCTAAATCATCCCTGTGTTAGGCTAAACAGGTAATCTATGAATTTTAATTCTCCTATTCTGCTTTCAATTTAATAAGAAAATTATATATGATCATATAGTACTGCAATAACTGTCCCACAAGTTCACTTCATCAAGATTTATAGAGTTTACCAATACCTATGATATTTAGCTTACCTTAAAAAAAAAAAAAGACGAAGAGAACAGTTCGACTGTCACATGTTTACTGTCAAATTTAAAGCAAAGCAGAAGGTATACAGTACATATAAAATTAAAAAACTAACTGAAAGGAGAAATTAAAACTTTGAGGTTTGATTTTGGAAATATGGAAGCTGCCATTGCTAGCTTGTGTTAAATAGCAAATCCTTTTGAGCTGTCATCCAGATCCTAAAGTCATGACCCAGCGATGACCTGGAACAGGCATGAAGGACTGTATCAGATTTTAAGACTTCACTGTTTGTGCGCTGGTTCCAAATCAGTGACTTGCCAGATAGTAAAGAAAAGATAAGAATGCCCTAATGCCCTTTATCTTTAAAAACAGCAAATCAGTTCAACTCCCATATTCCTATCATCAGAACTTGACTTAGGTATGCTTTACTTTACTTTAGGTATATATAGAAAAATAGTGAAGGTATTTAATTATTAAAGATCATCAAATATATTTCTAAAAGAAATTAGTTTTAAAAAAATGGTAAACTGGCAGGATTTTTAATGCAGAAGAGGCATACTGGGGGTTATTTACTAAAACCGCATGGTGCAATATAAGGTGCAGCTCTGGATAGAAACCAATCAGCTTCCAGGTTTTTTGTCAAAGCTTAATTGAACAAGCTGAAGTTAAAAGCTGATTGGCTACCATGTACAGCTGGACCAGATTTTGAGTGCACCAGCTTTAATAAATCTGCCCCACTATGTCTCTTTTGCATTACATTTTCTTACCTGGCTGTCTGCACTACACATACAACTCAGGGTACAATTTTGGCATTTGCCGAGATGAATGAATTAATGCGTATGCTTGGTAGTGACATCATCTCAACACAGCTAATCAAAACAGCTGAAAATAGGAACCTGGAAAAGGATTGACCAAAGATGTCAGCAGCCATGAAGGGAGTTCTGGTAAACCAACATGTACAGTTGTGCTCAAAAGTTTGCATACCCTGGCAGAAATTGTGAAATTGTGGCATTGATATTGAAAATATGACCGATCATGCCAAAAAATGCTCTTTTATTGAAGGATGATGATCATATGAAGCCATTTATTATCAAATAGTTGTTTGGCTCCTTTTTAAATCATAATGATAACAGAAATCACCCAAATGGCCATGATCAAAAGTTTACATATCCTGGAATGTTTGGCCTTGATACAGACACACAAGGTGACACACACAGTATAAAATGCCAATTAGAGGTTAATGTCTCACATCTGTGACTTTTTAAATTTCAATTAGTGTTAGTGTATAAATAGTCAATGAGTTTGTTAGCTCTTACGTGGAAGCACTGACTAAGTTAGATACTGAGCCATGGGGATCAGAAAAGAACTGTTAAAAGTCCTGCATAACAAGGTCATGGAAGTTTATAAAGATGGAAAAGGACAGAAAAAGATGTCCAAAGCCTTGAATATGCCAATCAGTACTGTAAATAACCTATTAAGATGTGGAAAGTTTGGGGATCTCTTGATATCAAGCCAAGGTCAGGTAGACCAAGAAAGATTGCAGCCATAACTGCCAGAAGAATTGTCCGGGATTCAAAGAAAAACCCACAGGCAACCTCAAAAGAAATATAGGCTGCTCTGGAAAAAGATGGTGTGGTTGTTTTAAAGGAGTACAATACGGTGATACTTGAAAAAAAATGAGCTGTTTGGTCGAGGTGCCAGAAAGAAACTTTTACTGCACCAATGTCACAAAAAAGCCCAGTTACAATATGCCTGACAACACCTTGACATGCCTAACCAGGCCTTTTTGTGTCATTGATGCAGTAAAGGCTTCATATTGTGCTCCTTCAAAACAACCACACTGTCTTTTTCCAGAGCAGCCTGTATTTTCTTGTGGTTACCTTTGGGTTTGCCTTTGTATCCCAAACAATTCTTCTGGAAGTTGTGGCTGCAATTTTTCTTGGTCTACCTGTACTTGGCTTGGTATCAAGAGGTCCCTGAATTTTCTACTTCTTAGTGGAAGTGATGACTGGCATATTCAAGGCTTTGGACATCTTTTTTTATGTCCTTTCCATCTTTATAAAGTTCCATTACCTTGTTACGCAGGACTTTTAACATTTCTTTTCTGATGCCCATGGCTCAGTATCTAGCCTAGTCAGTGCTTCCATGTAAGAGCTAACAAACTCATTGACTATTTATACACTGACACTAGTTGCAATTTAAAAAGCCACAGATGTAGGGAAATTAACCTCTAATTGACATTTTATCCCTTGTGTGTCACCTTGTGTGTCTGCACCAAGGCCAAACATTCCAGGGGATGTAAACTTTTGATCATGGCCATTTGGGTGTTTTATGCTATCATTATGATTTAAAAAGGAGCCAAACAACTATTTGATATTAAATGGCTTCATATGATCATAATCCTTAAATAGAAGAGCATTTTGTTGACATGATCAGTCATATGTTCAATATCAATGCCAACATTTCGCAATTTCTGCCAGGGAATGCAAACGTTTTGAGCACAACTGTATTGCAGTTCTCTCTACAGCAGCATTCAAGCCATGGGAGGGCATTTAGGGCCAATAAGGTGTCTTATGTGCATATGCAAATGCACTGATCTAGAACATGTACACAAGAAGAGAGAGTAACAAGGTGACCTCATCAACTGACTTCTGCTCTTATTCTGTCCTATTCTGGGCATGGAGGTGAACTAGCTGTGTTGCTAAACTGCAATACTGAAAAGCTAAAGCATTACTAAACCCACAACAGTACAATCAGCCTGTATATGCAGTAAAGCATACTTTGTATACTCACTGTGGAACCTAGGGGCTTAATCTTCCACATTGTTTAAAAAGGCTGTTTGATCTGGTCTTCTCTGATCCTCCCCTTCTTCTACTGTCCCCAATATATCTGCTAATAGACAGAGCTCTAGGAGTCACTTTGCACATGCTCAGTTTAGCGTGTATTGCTAGAAAGTTTTTTTTTTCTTTGGCAGGGTGCACAAGACCAATAAGCACTGTCTGGACAGAAGGTCAGGGGTAATGCAGCCTTATAGGACAGCCAGAGGAGAATGAAAACTCCTCCTACAAGCTTCAATCAGTGCTCGGCCGTACACTGACAGAAGTTAGAAGACAGGTTTATACTGCTGATGAGAAAAGGTATTTGGCAATTTTTTATTCACTAAAGTAATTGCCTTTCCATGTTCTGTGTACTGTGGGAGAGCGGATATAGTAAATGCAGGGTCCTGGGTTTAGTAACACTTTAAGGCTGGCTGTCCTGTCTGGCAGAACTGTTCAAGTATCAGGACTAAATGGACAGAAATAAAAATCCTTTGACAAGTAAAATAGTTCCCATGTATATCTTTCAATGGTGTGTTCAGCTGGAGTTCAACTTTAAAAAACAATTATAATATAATTGTCACCATTGTTTCATTGTACCCATATGTCCTTGATTTTGAATGAGAAAGATTCAGCATCTATGAATGCTTCAGTTATCAAGTGTTACTGTTTTTATCATTGATAGCTTTGTAGACTGAGACATATTTTTGCACCTCCGATTTACATTTCTGTTCAGTATTTCTGAAAACTGCATTTGATATTCATTGCATATCAGCCAAGAAAGTTTCCCTCGAGCACAGCTTAAAAAATACATTTTAGAAGCATTTTACTTTTATAGATCCATATGGTGGTTAGGAAAAGTTAAATGCAAGTAAAACTTAAGGTGTTACAGTGTTCATAGCAGTATTGGTATAAAATCAATTAAATAACACCTGATTCCACATCTGCTCAATGGAAATTAACTGGCCACATGTTTCATTAATTTCATAAATTAAAATCATTGAAATAATTGTAAAAGTAGGAAAATCAGGAGGCACATCTTAAAGGAACTTGAAATAGCTATTATCTGCACTGGCCATATGTTTAGTAAATTTTATATGTTAAAATAATCAAAATGATGGTAGAAGCAGGAAAATCAGGAGGCACATCTTAAAGGAACTTATTGTATTACCTATTTATCTGTCGGTTTACATTCTCTTTTGCCTGATAAATATTGGGAAATTTGAATCTAACCAAGGATAGCAGATGTAGATTTACAGTAGTGAATAATATTATGATTATTCCCATAGACCCAAGCTTTAGTGAAAATTAGTAGTTTAGTATAAGAATATAGTACAGTAAAGTATGATATAGTATGGCTTACTGTAGTATAATATATTATAGTATAGTATAGTGGCCCCAGATGGAGTTCAGAATGCACACCTGTAACTTTGGGACATCTGGATTGTTGACTCATCATAAGCATACCAACAATTTTACTGATGAATGTTTTCTCGCCTACAGGCACATATGCATGTTCACTCACATCTAACCATCTTACTTCCCATAATCTAGAAGACTCTGTCTTTTTACAATTTCCCCCTTTTTTTAATTGGAAATTGGTAAAAAAAATGAAATCAAACTTTATCCACAGTGAAAGTTATCAGGATCACAAGAATGTTTCCCCATATTTGTTTATTAGCCTAAATGCAAAAAAAATTGAAATCCCCAAATGAAAATTAACATCCTCATAAGTAGAGATGAGCGAATCGAACATGACGAAGTGGAATTCGTTCCGAAGATTTGGAAAAATTCGATTCGCGACGAATCCGAAGATTAGCAAACTTCGGATGCACGAATTGAATTTTCCCAAAAATGGCGGCGACATGTGTGGCGACAGAAGAAAATGGACAGAGAAGATGGGGCGGGGATCTCTGGGAAGGCGCGCAGACAATGCGCGCTGACCCATAATGCATTCATGAGTCATGAATCATGACATGTGATCGCATTAGCCAATCAGCAGCCAGCCAGCACTGTGTAATGGTGGAGCTATAAATCGCGGCCATCTTAGAATTCTCCATTAGCCTCCGGTCATTCAAGAGAGACAGACCTGTCTGTATTAAGGGACAGAGTTAGGGCCACAGAGACTTTAGGGCCACAGAATCGTTACTCAGGGCCACAGAATCGTTACTCAGGGACACAGAATCGTTACTCAGGGACACAAAATCGTTACTCAGGGACACAGAATTGTTACTCAGGGACACAGAATCGTTACTCAGGGACACAGAATCGTTACTCAGGGACACAGAATTGTTACTCAGGGACATAGAATTGTTACTCAGGGACACAGAATTGTTACTTAGGGACACAGAATCGTTACTCAGGGACACAGAATTGTTACTCAGGGACATAGAATTGTTACTCAGGGACACAGAATTGTTACTCAGGGACACAGAATCGTTACTTAGGGACACAGAATCGTTACTCAGGGACACAGAATCGTTACTCAGGGACACAGAATCGTTACTCAGGGACACAGAATCGTTACTCAGGGACACAGAATCATTACTCAGGGCCACAGCTATCAAAGAATCGAAAATTTAAAGTGACATACACCCTTTTTTTTTTTGGTGGCTGTCGTGCACATTTGGTGCTGCAGTTTTCCGATTGTGCAAAATAAACTGACTTCCTGCTTCACAACCACTATTGTACGTTCAAAGAGTTAAATCCATTTACACGCCGGCTGGCGGTAATATTTTTTGGGTGATTAGTGCATTCCAGTGACAGAAACGTACAGTTTCCAGCCAACGGCAAGCTGCAATTGACCGATTGTGTACAATAAACTGACTTTCTGCTTCACAACCACCATTGTACGTTCAAAGAGTTAGATCCATTTACACGCCGGGTGGCGGTAATATTTTTTGGGTGATTAGTGCATTCCAGTGACATAAACGTACAGTTTCCAGCCAACGGCAAGCTGCAATTGACCGATTGTGCTAAATAAACTGACTTTCTGCTTCACAACCACTATTGTACGTTCAAAGAGTTAAATCCATTTACACGCCGGCTGGCGGTAATATTTTTCGGGTGATTAGTGCATTCCAGTGACAGAAACGTACAGTTTCCAGCCAACGGCAAGCTGCAATTGACCGATTGTGTACAATAAACTGACTTTCTGCTTCACAACCACCATTGTACGTTCAAAGAGTTAGATCCATTTACACGCCGGGTGGCGGTAATATTTTTTGAGTGATTAGTGCATTCCAGTGACATAAACGTACAGTTTCCAGCCAACGGCAAGCTGCAATTGACCGATTGTGCTAAATAAACTGACTTTCTGCTTCACAACCACTATTGTACATTCAAAGAGTTAAATCTGGTTTTATTTTTGGGGTGCTTATTGAATTAAAGAGTATGTCAGACAACACGCAGAGGAGTGGCAGAGGAGGCAATGTTTCAGGAGCGAGCAGACGTGGCAGCAGAGGAAGGGGTCGAGGCAGCACTAGTCGCAGCCAGAGGCCAGTGCTCCCGGTGTCATCCAGCGGTCGTGTCTTCACCGACAACCCTGCCGTCATCGATTGGTTGACTCGGTCGTCTTCCTCTTCCCAGGTCACCTCTGACACCTACAGCCAACGGTCGGTGGGTACGTCAGACACAACCATTAGTTGGCATGGCCCGGGAGCAAGCCCACTGAAATCACGTGTCCTCGACCTGCCCCTGTCCTTTGGTGTTCCCTCACCAAGCGAAGTATCGCATGCTGTGGGCTCAGCCCCACTGTACAGTGAGGAAGAGCTAACAGAGGGCGGTCAGGAACGGGGGGAGACATCCGCCTCTTCAGCAGCCAGGCGAAGAAGTACTGGCGAGGAGAGTGGCTCGGTAGCCGGTCTAGAGACAGGTCTGTCTCCTGACCCACACGCAGCCGAGAGGGCTAGTAGTGAGGCGGAGACCCTAATTGATGATGATGAGGCTGATCGCACTTGGCAGCCTCGTCGTCATCAGGCTATTGCTTCCGCATCATCAGGAAAAGAGGGTGCCAGCTTGCCAGCGAGCAAAACAGTCGGTGGGTTGCCCAGGAGGCAGCAGGGTCGCAGCAGTGTCAGTGGAGCCAAACGGCCAAGGAGTAGAGCACCAGCTCCACTGCAGCCTACCACCATGGCCAGTAGTGGTGCCGGTGTGCACGGAGGAAGTAGCAGTCAGCCAGTGAGGAGTAGCGGGGGCAAAGTTTCCTACTCGGCGGTGTGGCAATTTTTCGTCACGCCGCCCGAGGAAGTAAACGTAGCCGTATGTCGACTATGTGGCCAGAAAGTCAAGCGTGGCCAGGGGGCCAATGTTGGGACTACAGCGTTGCATCAGCATATGCAGCGTCGCCATTCGGTGGCCTGGGAAAACCGTGATAAAGATACGGCGGTTCTGCCTGCCCCAGCCCCCGCTCCATCACCCGCTCCGTTACTTGCTCCGTCACCCGAAGTCAATCGCCCTCTATCAGCCAGTCAAGGCTCCAACACCTCTGCTGAGGGGAGTTGTCTCTCGTTGGCATCTTCCGCTCGTTCAGATGCTCCTTCTCCTGCTACTCCTCTTCACGGATTCCGTCAGCAGTCTTTCTTGGAATCCGTTTCCAAGAGACAACAGTTTGCGAGCACGCACCCGACGGTGCAGAAGCTGAACGTCCTCCTGTCCAAGTTGCTGGTGGTGCAGTCCCTCCCTTTCCAAGTGGTGGACTCAGCACCTTTCCGAGAAATGATGGCTTGTGCCGAGCCGCGGTGGAGAGTGCCAAGCCGGCATTTCTTCGCCAAAAAGGCAGTGCCAGCCCTGCATTCACATGTAGAAGAGATGGTGGGCCAGTCTTTGAGCATGTCGGTCTCTGCCAAAGTGCACAGCAGCGCCGACGTGTGGAGCTGTAACTACGGTCAGGGACAGTACATGTCATTTACGGCCCACTGGGTGAACGTGGTGCCGGCACAGCCGCACCAGCAACTTGGACAGGTCACGCCGCTTTTGCCTCCACGTTTGCACGTCCTTGGTCCAGCAAAGATGTCCGCCTCTACCACCTCTTCTTCCTTCGTGTCCTCAGCCGCCACCCCCGTGCCAAGTCCCATTACCCGACCGGCATATCACATGTGCAGGGCGCAACGGTGTCACGCTGTGCTGCACCTGGTATGCCTTGGCGAACGTAGTCACACAGGGGAGGAACTTCTGAGTGTAATGAACAGAGAAATCGACAGATGACTGTCTCCGCGCAAACTGAAAATCGGAACCATGTTGACCGACAACGGAAAGAACATGGTGTCTGCTCTGCGTCAAGGAAGGTTGTGCCATGCGCCATGCATGGCTCACGTGTTCAATCTGGTTGTCAAGCGGTTCCTAAAATCCACCATCCCACTGCAAGACATCCTTAAAATGTCACGTAAACTTTGCATGCATTTCAGCCATTCCTACACCGCAAAGCACACCCTCCTTGAGCTGCAGTGGCAGAACGGAATGCAACAAGGTGGAATTCAACCCTACATATGTTAGACCGCCTTTACGAACAGCGAAAGGCCATCACCGATTTCCTGATGTTACAAGCGGATAAAGGTACTCCCCTGTGTAACTTAGATGTCAGCCATTGGCAGCTCATGCGTGACACCTGCCGCTTGCTCAGGCCCTTTGAGGAGGCCACGCTATTCGTGAGTCGGCAGGACTATGGGATGAACGACGTCATTCCTCTGTTGCACGTCCTGGAACAAATGCTGTTAACAATGGCTGGTCAGGGTGCGGTAGACGTGGCGCACAGATCTCAACGCCACATGACCCCTGTGGGGGCAGGACAGGAAGAAGAGGAGGAGGTAGAGGAGGACATTGGTGCTCAGGAATTATTGAGTGAAATGGGTGGTTTTTCCACTCAGCGGACAGGAGTGGAGGAGCAGGAGCATCTGGTAGAGGAGGAGGAGGAGACAGAGGACCCAGACGCACCGTGGCAGTATGCTGTGGAGATGGAGGCAGGGAGTCCCTCGCATTCCTTGGCACAAATGGCCCATAGCATGCTCGGTTGCTTGCGTAGCGACAGCCGAATAATAACCATCAGACAGAGGGATGACTTTTGGCTGTCCACCTTGTTGGACCCTCGCTACCGTTCAAAAATGGTGGCCTTTTTCACACCTGCTGAGAGGGAGGCCAAAATAAAGTACTATAAAAACCACCTATGTAGTCATGCAGTATATAGCCCTATCGGCCACTTTCTGGCATCCAGTTGCTGTAGCCCCCATCACCACACTGTGCCACAGGCCCCTGTACCGCCTTCTCATACTGCTGCCAGATCCATCCTCTGCCATGTGCGTCTTTGTCGTCTGCTCACGCTGCTGGGTTCCAGTTTTAAACCTAGGCCTGTGTATGGCTTCCGAATACTGCTGCCTCCACCGCCACCCTGCGCCATGTGCCTCTGTCGTCTGCTCACGCTGCTGACGGCTTCCGCTTTTTAACCTAGGCCTGTGTATGGCTTCCGAATACTGCTGCCTCCACCGCCACCCTGCGCCATGTGCCTCTGTCGTCTGCTCACGCTGCTGACGGCTTCCGCTTTTTAAACTAGTCCTGTGTATGTCTTCCGAATACTGCTGCCTCCACCGCCACCCTGCGCCATGTGCCACTTTCAGGTCTCCTTACACTGTTGGTGGGTTCCATTTTGTGATAGGGTGCTGTATGGCCTTCCATTGCTGCTGCCTCCACCGCCACCCTGCGCCATGTGCCTCTGTCGTCTGCTCACGCTGCTGACGGCTTCCGCTTTTTAACCGAGGCCTGTGTTTGGCTTCCGAATACTGCTGCCTCCACCGCCACCCTGCGCCATGTGCCTCTGTCGTCTGCTCACGCTGCTGACGGCTTCCGCTTTTTAACCGAGGCCTGTGTTTGGCTTCGGAATACTGCTGCATCCACCGCCACCCTGCGCCATGTGTCTCTGTCGTCTGCTCACGCTGCTGACGGCTTCCGCTTTTTAACCTAGGCCTGTGTATAGCTTCCGAATACTGCTGCCTCCACCGCCACCCTGCGCCATGTGCCTCTGTCGTCTGCTCACGCTGCTGATGGCTTCCGCTTTTTAAACTAGTCCTGTGTATGTCTTCCGAATACTGCTGCCTCCACCGCCACCCTGCGCCATGTGCCACTTTCAGGTCTCCTTACACTGTTGGTGGGTTCCATTTTGTGATAGGGTGCTGTATGGCCTTCCATTGCTGCTGCCTCCACCGCCACCCTGCGCCATGTGCCTCTGTCGTCTGCTCACGCTGCTGACGGCTTCCGCTTTTTAACCGAGGCCTGTGTTTGGCTTCCGAATACTGCTGCATCCACCGCCACCCTGCGCCATGTGTCTCTGTCGTCTGCTCACGCTGCTGACGGCTTCCGCTTTTTAACCTAGGCCTGTGTATGGCCTTCAATTGAAGCTGCTTCTGCTCCGCCACTCTGCCATTGGACTCTTGATAGTCGTCTCCCCACGCTGCTGCTGGGGGGACTTTTTAACATAGGCCTCTGTATGGCCTTCAATTTTAGCTGCTTACGCTCCGCCACTCTGCCATGGGCCCCTGTACCGCCTCCTCATGCTGCTGCCAGGCCCGTAATCTGCCATGGGCCCCGTACCGACTCCTCATGCTGCTGCCAGGCCCGTAATCTGTCATGGGCCCCTGTACCGCATCCTCATGCTGCTGCCAGGTCCAGAGTGTGTCATGGGTCCCTATACGGCCTCCCATTGCTGCTGTCTCCATCGCCACACTCTGCCATGTGCCACTTTCAGGTCTCCTCACACTGCTGGTGGGTTCCATTTTGTCATAGGGTGCTGTATGGCCTCCCATTGCTGCTGCCTCCACCGCCACACTGTGGCTCCACACTCTGGTTTTGGCCCCGTGACTGCCCAAATGAGTGAAGTGTGCGGTGATTCTAAGATCGACGGCACTCATCTGCATGTCATACTGACTGACAGTATTATTTCTCTTCCCCAGCAGACTGCAAGGGCATTTAAATTAAAGGTACAGTGTTCTGCACTAATATAAAGGCTCTCTGAAGCCTAGAAACACCCTTTTTATAAGTTAAATTCGCAGCGAATATATTCGGCACGAAGCAAATTTAATCGGCGAATTCGGCGAATCAGCCGAACCGAATTTTTGAATAATTCGCTCATCTCTACTCATAAGCTAAACCAAGGCAACACCTTTGACTTATGCATGAAATAAGATATTTTCTGTGCTAACATTATTCACCGTGTTCTGCTATAATGACAGTCTATACCAGGAAATCTTCATTTGGATTGCATGAAGTAGATGGCTAGGAAACAAAGTGTGACCCCAAGGCACATATGCATGATGCCTACAGGCACATATGCATGTTCACTCACATCTAACCATCTTACGTCCCATAATCTAGAAGACTCTGTCTTTTTACAATTTTTTTTGCCCCTTTTTTTAATTGGAAATTTGTAAAAAAATGAAATCAAACTTTATACACAGTGAAAGTTATCAGGATCACAAGAATGTTTCCGCATATTTGTTTATTAGCCTAAATACAAAATAAATTGAAATCCCCAAATGAAAATGAACATCCTTATAAGCTAAACCAAGGCAACACCTTTGACTTATGCATGAAATAAGATATTTTCTGTGCTAACATTGTTCACCGTGTTCTGCTATAATGACAGTCTATACCTGGAAAGCTTCATTTGGATTGCATGAAGTAGATGGCTAGGAAACAAAGTGTGACCCCAAAGACACTCAGGGAATCTTACAATGGCTTATTGTGAAGTAATTTGCAATGGACAAAGCGATTCTGGCATTTAATCATGGAACAGAAAGTTAAAGGAGAAAATGTGAAAAATATTAACTCTCACTCTCTCTCTAACCCAAAAAAGTAAACGTTTGCACCATTAAATCATTGAGATTTATTATAGCGATTGTAATGTTATTATCGAATGTCATACAAAAAACAAAGCCAAACAAATAAACCAAATTACTATTTGTAGAGTTAATTTACTAAAACTGGAGAGTGCAAAACCTGGTGCAGCTGTGCATGGCAGCTTCTAACTTCAGCTTGTTCAATCAAGCTTTGACAAAAAAAAACCTGGAAGCTGATTGGCTTCTATGCAGAGCTGCCCCAGATTTTGCACTCACTAGTTTTAGTGAATCAACCCCTGTGTGTTCTACACTATGTTGTTGTTGTTTTTTTTTTTAATTCTGTATTAATTGTTTTAACAATGGTTAAACACAGTTGATTGGACTATACAGTGATTGCAATTTTTGCAACATAAAGCATAATTAGAGCTTTTGATGCTCTATAATCTAAATGAGTTGGAATGAGATTTTTCATGCCCTCTTCCTGTTTCCTGTTCTGAAAGCCCTCACATGGCAAGGGAATGAGGGGGAATCTTTATGGGGATACACAAATGTCTGTCACGATACTGGGTAATTTTTCTTTAGTAGTGTCTCTGTCACTGTTGGGGAAAATTCCTCTTGCTTCCTTTTCTGACACTCAACATATAGACAGTAAAAAATAAATTCCTTAAAGTGATTCTAAAGGTTAAAATAAAAAAAAAAATACCAAACATGTTATACTTACCTGCTCTGTGCAATGGTTTTGCATAGAGCAGCCCTGAAACCTTTTATTTGGGCTCCCCTGCTGGTGGTTCTGGCTCCCTCACCCTGCCGAGGGCCCCCAATAGCAAGCCTATTGTTATGGGGGGACCCTAGCAGGCTAGCTCCTGTGAATGGATAGTGTCAATTCATGCACAGAGTGTAGTTTGGTCCCACCTCCACTCTCTCCTCATTGGCTCACTATCTGCGCATGACAGCAGCAGGAGAAAATGGCTCCCGCTGCTGTGTGAGCCAATGATCAGAAAGTCCTAGGACAGCCAAGGCTCCCATGTACATCGCTGGATTGAGAGGGGGCTCAGGTGATTATTAGGGGGGCTGTGGGGGAGGTTTTTTTACCTCCATGCATAGAATGCATGAATGTAAAAAAATAAAAACCTTTTTAAGCCTTCCTGGGAAACATCTCAATGTTATTGTCTCCTGTTTCCTTTATTCTTACCTTTCTTTTTCTCCCCCTCTTAGGGATTAGCAATGAACGTAAGTCTCAATTATTAGTTTTTTTTTGCTATTTCTCCACACACCAAAATCTTAAGTATTGTTCTGGTTTTATAGAAATCTGTTTTTGTTTTCTTTTTTTTTTTTACTCAGACACTGTTTGATTTAAACTATGAGAACGATGGATTACATTATTCTCGTCCTGCACAAATGACGATTGGGGTCCTTGAGGCTGGCTGGGTTATCAGGGTTGTTCCTCTTAGCCTGGGGAGAGCCTATGGGAACTATTGCTATACCCTATTTTTCTATTTACTAAGGGATGATGTTAAAAGTTCTTTAAAATGTATGTTTTCAAAGGTTGTACCCAATATGGAATACCGATGATTTTAGGCTGTTTCCACCATTTTGCACTGTTTGTCTTTTGTTCTGTTTATGTATATTTTTATTCTGCATTAATAAAAACTTTATTGCACAAAAATAAAAAAAACCTTCTGACTTTTGAACCACTTTAAATGGAAAAATGGACAGCTATAAAAAGTTAACATATGTTCTAATCCTTTCATGCAGTAAAAAAAAATGTGGTTGAAGTTGACTGCTGGATATATGTAAACACAAACTGTTCAGTGGCTGTTTTTTCATTGTACACTTTTAGCTGGTGAAGAGAAGATCATAACCTCACTGAAAACTGGTATGGTCCCCCTTTTCCGACCTTTTGTAAACTCATCCAGGTATCAAGATTCTTTTAAAAGAAACTGGAGAAAAATGAATTGGAACACAAATACACTGCTGCCCATAGTAACCAATCAGATTCCTTGTTTGATTTCACAGAGAATTATATCTGAAGCCTGATTTGTCACTCATTGTGTAGGTGGGGCCTAATTAGTGTACACAAAGATTAGGAGGAATCGCCACATGGAGCTATTTGAACATTTTTTAAATATAGTAGAAATTGCACAGGATATAAACAGGCAGTTTGTACATTTGTTGTAGACTATACAGTTCATCAGGCAGAAAAAGTAATGTTTACAAGTAAGGCAGTTTTTTAAAGTTTTATGATACATAGTTACAGATTACAGGATGCCAGGTGAGCAGTTCACTTGGAGGGGTTGGTGGTACTTCTGAGTCATATTGCAGATATCTGGCTACTGGTGGGGGACTGTCCAGGAAGCTGGCAGAGGAGACGACCTAAGGGAAACCTACTCTTTCCTCCTTCGACAGGTACCTCTTCATAATGCTACTCCTACTCTGTCCATAACCAGCAGAGTTCTGACCCTATGATTCTCCCACACCAACTGACCCAATAATCTTCTATTTATATGGAATTATTCTGATTCAAGAAAGGGGGAATTATTCTTCAATAAGCTCCTGCCAGCCTGGAGAATTGACACAGCACCATCTTCAGGTTGGAGGAAATACTGCAGCATACACTTGCCAACACTGGTTCTTCCTTCACTGCAGTTTTGATAAATAAGCCCCAATGCCCATTCTGAAAAGGATAAATCATTTGTCAAAAGCATATTTTTTTGTCAAATGTTGTTTGTCAGTGTGTGTTGCTGTTGGTAATCAAAATTAGGTTATCCCATTAAAGGCTATATTAGTTAAGCAATTCTAGAACCACATCTAATTTCATATGACTGCAAGGTTATTAACTCATGTTTCCAATAAATAACCCTGGATGCACAGAAAAAGCTGTTGGGTAAATGTGTTGGCAGACTTTCTAAACTAGAGCTTTGTAAACAAGAGCTGCAAGCAATCAAACGTCTGAGCAGAGTTTTGCTCACACTAATAAAGGTATGCTATACCGCTGTAGTGAAAAGGAATCTTCAAGGTACTTTTACAGAAAGCTGCTCCTTCAGAAAGGCAAGATGAAGAGACACTTTCAGTAGTTTTTTTTTACGGCATTGCACAAAAATCATTGACATAACACTGTAAATAGGGAGGTGTGGTAGTCTCTTTAATAATTTCTGTACCCAGTCACTGCTTTATACTCACTTGAAAGACCTGATTGCTGGAAACCCTAGCTGGCCACCTTCACATGACCATTTTTTGCGTATTGGGCTAGATTTGAGTTTAAAGGAAATTTGGAAGAAAGAAATACAGTGTCTTATAAACCTCCTCTACGAATGCTAATTGTATGGCTGTCTCTGGCTTTCATAAGCATGCAGAATAAAAAGTGAAATCACAATTTCTGATTTATGTATACAATGTGGGGAACATTAAGTAATGTGATTGTTGTGTTTTTATGCGTTGCATCGTAATTTTTTTTTTTTTTTTTACCGTGTGCATTTTTTTGTGAATGTGTAGGGGCACAACATACCCTTTACTTATTCACATGGGGATGGGGGCCAGAATCTGAGGGACCCACACACAGACCTCCACAACCACCAGATCATGAAAAACAGACTCTTGTCCTTATCAACATGGGACAAGGTGCTTTTCCAGAGTGTCTTCCTCCCATCAAGAAACCCCCCACCTCCTGTTGTGGCTTGGCATTGTTCAGAAGAGAGGCTACACACTTGTCTAGCCTGCTTTCCTGCATGCTTGGATAATTGTCTGATATAGAATTTGGGTGGATCTCATTTTTTTTGCTTGGGCTCCCTTTAAAATCCATACCAAACCTGAAGGACCTGGTATGAAATTGTGGGAAAACCCCAAGCATTTTTTGTTTGTTTTTTTTACTCCCTGCCCTTTTTGGCAGCCAGATGACAGCTGAATGAACTGGTCAAGGATGAGTCACGGGTTTTTAAGATGCTGACAGGTTGCAACTCCCTGACAATCAGTAACCCTGAGCTGTCACATTTATCGGCTTTTGTGATACTGGTGTTAAATGTTTCACTTTCTACTGCAGCTGGAGGTCCAGTCTGTGATAAAGTAAGGCATCAAAAATGCTGTAATGTGCTAAATACCACAAAAAAATTCATGCCTAAATTAACACATCTTTTTTTTAGTCAACTGCCCACCTCTGAGATAAATACCACTTGAGTTATTTAACCCAAACATTATTTATCTCTTAGTAAATTGACTCAAAAAACACCCTCAAAAAGCACTGAAACCATAGGCATATCATGACAGCCAGGAAACTAGTAGGCAGGCAGAAAAGTCAATAATGTCAGCCTGTATGTTTTTCCTAAGACAGGTTTAATGGAAGCTGTTACATGTCTGACACTTAAGAAATTAAAGGATTAAAAAAGGGGTATATTGAATGTTAAGGTTACATTTTTTTTATGTGACCTATTGCAAGCTAGAATAAATACTGATTCTTCACAGATCCTTTCCTTTTTTATACTATTATACCAAGTTTGTTTTGATTAAGGAGGTCTGGAAAATTCTTTGAAGCTTGGCAGGTTTTCCAAACCACATAAAACAAGGTGTAAGTGAGTTCCTGACACTTGAATCCGATCAGCCTGAAACATTGCTTGATCCAAAGCAAGGTCTCTAAGAAACTATTGTTTATGGACATCAGAATGACAGATTTTCTTCTTCAAGATGTCTGAAATACATCCTCTGTTAACTCATGCATTACAAGAGGAAACACGGTGAAGGATCTGTAAAACAAAAAAAAATGTACACAAAGTAGGAATTTAGTTTATTCTGGCTACAGGTGCATTTATATATCTATATATTAATGGTTCCTTTTATAGTGATAGATAGATAGATAGATAGATAGATAGATAGATAGATAGATAGATAGATAATTGCATTACTCAACTTATTAAACAAACTAAAAGACCGTGACACAAAACCACTTTTGTGCTAGTAAAAAAATATATAAAATAAAAAATAAATTATATATAAATAAATATATAAATAAAAAACATTAAATTCATAAGTCCAGTGACAAAAAAATCCCAAAAAATTAATTGACAGTCCCGTGACAAAATAAATCAAATTGTAATTAAATTATAATTTTCATTGGATTCTTCCGTGCCTTTAATCCCTTCACCATCCACCAGTGCAAAAACCAACATTAACCGCACTCACCAGATATTAGTGAGTCACACGCCTTTCAGGAATATTAAGGGCTCCTGGACCCCCTTTACTTTTTGTGAGACCTCCAAATGCTGCTTCCTCTTATGTCTGGGTACCTCTTCTGCTTACTCCTCTCACCGAATCCCCCAAGGAAAATCAGGAAGAAGAAAAGACCATAGCGTGATACCGTAGTGATTTCTCCTCAAAATAATCTCTCCAGACCACTCACATTCTTTTGCGGGATATAACCCGCATTTTATTTGAAACAACAATGATTTTCTTTCAAAATGATCCACTTTTCAAGTACAGCGACTTTTCATAGGAGACCCCACAGCCTAGTATACAGCAGGATGGCAGACCTCAGATGCAGACTCATCCACTATGCTAAGATGGCCCCTTGGAACGCACCGCTCGGCGTGCGTTCCACTCACCGGAAATGACGTCAGACGCCGGAACAGGCAACCGGAAGTGTGTCAACGCGTTTCGCCCCACCCACAGGGCGTTATCAAGACGCTCTTTTCCACTTCCAAGCCGCTTATAAAGCAATGGGAGATCCCTCCCACTAATTAATCTGGACACAAATCTGGACACAAGCATGTCCATCACCGCCATCCCTCTGTATACCCATGTGAGGTCCCTTTACAACAAAAACAAAGACCATTAAATTAGATGCATTAAAATTAAAAAACATGATACCTGATTTTAACCTTAAGTCTTCTACCCCAAACATAAGGGTAAAGACAGAGAATTACAATACATTAAATAAAATTTTTTATAAAAATAAAATAAAAAATAAATAAAAATGAAATAAAATAAATATAAATATAAAGATGAAAATAAAAATAAAAATAAATATAAATATAAATAAAAATAAATATAAATAAATAAAAATAAATTTAATTAAATTAAATTAAAATAAAATATATATAAATAAATAAAAATAAAAATAAAAATATATAAAATAAATAAATAAAAATAAAAATAAAATTAAAAATAAAAATAAAAATAACTAAAAATAAATATAAAAATAAAAATAAAAATAAAACTAAAAATAAAGATAAAAATGACATCTGAATGTTATATATAATATAAAACTTCAAAAACACCTAATCATGAACACGCACTTCGGACATTAACTGGATATTACCAATTTGACAAAAAGCAATTTATATCAATATCTGCATTCAACCCATTAGGATACAATGTACCCATTTGATAAATCCACTTAGTTTCATTTTGAGAAACATTTATTACCATATTTCCTCCTCTCCAAGGGGCTTCTACTCTATCTATCCCACAAAATTTCAACGATGCCGGATCTCTGTTATGATGCCTTCTAAAATGATATGATAAACTATGATGTTTGAATCCCTTCTTTATGTTTCTAATATGTTCTCCCAATCTGGTGGCAAGTTTCCTCGTTGTTCTCCCTATATACTGGAGTTTACAAGAGCACTCCAGCAGATAGGTAACATGCGTACTGTCACATGATATAAACTTATTGATCTTATGGGAATGCTCCATTATAACAGGATTGAAAATCCTTGTAATGCTTTTCCTGTCCCCTTTCAGGGTTCTACAAGCCAAACATCTCCCACACTTGAAAAAACCAGCCCTAACCAAAAAAGTAACCATTTTCTTAGGTACATCTGGAACATTTTTAACAAGTCGAGACCTTAAAGTTGGTGGTTTTCTATATATAAACAAGGGTTTGCTAGGTAACACTTTCCCAAGAGTTTCATCCCTCATTAGAATTGACCAATACTTTTTAATAATGTTTTCAACCAATTTATAATGCTTAGAATATCCTGTAATGAAAGCTACATCTCCCAACTTCTTTTTGCTTTCTTTTTTCTTTAGAAGTTCATCTCTACTAATCTTTCTAACCTGTTCCAATGAAACCACCAGATCTTCTTCTCCATAGCCTTTCTCCCTAAACCTTTGCAATAACACCTCAGACTGTTCCAAGAAAACACCTTCATCATCACAATTACGTTTGATCCTAATAAGCTGACTCTTAGGGATGGATTTTATCCAATTTCTATGGTGGCAACTAAAATTTGGAATATATCCATTCCTATCGACTTGCTTGAAATATGTCTTAGTATAAAACCTATCATCTTTCTTGTAAATTGTCAGGTCCAAAAAATCTACTACCTCCTCACTAATATTTTTAGTAAATGATATATTGAAAGAATTATTCCCCATCTCTTGGATAAACTCCTCCAGTGTCTCTCTTGTACCTTTCCAAATTATAATAATATCATCGATAAATCTTCTATAAACTAGCAACTCTGTAGTTCTTTTCTTGAAAATGGCTTCACTTTCCCATCTACTCATGAACAAGTTTGCCACCGATGGTGAATACTTGGCCCCCATGGCCACACCCCTTGCTTGCCTATAGTATTTCCCAGAGTACCAAAAGTAATTATGTGACATAGCTAAATTTAAACTATTAAGTAAAAATTCAGTTTGCTGTGATTTTAAACCTGCTTTTGCCTCTAAGGCCCACTTAACTGCTCCTAATGCATCCGCATGCCTTATATTAGTATACAGAGAATTGACATCCACACTAGCCATCACACATCTCCCCTCTTCCCTAATTCCCCTAATCAGATTAATCAGATCACCACTATCCCTCAGGTACGCTGGAAACATGGGAACTAGAGGTTGCAGAAACTTATCCACATATTCACCCAGTCTACAAAACAATGAATCTACCCCACTAATAATGGGTCTCCCGGGGGTTTTTTTAAGATCTTTATGGATTTTTGGTAATTGGTAGATCACAGGTGTTATTGGAGCAGAAGGAACCAGATATTTAATCTCTTTTTTGTTAAGTATTCCTCTTTTACCACCTTCTTTAACATGTTTTATTAGCAAATTCTTATATTTAATGGTAGGGTTACCCCTTAACAACTCATATGTTTCAACATCATCTACCAATCTACTTAGTTCTGTGTAATAATCTACCTTATTTAGTACCGCCAGGCCACCACCCTTATCTGCCGGCCTTATAACGATATTTTTATTTTCCTCCAATCTTTTTATACCAATTTCTAAATCTTGTTTCTTCCTCATAAAGGGAATGGATAAATCCTCCAGATCATGTTCCACCATTTTTTTAAACGTTTCTACACAACAATTATTAGAGATTTTCGGATTAAACACAGATTTATTCCTCAACTGTGTATGCAGAAAATAGTCATCTCCCTTTTCACTGTTATACTCAAAATTAGTTTTATTAGCCCAATACTTCTTTAAATTTATTTTCCTCACAAACTTATGTATATCAAGATAAGTTTCCAGTTTATTAAGTTTTTTGTCCGGTGCGTATTTCAATCCTAATGCTAAAACTTTTAACTCTTCTTCATTTAAAACAGAATCACTCAAATTAAAGATCCCTTGATTTAAGCTGACCTCTTTCTTTTTCCTTTTCCATCCTCTGCATCCCCTCCTTTTGGCCAGTAGGGGTCCTGTTGGTTCATAGGAGGTCTCCACCCTCCTCCCCCTCTCCTGGGTGGATAGAAAGGTCCTCCTCTTCCCCTCATCTGGAATGACCCTCTTCCTCCTCCCCCTCTCCATGGGGGTCCCCCATACCCCCCCCTCTGAAAATCCTCCCTCATTGGAGGATATCCATATTCATGAGGTGCTAGGGTGCCCCAATTATTAAAAGGCTCAAACCTATTATATACTGGCACATTATATTTAGGTGTCCCATTTTGTTCCTTATTTTTCATAGGGGATTTTCTTTTACCCTGAGGGGATTTATTTTTAACCATAGGTGATTTCCCTGTTGTCCTCTCATTTCCTGTTCCTGGTGAGGAGCTCCTAGATTCACTATTAATACTCGTAATTAGAGATGAGCGAAGTATTCAAAAATTCGATTCGACTGATTCGGCGAATTCGTGGACAATATTCGATTCGAGTCGAATATATTCGCTGTGAATTTAACTTAAAAAAGGGTGTTTCTAGGCTTCAGAGAGACTTAATATTAGTGCAGAACACTGTACCTTTAATTTAAATGCCCTTGGAGTCTGCTGGGGAAGAGAAATAATACTGTCAGTCAGTATGACATGCAGATGAGTGCCGTCGATCTTAGAATCACCGCACACTTCACTCATTTGGGCAGTCACGGGGCCAAAACCAGAGTGTGGAGCCACAGTGTGGCGGTGGAGGCAGCAGCAATGGGAGGCCATACAGCACCCTATGACAAAAATGGAAACCACCAGCAGTGTGAGGAGACCTGAAAGTGGCACATGGCAGAGTGTGGCGATGGAGACAGCAGCAATGGGAGGCCGTACAGGGACCCATGACACACTCTGTACCTGGCAGCAGCATAAGGAGGCGGTACAGGGGCCCATGGCAGATTACAGGCCTGGCAGCAGCAATGGGAGGCCCGTAATCTGCCAGCACCCTATGACAAAATGGAACACACCAGCAGTGTGAGGAGACCTGAAAGTGGCACATGGCAGAGTGTGGCGATGGAGACAGCAGCAATGGGAGGCCGTACAGGGACCCATGACAGATTACGGGCCTGGCAGCAGCATGAGGAGGCGGTACAGGGGCCCATGGCAGATTACGGGCCTGGCAGCAGCAATGGGAGGCCCGTAATCTGCCAGCACCCTATGTCAAAAAATTCAACACACCAGCAGTGTGTGAGGAGACCTGAAAGTGGCACATGGCAGAGTGTGGTGATGGAGACAGCAGCAATGGGAGGCCGTACAGGGACCCATGAGAGACTCTGGACCTGGCAGCAGCATGAGGAGGCGGTATATAGGGGCCTATGGCAGATTAGGGGCCTGGCAGCAGCTATAGGAGGCCCGTAATCTGCCAGCACCCTATGTCAAAAAATTCAACACACCAGCAGTGTGAGGAGACCTGAAAGTGGCACATGGCAGAGTGTGGCGATGGAGACAGCAGCAATGGGAGGCCGTAGAGGGACCCATGACAGACTCTGGACTTGGCAGCAGCATGAGGAGGCGGTATATAGGGGCCCATGGCAGATTAGGGGCCTGGCAGCAGCAATGGGAGGCCCGTAATCTGCCAGCACCCTATGTCAAAAAATTCAACACACCAGCAGTGTGTGAGGAGACCTGAAAGTGGCACATGGCAGAGTGTGGCGATGGAGACAGCAGCAATGGGAGGTCGTACAGGGACCCATGACAGACTCTGGACTTGGCAGCAGCATGAGGAGGCGGTATATAGGGGCCCATGGCAGATTAGGGGCCTGGCAGCAGCTATGGGAGGCCCGTAATCTGCCAGCACCCTATGTCAAAAAATTCAACACACCAGCAGTGTGTGAGGAGACCTGAAAGTGGCACATGGCAGAGTGTGGCGATGGAGACAGCAGCAATGGGAGGCCGTACAGGGACCCATGACAGACTCTGGACTTGGCAGCAGCATGAGGAGGCGGTATATAGGGGCCCATGGCAGATTAGGGGCCTGGCAGCAGCTATGGGAGGCCCGTAATCTGCCAGCACCCTATGTCAAAAAATTCAACACACCAGCAGTGTGTGAGGAGACCTGAAAGTGGCACATGGCAGAGTGTGGCGATGGAGACAGCAGCAATGGGAGGTCGTACAGGGACCCATGACAGACTCTGGACTTGGCAGCAGCATGAGGAGGCGGTATATAGGGGCCCATGGCAGATTAGGGGCCTGGCAGCAGCTATGGGAGGCCCGTAATCTGCCAGCACCCTATGTCAAAAAATTCAACACACCAGCAGTGTGTGAGGAGACCTGAAAGTGGCACATGGCAGAGTGTGGCGATGGAGACAGCAGCAATGGGAGGCCGTACAGGGACCCATGACAGACTCTGGACCTGGCAGCAGCATGAGGAGGCGGTATATAGGGGCCCATGGCAGATTAGGGGCCTGGCAGCAGCTATGGGAGGCCCGTAATCTGCCAGCACCCTATGTCAAAAAATTCAACACACCAGCAGTGTGAGGAGACCTGAAAGTGGCACATGTTTGGGGCATGATTCATGGCGGATTTAGTCAGTTGTGTCAGGAACTGGTGGTTTGAAATCCAGACTAATCCACGCCTGATTCATTTTCACAAACGTGAGTCTCTCCACACTTTGGGTGGACAGTCGTGTCCTCTGCGGAGTTACAATACCTCCTGCCGCACTAAACACGCGCTCCGATGCCACGCTACTGGCCAGGCATGACAGCCTTTCAAGGGCAAATTCAGCTAGTTGGGGCCAAAGGTCAAGTTTCGTTGCCCAGTAGTCAAGGGGATTGTCTACCTCGGTTGGCAGGGTGCTGTCCAAGTAGGCCCAAGCCTGTTGTTTGAGCTCCTGCTCCAGGTCCACCTGATGCTGCTGCTGCTGCGGCTGGTTAGTAGTTTCCTCACTGCGCTGGTGAAGAAAGCTACTCATCATCGACTGCAGACTGAGGCAGCCGCTGCTGGTGGAGCTGCCACTGCTCCTACCACCCCACCCCTCCCCTGCTGCCATGGCAGCGGAACGCGAGCGCACAGGGCCCACAGTGTCTGAGGATGGACATTGGCGCAGAAAGGCAGAGACCAACTGACTACATAGGTGGTTTTTATAGTACGTTATTTTGGCCTCCCTCTCAGCAGGTGTGAAAAAGGCCACCATTTTTGAACGGTAGCGAGGGTCCAACAAGGTGGACAGCCAAAAGTCATCCCTCTGTCTGATGGTTATTATTTGGCTGTCGCTACGCAAGCAACCGAGCATGCTATGGGCCATTTGTGCCAAGGAATGCGAGGGACTCCCTGCCTCCATCTCCACAGCATACTGCCACGGTGAGTCTGGGTCCTCTGTCTCCTCCTCCTCCTCCTCTACCAGATGCTCCTGCTCCTCCACTCCTGTCCGCTGAGTGGAAAAACCACCCATTTCACTCAATAATTCCTGAGAACCAATGTCCTCCTCTACCTCCTCCTCTTCTTCCTGTCCTGCCCCCACAGGGGTCATGTGGCGTTGAGATCTGTGCGCCACGTCTACCGCACCCTGACCAGCCATTGTTAACAGCATTTGTTCCAGGACGTGCAACAGAGGAATGACGTCGTTCATCCCATAGTCCTGCCGACTCACGAATAGCGTGGCCTCCTCAAAGGGCCTGAGCAAGCGCAGGTGTCACGCATGAGCTGCCAATGGCTGACATCTAAGTTACACAGGGGAGTACCTTTATCCGCTTGTAACATCAGGAAATCGGTGATGGCCTTTCGCTGTTCGTAAAGGCGGTCTAACATGTGTAGGGTTGAATTCCACCTTGTTGCAACGTCGCAGATCAGGCGATGCTGTGCAATTCCGTTCTGCCGCTGCAGCTCAAGGAGGGTGTGCTTTGCGGTGTAGGAATGGCTGAAATGCATGCAAAGTTTACGTGACATTTTAAGGATGTCTTGCAGTGGGATGGTGGATTTTAGGAACCGCTTGACAACCAGATTGAACACGTGAGCCATGCATGGCGCATGGCACAACCTTCCTTGACGCAGAGCAGACACCATGTTCTTTCCGTTGTCGGTCAACATGGTTCCGATTTTCAGTTTGCGCGGAGACAGCCATCTGTCGATTTCTCTGTTCATTACACTGAGAAGTTCCTCCCCTGTGTGACTACGTTCGCCTGGACCTGGCAGCAGCATGAGGAGGTGGTATAGGGGCCCATGGCAGATTAGGGGCCTGGCAGCAGCTATGGGAGGCCCGTAATCTGCCAGCACCCTATGTCAAAAAATTCAACACACCAGCAGTGTGTGAGGAGACCTGAAAGTGGCACATGGCAGAGTGTGGCGATGGAGACAGCAGCAATGGGAGGCCGTAGAGGGACCCATGACAGACTCAGGACTTGGCAGCAGCATGAGGAGGCGGTATATAGGGGCCCATGGCAGATTAGGGGCCTGGCAGCAGCTATGGGAGGCCCGTAATCTGCCAGCACCCTATGTCAAAAAATTGAACACACCAGCAGTGTGAGGAGACCTGAAAGTGGCACAAGGCAGAGTGTGGCGATGGAGACAGCAGCAATGGGAGGCCGTACAGGGACCCATGACAGACTCTGGACTTGGCAGCAGCATGAGGAGGCGGTTAATAGGGGCCCATGGCAGATTAGGGGCCTGGCAGCAGCTATGGGAGGCCCGTAATCTGCCACCACCCTATGTCAAAAAATTCAACACACCAGCAGTGTGTGAGGAGACCTGAAAGTGGCACATGGCAGAGTGTGGCGATGGAGACAGCAGCAATGGGAGGCCGTACAGGGACCCATGAGAGACTCTGGACTTGGCAGCAGCATGAGGGGGCAGTATATAGGGGCCTATGGCAGATTAGGGGCCTGGCAGCAGCTATAGGAGGCCCGTAATCTGCCAGCACCCTATGTCAAAAAATTCAACACACCAGCAGTGTGTGAGGAGACCTGAAAGTGGCACATGGCAGAGTGTGGCGATGGAGACAGCAGCAATGGGAGGCCGTAGAGGGACCCATGACAGACTCTGGACTTGGCAGCAGCATGAGGAGGCGGTATATAGGGGCCCATGGCAGATTAGGGGCCTGGCAGCAGCTATGGGAGGCCCGTAATCTGCCAGCACCCTATGTCAAAAAATTGAACACAACAGCAGTGTGTGAGGAGACCTGAAAGTGGCACATGGCAGAGTGTGGCGATGGAGACAGCAGCAATGGGAGGCCGTACAGGGACCCATGACAGACTCTGGACTTGGCAGCAGCATGAGGAGGCGGTATATAGGGGCCCATGGCAGATTAGGGGCCTGGCAGCAGCTATGGGAGGCCCGTAATCTGCCAGCACCCTATGTCAAAAAATTGAACACAACAGCAGTGTGTGAGGAGACCTGAAAGTGGCACATGGCAGAGTGTGGCGATGGAGACAACAGCAATGGGAGGCCGTACAGGGACCCATGAGAGACTCTGGACTTGGCAGCAGCATGAGGAGGCGGTATATAGGGGCCCATGGCAGATTAGGGGCCTGGCAGCAGCTATGGGAGGCCCGTAATCTGCCAGCACCCTATGTCAAAAAATTGAACACAACAGCAGTGTGTGAGGAGACCTGAAAGTGGCACATGGCAGAGTGTGGCGATGGAGACAGCAGCAATGGGAGGCCATACAGGGACCCAAGAGAGACTCTGGACTTGGCAGCAGCATGAGGGGGCAGTATATAGGGGCCTATGGCAGATTAGGGGCCTGGCAGCAGCTATAGGAGGCCCGTAATCTGCCAGCACCCTATGTCAAAAAATTCAACACACCAGCAGTGTGTGAGGAGACCTGAAAGTGGCACATGGCAGAGTGTGGCGATGGAGACAGTAGCAATGGGAGGCCGTACAGGGACCCATGACAGACTCTGGACTTGGCAGCAGCATGAGAAGGCGGTATATAGGGGCCCATGGCAGATTAGGGGCCTGGCAGCAGCTATGGGAGGCCCGTAATCTGCCAGCACCCTATGTCAAAAAATTCAACACACCAGCAGTGTGTGAGGAGACCTGAAAGTGGCACATGGCAGAGTGTGGCGATGGAGACAGCAGCAATGGGAGGCCGTAGAGGGACCCATGACAGACTCTGGACTTGGCAGCAGCATGAGGAGGCGGTATATAGGGGCCCATGGCAGATTAGGGGCCTGGCAGCAGCTATGGGAGGCCCGTAATCTGCCAGCACCCTATGTCAAAAAATTGAACACAACAGCAGTGTGTGAGGAGACCTGAAAGTGGCACATGGCAGAGTGTGGCGATGGAGACAGCAGCAATGGGAGGCCGTACAGGGACCCATGACAGACTCTGGACTTGGCAGCAGCATGAGGAGGCGGTATATAGGGGCCCATGGCAGATTAGGGGCCTGGCAGCAGCTATGGGAGGCCCGTAATCTGCCAGCACCCTATGTCAAAAAATTGAACACAACAGCAGTGTGTGAGGAGACCTGAAAGTGGCACATGGCAGAGTGTGGCGATGGAGACAGCAGCAATGGGAGGCCATACAGGGACCCATGACAGACTCTGGACTTGGCAGCAGCATGAGGAGGCGGTATATAGGGGCCCATGGCAGATTAGGGGCCTGGCAGCAGCTATGGGAGGCCCGTAATCTGCCAGCACCCTATGTCAAAAAATTGAACACAACAGCAGTGTGTGAGGAGACCTGAAAGTGGCACATGGCAGAGTGTGGCGATGGAGACAGCAGCAATGGGAGGCCGTACAGGGACCCATGACAGACTCTGGACCTGGCAGCAGCATGAGGAGGCGGTATATAGGGGCCCATGGCAGATTAGGGGCCTGGCAGCAGCTATGGGAGGCCCGTAATCTGCCAGCACCCTATGTCAAAAAATTCAACACACCAGCAGTGTGTGAGGAGACCTGAAAGTGGCACATGGCAGAGTGTGGCGATGGAGACAGCAGCAATGGGAGGCCGTACAGGGACCCATGACAGACTCTGGACCTGGCAGCAGCATGAGGAGGCGGTATATAGGGGCCCATGGCAGATTAGGGGCCTGGCAGCAGCTATGGGAGGCCCGTAATCTGCCAGCACCCTATGTCAAAAAATTGAACACACCAGCAGTGTGAGGAGACCTGAAAGTGGCACATGGCATGAGAGACTGTGGACCTGGCAGCAGCATGAGGAGGCGGTATATAGGGGCCCATGGCAGATTAGGGGCCTGGCAGCAGCTATGGGAGGCCCGTAATCTGCCAGCACCCTATGTCAAAAAATTCAACACACCAGCAGTGTGTGAGGAGACCTGAAAGTGGCACATGGCAGAGTGTGGCGATGGAGACAGCAGCAATGGGAGGCCGTACAGGGACCCATGACAGACTCTGGACCTGGCAGCAGCATGAGGAGGCGGTATATAGGGGCCCATGGCAGATTAGGGGCCTGGCAGCAGCTATGGGAGGCCCGTAATCTGCCACCACCCTATGTCAAAAAATTGAACACACCAGCAGTGTGAGGAGACCTGAAAGTGGCACATGGCATGAGAGACTGTGGACCTGGCAGCAGCATGAGGAGGCGGTATATAGGGGCCCATGGCAGATTAGGGGCCTGGCAGCAGCTATGGGAGGCCCGTAATCTGCCAGCACCCTATGTCAAAAAATTCAACACACCAGCAGTGTGTGAGGAGACCTGAAAGTGGCACATGGCAGAGTGTGGCGATGGAGACAGCAGCAATGGGAGGCCGTACAGGGACCCATGACAGACTCTGGACCTGGCAGCAGCATGAGGAGGCGGTATATAGGGGCCCATGGCAGATTAGGGGCCTGGCAGCAGCTATGGGAGGCCCGTAATCTGCCAGCACCCTATGTCAAAAAATTGAACACACCAGCAGTGTGAGGAGACCTGAAAGTGGCACATGGCATGAGAGACTGTGGACCTGGCAGCAGCATGAGGAGGCGGTATAGGGGCCCATGGCAGATTAGGGGTCTTCCAGCAGCTATGGGAGGCCCGTAATCTGCCAGCACCCTATGTCAAAAAATTCAACACACCAGCAGTGTGTGAGGAGATCTGAAAGTGGCACATGGCAGAGTGTGGCGATGGAGACAACCCACCGACTGTTTTGCTCGCTGCCAAGCTGCCACCCTCTTCTCCTGATGATGCGGAAGCAATAGCCTGATGACGACGAGGCTGCCAAGTGCGATCAGCCTCATCATCATCAATTAGGGTCTCCGCCTCACTACTAGCCCCCTCGGCTGCGTGTGGGTCAGGAGACAGACCTGTCTCTACACCGGCTACCGAGCCACTCTCCTCGCCACTACTTCTTCGCCTGGCTGCTGAAGAGGCGGATGTCTCCCCCCGTTCCTGACCGCCCTCTGTTAGCTCTTCCTCACTGTACTGGATGACACCGGGAGCACTAGCCTCTGGCTGCGAATAGTGCTGCCTCGACCCCTTCCTCTGCTGCCACGTCTGCTCGCTCCTAAAACATTGCCTCCTCTGCCACTCCTCTGCATGTTGTCTGACATACTCTTTAATTAAATGATTCTGTGTCCCTGAGTAACAATTCTGTGTCCCTGAGTAACGTTTCTGTGGCCCTAAGTAACAGTTCTGTGGCCCTAAGTAACAGTTCTGTGGCCCTCAGTAACAATTCTGTGTCTGTCCCTGAGTAACAATTCTGTGTCCCTCAGTAACAATTCTGTGTCCCTCAGTAACAATTCTGTGTCCCTGAGTAACAATTCTGTGTCTCTGAGTATCGTTTCTGTGGCCCTAAGTAACAGTTCTGTGGCCCTAAGTAACAGTTCTGTGGCCCTCAGTAACAATTCTGTGTCTGTCCCTGAGTAACAATTCTGTGTCCCTCAGTAACAATTCTGTGTCCCTCAGTAACAATTCTGTGTCCCTGAGTAACGTTTCTGTGGCCCTAAGTAACAGTTCTGTGGCCCTAAGTAACAATTCTGTGTCTGTCCCTGAGTAACAATTCTGTGTCTGTCCCTGAGTAACGTTTCTGTGGCCCTAAGTAATGGTTCTGTGGCCCTCAGTAACAATTCTGTGTCCCTGAGTAACAATTCTGTGTCTGTCCCTGAGTAACAATTCTGTGTCTGTCCCTGAGTAACAATTCTGTGTCCCTGAGTAACATTTCTGTGGCCCTAAGTAACATTTCTGTGGCCCTCAGTAACAATTCTGTCTGTCCCTGAGTAACAATTCAGTGTCTGTCCCTGAGTAACAATTCTGTGTCTGTCCCTGAGTAACAATTCTGTGTCCCTCAGTAACAATTCTGTGTCCCTCAGTAACAATTCTGTGTCCCTGAGTAACAATTCTGTGTCCCTCAGTAACAATTCTGTGTCCCTCAGTAACAATTCTGTGTCCCTGAGTAACAATTCTGTGTCTGTCCCTGAGTAAGAATTCTGTGTCTGTCCCTGAGTAACGTTTCTGTGGCCCTAAGTAACGGTTCTGTGGCACTCAGTAACAATTCTGTGTCCCTGAGTAACAATTCTGTGTCTGTCCCTGAGTAACAATTCTGTGGCCCTAAGTAACGGTTCTGTGTCCCTCAGTAACAGTTCTGTGTCCCTGAGTAACAATTCTGTGGCCCTAAGTAACGGTTCTGTGACCCTCAGTAACAATTCTGTGTCCCTGAGTAACAATTATGTGTCTGTCCCTGAGTAACAATTCTGTGGCCCTAAGTAACGGTTCTGTGGCCCTCAGTAACAATTCTGTGTCCCTCAGTAACAATTCTGTGTCTGTCCCTGAGTAACAATTCTGTGGCCCTAAGTAACGGTTCTGTGGCCCTCAGTAACAATTCTGTGTCCCTGAGTAACTTTTCTGTGGCCCTAAGTAACGGTTCTGTGGCCCTCAGTAACAATTCTGTGTCCCTCAGTAACAATTCTGTGTCCCTGAGTAACAATTCTGTGTCCCTGAGTAACGTTTCTGTGGCCCTAAGTAACAGTTCTGTGGCCCTAAGTAACAGTTCTGTGGCCCTCAGTAACAATTCTGTGTCTTTCCCTGAGTAACAATTCTGTGTCCCTCAGTAACAATTCTGTGTCCCTCAGTAACAATTCTGTGTCCCTGAGTAACGTTTCTGTGGCCCTAAGTAACAGTTCTGTGGCCCTAAGTAACAGTTCTGTGGCCCTCAGTAACAATTCTGTGTCTGTCCCTGAGTAACAATTCTGTGTCTGTCCCTGAGTAACGTTTCTGTGGCCCTAAGTAACGGTTCTGTGGCCCTCAGTAACAATTCTGTGTCCCTCAGTAACAATTCTGTGTCTGTCCCTGAGTAACAATTCTGTGTCTGTCCCTGAGTAACATTTCTGTGTCCCTGAGTAACGTTTCTGTGGCCCTAAGTAACATTTCTGTGGCCCTCAGTAACAATTCTGTCTGTCCCTGAGTAACAATTCAGTGTCTGTCCCTGAGTAACAATTCTGTGTCTGTCCCTGAGTAACAATTCTGTGTCCCTCAGTAACAATTCTGTGTCCCTCAGTAACAATTCTGTGTCCCTGAGTAACAATTCTGTGTCCCTGAGTAACAATTCTGTGTCCCTCAGTAACAATTCTGTGTCCCTCAGTAACAATTCTGTGTCTGTCCCTGAGTAAGAATTCTGTGTCTGTCCCTGAGTAACGTTTCTGTGGCCCTAAGTAACGGTTCTGTGGCCCTCAGTAACAATTCTGTGTCCCTGAGTAACAATTCTGTGTCTGTCCCTGAGTAACAATTCTGTGGCCCTAAGTAACGGTTCTGTGTCCCTCAGTAACAGTTCTGTGTCCCTGAGTAACAATTCTGTGGCCCTAAGTAACGGTTCTGTGGCCCTCAGTAACAATTCTGTGTCCCTGAGTAACAATTATGTGTCTGTCCCTGAGTAACAATTCTGTGGCCCTAAGTAACGGTTCTGTGGCCCTCAGTAACAATTCTGTGTCCCTCAGTAACAATTCTGTGTCTGTCCCTGAGTAACAATTCTGTGGCCCTAAGTAACGGTTCTGTGGCCCTCAGTAACAATTCTGTGTCCCTGAGTAACTTTTCTGTGGCCCTAAGTAACGGTTCTGTGGCCCTCAGTAACAATTCTGTGTCCCTCAGTAACAATTCTGTGTCTGTCCCTGAGTAACAATTCTTTGGCCCTAAGTAACGGTTCTGTGGCCCTCAGTAACAATTCTGTGTCCATGAGTAACAATTCTGTGTCTGTCCCTGAGTAACAATTCTGTGGCCCTAAGTAACGGTTCTGTGGCCCTCAGTAACAATTCTGTGTCCCTGAGTAACGTTTCTGTGGCCCTAAGTAACAATTCTGTGGCCCTCAGTAACAATTCTGTGTCTGTCCCTGAGTAACAATTCTGTGTCCCTAACTAACGTTTCTGTGGCCCTAAGTAACAGTTCTGTGGCCCTCAGTAACAATTCTGTGTCCCTGAGTAACGTTTCTGTGGCCCTAAGTAAGAATTCTGTGTCCCTGAGTAACAATTCTGTGGCCCTAAGTAACGGTTCTGTGGCCCTCAGTAACAATTCTGTGTCCCTGAGTAACAATTCTGTGGCCCTAAGTAACGGTTCTGTGGCCCTCAGTAACAATTCTGTGTCCCTGAGTAACAATTCTGTGTCTGTCCCTGAGTAACAATTCTGTGGCCCTAAGTAACGGTTCTGTGGCCCTCAGTAACAATTCTGTGGCCCTCAGTAACAATTCTGTGTCTGTCCGAGTAACAATTCTGTGGCCCTAACTAACGTTTCTGTGGCCCTAAGTAACAGTTCTGTGGCCCTCAGTAACAAGTCTGTCTGTCCCTGAGTAACAATTCTGTGGCCCTAACTAACGTTTCTGTGGCCCTAAGTAACAGTTCTGTGGCCCTCAGTAACAATTCTGTGTCTGTCCCTGAGTAACAATTCTGTGGCCCTATCTAACGTTTCTGTGGCCCTAAGTAACAATTCTCTGGCACTCAGTAACAATTCTGTCTGTCCCTGAGTAACAATTCTGTGGCCCTAACTAACGTTTCTGTGGCCCTAAGTAACAGTTCTGTGGCCCTCAGTAACAATTCTGTGTCTGTCCCTGAGTAACAATTCTGTGGCCCTAACTAACGTTTCTGTGGCCCTAAGTAACAATTCTCTGGCACTCAGTAACAATTCTGTCTGTCCCTGAGTAACAATTCTGTGGCCCTAATAACGTTTCTGTGGCCCTAAGTAACAGTTCTGTGGCCCTCAGTAACAATTCTGTGTCTGTCCCTGAGTAACAATTCTGTGGCCCTAACTAACGTTTCTGTGGCCCTAAGTAACAATTCTCTGGCACTCAGTAACAATTCTGTCTGTCCCTGAGTAACAATTCTGTGGCCCTAACTAGCGTTTCTTTGGCCCTAAGTAACGATTCTGTGGCCCTCATTAACAATTCTGTGTCCCTGAGTAATGCTTCTCTGTCCCTAAGTAATGTTTCTCTGTCCCCAAGTAACGTTTCTGTGGCCCTAACTCTGTCCCTAATACAGAGCGGTCTGCCTCTCTTGAATGACTGGAGGCAAATGAAGAATTCTAAAATGGCCGCTATTTATAGCTCGACCATTACACAGTGCTTGCTGGCTGGCTGCTGATTGGCTAATGCGATCACATGTCATTAAGGAATGCATTATGGGTCAGCGCGCCTTGTCTGCGCGCCTTCCCAGACATCCCCGCTCCGTCGCCGCACATGTCCGCCGCCATTTTAGGAAAAATTTCGATTCGCGCGTCCGAAGTAGGCTATTTTTCGGATTCGGCGCGAGTCGAAAATTTTCCAATATTCGACTCGAATTCCACTTCGCCTACTTCGATTCGCTCATCTCTACTCGTAATATCTTCTTGCCATTTATAAACATTATTATTTTTATAATCCTGCATATCTCGATAATATTTCTTAATTTTCTTTTTCTGTGTATCTTCATCCACTTTCTTAACATATTCCTGAATTTGTTTAACCTTATCTCCAAACTCACTGGAATTATTGAAAGGTGTCATTTTATCTCTTAATTCCTGAATTTTTTCATCCAACAATTTAAGTTTCCTTTTCCTTCTCTGTACAATAAGTTCCATTAGTTTCATTTCTACATTATTAAAAAAAGAGAACCATTCCTCATCCAGTTCCTTACTCATCAAACCATCATTTGGTCCCACCTCCCACCTCAACCTCCTAGGCGTGATCCTCTCTTTTATATATTTTTCAAGAGTGACTACATCCCACCATGCTCTAATTTGTTTATCCAATGAATTCTTAAGGTGTCTAAAATCTTTAGTTAAATCCATATGCTCATAATTTTGTGAAAAAACATCCTCTATATTAACCCTTTTCTGAGATGCAAAATTAAAAATATCCATGGCTGCTAAGTTTCAAAAAGTGATACCACCTCAAATATGTAAAGAAAACAAAACCTCAGCGCCCAGGACTCTCCTATTACACACACAATTCCCCGTGAGATGCTGCTGTACACAGGTACAAAAACCAAAAAAACTTATATCAATAAAAACCAGCGCAAACCCACATAATCAATTGCATTACTCAACTTATTAACCCCTTCACGCCTAAGGGTAAAACAAATCTAAATGCCTAAGCACAATTCTGCACCGTTGACATGTGATAGCAAAACCGTACATATCATCACAACTACTTTGCACATCCAGGTGGATTATACCTTGATTTTTTCAGGACAAATTGGGCTTTCATTTGGTGGTAAATGGTAATGGATATCTCCTGATTTTTTTTTATTATCAAAGGAAAACTGGCCAAAAATAGTAAAAAAAATCCTTTTTTTTTTATTTAGCTATGTGTTTCTTGTTATGACCATAACCTACCACCAAACAGCAACCCAAAATAAATTCTCCAGCTCTTGACGATCGCAGCGATACCATATATGTGTATGTTATTTGTTGTTTGTACCCGTAGTACAGCCCAGAAACCATAGTGCGCATTTTGTTTTTGTCTTTTTTTTTTTTTTTTACCTAAAACACACTAACACTAACTGACACTGACATTAACACTAACTGACACTGATACCAATTTTTTTAAATCCTGACGCTGACCTTTGACCCTGACCTTTGACCTTGACCCTGACCTAAACACTAACCCTGGCACTGAACTAGATCAAACCTTGATCTAGGTATTTTTTTTTATTTTTTCTTTTATTTTTTTAATATTTATTTATTTATCTTTTTTTTTTTTTTACAAACTTTTTTTTTTCTTCTCTCTGACAGGAGTTCGAGAGATACAATGTATCTCTCTTCTCCATTCATAGAGAGAGAGAGAAAAAAAAAACAAGGGGGCCGGGCTGCACAGTGACTGATCACTGTGATAGCCAATCAGAGGCTATCACAGCGATCATGTGACCCGGGACCGGGAGTCCCGGGTCCCGATCGTTAGAACGGGACCCGGTGCTCTCAGTGACACCGCGGTCTCGGTGCTGGGAGCGCGTTGAGGGGCGCGCTCCCAACACAAAGACAGGTACGCAAATATGCGGCCCCACGGAAAAAAGCCCAGGTCCGTGAGGCCGCATATTTGTGTTACGTCGGCGTCAAGGGGTTAAACAAACTAAAAGACCGTGAAACAAAACCACTTTTGTGCTAGTAAAAAAATATATAAAATAAAAAATAAATTATATATAAATAAATATATAAATAAATATATAAATAAAAAACATTAAATTCATAAGTCCAGTGACAAAAAAATCCCAAAAAATTAATTGACAGTTTTTTGGTTTTTGTACCTGTGTACAGCAGCATCTCACGGGGAATTGTGTGTGTAATAGGAGAGTCCTGGGCGCTGAGGTTTTGTTTTCATTACATATTTGAGGTGGTATCACTTTTTGAAACTTAGCAGCCATGGATATTTTTAATTTTGCATCTCAGAAAAGGGTTAATATAGAGGATGTTTTTTCACAAAATTATGAGCATATGGATTTAACTAAAGATTTTAGACACCTTAAGAATTCATTGGATAAACAAATTAGAGCATGGTGGGATGTAGTCACTCTTGAAAAATATATAAAAGAGAGGATCACGCCTAGGAGGTTGAGGTGGGAGGTGGGACCAAATGATGGTTTGATGAGTAAGGAACTGGATGAGGAATGGTTCTCTTTTTTTAATAATGTAGAAATGAAACTAATGGAACTTATTGTACAGAGAAGGAAAAGGAAACTTAAATTGTTGGATGAAAAAATTCAGGAATTAAGAGATAAAATGACACCTTTCAATAATTCCAGTGAGTTTGGAGATAAGGTTAAACAAATTCAGGAATATGTTAAGAAAGTGGATGAAGATACACAGAAAAAGAAAATTAAGAAATATTATCGAGATATGCAGGATTATAAAAATAATAATGTTTATAAATGCAAGAAGATGTTACGAGTATTAATAGTGAATCTAGGAGCTCCTCACCAGGAACAGGAAATGAGAGGACGACAGGGAAATCACCTATGGTTAAAAATAAATCCCCTCAGGGTAAAAGAAAATCCCCTATGAAAAATAAGGAACAAAATGGGACACCTAAATATAATGTGCCAGTATATAATAGGTTTGAGCCTTTTAATAATTGGGGCACCCTAGCACCTCATGAATATGGATATCCTCCAATGAGGGAGGATTTTCAGAGGGGGGGGTATGGGGGACCCCCATGGAGAGGGGGAGGAGGAAGAGGGTCATTCCAGATGAGGGGAAGAGGAGGACCTTTCTATCCACCCAGGAGAGGGGGAGGAGGGTGGAGACCTCCTATGAACCAACAGGACCCCTACTGGCCAAAAGGAGGGGATGCAGAGGGGGGAAAAGGAAAAAGAAAGAGGTCAGCTTAAATCAAGGGATCTTTAATTTGAGTGATTCTGTTTTAAATGAAGAAGAGTTAAAAGTTTTAGCATTAGGATTGAAATACGCACCGGACAAAAAACTTAATAAACTGGAAACTTATCTTGATATACATAAGTTTGTGAGGAAAATAAATTTAAAGAAGTATTGGGCTAATAAAACTAATTTTGAGTATAACAGTGAAAAGGGAGATGACTATTTTCTGCATACACAGTTGAGGAATAAATCTGTGTTTAATCCGAAAATCTCTAATAATTGTTGTGTAGAAACGTTTAAAAAAATGGTGGAACATGATCTGGAGGATTTATCCATTCCCTTTATGAGGAAGAAACAAGATTTAGAAATTGGTATAAAAAGATTGGAGGAAAATAAAAATATCGTTATAAGGCCGGCAGACAAGGGTGGTGGTTTGGCGGTACTAAATAAGGTAGATTATTATACAGAACTAAGTAGATTGGTAGATGATGTTGAAACATATGAGTTGTTAAGGGGTAACCCTACCATTAAATATAAGAATTTGCTAATAAAACATGTTAAAGAAGGTGGTAAAAGAGGAATACTTAACAAAAAAGAGATTAAATATCTGGTTCCTTCTGCTCCAATAACACCTGTGATCTACCAATTACCAAAAATCCATAAAGATCTTAAAAACCCCCCCGGGAGACCCATTATTAGTGGGGTAGATTCATTGTTTTGTAGACTGGGTGAATATGTGGATAAGTTTCTGCAACCTCTAGTTCCCATGTTTCCAGCGTACCTGAGGGATAGTGGTGATCTGATTAATCTGATTAGGGGAATTAGGGAAGAGGGGAGATGTGTGATGGCTAGTGTGGATGTCAATTCCCTGTATACTAATATAAGGCATGCGGATGCATTAGGAGCAGTTAAGTGGGCCTTAGAGGCAAAAGCAGGTTTAAAATCACAGCAAACTGAATTTTTACTTAATAGTTTAAATTTAGCTATGTCACATAATTACTTTTGGTACTCTGGGAAATACTATAGGCAAGCAAGGGGTGTGGCCATGGGGGCCAAGTATGCACCATCGGTGGCAAACTTGTTCATGAGTAGATGGGAAAGTGAAGCCATTTTCAAGAAAAGAACTACAGAGTTGCTAGTTTATAGAAGATTTATCGATGATATTATTATAATTTGGAAAGGTACAAGAGAGACACTGGAGGAGTTTATCCAAGAGATGGGGAATAATTCTTTCAATATATCATTTACTAAAAATATCAGTGAGGAGGGAGTGGATTTTTTGGACCTGACAATTTACAAGAAAGATGATAGGTTTTATACCAAGACATATTTCAAGCAAGTCGATAGGAATGGATATATTCCAAATTTTAGTTGCCACCATAGAAATTGGATAAAATCCATCCCTAAGAGTCAGCTTATTAGGATCAAACGTAATTGTGATGATGAAGGTGTTTTCTTGGAACAGTCTGAGGTGTTATTGCAAAGGTTTAGGGAGAAAGGCTATGGAGAAGAAGATCTGGTGGTTTCATTGGAACAGGTTAGAAAGATTAGTAGAGATGAACTTCTAAAGAAAAAAGAAAGCAAAAAGAAGTTGGGAGATGTGGCTTTCATTACAGGATATTCTAAGCATTATAAATTGGTTGAAAACATTATTAAAAAGTATTGGTCAATTCTAATGAGGGATGAAACTCTTGGGAAAGTGTTACCTAGCAAACCCTTGTTTATATATAGAAAACCACCAACTTTAAGGTCTCGACTTGTTAAAAATGTTCCAGATGTACCTAAGAAAATGGTTACTTTTTTGGATAGGGCTGGTTTTTTCAAGTGTGGGAGATGTTTGGCTTGTAGAACCCTGAAAGGGGACAGAAAAAAGCATTACAAGGATTTTCAATCCTGTTATAATGGAGCATCCCATAAGATCAATAAGTTTATATCATGTGACAGTACGCATGTTACCTATCTGCTGGAGTGCTTTTGTAAACTCCAGTATATAGGGAGAACAACGAGGAAACTTGCCACCAGATTGGGAGAACATATTAGAAACATAAAGAAGGGATTCAAACATCATAGTTTATCATATCATTTTAGAAGGCATCATAACAGAGATCCGGCATCGTTGAAATTTTGTGGGATAGATAGAGTAGAAGCCCCTTGGAGAGGAGGAAATATGGTAATAAATGTGTCTCAAAATGAAACGAAGTGGATTTATCAAATGGGTACATTGTATCCTAATGGGTTGAATGCAGATATTGATATAAATTGCTTTTTGTCAAATTGGTAATATCCAGTTAATGTCCGAAGTGCGTGTTCATGATTAGGTGTTTTTGAAGTTTTATATTATATATAACATTCAGATGTCATTTTTATCTTTATTTTTATTTTTGTTTTTTTTTTATTTTTATATTTATTTTTAGTTATTTTTAATTTTATTTTTATTTATTTATTTTATATATTTTATTTTTATTTTTATTTTTATTTATTTATATATATATTATTTTAATTTAATTTAATTTATTTTTATTTTTATTTTTATTTATTTATATTTATTTTTATTTTTATTTTTATTTATATTTATATTTATTTTTATTTTTATTTTCATCTTTATATTTATATTTATTTTATTTCATTTTTATTTATTTTTTATTTTATTTTTATAAAAATTTTTATTTAATGTATTGTAATTCTCTGTCTTTACCCTTATGTTTGGGGTAGAAGACTTAAGGTTAAAATCAGGTATCATGTTTTTTAATTTTAATGCATCTAATTTAATGGTCTTTGTTTTTGTTGTAAAGGGACCTCACATGGGTATACAGAGGGATGGCGGTGATGGACATGCTTGTGTCCAGATTTGTGTCCAGATTAATTAGTGGGAGGGATCTCCCATTGCTTTATAAGCGGCTTGGAAGTGGAAAAGAGCGTCTTGATAACGCCCTGTGGGTGGGGCGAAACGCGTTGACGCACTTTCGGTTGCTTGTTCCGTCGTCTGACGTCATTTCCGGTGAGTGGAACGCACGCCGAGCGGTGCGTTCCAAGGGGCCATCTTAGCATAGTGGATGAGTCTGCATCTGAGGTCTGCCATCCTGCTGTATACTAGGCTGTGGGGTCTCCTATGAAAAGTCGCTGTACTTGAAAAGTGGATCATTTTGAAAGAAAATCATTGTTGTTTCAAATAAAATGCGGGTTATATCCCGCAAAAGAATGTGAGTGGTCTGGAGAGATTATTTTGAGGAGAAATCACTACGGTATCACGCTATGGTCTTTTCTTCTTCCTGATTTTCCTTGGGGGATTCGGTGAGAGGAGTAAGCAGAAGAGGTACCCAGACATAAGAGGAAGCAGCATTTGGAGATCTCACAAAAGTAAAGGGGGTCCAGGAGCCCTTAATATTCCTGAAAGGCGTGTGACTCACTAATATCTGGTGAGTGCGGTTAATGTTGGTTTTTGCACTGGTGGATGGTGAAGGGATTAAAGGCACGGAAGAATCCAATGAAAATTATAATTTAATTACAATTTGATCTATTTTGTCACGGGACTGTCAATTAATTTTTTGGGATTTTTTTGTCACTGGACTTATGAATTTAATGTTTTTTATTTATATATTTATTTATATATAATTTATTTTTTATTTTATATATTTTTTTACTAGCACAAAAGTGGTTTTGTGTCACGGTCTTTTAGTTTGTTTAATAAGTTGAGTAATGCAATTGATTATGTGGGTTTGCGCTGGTTTTTATTGATATAAGTTTTTTTGGTTTTTGTACCTGTGTACAGCAGCATCTCACGGGGAATTGTGTGTGTAATAGGAGAGTCCTGGGCGCTGAGGTTTTGTTTTCTTTACAGATAGATAGATAGACAGATACATAGATAGATAGATAGATAGATAGATAGATAGATAGATAGATAGACAGATACATAGATAGATAGATAGATAGATAGATAGATAGATAGATAGATAGATAGATAGATAGATAGATAGATAGATAGATCATAGCGACCTTTGTATGAGCAATTTGCAGCATCATAAGCACTTTGCCAATATTTCTGCTTGATTTTTATGTCTCATTTATGTCTGCATTAATCATTCTAAAAAGGTGATAACTTTTCCATTTTGTGCCTCCAGGTCTTTTTTACTTTAAAGATTATAGCGATATTTGCCATAAATGATCAACATGGGTTTATAGCTGTATCATTATACAATATGTGCTTGAAAAGATTTTCATAATGGAGACTTGGCAAGATTTCATTATCTTTAAGTAAAAATAGCTCAGACAGGACTGACCTGACTCAATTATGACTCATTTTTAAGAGTCCATCTTACCTATAATATATTTTTATTTTCCCCCTTTAATTAGTTTAAAGGACAAATTCACTTTTAGCGTAGTTGTCCTTTACAGCTCCCCTTCCCCTTTCCAGTTTAAGCCACACCCCACACAGCAAATTACTAACATCCATTTAACCCCAGACCGGAGATTATTACTATGCGATCCTGACCAACAACACACAACTGTACATTGCTGCTGGGTCCTGTGCCACTGGTCATTTATGCCTATAGCTGGTCCATAATCTGTAATATTCTCAGAAATGTTAAGCCAGTCATAGACAGGACCGGCCGAGATATGAACTATGTATGGGCAGGCTGAATGACTTTGTTGATGGGGAAATCAAGCGATTTTCGCACCATGGCTGCCTTTAGGGTCTCTCAGGTCTAGTATTTTTGATCTCAGGGCAGAATGCTTGACTCTTTGTGGGGTGGAAGAAATTGGGTACTAGTCACTTTAAGACATATTACCAGAATCTATTATATACAATAAACCCAAAGAGAGAGGGCCTTGGGAACAGGATAACCAAAAACACCAAAATGCTAACTCTGTATTTTTACTCTCATCAATACAAAAAAGAAGCTTTAAGCCAGACTGCCACTTTGTAATACTTAAAATGTAGAGCAGATTTAAAATAACACAAGTGGCCCTTTGGTTGAGCCGGTAGACATTCCTACAATGTGTGCCCGAAGTAGCATCTACCCTGTCCTCAAGGACACGCTTCAACAAGCAATGTTTCATCCCTTATGCTCCAATCTAGGTAGTCTTCTTCCTTTTAAACTTCCATTGGATATACCCTAAAACTAGGACAGCAGGAAGTTTCAGACCTCAGGCTTGGTCTTCTATGTAGCATAGCACACATCTCCGTACCAGACAGAACCTAGGAGGTGGCAGAGTTTGGGGCTCTCCAAATATGTATACCCTTACCTAGCATGCACCACTGACAATAAACCTCCTAGTGGTGGCCAAGGAGTTATAAAATATTTATAATTCACATTATTGGATCTTCTTACGCTATTGAAAGAGACACTTCCTAACAGCAGGCAGCAGCAAACAATAAAAACTGGTCGATTACAGCCCAACAGCACTACATTTTGGCTAGGGACACTACTGCTTAGGGCAGGGTTCCTACACTAGCAGTGCTTTTGCCATATCGGTAAGCCTTGATTTCCAGTGTATTTACTTCTTTTACTTTAGGGAAATCCTTCTGTAGCAGTATAGCATCATTCTCTGGCCTTGTAACAACCAAGGCTGTGGGACACAACTGGAAACCCTGGTGGGAACTTGTCACTGAAATCCCCAAGAAACCTTTGAAACAGATATGTGAAGAATGCAATCTGAAATTTCAGTTTTGTGGGGATTCAGTATTTAGGTTGTCTGTTTTTGCATCACCATTGAGAGTTAACTGTAACCTTGTCACAGAAACAGGTGACTTTCATTCTTATTTAACACAAAAAACTCATAATCTGCAAAAGAAAATATGTGAATTTTATTTCTGGCAGCCTCTGTGAGCTAAAAATGTTATATTTGCATATCTATCTGACAAAACAAACCATAGCACTCTGATAGATGACCATACTACGACATTCATAAAAACAGCTGTCAAAAGTGAGAATATTTTTCATTTTCTGTAGCATAAATAAAAACATCAAATATCCTATTTGGAATTTTGGCTTTCTTTTGAATAGTTAAATTATATGAAGATGTTGATGAAACTTTGTTTGGGAAGGTAATGCGCTGCAAGAAATTTGTACACACATTGTGCTATTAATAGGTAGCTAAAGCTAAAATAAATCTGTGCTAAATACACAAGTGAATATGTAAATGAGATTCAGTTTACCATTCAAAAAGTTTGTATTAAAGTTTACACAGCCCTACCATACAGCACAGCAAGCCTAGAGAGTTGACTTTATTGAAATTAAGTAATAAAGCTAGGCCTTGTCCCTACTCCCTGCTTCTGAATAGACAATGAAGGAGCAGAAGAAAACCGATGAGCTCATCTTTACTCAGTCCTTTTCTCCTGACATCAAGTTCCTTTTCCTTTTTTAACTTTTTTTTTTTTTTGCTTTTTTTATACTGCTTTTCCCTCTCCAGTCTGAGTGCTGCTGTACAGTGGATTACAAGAAGCTTTGTGGCAGAGAGAGAATGCACACATATTGTTATTGTTTAAGATTTCCCCCTGCATCCCCTCCATTAAAACCTATGTGGCGCTTGCCACCCTTGCATTGTGATTAGTCCATACCCTCTGCTTAGATTTTGAACTGTCATCATGTCTTTGCCAATGATAGACTTCAATATTGTATATATGGGTTTATTTCATTTTCTATTGTCTAATTGATAAACTTGATTCCCAGTCGATCTACGAACTTTTGCTTACTGCCTTGATTTTTAGCACCCCTGACTGAAATCCTTTTCCTACTGAAACCTTTTCTTTTTTTAGCTTTGGATAGGACAGAGAAAGGTTACAACAGAAGGTTTTAAATGCTGGCTGTGTCTTCACTGCAGAGATTTTGCCTTGCAACCTGTTCTGTCTGCCACTTCTCACCTGGACAAGTAGTAATTGGAAATCTGATAAATAGGAATAGATACAGCAATAAACAAATTCTGAAACTTTAACCTCTTTGGTAAAAATAATTTATCACAACATGATCCGTATAATTTTAAAAGATCTGTATTTAAAGGATAAATTCACCTTTGGGAACATGTTATATATGTTCCACCTGTTTTTAGGGTGGGACAGGTAACATGTTCCACCTCCTGCAGTCGATCCCCTTACTTCCTTTGACATTATGTCAGGAACCTTCTCCCGGTACCTGCTTCCTCCCACCTAATGATGGAAGGCCGGGGGGAAAAAATGGAAAAATTGGGAAAAAAACAAGGAGTAGAAATATGTTCTTTTCCAATGATTAATAATATATCTATGACACGGTATTCAAACTATATAACATAAAGACCTTAATCTCCCTGGCGGTATTCCCGAGTGTAGCTCTGGGTAAAGTTTCAGTACCACAAGCGGTAACCCCGAGCTACACTCCGGCTTACCATGCGGCGCTGTTCCGCTATCCCTCAATCACTTACCTTGTCCTGCGCTCCCGCGATGTCCCTCCCGCACTGTCCCCGGCAATGTAATCCGGCGGATGCCGGCATCTGTCTTCTGGGTTCCGTCCCCTGCGAGCGTTGGGACGTATGGGGGGACGGAACGGAGGGAAATTTGAAAATGACAAAAAGTGACATTCACTAAAATCACTAAACTCACATAGTATAACATTACTGTACCATACCATTTCACATACATTTTGTCCCTAGTGCTTTGTCCTGTGCCCTGCCTGCATTTTTACTGTTCTTTCTTCCTGGAAACTGAGAAACGTCCATGGCGTCCAAAAAGTATCCCTTTAGGTCAAAAGTGGTTTTAGACCAGCTAGAGAACAGCGATAGTAAATCAGAACCACTTGCAGAGTTGAGGGATAATGATTTGTGGGGAAATTCGTCATCAGACACTGAAAACGATGTGTGAACTTGGCGCTATACTTCAAATTTCAGTGTTTTTGGTTTGATTATATTATTGAATTAAATTTATTATTATATTATTATTTTTTATGATTATTTATTAAATTATCATTTATGATTTCGTGTTTCAAGTTTTATCCTACTCGGGATGTTTACTAGACTCTTGTTCAGACAGATTTCAGTGAGTTATTCCTACAAATTACAGGCCTACAATAAAAAAACTACATATTTCCATGCAAAAAAATGTACGCTTTGAGCACAGAAATATGAACATAATCAGACCGCTAGGGAGGTTAATGAAAGATTTCTGAGACCATATGTAAAGTTTAAAATTATTGCATGTTCTCTTGACCGAAGACAAGCAAATCCTGGAATACAATTCAAGCAACACTCTACTTCTCAATGCAGTTAATAAACAGAGAAGTATTAATTTCTGTCACTAAAGTGCACTGCAGGGCAATGGCTCCAGTTTAGTTTGCTTGTGGGCTCCATCTTGTACCTCCTACAGTTGGGTGATTGTTGGGATACAGTAGATGATTGTTTCTGTCCTCTCAGGCCTTAATTGATATGTAAGAGGGTAAATCTGTCAGACAAATTAGCTTATAAACTTAAAGTTAATGATTCCAACAATGCTTGCCACCATCACAGCATAATGTTTACCTTTAGTCTGGTCAGTAAATTGTTTTTTCTTTTCCTCGTAGTAAAGACCAACAAAAAAATGTTTTTTATTTATGTTTTCCAAATTTTGGTAAATTTGACATCTCAACTCCCACCGTCCATGTTATTCTCCATTTAGCTGCCAAAGTGACAAATAGCCTCAGTGGCCAATGTAAACGTTCAAAAGTGGGAGGAAGGCCTGCAGAGTGACCAGGAAGGTGTAGTTGCTATTTTCACTTAACCCTTTCAGTGGCAGGTCTGTACGGCGTATGGACCTACAGCATTACAGCTGCCCAGGTTCATAAGATGTATGGACCTGACATTTCTTCTTCTGCTATAAGCTGATGGTCACAACCCCCCCCCCCCCACACTAATACCACCAATGCCTCCACCGCCCTGTATCTCCTCCTCAGTCTCCCCCCCCCCCACTGCTGCTGTTTTGTGCCTATCCCTTTGCTGCATTCACCCTTGCAGCACCAATTTGGCCCCCCCTGCATTATTCCCCCTCGCAACATCGATCGCCTGTTGCTACCCTGCAGCCACTGGCTTTCCTGCACTCCCACTAACTTCAGGTGCTGCAAGGCAGCCACAGAGGCTTTGCACCTGTTTACTCCAACTCCCACAATAACCCCCCCCCACACACACTTACCAATCACCTGCATCAGTCTTCTCTTTGCTGCTGGCCTGAATTCCCTCCTCCCCCTCCTGCCGGCTGCAGCTATGGCTGTGGTGCAAGGGGAAGCTGTCATCAGGATGCAGAGCGGGAAATGAAGGGGGGTTGGTAAACATGTGTTTACCCGTCCCTTCCTTTCCATGAATGGACATAGTGAGTGATCAGTACTGATCACCCCTGTGTCCATTCATCACTAGAGCATAGTAACAGTGTTTACTATACTGCAGTTTTATGAATGAATAGGTGTCTCCATACAGACTCATTCATTCATGTATACTGCAGCTCAAGCTTCAGAGAAAGGATCTGTCTTCAGTTCCTTTTCATGTCTAAAGAAAAGGACATCAGGGGTTTGTTAGAGCCCTAATATCTCAACCACCCCCACCCCCACCCATCCCCCGCACAAAAAATGTACAAAATATAAAAACATAGCATTGTAAAAATAAATTAATTAAAAAATAAAAATACAATTTAAAAAAAACATAGTAAGGTCTTCTTCACACAGGGCATACTACAGAGTATGCCCCTGCAAGGCCATGTTAATTTACACAGGGATGCGCAGGTGTTCTATGCAGTCCTGTGCAGGCTGTCCCATTGATGTTATTTGAGATGTAGCAACTACACAAACATAGCTGTTGCTCCTAATTTGGCATCCATGTTTTTCAGGTGCATGTCCTTAAGCTCACACTGTTTGCGTTAGGGGTTATGCACCCACACCTGCACGGTGGATGTGCCTGTGTAGCCATTGCATCACAATTGACATGAATAGGACTGGCTGCTCAGGGATGCATGGAACACCTGTGCATCCCTGTGTGGGTAAGCACAGCACTCCAGGGTTAATACACTTTAGAACACCCCAGGTGAAAGAGGCCTTAGTAGCAATTTAGCAGGAATATCGCAAGTTATGTTTTGTTTGTGTGCACTAATAATGATTTTAGTGTATTTTTAGTGAAAATAATGTTTTCATAAACATTTGCGCAACTATTGGGGGGGACCTAAAAAATCAGTAGCACATTTTTTAATTCTACAGGTCATGTGCTTTCAGAAAATGTATGGTTTGGGGGTCTTTTACAAATTCTGAAGGCAGTAAGTGAAAAATGGTAATCTCCACATTTTTAGAGTAAATTGTTTATATTTACAAATTTGTGCACCTTCAGTTTCACTATTTCACAAAAAGGAGCAAATTTAAAATGTACAAATATTTCTTATTAATTAACTCAGTACAGTTTCATATCTGGTAGGCATTTAGCAGGAATTTTGTAAATGTTGCCATGTATGTATCCACTAATAAGGATTTTAGTGTATTTTTTGTGAAAATATTATTTTGATAAACATTTGTGCAAATATCATAGGGCCTAAAAATTTCAGTCGCACCTTCCTTTTTATTCTACTGGTCCTATGCTTTCAGAAAATGGATGGTTTAGGGGGTCTTTCACAAACTCTGAAAGCTGTGAGGGAAAAAATAGCAATGACAAAATTGCAGAAATGGCCTGGCCACCTGAGTTTAAAAGTGGAAGGCAGGGCTTGGCAGTGCAAGGGTTAAACCTTTGGGGATCTTTAGACAAATTAAAGAATGAGTGCACTTACTCTTTTTGCCTCCTTTCCCTGACCTGACCTGTCCTAACCTAACCGTCTCCTCCACAAAAGATGCAAACTTAACTAGAGCTGATGGGGTGTTTCTGCTGTTTACATCCAGGGCCAAAAGTCTTCACTGTCCTGGTTGAATCAACCCATCACAGCCTCAAAGACTTCAATGGTACTGTGATTTTATGGGATTCTGATCCATGGCAATGCCCCAACATAAGTTCAGCGGGCACTAAAGTGCAGGTGCAATCAGGATAGTGATACGATTTGTACTGCTAGATGTAAACAGTGCAACCGCTGTTTGTATGCAGCCGCAGAGTGGAAAGGTTGGTTGGTTGGGTTAGGTCAGAAGAAGGTAGAAAAGAATACATGCACTGTTTTAAAGTACAGTTATCCTTTAAACTAACAAAAAAAAGAAGTAAAATGATATAACTGGAGGCTCAATGTCACCACAAGTTACTGCACACTGATGTAGAAGACCATTCAGATCTACATTCTCTCATATTAGACTAGAGGAATAGATGTTCTTATGAAAGGTTTTCCCCAAAACATGCAGGATCTTTATAGATGAACAAGTGATAATTTTGGTAATTCCATTCTTCATGATCATTTTTCTCCCAGGATCGGTTGGCCAGAGTTGTCTGCAGAAATGGTAATAGGATTGTGCATTAGATTACAATCATTTGCCAATGTAATCATTATCAACCATATTAGGTAGCATCTTGTGTCTTTGGGTAGCTTTATGTTTTTTTTAAAATTATTATAGCAATTCCATTAGTTAGGTGATATTGACAGCTTGGGCTTTTGTTGTACCAAAGCTGCTTCTCTCTACATACAAGTCAATGGGAATGCAAAAGCAGCTTGGAGCAGGTTGATGTGACTTAGTCAATTGCAGATCAAAAGTAGGCTGGCTGCAGGCTATATATACCTGTCAATGAATGATCTCAGAGGCATCTCAAACTCACGTCAAATACAAACAGAATGCACCTGAAAGCAAACTGTATCAACAAAATCTCCTACTACAATAAATATCAAATAATCAAAGTCCTGTAACACTTGCATTTCTCTAGATAAAATGTAGCTCCACGCTATCGTCATTGTTTGTCGAATGAATGGGAAGATCAGCTAATATGAACTCTGAAGTACAAAAGAGTTACTATTTAAACACAAAAGAAATTGAAAATATATAAAAAAAATATGTTGAAAATGTATGTGAACATCTTTATGTATTGAATAGGCTGTTTAATACAATGGGACTAAATAAATAAAAACACTTATCACAGTGAAGTGCGTACCAGACCTTGGAGAAGATCTGAGACCATTTTGCTTTATAAAAGTGTGTCAGTAATAGATATGTTTTTAGATTCCTTGTGTAAATGGCTTTTTTAGTTCAAGCCACTGTATTTTAAAGCCCAACTCCATGAATTAGACAAAATCTACCCTTGCAGTGTGACCCCCTGCACTGTAAGGGTTAACTACTCATTCAGTCCAGGGGTGCAGGAATGAGGAGTAATGCTTACTTTAGCCCCAGCTCCAGCAAGTGCCCTCCAGTAGTGGCCATGGTCACACTGCTGCCTCCTCCACAGATTATACAATACAACAGATCTTCACTGTACTCAATGATGCTAAAAGTCTGCCCACAGCCTGGCATGGCAAAGGGAGAAGATGAGATCCCTGTAGTTAGCCAGAGCAGGGGTTGAGGTAAGTGCCACAGCCTTTTCAACATCCTCCTAGACCAATCAAGCAGTTAACCTTTGCAGTGCTGGGGGACCCCTCTCTAAGGGTAGATTGTTTTCTAATCTTTGGAGTTAAACTTTAACTTGATAAGGTCTGAACTCCCATTTGGCTTTTCACTTTTAAACATCTTTCTCTGTTCAATACTCACTGTTGATTTACTCCTGTAAATGGGATCTTGTTGCATTACTCAACAAACAATGTTTTACAAATTTAACCCCTTTAAGCAGACCGTGTGCAAATATACGGCCCCACTGGACTGGGCTTTTTTCTGTGGAGATGTATATTTGCGTACCTGTCTTTGTTCTGGGAGGATGCCACACCATGCGCTCCCAGCACAGAGACCAGGGTCTCACTGAAAGCACCAGGTTCCATTCTAATGATCGGGATCCGGACCTCCCGATTCCAGGGTCACCTGATAGCTGTGATCGCCTCCATTTGGCTATCACAGTGATTAGTCACTGTGAAGCTTTCCCCTGTGTTTTCATTCTCTGGAGGAGAGAGATACATTGTATCTCTATCTGTCCTTTTAGAGAGAAAAAAGGTGTGTGTGTGTAAATAAATAAATAGATAATAATAATACAAAAAAAATACAAAACAAAACCTAGATCTAGGCCAGGGTTAGTGTTTGGGTCAAGGTCAGGATAAAAGGTCAAGGTCAGGATTGAAGGTCAGGGTCAAGGGTCAGGGTCAGTGTTTGTTTTTTTTTTGTTTAGTCAGGATTTTTGTTTTAGTTTTTAAATTAGTATCAGTGTCAGTTAGTGGCAGGATAAAAAAAATCAAAATGCACACTACTGTTTCTGGGCTATACTATGGGTACAAACAACAACTAACAAACACATATGTAGTATTCTTGAGACCATCAGGAGCAGGAGAAATTATTTTGGGTTTTTCTTTGGTGGTAGGTTATGGTAGTAGCAAGAAACATACAGCTAAATTAAAAAAAAATTGTTTTTTTAACTATTTTAGGCCAGCTTTATTTTGATAATAAAAAGAAAAAAAATCAGGAGATATCAATTACCATTTACCACCAAATGAAAGCCCAATTTGTCCTGAAACAAACAAGGTACAATCCACCTGGATGCACAAAGAAGTTGTGATGATATGTATGGTTTTGCTAACACAAAGTTGCAAAATTGTGCTTAAGTGGTAAGATTTGTTTTGCCCTTAGACGCAAATGGATTAAGTCTGCACATCTTTTTATTTAGTGACAAAAAAGCAAAACTGTGTCATCATTTTAGCTCCTGTTAATTGACTTTGTCTAGTTAAAGATTATTTTTTTTACAGAATGCAGCATTTCCTCTGTCTCCTCTCCCATACTGGTCAAACTGCAAAATTTAAATAGGCATCGGAATGTATATGATCCCATCATCTCTGAGCCAGAATCTCAGTCCAAGATGGAGATGCTGACACTATATAATGCCTGAACTATATGGTCTCTGTCCTTCTGAAAAGAAAAGCAGGAATCATGAGATTCCACTGCCTATCTCCACAAACTATACACATTGGGGTTGGTTTACTAATATTGGGAAGTGTTACTAAATCCACAGCAGTAAAATCAGTCTTTAAATGCTGCAAAGCATGCTTGTTATACTCACTGTGGAACCTAAGGGGTTAATCTTCTGCATTGTTTAAAAAGGCTGTTTGATCCTGAATTCTCTGATCCTCCTCTTCTTCCAGTGTCCCCCTCTTATCTCCTGATAAGACATATTGTGTAGAGTCACCCTGCACATGCTCAGTTTGGTGTGTATTGCAAGATATGTATTTTTTCTTCTTGGGAGAGTGCATGTGATCAGCACAGGGCCAAACAGTGCTGTTCAGACAGAGGTCAGGGATTCTGAATCCTTCTAGAGTAAAATGAAAACTCCTCCTATAAGATTAATCAGTGCTCTGCTGAACACTGATAGAAGTCACAAGACTGCTCTAATTTCTGATGATAAAAGGTATTTAGCAGTTTATATTTACTAAAATAATTGCATTTCCATGTTGTGTGTACTGTGGGAGACCAGATATAGTGAATGCAGGGTCCTGGGTTTAGTACCACTTTAATCAATGTTCTGAAGAGATAACTGTCTGAGTTGACCATTGTTCATCAACGAGACTCTCCCTTTAATTCTCTTAAAAAGAGGAAAAGGAAAAGATGATATACATTGACTGTCATGGACAACATAGAACATCTGTGATCAAAGACTGCTGAATGGAGCTGTTTGTGGGTAAAACTATTTTTTTCTCAACATAACGAGGTACACTGGGGCTTATTTACTAAAGCTGGTTCACTCAGAATCTGGTGCGGCTGTGCATGGTAGCCAATCAGCTTCTAACCTCAGCTTGTTCAATTAAGCTTTAGCAATAAATCCTGTAAGCTGATTGGTTTCTATGCAGAAGTGCCCCAGATTCTAAGTGAACCAGCTGTAGTAAATAAACCCCACAGTGCAATCTAGGTGGCAGAGTACTTTGCCTGAATATCACCTGTTTGTTAGTCTTTTTAAGCAGAATTAAAGTTTTTTTCACAGCTTTCTCCTCTTTAAAAAGTTACCCCCAGAATTGTACAACTTGAATAGGCCATTATGAACCTTTGCACACTAAGCAGTCTTATTAAATGTACCTATCACAAAAACATGCTAACGCTCTCATTGTTTTAACCTCCAGAAGAAGGCAATGAATCCATTACCCATTGTAAAGCGGAACTGCCACCTGTATAGCAAGAACATGACCTTTTGTTACCTTATTCTATCATTACTTTCTCTCTGAAATATTCTCTCCTGTTCTTTGCTAAATCCTTTCATATAGTTGAGAAGCCAATTTGGGCTTAACTTTATGTGCTCTGTCCTTTCACTCAGAACACAAACTGTGGTTTATGGAATGTGCTATTATAAAGCTCTCTAATATTATGCTAGCTTTTATTTCTTCAATGATTTCTTCTTGTTTTGTTTTGTGGCATGCTAAGTCAAAAACACATTATCAGTTCTATAAAGAAGTGTTTTCCAGAAGGAAACTGCATTTTTAAAAAAAGTGTTTAGATTTCTTCAATATCAGAAAATTGACATGATGGGACAATTGTGAAGAACAAACTCTAGCTAGTAGTCCCAGTTAACCTGAAGCTGAAAAAGAAAATGATAAGTCATTTAGGAAAGTTTCAGCCAAAACTGTCATTCTTTAGTATCAAACGTTCAGAAATGAGCAAGTTCCACAAGCCAGGACTCATACAGTATATTCTGAAGAGTGTGCTACGTTAGAGAAAGTGTTGGCCAAAAAGTAACCTTGCATACGTTTCATGTTATGCTTAATTTAAAGTATGAGCCAAGGAGGCAGTATAAGGACTGTTCAGCTGAAAATCGTCTGATCTATAAAAATAGATTGTAAAAAAGTATTTGTCTTCTAAAATCAGGACATCCGGCTGGTTGGCTTGCCTACTATTTTAGATGCAGCCAATTAAGAGGGATCCTTGAAGAGCTCACGGTAACATGTATCATAATCACATGACAATACTTGAATAGGCAAGATGTAGGGAATTTTATGTACTCACCTGCAATTCAAGTTCTAAAGGCTCTGCCCTACTGCATATTCCAGGTAGTGGTGGCACCCAAAGAGTCGAAATTGCTGGTTTTATTGTAGTGCCACCACTACAGCTTATAGAAACTGTTATTCAGTTTGATTCTGAGACCCAATTTACATGATGAACACCGGATTTAAAAGATAAGAGACAGTTATTAGGAAAAGGTTTACCAAAGATAGCCTTGATGTCCTCTTTAACCATTTGCCCGCCTCCTTATAGTAGAAGTACTGCTACATGGTGGCAGGGCTGCACAAAATCATGTATATATACCTACGCCATGCTATTGGGGGCTAGAGATGTCAATCACCGGTCCTGGCTGGCGATTTCCGGCTAGCACTCAGCAATCATCGGGGAAAGCTGACAGGGGAGAGAACTGTGTAAACAAAATGTCTCTCTCCTGTCAGCAAGCAGAGAAATACAAAGCAGCATGTATTCATAGTAAAACACACACAGCACATAATGTAAAACAAACACAGCACACAGTTAACCCTTTGATCGCCCCAGATGTTACCCTTCCTGCCCATTGTCATTAGTACAGTGTCAGAGCTTTTTATTAGCACTGATCACTGTATGAGTTTCACTGGGGATGTCAGTGACAGTTAGTCAGTTCCCACTTAGTGTCAGAATCCCTTCCGCAGTCCTGTTATAAGTCGTTGATCACCGCCATTACTAGTATAAAAAATAAAAATTCCAGTATCTATACCACCATTGTAGATGCTATAACTTTCACGTAAACCAATTAATTTACATGTATTGGGTTATTTTTTTAGCAAAGACATGTAGCAGAATACATTTTGGCCTAAATTTATGAAGAAATTTGATTTTTTTTACTTTTTTTATTGGATATGTTTTACAGCAAAGAGTAAAAAATAATGTTTGTTATTTTTTCAAAATTGTCATACTTTTTCATTGATAGCACAAAAAATAAAAACCGCAGAGGTGATCAAATACTACCAAAAGAAAGCTCTATTTGTGGGAGAAAAATGACATAAATTTCATTTATGTACAACATTGCATGACAGCACAATTGTCAGTTAAAGTAATGCAGCGCCGTACCGCAAAAAATGGCCTGGTCGGAAGGGGGTCAAATCTTCTGGAGGGCAAGTGGTTAATAGCGGCAACTACAGATATGGCTACTATGCTGGTAAACCTACTGAATACATAGAAAGTGTAATATGCCTAACAAATGCAGTCTTTTCAGCAGTCAGTTTCTATAGTCTAATGAATGAACACGTGAAAAAAAAAACAATGACAGACAAGCATAGCAAAATGGATAAGAAAATTTACAAGAATCTTTATTAGCTATGTACTTTATGACAATTTTAAATATATAATTACTAATGATAAATATAACACAATTTTTCTATGTTTTAATTATCTGATTTTTTTATCCTGAAATACTACACAGTTAACTCACGAGGATACAATAACATGTATGATTTTATTTACTAACCTTAAAGAAACCTTCGGGGCAAAGTAAAAGGTTCACTTAGCCCCACCTTAGCTCCGACAGAATATACCTACCTTCACTCCCACACCTCTCCTTTTGTTCATTAGAACATAGTAAAAGATCTGGCGCTTCTGGGTATGGATGACCATGTGCCTACTGACTGGCAAGGCATGATCCCACAGATCCTGGAACAAAACCATATCCCTGTGTGAACTTTTCTGAGTCAGGCTGAAGCTTACACAAGGCTTTCTTTCAGCAGATACACAGATTGGTGATCAAAAAGTGAATATATGTTAAAGGAATAGGTTGGGGGGGGCATAGGGGTAAAAAGAAAATTTTATTTGGCTCTGCATTGGCAAAGAAAAGGTTCCATTTAAATCAGGCTGAATCATCTTGCTTTTTTGTTTATAATGACAATTTCTTTTTAAATAGACAATGCTACAGTGTTCAATTTGAGGGCAATATGGTTTCCTTTAACCCACCTTATGATTAGCTAACTTTTGTTACTCCCTTACCCATAAAAACAAATGTTACAAGGTTCATTTATTAAATGCAAAAAAGTTTGTTCACTTTGCAAGAGACGATATACTTTGCAAGGCAATTATCTCCAGCGCAGTGAATGAGGTAAAGGTCTGCTGACTTCCATCCTCCAATCAGGTGCAAGCAACAATGCAGTTTTTTTTTATTTTCCTTGTACATGATTAGTTATTCTTTGCAAAGTGAAACTTCACAACATTCACTAAGCTCTGAGGAAATTTCCTTGCAAAGTGCAACTTCCGTTGCAAAATTAACATCCTATTTGCCTTTAGTAAATCAACCCTATTGCTTCTATATCTTGCACCAACGATGACTTAATAACTGAAGCAACTATGTTCATGTGTTTTGTATGTTAGGCTCTATCTCAGCTCTAAAGTGGTTGTAAAGGCTCAAGGTTTTTTACCTTCATGCATTTAGCAGGCCCGCCCAGCCCCCCTAATACCTACCTGAGCCCTATTGCAATTCAGCGATGTGTATGAGAACCTCGGCTGTCCTGGGTCTCTGCCTCCTCATTGGTTGAGACAGCAGCCGGAGCCATTGGCTCCTACTGCTGTCAATCACAGACAGTCAACCAATGAGGAGATAGAAAGGACAGGGCCAAGCTGTGGCTCTCTGTATGAATGGACACACAAAGCAGTGACACAGGAGCACGTCTGCTCGAGTGCTCCCATAGCAAACTGCTTGCTATGGGGGGCACCCGACAGGAAGGAGGTGTCAGCACCTGTGGTAGTGATCCATAGAAGATACTCATCTTGGGGTTCCCCAGGGCGTGGAGTCTAAGCCCCAGCCTGCTTCTTCACCAGAGCCCTGATGGTGGGGATGGACTTACAGCAAGCTGGTGCCAGGTTGCGGACCCCCCAGGTATGCCCAGCTGAGGATGAGGAGACCGCTCGCGGGAGAAGAGTACAATGGGAGGAGACAAACGGAATTCCAATAGACTAGCTGAGGTCAGGACAGGCGGAAAACAAGCACAGTCAGAGAACGAAGCCGGGGTCAGTACACAAGAAGTCAATGCAGGACACAGGCAATAGCAACACACAGGAGCTAAGACAACTAGGAAGTTGCTCAGGCAAAGTGGCCTAGACTGAGCATGTCTTATATAGGCAGGCAAACAAAGAGGCGGGCCAGGAAGTGATGGAAGGGAAGGAAATAAAACGCAGAGGACAGCAGGCGACGCCCATAGATGAGCACAGACAAACACACATGTGAAAGGGATCAGGAACAGCACTGCAGCAAGGAGGTAAGAATACACAAACAAGAAACTGCAGGCTAACTTGTGACAGGAGGTACCAGGAGTCCTGGTGAGGGACCCAAGAAGAGGAGGATTTGACCTGCTCTGTTCAAAACTACTGCACACAGCAGATAACTATAACATGTTTGTTATTAGAAAAAAGAAAAACGGAACCTTTAGAGCTGATTCACACATGTGCCGTGTAGATTGAAGCTCAGGTTTCACATTGATACAGTAGTTGTTCACAGGTTGACGTCAGGTTTACATCAGGTTCAGGACAGGATTAGCTCAGGATCTTATTTTGTTCACACATATACGGTTTATAAACAGTTCCCAAAGAAGTCAATAGCCTGTAATCCACACTTGAACAGGACTGCGCTACTCTGAAATCATACATAACTCTTTTTAAAACCGCACTGAATCCGCACCGCCTGTACACTTGACGTATGTGAACAGGCACCATAGGAAGCAGTTTTTTCACATGTCATGGGGATTGGATGAGGTTCAAACCACATCCAATCTGCATATATGTGAACCGGCACTTAGTTGCTTTAAGCTAAAGTTTCAAATGTAAAGCTGATCGCAGGGGTAAAAAAAATGTGATTTGTATAGTTCCACTTACTAACTGTATACACAGAATATATCTGTTGCTTGTAAGATTTGTGATTGTGTGAAGTACTAACTTACCATTATTACCATTATTAAATTTTAATAAGGCAATATTTTACATTAGAGAATATTTCTAGAATATAATTTATCTATAGAAAACTCAGACAACAAAAGTAAAATTGCATTTGGACAATGTACAGCACCCAATATTTCAGCTGGGCTAAACCTTACAGCATCATAAAAGAGAACAAATCTGTCAAGATCTCGACAGAGAGTAATAGATTATTCTGTTCAAGTCTCACACATTCAAACAATAGTAGGATAGCGGAGACCACTGACAGGCTATGTCACAATATTAGGTCATGCAAGACAGATGTCTAGGACAGGCCCACTGGACCATGAACTAAGGAAAAAGACGTGTTTTTTAATCATGATAAAATGTATGCTTATGTTTATCAAGGATGTGGCTAATTAGCGCTCATTTAGCATGAATTGTACTAAACAAAACAGCTATATCTCCAAATACATTCTTAAGTAACATATAGAGACATTTTTAAAGCTTTAACCTTTGAAACGTCTTGTGACATTCGCATTGAAAGCATGCTTTGAATGCTAAAAACTAGAACATATGTAAGTCAACTGTCTCCGTGTAATATCTGCAGTTACACACAGCTAGACACATTTGGTTTTAATTCCAAAGCTGCTGTATTTGAAGCCATGACTGTACAATGTTGCCTTTTAAAAGTATAGATTTAACCACTTGCCTGTCGGCCACTTTTACTTCCTTCCTGCCCAGACCAATTTTCAGCTTTCAGCGCTCCTATAATTTGAATGACAATTGCGCAGTCATGCAACACTGTACCCAAACTAAATTATTATCATTTTTTTTAGATAAATAGAGCTTTCTTTTGGTGGTATTATTTGATCACCACTGGGGTTTTTATTTTTTGCTAAACAAACTAAAAAAGACCAAACATTTTTTTTTCTTAGTTTCTGTTCTAAAGTTTTGTAAATAAGTAATTTTTCTCCTTCACTGATGGTCACTGATAGGCTGCACTGATGGGCATTGATAGGTGGCACTGATGGGCACTGTTAAGTGGGACTGATGGGCAGCACTGATGGTTGGCACTGATTAGCACTGATCAGCTGTGATTGGACACAGCTGTTCACCTGGTAAAAGGGGCTGTGATTGGCCCTTTCCTCAGTCATGTGATCAGCTGTGTCCGAAGGACACAGCGATCACAGATCGTGTGCAGTGAGTGCCCCAGGGGGAGCACGGGGGGTGTGGTTCGGGGATGACATCCATGGATGCCCTCCCAGAACTAGCCAACCACACTGTAGCCATCTTTTGGCTATAGTGTGGTCGGGAACTGGTTAAAGTGTAACTCCAATTTTGCTGAAAAAAAAATACTTGGGAGGTGAACTATAATCATGGCCAAATTTTGATTAAACATTTTTTTCAGGTTCAAGTGTTTTTCTTTTCTGAATAAATTGTTGCTTGCCATACCATGGTATTTCTAAAAGCAGCTTTTATTTGGGTAGGTCTACCTTCATTATAAACCAGCTGTGCAATCTTGCTTTTGTAATGAGAAAAGCTGCAGTGGGTATGGAGGCATGAATGAGCTTTAGGGCTCATTTACACTCGTGTTAGCCCTCTGAATACAAGCTCGTGGTAGATCACTCTTCACAGGGCGTTTGAGAGGTGGTGAGGAGGTGGTATGTCGACTTCTCACTACCCTTTGTAACTCCTCAAAGCCCACACCAATGGAGAATTGCAGAGTGAACCCAAAAACTTGAATGAGTCATACTTGGCTGGTGCTACTGCCCACTGAATGTGATAGGGGAGATTTTTATTGTTGCGCCATGATGCAAAGCATCATGGTTGTGACGTGTATATCTCCATAAGGCTGCCTTTGCAGCTTAGGGAGAGCATTTGGGGATATGTGTTAAAAATGCAGCTCAACTGGCTGTTTTTACCATCCCCAATTGCAAAGGAACCCTTAAGCCCACCATACATGGATCAAAAATCAGCTGGTTCAGCAGGGACTGGACAAATTTTGATCCATTTATGGTCAGGGAGGTTGTACATTATTTGATCTACCGATTGATCAGCTATAGCCTGTAAAGCTGATCATTGTATTCAGATGGTAGGAAAGTCTCTCTGCTGTCAGAATACAATAGCTCAAGGGGAACATAGGAACATACTTGTATGGGATGTACTGTTACTAATCCCTGGCCGTTTTACCATGTATATAAAAGATATATTACTCCGCAAAGAGTGTGGTTTTTATGTAAATATATATATATATATTATATATCATATATAGTTTGTTTTGTCATATACAGTCCCATGGGAGGTAACAATTGGTAAAATAGGGATGTTGGCAGCTTTAGCTTCACCTAAACGCATTACTCTCATTAATAGCTTAGTGGAGAGGATTCCCACATCTGCACACTTGATGGTTGACTGAAAAAAAAAATTAACTCATCTATTGGCTTCCTTAGAACATATCTCACTAATTTGAAACTCATGTTACAGGAGTTAATTGAACTTTGACTTGTAGTTCAGTGCATATTTCAGAGAAAAAAAACAATTAGTTTATAACACAACCATGACATGAGATACCTACAGGGCACTGTGCATGGATGTTGGATACAGACTTCCTCTAGATCATCATATTGCTTGATCATCATATGTGGCTTGATTTTATAATCGTGAGTGCATTATTATAAAAGTTTTATGGCTGTTTTTATCCAAATGGAGTACACTATGGATTGTTTATTCTCTTCTTTTTGAGCTGCATTCATGATTTATGTGTAGTGAACCATTTGGAGAAGAAATTTTTCACTTAAAAGAGACTATGAATGTCAGACAGTTTATGATTTAAAGTATATTAGAGGCAATTTTTTTGGAAACAAAATTACAAACATGTTTTACTTACAAGCTCTGTGCAATGGTTTTGCACAGAGCAGCCCCTATCCTCCTCTTCTTGGCTCCCCTGCTGGCGTTCCTGACTTCTCCCTTCTGCCGAGTGCCTCTAGAGCAAGTAGCTTGCTATGGGGGCACCCACGTAGGCTTGCTCTTGAGCCACCACTGCATGTCCATTTACACACAGAGCTATGGCTTGGCCCCACCTCCTCTCTCTCCTGGTGCTGTCAATCACAGCCAGTGAGCCAATGAGGAGACAGAGGGGGCAGGGCTGAGCATGCCTCAGCTCAGCCCTTTCCCCTCTATCTCCTCATTGGCTCATTTGCTGTGATTGACATTGGCACATTCACCATCTGGATTCGCTAGCGCTTTGAACCCCTCAGGGGGCATTCATCCACACCTGGATTTCTGTCTTCTTTGGTGGAAATGATTTGAAACTTTTTATTTATTTTAATTTATTTCAAATTGTTTATAGCCAGATTTAATCTGTACATTTGAAGTCTTCAAATACAAGCACGAGTTTCTTTCTATATTTTTCATGCTGGAATCAGTTGGAATATCATAGTTAAACAGGAATGTACATGTTAGAATAGCTTGTGATGCACACTAATATGGTGATATTTTGGCATATATATATTGTATATTGTGGCCAATCAGAAAAATTATAAAAGCCGGGTTTTAGTTTTTACAGAGCATTTTAGAAAAATCATCCTTGCCTTTACCAATGTATAGAATGACCCCATGAATAAATTCATAAAGACAAGTTTAACCACTTCCCTACCAGGCTAATTCTAACATCTCTTTCATACATGTAAAAATAAGTATTTTTTTGCTAAAAAAACTACTTAGAACCCCCAAACATTATATATTTTTAGCAGAGGCCCTAGAGAATAAAATGGTGGGTGTTGCAATTTTTTACAATACCACACTTTACATTTTTTTAATTATTTTATTATTTATTTTCTTTAAAACTTTTTTACACTTTTTTTTACACTTTTTTTAAAATTGTATTGCTTTCACAAAGGATGGACTATATCCCTTGTGAAAGCATAGGCTGTGGCAGGTCCTCTTTATGGAGAGATCAGGGGTCTATTAGACCCCAAATCTCTCTTCTGGCTCCTAACGCAGCTGATCAGACATAGATTGGTCTGATCGGCTGCTTTGATGGCCACTAATGGCCAGGTAAACAAAGAGCCAAAACTGGACAAAATCCTTGTCACGTCTGGTTTCTGAGGTCACAGAGAGTTGCCAGCAGAAGTGACCGAGTGGCTGTTCAGCCACTTAAATCACTTCTGCTGAAAAAGGAATCTTCAGATGAAAATTTTGATACTGGGATGATGCCTGCAGGTGCAGCTGTAGTCCTTAACTTTCCTTTTTTTGTATTGAGTGGAGAAGTCCACATTGGGTAGATTTCTTCCCACTTCCTGTTATGGTGAGAGGAGATCAGAGGAAAAATATAAGATGAAAAATCTCTTGGGGACAAAGACAGCAACAAAAGCATATTTTGCTAGTACAGGTAAAAAATATTAGAACTTTTGGCAGATTTTTAATGCTGTCTCTGCCTTCCTGTCCTGTTGGCCCCAGTTCCCCCCCATTTCTTGACCTGTTGTCACAGAGAGGTCAGTGAGACACACAGTGAGGGAAATCTCCCCCAATGAAATCAAAGAAATTTCTGCTGGAGATAGGCTTTTCATCCATTTTTATAGCGTGAACAACTTTCCATGTTATTCTATACATTAACCACTTTTTGCCTATAGGACATATATGACTTCTTTAGGTTAATGTGAGTATATCGGGCTAAAGTCTGCAGCTGCAGGCATCATCCCAGTACCAAAATTTTCAGCAGGTGATTCTCTGTTTTTTAGAAGCAATCTGTGTGGCTATACAGCCACTCAATCACTTTTACAGGCAAAGGAAGGGGGTCCCTCTGCTGCCTGGCTTTACCATCCGATCGAGGAGCCATCTAAAGATGTGGCTGTTTCAGATGTATTCTCTGTATGTACAGGCGTTACCCAAATGTACCCCCAAATCTCCCTCTCCCCCTCTTGAGCAGGTCTCAGCATTATTTTTTCATTTATCTTGTTGCTGTAGTGTGAGTAAAATTACATTACTCCCTTTATGTCATCACTAAGCTTTTTAAAATTCTTTTAGAGGCAGCTACTGGGAAGTCAGTTGCTCTGCAAATAGACATGCCCCCAGAACTACAGTTCCCAAAGTCTCTTTCCTTACATCCAGTGTGGATCAAACAGCAGCATCAGTTTGTTGAGAAAGAACTCAAATGTATTCAGGTGCCTTGGTACAGAGAGGGGTAGGGAATAAGCAGTTTTGTAGTCTACCAGGCAGGGCTGATAACGCTACAGTGCGGTCATCTAGTTCCTCCCAGAACCCCACCCCCGCACGCACCTGGGGCACACATTGGGCATGCTCTGTGACCCCTGTGTCCTTTGGACATAGGTGACTACAGACCAAGGAAAAGGATCAATCACAGTGATGTGTTCAATTACAGCTGATCACATGTAAACAGACTTGCCGGTTATCAGCACTCCTTTCCTCACACGCTGGGTCTGTATGAAGAAAGGAAACCTGATAACCGGCAAGACTGTCAGTACATGGTTTACACTGATAATTAGGGCACTGATTAGTGCCAATCACTGAAGCCTATCAGTGCCCATCAATGCTGCCTATCAATGCTGACTCATCAGTGCAGCCTCATTAGTGCCTCCTCATCAGTGCCCATTAGTGCCCGTCAGTGCAGTTTATCAGTGCCCATCAGTGCCCATCAGTGCCACCTCATCAGCGCAGCATCATCACTGCAGCATCATCAGTACCCATCAGTGCAGCCTCATCAGTGGCCATCAGTGAAGTAAAAAAATTACTTATTTGCAAAAACTTTATAACAGAAACTAAGAAACTAGAAAAACTTTATTTTTTTTTAATTCTGTCTTTTTTTGTTTGTTTGGCAAAAAAAACAGCGGTGATTAAATACCACCAAAATAAAGCTCTGTCTCTCTAAAAAAATGATACAAAATGTCATATGGGTAGAGTGGTGCATGACTGTGAAGAGGGAAGCTGAAAATTGTCCGGGACAGGAAGAGGATGGTGAAAGTGTCCAGTATTGAAATGGTTAAGCAAAAACACTGTGCGGTGAACTCAAGCAGCAGTTTAGGAACACATGAGTTTTCTGGCAGATCAAGAGGTATTTTTCTTTCTTGCAGCATTTGTAAAGGGAAAAACATAGGTATAGTATTTGTGCATGTAATGCAGAGATGCACTTTTTAATAACTTGCCTGATATATACATTAAGACCAGTAAAACAAGAATATGTTCTATGTAAATAGAGTGTACTGGTAGAGATGGTTTGCTTAGAGCAGGGGTCTCCAAACTATGGCCCTCCAGCTGTTGAAGTACTACAAGCCCCATCATGCCTCTGGGAGTCTTGCCTGTGGCTGCCAGAGTCTTGCAAGGCCTCATGGGACTTGCAGTTCCTCAACACCTGAAAGACCATAGTTTGGAGACCCCTGGCTTAGAGCACAAAGGTCTACAGGCTCCACTGATGGAAAACCAACCCTCTTGATAACTATGAATTTGTACCATAGAAAGCATCATGGAAGAAAGATACACAAGCCCAAGGATAACACTCAAACATTATGTAGAGCTTATTTCAAAAAGATCTCCAGGTGGTATTGCTGCAATCAATATTAATCAATCAATCATCCTCTGCATAGCTGAAAACAAGTGTCTAGTTGCTTATTTGAAGTTCATCAGATACATGAGGTGTATCACAGTAAATAGATTTAGCCTGTACAACACATTCTAGCTTTGTCCATCACAGGAATTTAAGCTCCTATAATTTTTTTTTTTCAGAAACCTCAGGAATAGCATCATTCCGAACACTGAAAGCCAGTGTTCATCTTATGTAAAGTGCTATGTATGTTAACACTATCTCCATTTATCCAAAGGTTTGTAGCACTCCACATGGTGCTTGCCTTGGATATGTTTATCATAAATTAATTGCTATTATAGTTTGGTATATTGACGATAACCTAACATTTTTACACATTTTTACACACTGCAGTCATTTTAATTAAATGTCAAGATGTTTAAATGAAATACTGTAGATATATTGAAGTTTACATTACATCACTCAGTTAGAGGACCTTCCTGATTTTGTGAGCCATCAGCCCTATTGTATGAATAGCTTCCATACAAAGAAATCAGTGTTATTGCAGTGCCACATCTAGCACCATGTGCAAATATGAACAAGTTACATTTAAATCAATTGTACATTTTTTTTGTTTGCATTTTCGTATTGTTCATATTCCTTTGAGGGTTCAGACGTACTTGACATTAAATGAAATCTTCTAATGGATTCACAAGAACTGTATAAGAAACACTGAAAACATATATATGTTAATCAATGTAAAAATGTAGAAAAAGGAAATAAAGATTTTTAAACATACTTATTTTATTTGCTTGCTTCAAATAGGCTGAAGAGTTACATGAGTGGTCATGCAATGTTGAGAGGTATACTTTCATGTATATTTTTGCTCACTACACTCCACTGAAACTGCTCTACTAAAACTAATGATCTACTAACTGCTAAAACCAATGGCCACTACTCCGTACTCTTACTACTTGACCTCTCTGCGGCTTTTGAATCGGTTGACCATCCCCTCCTCCTCACAAAACTCCACTCTCTTGGCCTCCGAGACTCTGCTCTCTCTTGGATCTCCTCCTACCTATCGCAGCGCTCCTTCAGTGTTACCTATAACTCTGTCTCCTCCTCTCTACTCCCTCTTTCTGTAGGGGTCCCTCAAGGATCTGTCCTTGGACCCCTTCTCTTCTCCATCTACACCTCCTCCCTTGGTCACTTGATAAACTCCCAAGGCTTTAAGTACCATCTCTATTCTGATGACACACAAATCTATCTTTCTACCCCTCACCCCTTCAGTCTCCTCTCGCATCACTAACCTACTAAGTGACATATCGGCATGGATGTCACTCTACTTCCTCAAACTCAATCTTTCCAAAACTGAGCTCTTAGTATTCCCTCCAGCCCGTGCCCCCTCCCCTGACTTCTCTATCAAGATCAATAATACAATCATCAGTCCCTCCCCTCATGCCAGGGTACTAGGTGTAATCCTAAACTCCCATCTGTTCGTTCAGCCCCAAATCCAATTACAGAATCATCCACCTTACTAACCGTTCTGTATCTGCAACATCTCTCTGCCAATCCCTCCACTGGCTTCCCGTTGCCCAATTCAAAACATTAACAATAACGTATAAAGCCATTTATAACACTGCCCCAAATTACATCACCAATCTTGTCTCTAAATATCACCCAAACCGTACTCTCTGCTCCTCGCAAGACCTCCTACTCTCTAGCTCCCTTGTCTCCTCCTCCCATGCTCATCTCCAGGACTTCTCCAGAGCTCCCCCCATCCTCTGGAACTCTCTACCCCAATTTATCAGACTATCGCCTACTCTGCTCACTTTTAGGCGATCTCTGAAAACCTATCTCTGTAGGGAAGCCTAACCTGCCCTCAGCTAATAATGGAATCTTCTACTCTTCCAACCAGGCCATCCCCCACAGTTACTACCTTTTGTGCCACTAGCCCCTCCCTCCTAGATTGTAAGCTCCAAGGAGCAGGGCCCTCAAATCCCTCTTGTATTGAACTGTATTGTTGCTGTATTGTCTCCCGTTATATTGTAAAGCGCTGAGCAAACTGTTGGCACTATATAAATCCTGTATAATAATAATAATAATATATTCAACTTTGTCTTGGATAGATCCCGGTGCATTTTGTATGAACAATACAAAACTGTTTGCCAATAGTTAACAGTTTAGATGAAAGTATATATAAACCAAAGAACAAAAACATAATGGGGTTGATTTACAAAAAAAGATGTAGTGCAAAATCTGGTGCTTGGAAACCAATCAGCTTCCAGGTTTTTTTTGTCAAACGTTAACTGAACAAGGTGAAGTTTGAAGCTGAATGGCTACCATACACAGCTGCACCAGATTTTGAACTCTCCAGTTTTAGTAAATGAACCCCAATGTATTGCAGCTTATCATTTCTTAGAAGTGGTGGCTGCATTTGTTTTACCTATTCAGCTTAAATCCTAAGTGCAATCAAAGTAAAAAACACAAAAATTAGCACAAGGGACATTTCTTACAGTCAGTATGGTGTGCCTCTAGTGCTGATGTCCCTGCTTTTAGTAGAAATTATTCTCCATTAATGCCCACCATACCGAACGATTATGGCCGGGGTGGGGGGTGCAAGGTTAAGGCAGTTAAACCAAGATTGCCGGACTTCTGTTTCTGTCCTGTTCTGTCATTCATAGAACCAGTTCTACAGCTTATGTGAATGAAACATGATCTTTGAATGGAAGGGCCAACCCTTTCAATGATACTCTCATCCTTCATTCATAGATCCTGTTCAATTCATAGAAGCTGTAGTTCCCCAAAAATTGTACAAGATAGCTATGGACTGCAGTTTTGCTCCTGTTAAAGGTTTAAATGTTAAAATGTAGGTATGTACTAAATACATTTGAAATCTATTACTTTTATCACTGCAGGAACACTGAAAGTAACTCCAGTTTTTTGAAAAACAACAATCCTACCTGAGGTATTGTAGATGTTCCAGGAATTGTAACAAACATTGTAGCAGACTCCTACCTTATGTTGCTCTAAAGAAATAGCTGCATGCTACATCACATCCTTTAGATACTTGTTCTGAATTGGAAGGTCTGCGTCCACCTGGTGAACTCTCAGTGTTCTAATCCCTTTAGAAGTAGTCTTGGAGTATCTCACCAAAATTTTAATTCTTATTGCATGGAATGCTTAAAGTACCTCAATGCAGACTTCTGGAAAAATCAGCGAGACAGTCACACAAGCAGGAAATACTGTTTCTAGGGGACTTGTATCTACCAACGGTGTACAGAATGCTTCCAAAAATATTGCATTGAATTTTACAGAAAAATTACAGTACTGCAAATTGAAATGGAAAGGTAATTTTAATAGCAATAAAGTACAACATTGGCTGTGTAGCAATTGTATATACTAGATTATTATCTTTGTTTGCTATATTTTTTTCACAAAAGTGCAGTTACCCATTAAGATGGATTGAAAACCCTTCGCAGGCAACACGTGGGGTCTGCTGTAAACTTGATGAATGCTCATGGAGTCATCGTTGTTGTTCCTCTTCCCCTTCCCTCCCTTCCACCCCCATCTGACCCCAATCCAAACTTCCCCCTATTTCTTTAATGCACTTGGGAGACGTTACTCTGACTGGCTGGGACAATAATGTCACCTGTTGTCAACTCTTATGTACCTGTTTCGGCTAGAAAAGTATAGACATTTGTAATGTGATCCTCATCCATTTTTTTTTTCTATGTCCTACTGCCACTTCAATGTCCAATGTACATTAACAAAGACTCCCTGTTTGTGTCATTATGGTTTTTTGTTAATAAAATGTTTGAACAAGATGGATTGAAAACCAAATTAAAGGCAGCTTTCATACTTACCTTTCCTCCAACAATCCTATCCTGTGCCAGTGCTGACATCTTCTCCTGTGTGTCAGTTTTTAGCCATCTTCACTGGGCTGTACAAGATGACATCATGCATGTGCAGAAGGCCATCAATCCAGGGGATTAGACCGGCCGCTGTAAACTGAGCTGCGCATGCACAGCTCAGTTTACATGCAGGGGAATGCTTATTTTAAAAAAAGACATTACATTTCTCTTCTGCAACAAATTCCTGCCTGCTTCCAATGTACAACAGCAGAACTTTAGTTCTGCTTTAAGAGCGATGAGAAAGAAAAGCTAAGATAACATACGCCCAGTACGGAACTGGAAAATTGGTAAATACATAGCCAAGTCATATATATCAGCTGTTTTGCTTGCCAAACGATTTGTAACTCTGTTTAGTCATTCTTGTGATGCAGCCACCCCCCTGCCAAGTCATACAGTGTAATATCTTTATGCATTCTTCATAAAGTTAAATAAATGAAAAATCCAACAGGGAAAGTGAAATCCTTGCATGAAAGATGCAGAAGATACATTTATAAATTCTTACCTGCAGGGCAGAGCTGAAAATATCAAGTGCAGAGATCTCTTCTCTCAGAGATCATCATATATGTATGTACTGTATGTGTGTATGTCTGAATTACATACTCATGATGCATGTATGTATGAAGCCCATGACTGTCTTATATAGAAGATTTTCAAGGCTTCTGAGAAAAACCTACTACTTGCATGAGTTTACAATCCCCAAAAATAATATTTTATTCACCAAGCAAGAAATAATAAGAATACTATAAAGGAAAAAAACATTCAGAATATATTTTAAAAAGTAATTTCTCAGTTATCCTCAGTATGTGCAGTCATGCACAGGGCCCACCTAGTGTTTGCCTGGCACAAAAGGGGAGAAATCTTAAGTATAAATTCCCTTTTTAGTAACTTTTGCATTTAACTTGTATTTAGTATTACAGCTTGCCCTCCTTAGTGCAGCTTCCCCAATCTGACAATCTTTACTTTGCTGCCCTATTCAAAGGTGACACAGTTTCAACCTACTTACTGCGCTAAGTGAACAACCGTTATTCCTTTAAATTAACCCCATTGTGTGAGGTCAGGCAGCTGGTATAGCAGCAACTGTCAGACCTCATGTGAATTCTGTCCTCTGACTGAAGCTGAAGATTCAGGGGAAATAACACTCAATAAGGAGAAAATATAAACCAGGTATAAGTAAGTCAGGACAGCCATAGTAATTTAAAGCTGAACTCCAAGAAATCTGAAAATTATTTCTTTCTGTGGGGCTATTCTCACACTTGGAAGGTTAACTGCTTGGTTAATTTAGTGAACAGAAAAATAATGTTACTTACTTGATCCTCCGCTCCCCCATGAGGACCGTTCCTCGATGTCCTCATGTCCAATGCCGGATTATGAAAACTGCAACAGTCTTGATGATATTGGGACCTTAGACACCAAAAAGAAGAGGTTACATGGACTGGTCTAGTAATGCAGAGCAGACTACAGGAATTGAGTATTTGACAAGTAATTTGACATTTCCATGTCCCCTAGACCTATATGAGCAGTTAGAGGTGTATTAGTTTCACGGTCTATGTACCTTTCTTAGATCAAGAGACCCCCCTTTTAAGGGCTACCTAGTGGTGTATCATCCTTGTGGGATCCCCCTGCTGACTTGCTGAAACGAGGTTGCTCCATGCGTTATCAACATCTATCCCAACACACTTTCTGTTTTGTAGCTGATACCTCAAGGTATTTATGGATTTATATAACCAACAACTAATTACATTACACTATGTCATATCATGTTATACTTAAATTCAACCATTCTTTTATGTAGTAACTCCTGAAGAAGCGATACTCTCACAAAACATGTTGAGTAACTATGGAGTGATTACTAATACTGACATCTGATCTATGTCTTTTGATACCCTTACCAGGATACAACATTTTTGTATCAATTTTAACTATTATTGATGAGTTTTGTAATCTGCATAGAATGCTCCACCCCCTCTTGGTGGTCTTGCATTCTTAGCGGAACAATCTGTATGTATTGTTATGTGATGGTCTACATTCAAATAATAAGGTGATTTTAAAGATATCTTTGTTGCAGTGCCTCTAAAGTCCACAATTGGCCTTTATCATTTTTCTTTGGTTCAATTTATTAATCCTTGTGGGACGTGGCACATAGGAGCCTGTTATATGCCCTTACAGTCTATCACTCTGTGTTGGGTTATTTTCTATGTCATTACCTATATGAGCAGTTAATCCTTGCAGTGCGGATACAGCCCCATTGAAAGAGAAAGTTTCTTCGAGTTAAGCTTTAGCCACTTTAGCTCCAGGCCATTTCTGGCACTTTTTTGATATGGGGCATTTAGACACCGGAGAGAAGAGGTTACAAGGATTGGTCTAGTAGTGCAGAGTAGCCTACAGGAATTGAGGATTTGGCAAGTAATTTGATGTTTCCATGCCCCCTAGACCTATATGAGGAGTTAAACCTTGCAGTGCAGGTATAGTCCCATTGCAAGAGAAAAATGTTTTGGAGTTAAAGTGCAGTTCCAGTTGATTAAAACATAATATACTTTTTAAAATTTACTTTTACTATTCACAGGTGGCAGTGTACAGCCTTTACAGGTTACCACTTTAGATTTACAGAGCAGGTCTGGTGCTAGACTTACTGCCCATGATCTGACGATTGTGGTGATACCTTACATGTATAGGCCGATCACTGTTTGCATGCGTGCAGGACCGCCGCATGAGTTCTTCCTTGCACGCGAGCATGGGGGGTCACTTCTGCTGACACATTTTTGATGCATTACGGTGCATTTTTTATGAGTTTCTGTGCATTTTCCCTTCTTTCTTTTCCGCATCTCAATTAAGGACATATGTGTTCTAGTGCATTTTTTATGCATTTTGTTCCAGATACGTCCCATGCAGAACATACGCAACATGTTCTCCTTTTGTTGACTGCAATGGAACGCCCTGCATTGGTGTGAACTAGGGCCACTGGAGTCCATGTTAAACACTGTCCATGAGTTTTTGATGCAGAATAAAAATGCGCTGGACTAAATCTGATGTGAACCAGCTCTAAGAGTGAATATTCAAATGTTTGAGTGTTCAGCTCAATGTTCAGCTCTAAGAGTGAATATTCATAGCAGAGCCATACAAAGCAGTGTGCTTACAGTTGAAAGCAAACACACAGCTTACTGTGAAACAGCACAGTTTAATAGCCCCTAATGTTAACCCCTGCATGCCCAGTGCCATTAGTACAGTGTCAGTGCTGTTTTATTAGCAGTGATCACTGTATTGGTGTCACTGGGGATGTCAGTGATCACTGTATTGGTGTCACTGGGGATGTCAGTGACACCAAGTCAGGTCCCCTCAGTAGCAGAATGCCTGCCGCAGTCCCGCTATAAGTCGCTGATCACCACCATTACTAGTAAAAAAAAAAAGAAATTCCAGTGTATTTATACCGCCATTTGTAAATGCTATAACTTTCACATAAGCCAAATAGTTTCCACATATTGGGATTTGTTTTTAGCAAACACATATAGCAGAATACATTTTGGCCTAAATTTATGATGAAATTTGATTTTTTTAAATTTTTTTACTGGACATGTTTAATAGCAAAAAGTCAAAAATATTGTTTTTTTTCCTCAAAATTGTCAGACTTTTTTTTATAGCGCAAATAAAAAACGCACAGGCGATCAAATACCACCAAAAGAAAGCTCTGTTCATGGGAAAAAAAGAACGTAAATTTAATTTAGGTGCAGCACTGCATGACTGCGCAATTGTCAGTCAAAGTAACGCAGTGCAGTAATGCAAAAAATGGCCTGGTCAGGAAGGGGAGTAAATCCTCTGGAGGCCAAGTGGTCACCACCACTTGCTTTGTTTACAGTTTGCTGTCAGCAAGGAATCCCACTGATAGCAGATGATTCATGGTTGTTAAGGATGCGACATCCGCCTGCTCCTTAACAACTAGCTATTATTCACAATGAATTAGAATGTTATCAAATGAATTTGAAAATATGACGAAAAATGCAATTGTCCATTCAGAAATTCAGATACATCCGAATCTTCGAAAATGAAATTTTAGTTTAAAAAATGAAACAAATTGCAGATGTCTAATGAGTGATAGAATTCACAGCCGTTGACAAGCACTCCTTTACACAGGGGAGCCAGAGCTGATTGATCATGGTACTGGAGTGAATTATAAAGAGGTATGTACACAGATCCTTTTTATGCAAGGTATGCAGGATAGGTAGGAGGAACTGGGAGGGAAGGTCTTTAAGAATAGTTAGTGTTAGGCTTTTCTCACACTTTAAAGTCAAGCATTGAAAACTGTTGAACTCTCATTTCCCCTTCTACTGGGGGTACATATGTTATATTGTACAGTATGCTATATTCACAATTTTCATATTTTATCCAACTCCCTTCATTACATCATTCTGGATAACACGACAAACTACATAGAGTGGAACAGGTACATGGGATACTCCATAATATCAGCCAAAAGTGGTTTCTTGGTTCAGAACTGATTATCAGTGACACTTTGAGGAGAAGGAGCGAAGATTAAAATAATACATAGTATATGAAGATTAGAGGTATAGGAACTCTATAAAAACTAGTTCTAGAATTAGTATAGTTGGTTGTAGATCAGTGAATAGGAAAAATCTGCTCTGTTGGCAGTAGGCCTAGTCTACGACCATTAGCCTATTCTCATGGTTTGTACCAGCCATCTGTTCTTTGTTTACTTTGTTTTTTTTCAGGAGCAGCAGAGTTTTGTGCCATGTTAGCCATAAAAAAAAACTGTTTGGAGTTTAAGTGATAATGGCTAGCTCAAAATGTTGATGTCAACTAGAAAATCTAACACAACAGTATCATTTAAATCCCAAGCAGTTTTTTTTTAATTAAAGTTCTTTAACAAGGAACATACATTCCACATTAATAATTATGCTACCAACATTTCTGTGTGCTGTACATTTTGTCCAGCATTGTTCCTGTTTCTTCTTGCTGGAGGCTGACATTTTGCTGAAGCCCAGAGCCCCTGAGAAGCAGTAAATCTTAAGGCTGTCAGCAGATAGGTCTCTAAAAATTGAGCACAGTGGCTAGAACTAGAGAACAATTAAGTATGCGCAGAACAGAGTGGGATGGTGAATTACTGGATTTTAAACAGTATAGCTACTTACAGTATGTTTAATGTTTTACACCCGCAAAAGAGGCCAGCATAAGGTGATTTAGCAAGACATAATTTTCCAACTAAAGTTCTACTTTAAATAAGAGCCTATTCGCTCTGTTAACCTCCCTGGCGGTATGATTATTTCAGATTTTTGGTGCTGAAAGGGGTACCATTTTTTTGCATGGAAATATGTATTTTTTTTATTGTAGGCTGTAATTTTTAGGAAAAACTCACTGAAATCTGTCCGAACAAGAGTCTAGTAAACATCCCGGGTATGATAAAATTTGAAACACAAAATCATAAATTATAATTTAATAAATAATCATAAAAATAATATAAAAATAATAAAAAATTTAATTCAATAATATAATCAAACCAAAAACACTGAAATGTGAAATATAGCGCCAAGTTCGCACATTGCTGAGCTCAGTCGCAAAATCGTTTTCAGTGTCTGATGACGAATTTCCCCCACGAATCATTATCACTCAATTCTGCAAGTGGTTCTGATTTACTATCGCTGTTCTCTAGCTGATCTAAACCGCTTTTGACCTAAAGGGACACTTTTTGGACGCCATGGACATTTCTCAGTTTCCAGGCAGAAAGAACAGACAAAATGCAGGCAGGGCGCAGGACAAAGCACTCGGGACAATATGTATGTGAAATTGGTTGAGACAGCAATGTTTTACTATGTAAAATGTAAAAAAAAAAAAAATGACATTTTTTAAAATTTTTAAATTTCCCGCCGCCGCCATCGGCGGCGCCCGTACGTCCCGACGTCACAGGGACAGGACACAGAAGCCGGATGCCGGCATCGGCCGGAGGAGATGGCCGGGGACGCTGCAGGGGACACATCGTGGGAGCGCAGGGTAAGGTAAGTGAAGAACACATGCCGGAGCAGTGCCGCATGGTATTCCCGAGTGTAGCTCGGGGTTACCGCTTTTGGTACTGAAATGTTACCCCAAGCTACACTCGGGAATACCGCCAGGGGGGTTAAGGAAATCTGTCCAGTACAATAGCCATAGGGGCAGCATGAACTGAGCAAGGTCTTAAGCTTGTGTGTCCTCATCTACAATATAGCCTAACTTTGCTTTTTTTTTTTAAATTCCAGCTCCCCTATGTACCAATATACCATTAATGTACCTCAGTTGCAGAAAAAGTAAAAGCTTTTTTTATTCTGAGAACCAGGTCTTACCTTAGCCCTTGCTGTATTTCTTAGAAAGCTTCATCACTTCCTAAATATAGATTTAGGACAGAGAAGCCAGTAAAACAAAGGAAGTAATTTACCAGCTGACCTCATTAGCACACACATCCTGCAGTGACCTCAATGAAACCCACAACCTTCACTCATCAACTATTTTTTCACAGCATTCCCTGCATCTCTCCATGCGTCCAGGGACCTGGCTTCCCTAGGGTCCCTTCAGACAGGCTCAGACCACATGCTAAACTCCATCAGGCTGCATGCAGCCCACAGGACACCCCTGATGTAGTACAAGGGTCTGCCTGAGTGGATACAGAGTGATTGGATAGATGGTGTGTCCTCCTATGATATAGTTGTGGTAAATCTAAAGGAGATCGTACAGAGATTGTACAATCAGATTGTATAGTGTATGGCCACATTTATACACCTAAAATTGAATAATGGATAAAGCGAGCGCTCAGAAAAACCAGCTGCTGGAACACTTCAAGGTATCACTAAACCTCATAATAGAGACAATATAAACATATAGTGCAGCGCTGAAAGTGTAATAAATGAAATATATAAAATATATATAAAATATAAAATATAAAGTCTTTCTCGTGACAATAAAGTCAAATATGTGCAGGTCTTCTCCTCATTAGGTGACTGGAAAATAACAAGATTGCGCACTCACCGACCGCACATTTAAAATGCGCCTGTGTATGATATATTCCAAAAGACCAGCCAGGTATACAGCTCCAGAGACCACACGGATCCTCCCTCTCCAACACTCTCATCCGCCTTGGGTGTAGCAATATCTCCAGATCCAAAGGTAGAAAGACAGAGATCCCCCTTTTTGGTTCCAGACACCCCAAGAATGGAAGATGTGTATCTGCACTCTCCAGCAGGAGAGTCAAAGAAAAAAGGGGAACGCCAATAGTGTGGTACTTTTTTGCCTGTCAAGTTGCTTTTCCTGACATTATCTGCAGATAGAAATTTGATTGAAGTTGGTTCTCTCAGAATCTTGTGCAATTCTGCAGAATTGCACAAGATTCTGAGAGAACCAACTTCAATCAAATTTCTATCTGCAGATAATGTCAGGAAAAGCAACTTGACAGGCAAAAAAGTACCACACTATTGGCGTTCCCCTTTTTTCTTTGACTCTCCTGCTGGAGAGTGCAGATACACATCTTCCATTCTTGGGGTGTCTGGAACCAAAAAGGGGGATCTCTGTCTTTCTACCTTTGGATCTGGAGATATTGCTACACCCAAGGCGGATGAGAGTGTTGGAGAGGGAGGATCCGTGTGGTCTCTGGAGCTGTATACCTGGCTGGTCTTTTGGAATATATCATACACAGGCGCATTTTAAATGTGCGGTCGGTGAGTGCGCAATCTTGTTATTTTCCAGTCACCTAATGAGGAGAAGACCTGCACATATTTGACTTTATTGTCACGAGAAAGACTTTATATTTTATATTTTATATATATTTTATATATTTCATTTATTACACTTTCAGCGCTGCACTATATGTTTATACACCTAAAATTACCTAGTTGCATTTTCAGTGTTTTTAATTGTTAACAGCATGCCAAACACAGAAGCAAACACACATTTTGCAAAAATGAAAAAACGAGTGACAAACACACCTAAACGAGCATTAAAAAGTGTGCAACACTTAGCATGCCAAAATGTCCCATGAGCTACTTTGCCACATGTAGCACAGTCCATCGAAATTAATGTGTGTCCCTGAAAAAACAAGCCAAAAAACATGTGCCCCTACTAGGTCCTCTGTAGGTTGGTAATTTGTATTTCCATCATACAATGGGGCATCCCTACGTTCCTAACACATTACCCAATCCATATCAGTATAGATATCCAGCATGATATTTTTCCTCATTGAGGTCTAATGTGTTTTCAAAGTGTTCCTTTAATTTTTTTTGAGCAGTGTATAAGCAGGTACAATATGGCACCACTGGTTTTAACCTTTATCCTATTAGTATTTTCATCTGGACCATAGATAAACTGACACCTGCCTCCCAAAGTGCAGTTCTTGGACCCAAGCAGTTTATCATTAAGTCCAAGCACTGCTGCATGGGCGGCCTGTCTGTGATAAAGTTTTTATGTGCATAGGCAATGCTATGTAATGTTAAAGAGGACAAAAGTTGTATTTTGCAATGTTCGTATTGTTTCTCAAATGGAGGCCCAAGAACTCCTTTGTTGCTAATTTTTATGCCTTCCATTCTATTAATCATGATGACTCCTTGTAAAGGCAACCCATTTCCAAAGCAGCTTGAGCGGCCTACTTCTGTTAGCTAAGAGGTTAATTGAGTCTCAGTAATATATTTAGTAATCTAAGCCCTTAGAAAGAAGGTCAAAGAAATGTCTAGCTACATGAACTGCCCACCTACAAAAGTAATTGAGGGTTATTTACTAATGTTGGAGAGTACAGAATCTGGTGCAGCTCTGCATAGAAACCAATCAGCGTCCAGGTAATATTGCCAATGCTTAATTGAACAAACTGCAGTTAGAAGCTGATTGGCTACCATCCAGATTCTGAGTGCTCCAGTTTTTAGTAAATCTCCCCCATCGGCTGCTCATAGACATGATCTGACTTCAGTCAGGGCCTTCAGTGCTTCAGAGCTTGTAAGGTCAGCTCTGTCAACTGTTCATGTGTATATCAATAGATTGGGAGAGGTGATTGACACAGAAGGCAATACCAGTGTGCCTTAAAATGACACTAAGCAATATTTTTTTTCTAAAAAAAAATCCATACTAAAAGTTAAAGTCCACTGTTCGCTAACATCACAGAGTTGGTCCAGGTTCTGCAAGGATCCCAACAATAATGTCAGGCTATGCCCAAATGCCTGAACCAGCTGTTCCTGCCCCCTCTACAGTCCAGAGCTCCAGTGAATGCTGGAGGAGGAGAGCAGAGAGTGGTGACTGACAGTCACCACTCTGCTCAGAACGGACCCAAGAACTGAGCAATCAATGGTCTTTGGTTGCTCAGTACTTGGTGTAGAGGCGGTGGGGGATTGATCAGATTGATACCACCCAAAACGCACTCTCCGCTCCTCACAAGACCTCCTTCTCTCTAGCTCCCAGGTCTTCTCCTCCCATGTCCACCTCCAGGACTTCTCCAGGGCATCACCCATCCTCTGTAACTCCCTACCCCAATCCATCAGACTATCACCTACTCTCCTCTCCTTTAGGTCACCCTGAAAACCCACCTCTTCAGGGAAGCCTACCCCTCCCCCTGCTAATTGCCGATCTCCCCCACTCTTCCTACCACTCCATCCCCCACAGCTTTTCCTCCTGTACCACTATCCCCCACCTCCTAGATTGTAAGCTCCAAGGAGCAGGGCCCTCGAACCCCTCGTGTATCACATTGTATTGTTATTGTACTGTCTCGTGTATTGTCTCCCATTGTAATGTACAGCGCTGAGCGAACCATTGGCGCTTTATAAATACTGTATAAAAATAAGAATGAGTACCGTATTTTCCGGTGTATAAGACGACTTTTTACCCCTTGAAAATCTTCTCAAAAGTCGGGGGTCGTCTTATAGGCCGGTATACGGCATACTGACACTTTTTAGGGGGGCGGCGCGGTGCCGCCGCCGCCCCCCCTTCCAACGGAAGGGACACTAAGTACAGGGGTGGGCAGGGGCTGCTGTTTCTTACCTGGCTCCGGTCCCACGGCAATCCGTTCCAGGAAGCGCAGCTGCTCCTTCAGTTCGGCCACTGGATGTTTGCGCGGCTGCTCGGCTCCGCCTCCTCACCGGTGATTGGCAGGTGAACTGTAGCTCAGGAAAGGCACACAGGCGGCCAATCACTGGTGAGGGGGCGGAGCCGAGCGGCCCCACGAAAATCGAGTGAAGGAGCAGCCGGTAAGTGTGCAGTGTAGAGCTGCTGCAACCACATATGATGGCTGCAGCAGCACCACACTAGAACATCGGTCAGCAAGTGTAATTGGTGTCAGTGGGAGGAATAGTGCCCCATCATTGGTGTCACTGATACTAATGATGGGGCATTATTCCTCCCACTGACACCTATGATGGGGCACTATTCCTCCCCCCCACTGACACCAACGATGGGGCACTATTCCTCCCCCCCACTGACACCAATGATGGGGCACTATTCCACCCCCCACTGACACCAATGATGGGGCACTATTCCACCCCCCCCCCCACTGACACCAAATGGGACACTATTCCTTCCACTGACACCAATGTTGGGGCACTATTCCTCCCACTGACACCAATGATAGGGCACTATTCCCCCCACTGATACTAATGATGGGGCACTATTCCTGCCACTGACACCAATGATGGGGCACTATTCCCCCCACTGATACTAATGATGGGGCACTATTCCTGCCACTGATACCAATGATGGGGCACAATTCCCCCCACTGACACCAAAGATGGGGCACTATTCCTCCCACTGATACTAATGATGGGGCACTATTCCTGCCACTGACACCAATGATGGGGCACTATTCCCCCCACTGATACTAATGATGGGGCACTATTCCTGCCACTGATACCAATGATGGGGCACAATTCCCCCGACTGACACCAAAGATGGGGCACTATTCCTCCCACTGATACTAATGATAGGGCACTATTCCTGCCACTGATACCAATGATGGGGCACAATTCCTCTCACTGACACCAATGATGGGGTGCTATTCCTCCCACTGACACCAATGATGGGGTGCTATTCCTCCCACTGACACCAATGATGGGGCACTATTCCTCCCACTAATACCAATGATGGGGCACTATTCCTCCCACTAATACCAATGATGGGGCACTCTTCCTCCCACTAATACAATGATGGGGCACTATTCCTCCCACTGACACCAATGATGGGGCACTATTCCTGCCACTGACACCGATGATGGGGCACTATTCCTCCCACTGACACTGATGATGGGGCACTATTCCTCCCACTGGTGTACATTGGAAGAGGGGTAGTCTTATACGGCGAGTTTAGCCCAAACACTACATTTTAGCAGGAAAAGTAGGGGGTCGTCTTATACGCCCAGTCGTCTTATACGCCGGAAAATATGGTAAGTGAGTATGATTGTTTATTTTTTTCTACTTCCACACTTCTCTTTTAATGACCTCTATTTTCATAGAATTCTTTCTTACTGTGTTTTTCTGCTCCTTGTAATGCTGTCTGTGAGCACCAAAACCTCTCCTTCTCTCCCTCATTTCCTTTTGTTTGGATCGAGTAGTGCATATTGGCTGAAGTCATGTGCATTGGTCTATGCACACAAATCCCATAGTCCATAGTCCCTAGTCCATCTCAGGAATGAGCAAGAGCAGATGGCTATGTTCCTACATACAGTGGGACCATGGAGAATGAACATCCACCCTCTAACAGGAAGATGGAGCACAGCACCAAAAAAAAAAAGGGAATTTAGAGATTTGGAGGAGGAGGCTGAGATGATTGAGATTAATATGAATAGAGGGTACATTGTTGATTTAAAATGCATTCTTTTTTTTAAACCAGGGTTTAGTGTTACTTTAACTTAAAATAGAACATAGTAAAAGGGACTGTTTTTGACCTCGCATGTCTCTTTTGAAAGCAGCAGGACTCTAGTGTCTACCTGCAACCACAGTCATGAGATTATTGCCTGATCAGGCTGTTTGCAGTCACTTGTATGTTTATTTTAATGCCCCTTGGCTGATGCTTTTCATGTGAAATAATACTGTGGACCATTTAGTACTCCTTGCCTTTTCTCAGACTTGAACCCAATCTTAATTTCAAGTTCAAACTTTCTCCCTATACACATATTATATTTTTCAGTGATTGCAAAACCTTTTTTTTTTTTTTTTTTTTTTTAGCCCTGAACTGGTATTGCACTTCCTCCATCACATTTCATGTGAGAATGTATTCTATATCAGTAATTTCCCTGTGATAAAATTGCATTGAGAAATAGCTGTTAAACCATATACACTTATACAGAATCCATTTGCAGAATGGATTCATTTATTATAAATGTTTAAACACCATTCTACCTATTGCATTATCAGAGTACTTAACTAGAACTTTGTTAAACGAATCTACAAAGCCAGTTTAGTAGAACTGTTCATTATACAGCATTACAGTGACTTACCAATGCAGAGAATGATACCTGACTGTGACACTCTTCATGCTAAAATAATGTTTCAGCCGATATGCAGTATACCAACTGAAACACTCTGCATATTTACAAAAAAAAAATTTAAAACGTTCAGTTATTCTTCTTTTTCCTTGATAATTTTGCCTTTTTTCCTCCTTTTTCAGGCATGAATTGCTCTTCTGGGACTGCAGGGGGCACTGTTGTATTATAATAAAAAAAATTGTATAGAATGGGGAAAAAGTAAAAGTGAACAAAGCTAAAAAGCATAACATTTGGTCAGGAAGAATATCTTTTTGTTAAACAGAGCAGTCCTTGGCTCCCCTGATGCAACATGTTTTACATTATGAATTGCAAAATAGCCTATAAAAAACTACCAAAGGTTCAAAATTATTGCCCTTGCATTTTCTTGCATAGAACGTATGCTTAATTACCGTTCAGTACCCAATTACACTGTGCATCTTTAAATTAGCAAAATATTGGGGACTTGATTTTATGCAAAACTGTATACCTTTGGAGGATTGTGTGGAAATGTATTCAGCTGATCTACTTTAAGTGAACAAATATGCTTTTTTGTATGAAAGGTGCATTGCCAATTCTTCTGCCATCCTTCTGTTTAAAACATTAGGAGCACATTTAAATGGTTCAGTAGTGGATCAGTACTGTGTGTTATGCTACTGCCTGTATTCAGATATTGAATCTGATTTGTGTAATGATTTAATCCACCTGTGCTGGATCTGTGACAAGTAAATCTCTTTTTGACGCAGTTTCTATCTTTGCCAGTGTTAGAATGCTATTCCCTTATCTACAGGTGTCTTGTTTGATGTTCATAGTTGCAATCTTTTGATATGCATTAGTAATAACCAGCATAGGCGCAAAGCAGACCACCTGTAGCGGACACAAAGATATATAAAAGTTTTCTGTAGAAAAACTGCATTGTGTGCTTTGTTTAACTCAGCGGTAAATTACGATGTCTACTCTTCCCTATGTATGGTTACATTTAATTCTGTAGCCTAAGAGCTTCAGCTTTACTTTTCATTGTTGCTTTACAGCTTGAGAAAGTCTGTTAAGTGCAAGGCACTTGCAACATTTATATGAGTAGGGTATACTATAGGAGTTAAACACAGTATTAGAAATATAATCCATTGACTGTTTTATAGAAATCTGATGTCTTAGGCACAAATACTCTTAACAGCAGTATTCAACAAAAGCATGAAACCCTAGAAAACAAGAAAAGATATAAAGCTGTGTTAAGCCTATGACTAGCTTAGTTAGGTGGACTGGACGATGGAAGAACTAAAGACAAAACTTGTTTGATTTATTTTGATTAAAGTAAGAGAGGGTTTTGTCACCAGGGTTTCCAAAACCTTTGTCCCTATTGAAAATTTTACCCTCTATTTCTGTTTTGGGGACAGCTCAAAATTTAGGGCTTTCCTTTCACTTTTACTATTGCTGATAGAGCAGGGGGATTTTCTCAGTGGGGATACAGACAACAATCAAAATCCAACTGAAGTTGTAATTACTCTTCACTCTCTCAAAAACCAAAGAAATGCCCTTTATTGACTTTAATATTGCTAGGACTGGCTAGAATTTCTCTCATGTAGGCCCTTGGCAATGTTCTCCATAAGGTTTCTCCAGACATTATGTGTTCACCCCCACCACTGTTTCTCATACTTTCCACCTCTGACCCACCTAACTAGCCAGGCAGTAGCAAATATAGGGTAGCACAAGAAGGGGGGGAAGAATGATCCTATGATCCATTTTTAGTGTCCTCACAGCTCTGATGAACATTTTGAGAAACTCTAGGTCTCAAGAAAACGCAGAGCTCCTGAGAACAAGGTGGATGATAAAGGGTTTTCCAGACACTGGGTGTTCACCCACACCACTGTTTCACGTACTTTCCACCTCTGACCCACCTATCCATCCAGCCAGTGCTCTTGAGAAAAGGTGAATAGCAGATCTGTTGTGCTTTCTTGACACCTGCATCTGACTTCAGCATACAAATACTGTATATTTCAGATTCATAAGTTTTATATTTAAGATCTGTTTAACCTCCTTAAATCTGGCCCTTGTAATTAAGCAACTCCCCTAGTAGGCCAGGAGGATCGGTCTAAATGTCCTTGTTAGGGGAGGGAGTCGGTGCCACTGATCACCAATGACTTTTGGTTTATTTTGGGAGTGCTTAAAGTGATTGGTGTTTATCCATGACATCCAGCCATTGCACACAATTATTATCTTACAGGGGACTATATATAATAACAGATACTTGCACTTGGCATCAATTAACCACTTGCTGCCCAGCCACTGGGCGGCACTGGCAGGTAAAACCACGTTTTAAAACGTGTGTTTTGTAAACAAATAGGGGGCGCGCGGGAGGTGCGCCGCCGCCCTATCTGTCCCGCCGATCACCGCCACGGATGTCAGTCGCCGGGTCACAGCCGGTCCTTAGCGGCTGTTTCCCGGCGATCGGCAGTAAACAGTGACAGAGAGCACAGCTGCAGTAGCTGTGCTGTCTGTCACTTCCTTGTCAGCTCGAGGACAAGCTGATCAAGACAGAAGAGTTTCTCTCTCTCAATCAGCGGTGTCCTGTGCAGCACACCCCCCCGCCCCCTAGTAAAACACTCCCCCTCACTCAGATAACCCTTCCCTGCAAAATAAAGTTAACCCCTTCCTCCCCAGTGCCATTAGTACAGTGTCAGTGTTTTTCTTTTTGCACTGATCACTGTATTAGTGTTTTTGGGGATGTCAGTGACCCCAAGTCAGTACCCCCCAATGTCAGAATGTCCGCCGCAGTCCCGCAGTCCCGCCATAAGTCGCTGCCATAAGTCACTGATCGCCGCCATAATTCACTGATCGCCGCCATTATTAGTATAAAAAAACCCCTAAAAATCCAAGTATCTTTCCCACCATTTGTAAACGCTATAACTTTCACGTAAACCAATTAATTTACACGTATTGTTTTTTTTTTTTTAGCAAAGACATGTCGCAGAATGCATTTTGGCAGAAATTTATGACTAAATTTGATTTTTGCATTTTTTTTACTGGACATGTTTTATAGCAAAAAGTACAAAACATTGTTTTTTTTCCTCAAAATTGTCAGCCTTTTTTTTTATAGCGCAAAAAATAAAAACCGCACAGGTGATCAAATACCACCAAAAGAAAGCTCAATTTGTGGGGAAAAAAAGATTGTAAATTTCATTTATGTACCGTATTGCATGACCGCGCAATTGTCCTTTAAACTAGCGCAGCGCTGTATAGCAGAAAAATGGCGTAAGTTGCAGTATTTATACCATAGTTTGTAGACGCTATAACTTCCACACAAAGCAATCAATATACACTCATTGTTTTTTTTTTTTTACCAAAAACATGTAGCAGAATACATTTTGGCCTAAATTTATAACCAACTTTGAGTTTACTATATATTTTTTATAGCTGAAAGTAAAAAATATTGTTTTTCTTCAAAATTTTTGCCCTTTTTTTGTTTATAGCGTGAAAAAAAAAAGCGCACAGATGATCAAATACCACCGAAAGAAAGCTCTATTTGTGTGAAAAAAAGGACGTAAATTTCGTTGGGGTGCAGCATTGCATGACCGCACAATTATCAGTTGAATTAGTGCAGTGCCGAGTAGCAAAAAGAGGCCTGGTCATTAAGGGGGGTAAATCCTCAGGAGCTCAAGTGGTTAATGACTTTTAAAATAGTAGAGCACCTTAATTTATTTTTTAACCACCCCAATATTTAAGTGGTTCTAAAAGCTCAAGGTTTTTTACCTTTATGCATTCTATGCATGAAGGTAAAAAACATTCTGTTAGCAGCAGCCTCCTTAGTTGCGCTCCTCTCCCGATCCAGCAATGTTCACGAGAGCCTCAGATTTCTGTGGACTCTCACTCTTGATTTGCTGAGGCAGCTATAGGAGCCATTGGCTGTCAATCACAGCCAATGAGCCAATTAAAGGAGGGAGGGGCAGGGTCGAGCCGCAGCACTGTGTGTGAAAGGACACGTAGAGCTACAGCTCGGGAGTGCACCTGCTTGGGTGCCCCAGGAGCAAGTTGCTTGCTCTGGGGTCACTCAGAAGGAGGGAGGGGCCAGGAGCTCCGCTGGGGACCTGAGAAGAGGAGGATCCGGGTTGCTCTGTGCAAGACCACTACACAGGGCAGGTAAGTATAGACATGTTTGTTATTTTTTTTTTTAAAAGACCAAAGGCTTTAATATCAATTTAACATGTTTATTTATTTGCAAAAAAATTAGGTCATCTTGGAGTGTTAACTTTCCAAAATATTCAACCAGTAGATTCCCAATGGACACGTTCCTGAAAATGCCTGTGCTGATGGGTGCTGCAGTGACCACCGGCTGAGAACCGTAGACATTCAAAGCAAAAAATATGTTACCAGCACACCAAGAATTCCTCCAACAGTCCAAAGCTTTATTCAATGGTCACATGATATTTACAAAAGCAAGGTTTTGGAACCACACAGAGCCCCTTCATCAGACACGTGACATGCTCACTTGCCTGATGAAGTGGTCCTGCATGGCTCAGAAATGTTGCCGGAGGAGACTTTTACACAGACACAGTTCAGGGAGGAGACTACTGTTATTGTGGAACTGTGCAGCCAGTGTCAAGCCTGTCCTCTACCGAACAAGGATGCACACAGGACGTGGGCTGCAAGGATTGTGGGAGGTGTACTTCTGGCAGATTCCGTTGGCTTAGACACTATTGCAAAGAGGAAAAGTGGTTCCCTGCTATTTTTCTGGGCTGAGAAGATGAAGTATGGAGGCTGTTCTGAAAGAACTGTGTGCACATTAGGCTGCTGGCAGACTGCTCACCACTGTCCCTTGAGGGAAAGAAGCACAGCTACAGACGTATGAGGACATTGATGAAAGCCACAGATGTTGGTGTAGGCCATGGTGGGCCTTAATGCTGGGCTGCCATAGGACTTTGTATTCTGTGATGGGAGCATGCTCACTGTACTGTTAGGAAATTGATATTTCTATTTATTCTGGCTATCGCTCCACCCTAGGCTGAAGCCCAAAATATGGGGTTTTTTGTGGGGGAGTCAATGAACGCCCAACCCATCTCCTCTGTGCTGTGTGTTTCCTATTCAGATTAATGTGCCTATGATGAAGAGCAGTAGAATTCTTTTTTTTGTTTGTGAATTTTCACATTACACAGTGCCTGTCATCAGATAGTCCACATAAACGAAGTACAGTTTGGTGCAGCTTAATATACTGTACTGTGTTATGTTCTGCATAGATTATTTAAGAGAAATTATAGTCTTTTAAATCTTTTTGTAAGTGTAAGTGTAAAACAGATCAATCTGCTTTCTATATCTAACTTAATAGTGTGAATGATTTCCCACATGGAAGAAAAATATATTTTAAAAATATTCTTCCCAAATATATTGACATATATTTGAAATACAACATATGTACTGTATGTTGAAATGGTTTTCTATATATTACAAAATATATGAAAAATATTTTTAAAAATATATATTTTTTAAATATAGTGTTCCGATTTTTTTTTAACATATTAAAAAGTCATTTTAACATATATTTTACATATATATGTAAGTGCATTCCACAATTGTAGATTAAATGTATTTTAAAAGACATACAGTATATTTGAAAATGTATTTTTAAACATATTTTTCAAATATTTTGTAATATATAAAAACGCGTTTTAACATACTCCTAGATTGTAAGCTCGAAAGAGCAGGGCCCTCGATCCCCTCATGTTTTGCATTGTATTGGTATTGTTCTGTCACATGTTCTGTCCCCCTTTGTAATGTACAGCGCTGAGCGAACTATTGGCGCTTTATAAATACTGTATAATAATAATAATAATTCATTATATATATATATATATAAATATATATTGAAATATATTTTGAAATATATTGAATACGGCCAAAATTGTAGTATGTCAATATATTTGGGAAGAATATTTTAAAATATATTTAAAATATATTTTTCTTCCATGTGGGTTAAAGCCTTTTTCATATGTGTATATTTTGCAACTGCACATGTTGTTTGAGGGGCAGCCATATTTACCCACTAAATATACAGGCGTGCCTACCTGATTTGTGGTGCTACACTTTGGCCATGCTTTACTGCTCATTCTCTTAATATGAACCTAAGGGGTTGATTTACTAAAGGCAAATAGGCTGTTCACTTTGCAAGGGAAGTTGAACTTTGTAAGGGAATTTGGCCCAATGCTTAGAATACTGTATGTAGTGAAGCTCTGCTGACTTCCATTATCCAATCCAATGTGTTAACAAAAATGCTGTTTTTTTTTTCTTTTGTGTGATTGGGTATTCTTTGCAAAGTTAAATTTCACCACATTTACCAAGATCTGGGGAACATTCTCTTTCAAGTTGAACAGCTTATTTGCCTTAATGTAATGAAACCCCTATAAGTCAACTGAATTGATGGAAACAATACACTTTCTGTGTATACTTTTTCTTATTTATGTTAGAAAATAGCAGGCGGTGGCTCTTGGTTCTCAGGCTTTGAGTTTAGCTCAAACCTTAGCTAATCCCTATTAATGAATATATAACTCTTTTTTATTTATTTCCTCCTGGAGTTCGGCTTTATTTGTACAAGTACTGATTACAAATCCAGAAGTTATTCTCTAGCTCATTCTACCATTTCCTGCCCCTCACTGTTGATAAGTAAAGTAATTTTCTTTGTTGACCTTAAAGTGACTGTTATTTTTAAAATAGCAAAAAAAAAAAAAAAGACTAAAAAAAAAAAGTGTTCATATTTATTGCTTGGTACACACTGTCCACAATAAATCCAGTTCAGCGGGAACTGGCCAACATTTGACCAGTGTGTACAGCAGCCTATTTGACAGAAGCCGGTCATTTGTTGAAGTGGCATGCTGGAAAGCCACCATCCATTCAGCACTTGCAGCCAATAGTTGCAGGTGGTGATCAGTGTGTTCTGGGTGTCATAATACAAAGGCACAACATGGGAGATCACCACATCAAGATTGTTTGTGTTGATATGGCAATCTGCCAGGTTTTTTTTGTTCAGCCTGCTGGGTTGAAAAAAAAAAAAACTAGCTGTGTGTACCAGGCTTTTAGTGATACTAAACCCAGGACCCTGCATTCACTATATCTGCTCTCCCACAGCACACAGAACATTGAAATGCAATTATTTTAGCAAATATAAACTGGTAAATACATTTTCTCATCAGCAATTAGAGCAGTCTTGTGACTTCAGCAGAGTACTGGTTAAAGTTTGTAGGAGGAGTTTTCTTTGTGCTCTAGGAGGATGTGAAACCCCTGACCTCTGTCTGGACAGTGCTGATTGGCCCTGTGCTGATCACATGCACTCTCCCAAGAAAAAAAAAAAACCTCTCTAGCAATACACACTAAACTGAGCATGTGCAGAAGGGTACAGCTCAGTCTGTCTTATCAGGGTGGGCATTTGAACAAGAGGAGGGGAATAGAAGAAAAGATCAAACAACCTTTTTACACTTTTTACACAGAGGATTACCCCTTAGGTTCCACAGTGAGTATAACAAGCATGCTTTACTGCATATACAGACTGATTTTACTGTTGTGGGTTTAGTAACTATTTAAAGTTCATGTAAACCTTCAATTGTTATTTTTGAAAATAATAAAAATGTCACACTTACCTGTTCCATGCAATAGTTTTGCACAGAGCAGTCCCGATCTTCTTCTCAGGTCCCTCGCAGTGCTCCTGGCTCCTCCCCCTGCAGAGTGCCCCAGTTGCAATTGCCTTACCGTTGGGCACTCGTGCAGGCTTTCTCCCAAGCCCTGCTCTGTGTGTCCATTCACACACATGGTGTGGCTTGGCCTCGCTCCATGTCTCTTCACAGGCTGGGATTGACAGAAGCAGGAGCTAATGGCTCCCACTGCTGTCTCTGAACTATTGTCGAGGGAATGAGATACCACTCTCATGCAGATTGCTGGATCTAGATTGGGCTCAGGTAAGTATAAGGGGGCTGAGGTGAGAGAAGACCACAGAAGATTTTTTACCTTAACACACAGAATGCACTAAGATAAAATACCGTCTAGCTTTACAACCACTTTAACCCTTCCCATTGTACTCTGCTGTCTTCAAAAGATAAGTTTGCAGAAAGATCTTTTGTGTTTGCTAATCTAGGAATAGGTTTTTCACCTGATAATTCTGGCAATATTATACGCATTGTCCTCTGGTGACAACCACCAATGCCACAAAAAAGCCCCGTGAGGCGTGTCAAGGTGCTGTCAGCCATATTGTAATTGGACTTTTCTGTGGCATTGGAGCAGTAAAGACTTCTTTTTTGCAGCTCAATCATGCAACTCCTTTTTGTTTTAGTATTGTCGCATTGTGCTCCATAAACACAACCACACTGTCTTTTTTCAGAGGACCCTATATTTCTCCTGAGGTTACCCATAGGTTTTGTTTTTGGCTTTGCATCCTGAACAATTTATCTGGCAGTTATAATTGCAATATTTCTTGGTCTACCTGACCTTGGCTTAGTATCAAGAGAGCCCCAAATTTTCAACTTCTTAATAAGTGATTGAGCAATACTGACTTGCATACTCAAGGCTTTGGATATCTTTTTATATTTTTTTCCATCTTTATAAAGTTCCATTACCTTGTTATGCAGGTCTTTTGAAAGTTCTTTTCTAATCTCTATGGCTCAGTATCTAGCCTGCTCAGTGCATCCTCGTGAAAGCTAACAAACTTATTAACTATTTATACACAGGCACTAATTGCAATTTAAAAGGCCACAAATGTGGGAAATGAACCCTTTAATTGATATTTTAACCTCTGTGTCACCTTACCTTCTGTTTTTGTACCAAGGTCAAACATTCCAAGGTATGTCAACTTTTGATCAGGGCCATTTTGGGTGATTTCTGTTATCATTATGATTTAACCACTTGCCAACCATGCTATGGCATAATGATGGCTACAGCACGGTTGTCCAGTTCATATGACATCCTCCCAGAACGTGCCCTCCCACACACCCCCAGTGGCACGTACCCGGCACTCTCCATGATCAGCTGATCACATGATGAGGTAAAAGGCCAATTGCAGTGACCTTTTACTGTGTGATCAGCTGTGTCCAATGACACAGCAAATCACAATGTAAATATAGTTGTCAGTTAGTAGCACTTTCCTCATGCTGTCACAGCATGAGAAAAGTACTGCCGATAACCGGCAAATGACACAGAGGACATTTGCACTGATGATCAGTGTCCAGCAGTGCCTCCCACTAGTGCCCAGCAGTGCCTCCCACCAATTCCCAGCAGTGCCACCCTCCAGTGCCCATCAGTGCCACCCATCAGTACCCAGCAGTGCCACCCATCAGTGCTGGCCAGCAGTTGCGCCCATCAGTGCCCAGCAGTGTCTCCCACCAATGCCAGCAGTGCCTCCCACGAATGTCAAGCAGTGTTTCCCACCAGTGCCTAGCAGTTCCACCCATCAGTGCCCATCAGTGACACCCATCAGTGTTGCCCAGCAGTTGCTCCCATCAGTTCTCAGCAGTGTCACACATCAGTGCTCAGCAGTGCTGCCAATCAGTGCCATCAGCTAGTGCTACCAGTCAGTGTTGTCCATCAATGCTGCCTATCAGTGCCCATCAGTGCCACCTATCAGTGTCCATCATTGCTGCATATCAGTGCCTCCTCATCAAAACTCACCAGTGCCACCTCGTCAGTGGCACCTCATAAGTGCAACCTATCAGTGCCCATCAGCGCTGCCTATCTATGCCACCTCATTAGTGACCATCAGTGTCCATCAGTGCTTCTTATCAGTGCCCATCAGTGCTGCCTATCAGTGCAGACTCATCAACGCACATCAGTGAAGGAGAAAAATTACCTGTTTGCAAATTTTTGTAATAGAAACAAAGAAACCATTTTTTCAATTTTTTTGCTCTTTTTTTGTTCATAGTGCAAAAAATAAAACACCCAGTGGTGATTAAATGCCACCAAAAGAAATCCCTATGCGTGTGAAAAAAATGATACAAATTTCATATGGGTACAATGTTGCATAACCGCGCAATTGTCATTCAAAGTGCGACAGCACTGAAAGCTGAAAATTGGCCTGGGCACGAAGGGGGTAAAAGTGCCCCAGTAGGCAAGTGGTTATAAAGGAGCCAAGCAACTATGTGATAGTAAATGGCTTCATATGATCACTATCCTTAAATAAAAGTTTTTTGGCATGGTCATTCATATTTTCAATATCAATGCTAAACTTTCACGATTTCTGCCAGGGGATGCAAACTTTTGAGCATAACTGTAGATGACTTTGCTCTATGACCCTTATATTTTAAAGAATATGTTGAGGTGGGCCAGCCACATTCCTGATATTATGTTTGTGAATTATTACCTATTGCTGTTTATATGGAAATGAAAAATGATTGAATGCCTTATGAGGAAATGTGGACTATTTTTTACAAATGTTTTCAGTTGTACAGTATATATTAGCTTGAAGTACAGGAAGATAATATGGAATGACTGTAGCTCTATCTGCATGCTGCTATTTAGAAAATATTTATCAGTAAAAGATGTCCAAACAATGGGCGATCTCTGAGTGTAAACCACATGTGTTCTGTTTGTGGAGCTGTTCACATTTTTAAACAGGTCTATTGTAGCCAGGAATGTTGACTATTAACTCTGAATTGTTTGTACAAAGTGTTGTCATGGTGTGGCCTGTTATAGAAAGGAATGTTGGCTATTAATTCTGATTTATTTGTACAAAGTGTTGTCATCGCCATTCTAAACATAAAAAAAACATATTTCTGTAGCCGGTTAAAGCATGTTTTTTCTATCTCAAACCTATTAAATATCGAGATCTCCATGGCTCACAATACTGTACCTGAATACCCCTGAGCCAACTGTACCATTCTGCTTAATGAAATAAGTGTGCTTGAAATAAGTATATGTAATATATTTCATTTTGGGCAGATTAGAGGAATTAAAGGAGGCTGAAGGTCACATCCTTCCACATAAGACCATAACAAACAAGTTTCCAGTGAACATATTACAGTTGATGGAAGATAATTAACACGGAGTGTCATGTTTATTCAGTCGAACTTTTTTCAACATGGTTCATGGTTTAATAAAGCTTTATTTTCACAAATGTGTTTTTTTCTTTTTTACTTTTATTTTGCACATAGTACTTAAATTTCTGGTGTCCCCTGATTTTTGCACAATACAAAAAAGGAAATGCACTGATTGCTTATACACATGGGACGTGAAGTGCAGATGGAGAGATGAGATAAGTGAATTCCTTACAGCTCACTTACCACTCTACAACGCACCAATGAGATCCATACTCCGACAAAGACTTCATACTCCGATGACCATGCCGCTATTGAGATCTGCACTCCTGGATATACAGCTCAAAACCCGATTTACGTTTTGTCAATGATATGAGATCCTCCTTTCAGTACACAAAGCCTATTCTCGAGGATCCATGTCACATGTTGGATCTGCACTCAAGCACGCATAGCACACTACCCAGTATCCATACCAACAGCAAGATCTGCCATGGCACACAGAGGTGAATCCTATCCTTCTTACCCTACTTTATGGAGGAGAGAGTGATGTCACTCATATGTAACTTCTGTGTGTCACTGTGTCACTAGTCTAGTAGCATACCTCTCAGTTACACACAGTGCACACAGTGCCTCATGCCTCTCTATTGAAGGCAGGACCTTACTCTTCTCTATTTCATGTAGTGCATTGGGTTTTTCCATCACAGCTAGTGCCTCACTCTTCCCTATTGCATGCAATTACTCATGCCTTCTTACTACACATAGTGGCCCACTCCTCTACTACACCCAGTGCCTCATGCTTCTATATTTAAAAAAAAAGACTATTAATGTTATATTATATGCATTGCCTCATGCTTCTCTGTTGCATATTCTGGCTCAAATCTCTGTGTTACATGTGGTGCCTCACTCATATCTATTACTTGCAATGCCTCATATATTACTAGGAAGAATATGTGTTTGGATTAAACATAAGCTCAAACTCTGTTTGCAGTCCAGCAAAGGAGTAAGAAAACTACCCGTGTTTGACCTGTTCACCTATTCCAACCTCTAGTTGATGTTGGTACACTAACATCAGCTGAAAGTCGAAAGTCTGTCATTGAGCCATTACAGTGCTGCCACCACTAAGTTATATGACAGAGTACCCATGCCGTTATTGACTAAATATAATTGTGACCATATTTGGTCAATGATGTCACCCAGGATTTCTAGCTGTTTTGTTAACATACAGCAGCCTGTCATTTTTTACAAGAATAGAGGAGGGTCAGACATCAGTCATCATACTAGAGGGTCAACATCATTGGGCAGCACACATCGTGATTGTGGTTGGATTATACATCAAGAGATTTTATCTTTTTTTGTTTTTATTTTCAATCAAAGGACTTTTTTTCACAGTGTGGGTGTTTTTATTTACTATTTACCTTTTTTTGGGAGTGTGACGAATGTTGTGAAAGACAGCTGCCATCTGAAAAAACTTTTGGCAAATGGCTTGTCAAACTTGCATGGCACTGCTACACTCCGGCTTACCATGCAGCGCTGCATAGGGATTCCCTGCAGAGCTTACCTTGTCCTGTGCTCCCGCGATGTGTCCCCTGCAGGGTCCCCGGCCATCTTCTCCGGCCGATGCCTGCATACGGCTTCTGTGTTCCGGTCCCTGTGACGTCGGCGGCGGGAAATTTGAAAATTTAAAAAAATGTCATTTTTTTCCAAAAAATTTTACATAGTAAAACATTGCTGTTTCAACCCATTTCACATACATTTTGTCCCTAGTGCTTTGTCCTGTGCCCCGCCTGCATTTTGTCTGTTCTTTCTGCCTGGAAACTGAGAAATGTCCATGGCGTCCAAAAAGCGCCCCTTTAGGTCAAAAGCGGTTTTAGACCAGCTAGAGAACAGCAATAGTAAATCAGAACCACTTGCAGAATTGAGTGATAATGATTCGTGGGGAAATTCGTCATCAGACACTGAAAACGATTTTGTGAGTTTGCTCAGCAATGTGCGAACTTGGCGCTATATTTCAAATTTCAGTGTTTTTGGTTTGATTATATTATTAAATTAAAGGTATTATTATTATATTATTATTTTTTATGATTATTTATTAAATTATAATTTATGATTTTGTGTTTCAAATTTTATCATACCCGGGATGTTTAATAGACTCTTGTTCGGACAGATTTCAGTGAGTTATTCCTAAAAATTACAGGCCTACAATAAAAAAAACTACATATTTCCATGCAAAATAATGGTACCCCTTTCAGCACCAAAAATCTGAAATAATCATACCGCTAGGGAGGTTAATGATACACTCAGCCTCACTGCACAAAGATTTTCCAGCTTGCAGGACCACACAATAAGTGCCAATAAACTGAGAATGATTGTGGGCTTGTTTAACTAAGCAAATAACTCTTTCCACTGTCACCAGCCATTTTTAGTGGAACCTATTAACATTCATAATATTAGTGATATTACATATGACTTACATAAAAGTCTGTAACACGCACTGTCACTACAGATAGGTGTATCCAGAGATTTACACTGTAGTAGTGCTCTTCATGAGACAAGGATTCTTTAAGTTCAACATTAGTGCATTAGAGACAATTTTAACTCTTTACAAAAGGTTGTTTAATAACAGAAAAGGGAAAATGGTGCCAATAAAATATTTACATAAAAAGGGTATTGCAATGGAAACAAAGAGACAATAATGCAACAAAAAACAAAAAGGTTTGAAGAAGGACAAGTAATTATTAGGCATTGGTTCAGTCCAATCAACAAGCAAAATGGTACATTGTATCTCATAAATCTTGACAGGTGTTCCTTGGTTTGATGGTGAAGGAGAGCTGTCAAGTGTAGTTTCAGTCCCTCTTTCCGAAACTTGAGGGGGGTGGTTACAGAAATGCATTTGACCAATCACAAGGTCTACAGGGTGGCCAATGGGATACCACTGTGTTTATGACCATGCCATACAGTTTTCTATAGGCATTAATATCTTTGAATACCAAACCCGCTTCCAGTATCTTCTAGGATAGCGATGTTTGGGCTTAAAATGCTACTAATTACCACTTCCTAACCTCGCTATACCCAAAATACAGCAACAACGCGGTTGCAGATGATCACATTGTCAACAGACTTGCCAGTTATCGGCAATCCTTTCCTTACGCGCTGTCCCAGGAGGAGTCGGTAACCAGAAATTCTGACAGGGGAGATTTACACTGATAATCAGGGCACTGATCATCAGTGCCCTGATTATCAGTGCAGCCCCATTAGTGTCAATCAGTACCCATAAGTGCTGCCTATCAATGTCTATCAGTGCTGCCTATGAATGCCTATTAGTGCTGCCTATCAGTGCCCATCAGTGCCACTTGTCAGTGCCTTCTCATCAGTGCCGCCTATCAATGTCCATCAGTTCTGCCTATTAGTGACTATCCATGCTGCCTATTACTACCCACCAGTGCTGCCTATCAGTGCCACTTATCAGTGCCTCCTCATCAGTGCCCATCAGTGCTGCCTATCAGTGCCCATCAGTGCTGCCTATTAGTACCCATCAGTGCTGCCTATCAGTGCCCATCAGTGATGCCTATCAGTGCCCATAAGTGCTGCCTAGCAGTGCAGCCTCATCAGTGCCACCTCATTAGTGTAGCCTATCAGTGCCCATCAGTGCAGCCTATCAGTGCCCATCAGTACAGCCTCCTCAGCGTACATCAGCGAAGGAGAACAATTACTTGTTTGTAAAATTTTATAGCAGAAATGCTACTTTTTTTTTCAAAATGTTAAGTCTTTTTTTATTTGTTTAGAAAAATACCATAAAAATGAAGCTCTATCTGTTTCAGAGAAATAATACAAATTTCATATGGGTACAGTGATGCATGATCGAGCAATTGTCATTCAAAGTGCGATAGTGCTGAAAGCTGAAAATTGGCCTGGGCAGAAAGGGGGTTCCCAGAATAGAAGTGGTTAACTGATATAGGTCAATATGCCCTTATTCTGACTGCACTGTTAATATCTTAGGAGTTATGAAACACACTGAAGTTTTTGATTCTTGTTAATTGCCAGCCAGTCAGGACTGTGCTTTCCAACAGCTGAGCTATTGACAACTGACAATGAGTCTGAGACCAGGATGGATATATGTTAGGATTCTAATTATTTAAGCTTGACCACTTTTGACTGTTTTACGAGGGCACAGAGACTGAGACATGGCTTGGGTTGGAATCTGCTAATCCTATCAAAGTACTGATAAGGGTGTTTGGAAAGCAGCTAAAAGTTTGCTGATCCTATCCAATGCCTCCTTGTGAGAAAGTAAAGGGTATCTCTGCTTGTTATGTCTTCTAGTGTTGCAAACTGTCATGGCTGAATTCTGAACATGGTGGCCTTGCCCTTTCACACAACCTTGTGAGGTGCATAGTCTTCTTCATCATTACAGTGGGGAATTCTAACATGAGCTTCAAGATTTCAATAAGTTGCCCCAAACCCATACTTTTTTGGAACAGGATATGGGGATGAGGATGAGGACCTGTCACCATCATCTCGGGGACAATGTGCTTTGCAAGAAGAAAAGCCTTGCCCCCTCCACTCTGTCCCTTGCAAAGTACCCTAACAATATTGAGGGCATGTGGCATTGTATGATTCAGGAGGAAGGCACATGATGACTTCCCCACCCCAGCCCCCCCTCCCCCCTTTCTTGACTAGCCAGGTTGCATGCCTGGATAAAGGTCTTTTATGAATTTTCAGGTTACTTTTTTAATGGTGTGGTGGCCAGTAACAGGAAGGCAGTATGCATGCCCCCCCCCTTCTTGAACCGCACTAGGCAACATGTCCTCAACATTTGGAGGGGTCTTGTTGATGGGGACAAGGGTCCTTTGTGTGGGGTCTGCAGGGGAACTTTTTGAAATCCAGAAGCCTCTTTTAGAGTGGGGCCAACAAATATCCATCTCCTATAGATAAACGATTATGGGGTACAAAGTACCCCTCATTACTCCTTCACAAAAATGTATATGGTAAATAGATAAGCCTACATTGTAAAAAAGTCCTTTATTAGAAAAATGTTTTATATAGGAATTTCATTTTATATATTTATTTAAAAATAATTTATAATACACAATGCCCCTGATGTAAATCTAACATCAATCACATCATCCAATGATAGGTCAATCACAATTTACACAATGCTGACCGAAGATGCTGGTCCACTGACATGAAAACCATACTACATCATCCAGGATACCCAGCCAATTTCTTGACATACAGCAGATGGCTACAAATCTGTAATTTGCAATGGGATTAGTGGCAGATAAACATACTTGGGCATGACAGGTATATCATTTACCTGCATGATGATATGGTGCTCTTATTGTATCAGCAGGGACAATAATAAAAATGGGAAATGCATTTTAGTAAGTTATTGTTTCTAAAATATACAATTCATTTCTAAATAATTTGTGAGATTATGTACATTTTACATCCGTAATGCTTTAATTCACAGGTGACATACTGTAGTAAAGATAGATAGAATAATCAACTTTTTAAACTTGAGAAAAAAACACTTGTACTTAATCCTCCTATTCTTTTAAACAGCAAACCAGGACATTTTGAACTCAGCACATTTTAGATGCTGGGTTGTAAGAACTGATTTATTGGCTTTAGGGAAAAAAAACTCTTAAAACATTTGTAGCCAGTGTTCAGATGTTTTATTACTGTTTCTAATTACAGTAAATGACTTTGGGTCATCCTCAGACAGTGCACCTTTGGAATACAAGTTATTTCAGCTGAGTGCATGTACTGTATTCCATCTTGGAATCATTTTGAAATGTCGACTTATGGTCATATGAAGTTACAGTGAAAACTAAATATAGAATAATCGCTAATCACAGTAGAATTATCATGTCAACCATTAATGTTAATAAAAAAGAATGAAACCTGTGTTGTGGTATATAGGCACTAATACATTTTTGTTTTAGGCTTGTTTACATTTATCTCAACCCTTTCACTGCCAGAGCAATTTTTGCATTTTTTGCACACATGTTAAAAAATCGTTTTAGGTCTGAAGATCACTTAAAACCACCAAAACATTATATATTTTTGAAAAGCAAAGCCACTGTAGAATACAATTGTGGTAGTTTAAATGTTGTTGTCTTTTGTATTATATTGTCTAATTTGTCATATGTAAATAAGGGTTTATCAAGCACAAAATTTCAGTATTTTCAAACTTTTTGTCAATGCATATCTAATCTGTAGATATTGATAAAGGCACTAATTTGACAGCCCAAATTCCTCTTTCAATTTCTGAAAGGTTTTCAATATACAAGCAAAGTATAACTGCACCAGATGCACAATACCCTTTTGCCTCCAGTTATTAAAATTCTTGAACTTCCCAAGCTCTAGAAAATTCTTATTTTCACATATAGGGCATAATTCATACATCCTTTATACTCGAGCAAGGCCCATACTGTCCTCCACAACTTCAATAGCAGATGTATTATAGAGCACTGCACCTCAGTCTTCAATGACTCTGCTTCTAAGGCTTCAATTAGTGTGGTATGCTGGGTGCAGGCCAGTAATGTGCATACACCATAGCAAACAATGTCTTTCCCCAATGCACAGCCCCACAAATGCTCCATTTGTGCTGCTAAGAAATAACTCCATGGGTGTGGTATAACCAGGCCACCCCTATCCCTCAGCACCTGCAAAACTCGAATGCGCATCCTGGCCTGCCCCCACCTCCATATCAGATCTTTAAATACTGTATCTATCTTCCTAAACCATCCTCCAGTAAGACATACAGGTGGATTATATAAAATATACAATAGTTGGGGCATGCACACCATCCTAATTAAACTACAGCGGCCCACCACTGATAAGGGGAAACAACACCACGTCTTACATATTTCCCTAAATGCAGTTAATAGTGGTACTAATTTCTTCAGAATAATTTAGGGTTTTTGCTGTTACCTTTATTCCCAAATATTTAAACCTTTCCACCACCAGTAAATGTCTAGCGTTATCTGGCAACCCTTCTTCTAATACATCCAGTGGAAGCAAGGTGGATATCTCCCAATTAATGGATAAACCAGAAAAAAGCCAAAGTTATTTATTATATCCATTACTGCAATCAACGATTGGCCTGTATCCCCCAGGAACAGAAGGATATTATCTGCATATAATGCAATTTTTTCCTCACACGCCCCTGGTCGAAAACCCCTTATATTCCCTGCTGCCCTTATAGCTATAGCTAATGGTTCCATGGCCAGGGTGAAAAGGAGAGGCAACAAAGGGCACCCCTGCCTCGTTCCCTGGGCCAGAGAGAAATAATCTGATAAGCCGTCATTGGTCTTCACTCTCACCTTAGGAGCAGCATAGAGCAATTTTACCCACTTCATAAACATAAGGTCAAAACTTTCCATAAATAATGCAACTCGGCGTTGTCAAATGCTTTGGCAGCATCGAGGGAAAGAATGGCATTTGATCCACTCTCATCTGTGGGAATTTGTAAATTTAAAAATACTCTTCTAATATTTAGGGATGTTGACCTTCCTTGAATAAACCCAGATTGATCCAGATGGACCAGTTTCTTTCTTTAGTATATCTGGTTACTCTTCGGCATCATTGTCTGGTTAATTTCTACCATGTTATCAACATTGCTTTTTTATATACAGTTTCAGTATAATCTTTCCTTCTCTTTTTAGTGTTCTCTGGATCAATTTATATCAGTCTGTTAACGTCTTTAAGCATTCCAATCTTGGTCTGTTTTTTCCTTTTACATTATCAGCCTGAATTTCAATTAAAATTTTGTTGCATACATTTGCAAATATCATAAAAGTGGCAAGGGGGTCAATCCTACATGCACACAGTTATTTGTAAGTAGGAAATTATTTACAGAATTTTCTTAACAATTTTGAATTCAGAAGAGACTCTATCGACCCATGTGTAAGAAAAACTAGAATAGTATGTAGTGTACAGTTGCAAGAAAAAGTATGTGAACCCCTTGGGATAACGTGGAGTTTTGCATGAATTGGGCATAAAATGTGCTCTGAACGTCATCTAAGTCACAACAATAGAAGAACACAGTCTGCTGAACATAATACTACACAAACATTAGATGTTGCCATGGTTTAATTGCACATAACATGTAAACATTCAGAGTGCAGGGAGGAAAAAGTATGTGAACCTTTGGACTTAATAATTGGTTGACCCTCCTTTGGCAGCAATAACCTCAACCAAACGTTTCCTGTAGTTGCAGATCAGACCTGCACAACGATCTGGAGTAATTTTGGACCACTCCTCTTCACAAAACTGTTTCAGTGTAGCAATATTTTTGGGATGTCTGGTGTGAATCGCTCTCTTAAGGTCATGCCACAGCATTTCAATCGGGTTGAGGTCAGGACTCTGACTGGGCCACTCCAGAAGGCGTATTCTGTGCTGTTGCAGCCATTGTTTTGTTGAATTACTTGTATGCTTTGGGTCATTGTCCTGTTGCATCACCCATCCTCTGTGGAGCTTCAGTTGGCGAGCAGATGGTCGTACGTTTTCCTGCAAAATGTCTTGATAAACTCTGGAATTCATTTTCCCATCAATGACAACAATCCGTCCAGGCCCTGAGGCAGCAAAGCAGCCCCAAACCATGATGCTCCCTCTGCCATGTTTTACAGTGGGGGTGAGGTTTTGATGTTGGTGTGCTGTGCCTTTTTTTCTCCACACATAGTGTTGTGTGTTGTTCCCAAACAACTCAATCTTGGTTTCATCTGTCCACAGTATATTTTGCCAGTAGTGCTGTGGAACATCCAGGTGCTCTTTTGTAAACTTCAAACGTGCTGCAATATTCTTTTTGGACAGCAATGGCTTCCTCCGTGGTGTCCTCCCATGTTCTCCATTCTTGTTTAATGTTTTCCTTATTGTAGATGTGTCAACAAAAATGTTAGCATGTGCCAGAGATTTCTGTAGGTCTTTAGCTGACACTCTGGGATTCTTCTTTACCTCATGCAGCATTCTGTGCTGTGCACTTGCAGTCATTTTTACAGGACGACTACGCCTAGGGAGAGTAGCAACAGTGCTAAACTTTCTCCATTTGTAGACAGTCTGTCTTACCATGGACACATGAACATCAAGGCTTTTGGAGATACTTTTGTAACCCTTTCCAGCTTCATGCAAGTCAACAATTCTTGATCGTAGGTCTTCTGAGAGCTCTTTTCTGCGAGGCTTGGTTCACATCAGACAGTGCTTCTTGAAACCAGTAAACCCAAAACAAGGTGTGTGTTTTTTAAGGGCAGGACAGCTGTCAGCAACACATCCAATATCATCACACTGATTGGAGTCAAGGTTGGCTCACTCCTGGCTCCCATTAGCTCTGGGAGAAGTCATTAAGCTAGGGCCTCACATACTTTTTCCTCCCTGCACTGTGAATGATTACATGTTATGTGCAATTAAACCATGGCAACATCTAATGTTTGTGTAGTATTATGTTCAGCAGACTGTGTTCTTCTATTGTTGTGACTTAGATGACGTTCAGAGCACATTTTATGCCCAATTCATGCAAAACTCCACGTAATCCCAAGGGGTTCACATACTTTTTCTTGCAACTGTAGTTCCATCTTGTGTATATACAGCATACAGTATTCTTAAAATTTCAAAAGTTATCCAATACTACTTGTTGGGGGTTTCCAGCTGTTCCAAGTCAGATATTCAATTTTCCCAACAGCAGCTTTAAAAATTTGTTTTTTTTCAGGATTGGATTATGTCTGTTATAAGAATTTTAATATAGATACATATTATCTGCTAGCTTTACCATCAGTGAGGAAAGTAAATATTTTGGTGATTTGGTACTCTGACTTAACTGACATTCCTTCCTATGGAAACACTTAAAGGAGACGTTTGGGATATAGAAAAAAATAAACATACATACTTGCCTCCATGTTGAAGCATTGGTGTAATACTCCAGCTGTCCCATACAGACTCCAACACAGACAACTGAGTGATCACACGGCTGCTGATCACTCAGTTCTTGGTCTGTTTGGAGCAGAGAGTAGTGACTCTCAGTCACTGCATTCCATTCTGCCCCTCTAGTGCTGGCTGGAGAGGGGGTGAGTGCTATATATGCATATAGCTAGCTGTCCATAAGACATCTGGGTGGATCCTGCTCATATGGTCAATATGGTTGACACTATAACATCAGCTGACAGTAGGCTTTAGTCTGATGACAGCTGATTCTGGGTCGCAGGAATGCACTTAATTTTGCTCTCCTGTGACCCAGAAGAGAAGCATGGCCAAATCCAGCTTTGGCCAACTTCTCTTTTAATCAGCTCTCAGTGTCATCTTGATATAATTGGTACTCAAATACAGCTTCCATATGTTAAGAAAACGTTTCTGAGCCTTGCCAAAACCCATATATTAACAATAACAATTCTGAAAAAATGATCAACATAAAGCAGTCTTGTAATAATGTGTCTAAGTAACATTTAACTGTAACTTTTAAATGTAATTTTTATTTTAACTTTTATTTTCTTTTGAATAACAACTGCACTACATTGCCATGGCTGAAAATAAAGTAACTGCTTTGCCAAGTTCATCAAATGCAAATCTATAGGGAAAAAACCTGACATGCTGTCACTGGTGACAAACATAGAAAAACTATCTAGTGGCTCGTTGTCAATCAGGCTACTAATAATAATAGAACGCTTGATGGGGATGTCCGGAAGGCCTGTCAGCTTCAAAGAACGAGCGAAGTGTGATGAAAACCATATGCGGGAGGCAACTTCAGATGCCGTCCTTAGTCTGTAAATATTAGTACAATCTGGCTTGACTTGACCTATGTGATTCCATATTTAATAAAGTGCCTACTGTTTTCACAATTTTGTTCACAACAAACTCTGGTAAAGTATTGTTATATCTAGAATGGTCATATATTCTAAGGCCTGTGTATTTTTAGAAAACCTTCCCAAAAATGCTTACTCTTTATAATGTCCCTGTGTTTCTAAAAGTTAAACACACATGGAAAAAATGTAAATTAAGGATTGTGTGTGGCCGCTATTCTTTCTCTGCTAACTTGGTAATTGGTATGCAACAGCTGGAGCATTACACCAATGCTTCAACATGGAGGCAAGTATGTATGTTTATTTTTTTCTATATCTCAAACTTTTCCTTTAAGCGTTTCCATAGTAAGGAATGTCAGTTAAGCCAGAGTACTAAATTACCAAAATATTTACTATCCTCACTGATGGTAAAGCTAGCAGACAATATACATCTATATTAAAACTCTGATAACAGACATAATTCCCCCAAAAATATGCAGATTAGGCCTCCATCCCTTCCTGCTTACTGACTTCTGGAATGTTCTACGGTCCTCCAGAGTCAGGAGGAGGCAATAGAGTCACAACCTGTGGAGTCATCCAGCTGACCTGCAATAACCCAACATTAATCACAAGACTCACAAAACTACCATGAGTCATACACAATGATAACACACTACACTACTCTAGTAGCACACTAGAAGGTGCTACACTATCACTGCCGACAGTCCCTCCTTGGTGGTTATTGAGCCTGTCCAAATGTGCCTTAATGAAACAAATGGTCTGTGAGAGCTGCTTCATAGAAATTGACAGATGACATGAAAGTGGATAATGAGCAATTGGTGTGACTAATGAAACAAGTGTTTCAGGAAACATTAGCCTAATGTTTAGTCAAACATTTTACAAACAAAATCACCTCAAGGGAGAGTACTTACAAACAATACAAATTGTTTCTTGTGCTGCTGGCTGAAGATTTTATAAAAATTTTTTAGTGCCTTGATGGTAATCTTCTGGTACTGTGGGAGTTCATGCCAAGTTCAAGCCAAGGGACCTGTGATATACACTTGTCAACAGTTCAGACTATGCCAACCCTTTCAGCCCTCCTCCTCCATTCATAGAAGCTGTACTATACCTTTGATGACTGAAAAGTAAGCTATGAAAGGAGCAGGCAGACCTTTCACTTATATGCCCATCCTGCATTCAAAGAGCGCTCTAGGTTATAATGTTCTAGTCATTCTTTGGCTGATGAAGAAGAGATAGTAGGCCTTGACTTCACCTTGGTGCATCCCTTTATAATATCAGTTAGACAAGCTTCTATGTGTAGACCTGGTAGGAGAGCCCTAGAAGAAGAGAACGTGTTTTAAACATATAAAATAGTACATTTCTGTTTTCCTTTTTATCAAGGAGATAAAGGATCTGACCACAGAGGAATTGGGTAAATTGGATAAAAATACAAACTTCTAGAATTGTTTTGTGAGGATTTACCCTGTCAGGGAAAGGATGTTAAAGTTCTTGACAGCCCTCCTCTTGTGGATGTGGCATTAATGAAGCTGGCGAGGCATGTAACTTTTTCCTTGGAGGATATGCTATTTTTTAGGGATAATTAAAAACTAGAAAGTGCTGTGCTATCCCTTTAAAAATAATAAAAGTCATATATGCCATGTGAATCATATGTGAACCAGTGCAAACATTTCATAAAAATAAAATAAAAACAAGCAGTTTATAACAAATGTGCAAATTAATACCAAAAGAAAATGTAATCATTGCAAAGAAACTTCAATAAATATTTAATGGCATAAAAAAGTCATTTCTGAGCACAGCAAGCCAAATGTGAGAGACTACCAGTGTCAATCTCCTCTACCACTTTAGGTAACAAACCTCTTACCAGAAATTAATGAAACTGATAATGAGCCAATAATAAAAGGTTATGATACTGCCAGTATTCCTATACATAGTACAAAAGAAAGGTGACCAAAAGGTCAAAGGGTTCACCAGGGGACTTTATAGGCAGAAGATATGAAACATGAAATATATTAAAAAACAAGTGATCAATCTTTATTATTATTTCCAAAAAAATGGCCAAATGACCAATGGGATAAAGGTAAAATACAACATGATACACCAAATAATTGAGGCAGCATATACCCAGGTGTATTTAGAAATACAACAATATAGATATACTGTATGTCTTGCTTGGCGATAATAAAATCTTCCCATAATTCCCAACATGTTTGGAATGGCATTCCTTCTTCAGGGGAAATTACTGGTATAATGATGCTACAATAATGTCATATCAGTCATTACATACAATCACGTTTACAGCATATATACACATTGTAAACGAATGTATAGCAAGGCAGAAAAAAACGGGGAAAGTGGACAAGGGGAAAAGAGAAAGGGGAGGGGGAGTTTTGTAAGCATATGCCTCCATAATTGCAAAAACTTACAATTAGTAGGTGTATCTGTGTAACTTGATTCACAAATAGACATTCACAAAGCAGAAGCAGTCTAGCCAAAATCAGCGTAAGATCTTAAAGCGAAAGATGTGAATTTAAAGATCTTACGCTGATTTTGGCTAGACTGCCTCTGCTTTGTGGATGTCTATTTTTTAATCAAGTTACACAGATACAGTTTTGCAATTATGGAGGCATATGCTTACAAAACTTCCCCTTGTCCTCTTTCCCCATTTATTTCTGCTGTGCTATACATCCATTTACAATGTGTATATATGCTGTAAACTTGATTGTATGTAATTACTGATATGACATTATTGTATTGTAGCATCAGTAATTTCCCCAAAAGAAGGAATTCTTTTCCGAAACATGTTGGGAATTATGGGAACATTTTATTATTGCCAAGCAAGGCATGTATCTATATTGATGTATTTCTAAATACACTTGGGTATATGCTGGCTCAATTATTTGGTGTATCATGTTGTATTTTACCTTTATCTCATTGGCCATTTGGCCATTTTTTTGGAAATAATAATAAAGATTGATTACTTGTTTTTTAATATATTTCATGCTTCATATCTTCTGCCTCTAAAGTCCCCTGGGGAACCCTTTGACCTTTTGGTAAAAAAATGTGCATTTTGTTTTTTTTTCTCAGGAGCCTGCAAAGCATTGCATCCCCAATCAGCGGATTGTGGGTGCAATGTCAGGCTCCTGCAGACACTTGCTACAGTTTTTTGCCAGTACCTCTTGTGACGGTCGCGGCGTCAGACCCCCAGCCCTTCTCACCAACTCGTGACCGAAGGACTAGCCAATCTAACAATCTGTAACAATGCCACACTCAGCTGCACCCTGGACAAAGATTTTCCAGCTAATGGACCACAATATATGTACATGCAGCCTGAGAGCGAATGTTACTGGGTCAGGTTAATTACTCAATTAACCCTTCACACTGCCACGACCGCCTTTTTGTAGAGAAAAGGAGGAAACTCGCCAATATTAGCAATGACACTATGATGTTTGAATAATCATCTGTATACACACTGTCATCGCAGGCAGAGGTATATAGAGGTTTAAAAATCCACAGTAGCACTCCTCAGAGACAAGGAATTCTTAGTTTGCATTAAAGAGCTTTAGAAACAGTTCAACACTTTTCAGAAAATAAGATTTATTGCTAAAAAGGTCAAAATGGTGCAATAAAAATATTTACAGAAAAAGATGTAGCCAATATATATATATATATATATATATATATATATATGTATATAAATACAGAGAGCAATAACACAACAGGGAGATAACAGAAAGAAAGAGAGGTAGAATACTTGCCGTCAGCCTTGGTTTAAGCAGATCAAGTTTCCTGAACAAAAGGGTACTGTCTCCCAAGTTGGTTCCTGATGTTAAAAGGGAGATCTCTTCAACTTACTGCAGGGTGTCTCCTTACAGCAGAGAACCAATCGCCTCATTTGGGGAGGGGTATTTTAGGCGGGGAACTCAGGCTATGACCAAATCACTCCCAGTTTATATCATGGTTAATAACCTTTCCTCAGTGCATGTAGCAGCCTAGCCACTAGTAGATTAATATGCAGAATGATATCCTGAACGTCCCGACATCAAACATGCCATATTTCACTATTTCAGCTAGAACTATATGGCTCTCTGCTCTCCTGTAGACTTCAACTAGGGGTGTAAATATCAGGCTACTTGCATTAAACTGAGCTATCCGAATATATGCTTTGTTCGATTGTAATTATTTCCTATCTCCAGATATGAAATTATATGGAAAAGTGTGTTTTAAATGTGATGTCTGTTTTACTGCTATCCCGGAATGCGTTTGAAGTCCAGTGAAGGATTGGTTTATGGCTTTACGATTAGCTTCAGAGCAAGAGTTTCACAGACATCCTGGGCCCAGGCTAATTGGGGTTTATAACCATGAAGATACCCCGCTGGGCCTGATGCCAGTGATCTCAGCATACATACAGACCACATTCCTGAGGGAGGGGGATTGGATGGAGAGAATGATATAAGATGGAGGATCCTTAGCAAGGTGGATGACCACATCCATCTCTGTGTGCACAATTGCTACACCTCTATACAGACTTTCTGTTGGAAAGCTGTAGTAAAGATCAATGAACCACGAGAGTGCTCACCAGCTCCCCCGCAATTCATTGAGAATGATAAGCCATCTGCGGCAGTGACAGACTGTGGGCAGGGCCAGTTGGTTTCTACCCAAGATTGAGTAAAGGCACACAGAGACCAAGGGAAGTGACACTAGAATTATTTGGTTAATTAGAGGTTACAAATAACACATGGACGACAGCAGCAAGGTGCTTAATGAACAGTTCCAAACAATATGGCAACAAACCTTAACACTGCAGGCAAATCAAATACATCTGTTCTTAGAAACGTTGGAAGCCCTGATGACACCTATGGAGGCATGTGGCACATGCGGCAAATCCTGTATCAGATCTTCAGCCATTAACCTCACCAATCCAATCATAAATGGTACCATTTAAGGAAAGAAAAGCCCCACATAGCTTAATACTGCAACAAATATTACATTTATTAATAGCTGTATATACAGACAAGGAGAGGCAGTGAACCCAGCTGGCATGTGCAATGGTGTCAGATTTATTATCATTCAGAGAGACCCTATACAGGTGAACGGTTCTAGGTTTAAGAGAATATACAGTACATGGCAGCAAGAGTTGGGTGTGGGGCTGCTGGGGCTGCTGTAGCTCTGCCATTGGTTTTAAAAGCTCTTGAAGTCAGGGTAGATGGAGCGCACACAGCAGTATCCCATGATCTTCGAAATCATAGATCATAGAAAAATATTAAAGTAGTAGTAAACTCGTTAAAAAAAAGGTTCCTGCTGCAAGGTAATATCATAATGTGCTAGTATGCATTGCATGCTAGCACACTATGAAAGACTTACCCTAGAGCGACGCCCTCCAGCTGTGTGCTGTCACTGCTTTAGAAGGCTAACATCTTCACCCGGTCTTCCTTCCGTATTTACAGGCTGCGACTGCTTGAATGGCCAAGCCACCAAAGACATCACTCGGGAGTTTCGGCCACAGAACACAGCTCTGAAGGAACGGCACGACTGTGCCTTTCCTTCAGAGTGCATGCACCGGTATTGTCTCCGGCAGCTGCTTCATGGGTGAAGGTTTAGGAGATGTTCATTTTACCTACAGGTAAGCTTTATTATAAGCTTACCTGTATGTAAAAATTTACAAAGTGACTATAATGCCACTTTACGCTTACTTTGGCTTTTATGGTAGAAGCTTCTATCGACATCATGAAATTCCTAGCAAGAGTGATAATCTCGTCAGTAATAGGGAAACGAACCTTTGCTAAAAACTATGGCTGGCAAATCCAGTTTCTTAGCATGGATGGAGCAAAATTCCTTTTGAAAGTCATTCATTATTTGACAACAAGCTAATTTCTCCAATTGCCAAGGCTATGGGTGGAACATCAGGATTTATACCCCAGGACAGGCCTCTGATGTGGAAGAATCTCCAGTTTAAGCACTGAGAATAGGTCTAAGGAAACTCATACACATGGACAGAGACTTCATAATTCCTGGAGGAACACTCAGTCTTACATCACCAAAGTGCCCAAAGGCAAGGTTGAGAGTCAAGAAAGCCAGGAAACCTTTTAATGTTTTGCCTGCCCAAACTCACTAGATAAGGTATGTCAGTTTCCGTGGGTTTGGGTGGACAATATAAAGGTTGGTTGGGGGTGAAGACAGTATGAAGCTGCCAAGGTTTTGCTCCAGATTTCCATGCCCAACAGCATTGGGGTTGGGGTTGAGGTTGGATAGCGTTATGTACTCCTTTCCCCCCATTCAAGTTTTTTAAAAAAAAAACTACTTGGGGAGAAAGTGCTGGTCTTGGCAATAATACACAACTGGCGGAGGAGAACTTAATATCCGCCTCTACTACAGCTAAGCATCAGGAGTTCTTTATAAGAAATCAATTTCGCTTCTTTTATTGCTAGTATTGCATTACTGTAATATCTATGAAATGAAGAAAATAAAGTTCACAGGTCCAAGAGTCAGAACATTATGCTTATTTACTAATTAATTCCCTTTCTTATTGCACACATTGTGTTCACAATGAATAATCTAAATATGACTAACAAAGAAAAACAACAATTTTATCATTTATCAGCACTGTAGAAATATAATGTTTATGCATGAGTTACACAGTGCTAAATAAACTACCATTAATACTAACCATGTGCTAAATAATTAACCTATTATTTTTTTATTTGATTTTGATTATCACATATATTTTTCATGAATATTTGCTACCTGTAAATTTTCCATTTGCATATGTGGCTTGCAAATACTATCTGCATTATTTAAGAAGAAACCGATCTACAAATTGCACTGTAGATCTATGAAATAATGTGTACATTTGTAAGCATGTAAAACAGTTAAAGGATTTTAAGCGTGCCACACTTCAGAACAATATTGAGATCATAACACATTTTTATAAACATATCCATGAAGTTAAAAAAACATTTATCTGGTTCCAAAATATAAAATCTTCCTTCATAGAAAATGAACATATACACTGCTCAAAAAAATTAAAGGAACACTTTGAAAACACATCAGATCTCAATAGGGAAAAATATCATACTGGATATCTATACTGATATGAACTGGGTAATGTGTTAGGAACATAAGGATGCCCCATTGTTTGATGGAAATGAAAATTATCAACCTACAGAAGACTGATTTCAAAGACACTCCAAAAATCAAAGTGAAAATATATTGCAGCAGGCTAGTCCATTTTGCCTCAAAATCATATTCAGTAGTTTATATGGCCCCCATATACTTGTATGCATGCCTGACAACGTCGGGGCATGTTCCAAATAAGATGACAGATGGTGCCCTGGAGTATTTCCTCCCCGATCGGTACCAGGGCATCACTGAGCTTCTGGACAGTCTGAAGTGCAACCTGGCATCATCGGAGGGACCGTAACATGATGTCCCGGAGGTGTTCTATTGGATTTAGGTCATGCGAGCATGGGGCCATTCAATGGTATCAATTCCTTCATCTTCCAGAAACTGCCTGCATACTCTCACCACATGAGGCCGGGCATTGGCATGCACCAGGAGGAACCCAGGACCCACTGCACCAGCATAGGGTCTGATAATGGGTCCAAGAATTTCATCCCGATACATAATACCCTTCCATGAATATGCCTCCCCACACCATCACTGACCCACCACCAAAACTGTCATGCTGAACGATGTTACAGGCAGCATAACATTCTTCACGGCTTCTCCTGACCCTTTCACGTCTGTCACATGTTCTCAGGGTGAATCTTCTTTCATCTGTGAAAAGCACAGTGTGCCAGTGGCGGACCTGCCAACTCTGGTGTTCAATGGCAAATGCCAATTGAGCTCTATGGTGCCGGGCAATGAGCACAGGGTCCACGAGTGGATGTCGGGCCCTCAGACACATTCACACCAGTGGCCTGCTGGGGGTCATTTTGTAGGGCTCTGGCAGTGCTCATCCTGTTCTTCCTTGCACAAAGGAGCAGATACTGGTCCTGCTGATAGGTTAAGGAACTTCTACGGCCCTGTCCAGCTCTCCTAGTGTAGCTGCCTGTCTCCTGGAATCTCCTACATGCTCTTGAGACTTTGCTGGAAGACACAGCAAACCTTCTGGCAATGGCACGTATTGCTTTGACATCCTGGAGGAGGTGGAACCTCTGTAGGTTCCAAGTATTGCCTCATGCTATCAGTAGTGACCCTAGCCAAATGCAAAACTAGTAAAAGACAGTCAGAAATGATGAGTAGGGAAAAAAATGTCAGTGGCCTCCACCTGTAAAACCATTCTTGTTTTGGGGGTCATCTCATTGTTGCCCATCCAGTGCACCTGTGGTTAATTTAATTAACACCAAAGTAGCTGAAACTGATTAACAATCCCGTCTGCTACTTAACTGACCAGATCAATATCCGAGGAGTTTAATTGAATTGATGCTATACTTTGAGTAAAAAGTGTTCCTATAATTTTTTTTGAGCAGTGTACAATGCAATTTACAAGTTGTTACAGCATTCTACAGATTTTCAACAATCACAACATGTTTCACCCATCCGGGCTTCTTCAGGGGAGATGACTGCTGATTATTCCAAAGCTACATAGAAAAATATACAAGCTTACCCAAAATGTCTCACAGGCAAATTATGAAGTTAGTTGTACAAAAGATGGCAGAGGTTTGGGGTCCACCAAGTGATCACAGGGGGTTCACAAGGACCAAGCTGAAGAAAGGTCAAACAGTTACACCTCCAAAATTTGTAACAAGGGGTCAAATACCTCCCACAAAATTGAAAAACTAACTTACAGAATTTTTTGCATCAGATCCACAAGAGAGCACCCAAGAACAAACACCTGTGACACTGGCTTCGATAAAAGTATCCTCTTTATAAAACAGAAAGTTTTGGAGGGTGTAGCCACCTTCTGGCAAGATGGACGCTTGAGCTCTGAGCTCCTCACCCGCTGGGAACATCGATGTTGTCAGAGCTGCCGGCACTCCATCACTGCTACTTAGGGATCCAGTTAACCCCTGATCCATCCAAGTTGGCGACAGCCAATTACGGGCCTCTTATAGGTTAAATAGAGAAACTTAACAGCTCTTTCATTGTGAACTAACCTGGATGGGTAGATTGGCTACCTTCAAGATGAAGATTCTGCCTCAAATTTTATATATATTCTGGACCCATTCCTATCCCTATTAAATGCAATTACCTTCAATCTCTAACTGCAATTCATAAAGCAAAATAAAACAGGCCAGTGGAGTTTGCTTTGTAGATCTCCTTGATTACTATTATGCGACACTTCTTACACAACTGAAATGCTGGTTTCATCCTTCTCCAAACACATTGTGGGTTACTATAGAATCCTCCCTGACCAATACCCAGGATTAAAATCACTCCTCCTAGTTGATTTATGGTCTTCTCTTAAGAGAGAATGCTGGCTCTCAGAAATAACTCCTTGCCAAAATTTGAACAGACATGGAAATATTGGATTTCAAATATTCCTGTTTGAAATTGGTTAAAATGTACATATGAATGTTGCCTATTGTTTACTACTTTTCATGAGTGTCATGTTTTTGCTTTCTTTTCTATAACCGCTTTAGGGCCGCCCTGAAAGGATTAAATGGAATATAACTGAATCCATTTTGTATACACTAATACAAGATGCTAGTTTAACATACATATATGAGATATGTACACACTAACAAAACTGTTATGCCAGCTTCATGTAGAAATGAGTGTTTTTGCAAACTTCACAAAAAAACAGATAAGGTTTACTCTCATTTCTGAAAAGTTTTAACCACAACTTGGGCGTTGGGTCAGATTACAGCCATGGTCTTGGGTGTTGGGTCAGATTACAGCCATGGTCTGGGCGTTAGACCAGATATGGCATGATAGATAAAGCAGAAGAGTGAAAATGCAAACCTCATACAAATAATTGTTGAGTTAAGGTAAAAAAATGTACATCTATTTGATTGGATGGTCTGAGGGTGTGTTTGCCCAAAGACTACAGTATAATAACCCTGATGCTATGTCAATAAAACTGAAGTGTTTGCAATCGCAACTAAGGTGACTAGAGTGCATTCACTTTCCAAGATCTCGTAGCTGTGTCCAGGTGTGACCGTTGGTATCTTGAGGGGGCCCCCAAGGAACAAAGGAAAAAGACCACCTACCTACTTTCACGCCCCATAGCAGAAATACTGCTACAGGGTGGCAGCGGTGCGCAAAATCACATATATATACGTGATTTTGCATTTCCAGGTAGGGGGGCACGCGCGAGGTGTGCACGCTCCCTACCCGCGCCGCCATTCGCAGCCGCGGCTGTCAATCTCCGGTAATTACTAGCCGGTGCCCAGTGATTGCTGAGTTAGTAAATAAAACAGTTCTCTCCCCTGTCAGCTACTGCACAAGCAGTGTGCTTACACTAAAGCACAAACACACAGGCCCCACAGTAAAACAGCGTACAGCACACTGTGCTGTTCACCTCAAATGTTAACCCCTTCCTGCCCAGTGCCATTAGTACACTGTCAGTGCCTTTTATTAGCACTGATCACTGTAATGGTGTCACTAGGGATGTGAGTGACACCAAGTCAGTTCCCCCCAGTGTCAGAATGCCCGCCGCAGTCCTGTAGTCCCGCAGTCCCACTGTAAGTTGCTGGTCGCCGCCATTACTAGTAAAAAAAAAATCCCAGTATATGTACTGCCATTTGTAAACTCTATGACTTTCACGTAAACCAATTAATTTACACGCATTGGGATTTTTTTTAGCAAAGACATGTAGCAGAATACATTTTGGCCTAAATTTATGACGAAATTTCATTTTTTAAATTTTTTACTAGATATGTTTAATAGCAAAAAGTAAAAAATATTGTTTTCTTTTTTCTCAAAACTGTCGGCCTCTTTTTTTTTTTGCAAAAAAATACACAGGCGATCTAATACCACCAAACAAAAGCTCTATTCATGGGAAAAAAGGACGTAAATTTCATTTGGGTGCAGTGTTGCATGATTGCGCAATTGTCAGTTAAAGTAATGCAGCGCCATAATGCAAAAAATGGCCTGGTAAGCGGGGGGGGGGGGGGTAAATCCTCAGGAGGGCAAGTGGTTAAGTTTAACTTTTCTTCTTATTTCGGACAACTTACTGAACTTTCTGAATGAAGATGTGCATTATTACTGGTATATATTTTCTATAATCATTTGCAAATAATTCTATCTAAGTATCTAAGTCCAATCACTGATGTTTATCTCTTTTAAAATTCAATAAACACTTGTGTTGTAAAATGTTGTTATATATAACGAACCAGTTGAATCTTAAATAATTATAGTTTATATGCTTATATAAGAGGACCTTGTGTGTATAAAAGGACAACCTTGAAAACATGTTACATAATTAAAAGTACCTTTTGTAAACTCACTCAGTTTTACGGCTTTGCGTGAATTGGTGCTATTAATAATGTCCTCCTCTTAAGCAAGCACAGGATAAATTACTCCCACCTTTGTCCAATCACAGCATAATCTGGTTGCAATGCCATTCCCAATACTATCTATCAACGGGGGTAAATCCATGCTTTGGATTTAAGGACTAAAAAGGTCTTTCTCACCTACTTATGGTATGACTACCTCATGGGGCAATCAGGGGTACCAGTAGACTAACTAAGGGGTACTTAAAAGAGCATGTACAGGAATGTGTGTTGAAGACATCTTTGTTGAACTGTTCATTTGTTACATTTAAGCAACTTTAGCAAAGAATGTTTATTGTCATGCAACTTGACCTGGTCTGAAGTCACTTTAGGACAATGATAAAGGGGTGCAATGCATGTTTGGTTTATCACAAGAACAGGGCTTAATAAGGGACTAAACAAGATAGAGAAGATGCAGTACAATTGTCTAACGTGCAGTGAAACTATTCAGAGGAGGCTATGTTGTCATTGCTAATGTCTACAATACTAGTGCCAAGTAAATAAGCAGCCAGCCAGTTGGGAAGTGGTATAATTTGGCAAAGGTGACAGAAGGTCCTGGTAGTGAAGGAGCTTGTGTGCTTAGGCTCCTTCCCTAGCAATCAGATCCCCAATACTGGGTCTGACATCTTAGCACAGGGCGTCCTAGGGACCAAACCTATAAGTCACAGAAGATGGAGTGAGGCCTTGGTAGTTAATAAACACAGGATATGTTCAAGAGTTCAGCTTCCTAGTATTCAAGGAAAAAATATTAATCAATGTCACTGGGGGTGAGTTGAAGGGTTACTGGGATGGGGGAGTCTGGTACAGTTTCAGCAGTACTGGCTCAGAAATGCTGTACATTACAGAGAGAAGAGATATGAAGTGTATTGATAAACTGTTGTCCATAGTGCACAGTGTGTAATAAGGAATTGATGTCAGTAGTGGATAATGTGAAGTGTTAAAGAACTTGGGCCAAGGATTGCAAGGAGTTAAATGTGTACTTTTGGAGAAGCATCGCTTTTAGGTTTGAATTCTGCCTTAACGCCAACCTTGCATTAAACAGCAGCCTCAGCCTTCCTCTGGGGAAACTAGCAAGTGCTTTCTCTGGGTCCCCACTTGGGCGCAGTAAGCCCCACCCACAACTTGTAAAGCCAGAAATGAGTAGATAGCCTTGAAACCTGCACTTTTAATGACAGCTTCCATATGTCTGTCTATTTGTGCTGGTCCTAATAGTAGCTAAGTATGGATGGATCCCTCTATCCTTATACACTGCCCTCTAAAACAAGACAGGTAAAACAAGGATGATGGTAACAGCTGAACCAGATCACCATCAGGATCCAAAAATTACACATATCTAAACCTTTACTTTATTTTAACTACTACTTACTTGGCACAATATACTTATAATATTAAATATACTGTATATATAAGATGAGTTCATCTAAGTTGACCCTCCTCTTATGCTGATAGCTCAATCTTCTGGTATCTTCTCTTTTCAGCCATTGGGTGGCCACATAACTGACAAAGGTCCACTGAAGTTACATTATGTAACTGGCATAGGTCCACTGAAGGTACATTATGTCACAAACTGGCTCAATTCTCAGCATCTTAAAGATGTCAGCAATATATTTCACTGCACAGGGAACATAGACAAAATGTCAAGTAGACACAAAAAGTTTTTTGGTAGAAAAGGCAACTTTACCTGCCGGTAAATACACTTGTATTGTTCTGTATACCTTTAGGCTAAGTTCACACTAGCCTTGTAAGCAGGCGTTAAGCAGGCGTTTGAGTGGCATTTTTAACGCTCTCCGAACGCCTAAGAAAATTTTACACATGGCAGCGCACAGTGCTGTTCACACTGCAGTGGTAGCGTCGCGTCGCGGCAAAAATAACGCCTAATGTCCAGTCAGGAGGAGTTGAAGCTTTTCAACGCCTCTCATTGAAGTCTATGGTGACGCTCCACAAACGCTCTGGTAGGCGTTTGCGGGGCGTTTGCGGTGCTTTAAGAATTTTTTGAAAAAATGATTCAGGAGGAATATCATGTCCCATAATTCCCTGAAACTATAGAAGAGAGCATAGAGTGTCCTTCAGTCATTTCCTGCTATGCACTTCCTGTTTGTGCTGCTTATAAGATGGCTGACATCAATCTCTCTATATTGATCCAGGAGGTAGAAAACCGACCAGAATTATATGATCTCAGCACCCCAACCTACTGTGATGCATACAGAAAACGTGAGGCATGGATTGATATATGTAAAGTGGTCAGTGCAAGCAGCTGGGAATCACTGTCTGCGAAGGAGAGGGAGAATAAACGTGAGTAATTTTTTTTCATGGGCAAAATTTTTCACGCTGCCCCTAAGCACAGATATTATTAAACTTGGACAAATACCATGTGCCCACACTTGCAGCATTTTATTCAAATGTGTGACTGCACATGGTCAGAAAAATGTGATTTTAGTTGTAGATGTTCTAATAGTATTTTTTTTTTTAAACAGTAACAAATGTCAAAAAACGTTGGAAGTCACTCAGGGACAGGTTCAAGAAGGATCTGACAGCGTTATCTACCCAACCAAGTGGTTCTGCTGCAAAAAAAAGTGAAAACGCACCGACTGTTTAATGAGCTTCACTTCTTGAAGGCTGTAATGAGCAAGAGACAGTATGTATTTCCCTATTGAATCTGCCTTGCTACAGTGGTTAAAATAATTAATTGATCTCCTGCAAGTTTGCCCCCAAAAAATTAAAGCTTATAATTTTTATCACAGATGTATTTAAATGGGTTAAGTGTGTAGAGAGATTGATGCACAGATCCTTCATTGATGTATCAGTCTGCTTACACTTATTAGCCATAACATTATGACCACTGACAGGCTCCATGCACACTGGCAATTTTTTAAACTTAAAATATGCTGGATAAAAAATGCTGGTAATGACATTTTTTAGTAGCGTTTTAGTAGTGTTTAGGAGTGTAAGCATTTTAAAAGCTAGAAAAAGCTGTTAGTAGAGTTTTAGTAGCATTAGGAAGCATTTAGCATTTTTTTTCTGCTGGAAAAATGCTCCAGGAAGCTGAAGCACAAAAAATGCTAACAGCCTAAAGTAGTGGGCATGGACACATAAGGATAACACTATTTAGCTTCTAGGAGCAGAAAGAAAATGCTATTTACAGCTTCTAGGAGCTTAAAGCGGAGCTCCACCCAAAAGGGGAAGTTCTGCTTTAAGGACTGCTCCCCATTAAGGATTGGCACCTTTCCTTTGTGGGGTGGGTACCCAAAATTGACAGGTACCCACTCCCATTTCCGGTCTGATCGCCTAGCTGATCGGAAATGGAAGGTGTCCTCCCTCCCTCCCTGTAGTCTTTTGGGACTACAGGACCATTCATGAAGCGTAGCGCTACTCGCACATGCGCAGTGGGTACCCGGCTGTGAAGCCGCAAGCTATCACAGCCGGGTGTCCACACTGAAGATGCCGGACTTCTGGAATGTGGGCGACACACCACAGGACCGAGGGACAGGTAAGTGGCTGTTTTTTAAAAGTCAGCAGCTGAAGTTTTTGTAGCTGCTAACAGAACATCAACCAAAAATGCAGAAAAACCACATGGTAAAAATGTTATAAATTAAGTGGCAGTTCAGGGAATACTCCTTACCTCTACCTTACATGGGATCAAATACTTATTTTACCCACTGTGTACTGTACATGTGACGCTGCCTATTGATAACTGTTTTAGAACTGTACATGATTTTCTCTTTTCCTTCACACAGAACTTCTGGAAATATTTCCGACAGTAGTGACAGTCAAGATGTCTGCACTCCAGACATGGATAACCTGGAAACAACAGTTATGGGGGATTACCAGTGCATTTCTCCTACTACGCCCTCCACTTCCCCTGTTCCAAGCACCACAAGGAGTGATCGTACACGGAGCTCTGCTTCGTCCAGGAAGAGAAAAGCTGATGTCGCAATTCCTCCAACTCAATTTGTGGAAGTATGTAAGGAAATGAGGCAGCTAATGCAGGAGTCACGTGATGATCAAATAGGTGGATTTTTAAGCTCTATGGCACACGACATGAGGCAGATTCCAGCACATCGCTTATCAGCCCTGATATATGATCTCCTTGGGGTCATACAGCGCTACATGCGCATGTCATCTGCAGTACCCCCACCAGAATCAGTGCAATACTCCAATTCCCCAAATCCAAGATATATATATATGCACAACATAGTGCCCCTTCATTTTCAACTCACACATTTCCAAACCACGCATCAGAGTATAATTCAATTCCAGCGGACATTACACCAGGCAGGTCTGTAGCAGGTGACAACAGCCAGGCAGCACATTATACTCATTCTACTCATTCCTCATCTGAGCCAGTGTATAGAAACTTGTAAATTAAAAGAAGCCATAACATTATGACTACCCACCCAATATTGAGTAGGTCCCTGAACTCAACCAGACCTTTGAAGATGTGTCTGGGATATTGACAATGCTTTCCAAAAGCAGTTTACTGCTTTGTGGTGATGTGTGCCTGAAAAGGTTATGGCACTGAGCCAGGCCCAATTTTTTTCTTGGATAAACTTGAGAGGGACTAGAACACTTGTCAGTATTGAATGCTGTCTGTGTCATCATTTGGAAGATTGAACCTCTCTTTGTCCTGTTCACCATAATCCTTATAAGTTTATTAAAACTTGGTTTGTCCACAGAACATTGAGATTGGATATCTTCCGATGGGGACATTTGTTCTGTTGACAACCAGGAGTTGCCAAACTTTACCAAGATTTTTTTCTCAGCTTCTGTAGTGGTAGTGTGACAGGAAGTGAAAGTATATATACAGTATCTCCCCTATGGGACACATATGGCAAAAAGAAAACCCAAAGGGGATCTAGAGTGTTATCCAAGAAGAAAATTAAAATATTGTACATTGTGCTACTTGAAGTACAAACTAATAGGTGTTATCATTGGCTGGTATGCACATCATAGTGCTTGTCCATTGTGGTGCCCAGTGGGTCTTCCTTGACTACTATATCCTATAACATGGGTGCTCACCCTCTGGCCCTCCAGCTGTTGCTCTACTACTAGTCCCATGCGTCATTGCAAGCCGCTGACCGAGCATGACTTCTAAAGCAGAGGGATAATGGGACCTGTAGTTCCACAATAGCTGGAGAGTCATAGATTGAGCAGCCATGTGTTATGAGTGTTGGTCAACAGGAGGAAATAGTAACCAGAATTAGTAGTCTCAAACGTGAAAAATTTTACGCTGCATTTGCACATTTGTGCTTTTTTATTGTGATTCTGACTCCACATCTTAGCGTTTATTTCTGTAATACCAGAGAATGAATGCTAAAATCTTGGACTTTCACCTTCTTGCAGTGCTCTGTTGGAAGTAACACGCACTACAGGACAGAGGAAACAAATAATGGGTTAAAAGAGGTGTTACATTTCTACGTTGATGTTGTTATATGCATTTGGAGCATACGGGTCTACATTTTATGTTTTTCTACAAAAAAGTTTTGCACTATTTGAACATGCGTATTTATTACAATAACGATACTATGTGTAGTTGCACTATGTATAGTAGTGCTATGTCAAGAGCATATGGAAAATTGTTCCTGAAAAGTTTTCTCATTTGCTGTGACTGAAATAAATCCAAACATTTTGACAGTAATGATTGTATGAGTTTTATTACTTTTATACTGGTAATAACTATTCCCCTTATGGAAAATATAAAGCGAAATTTCCAAATGCCAAATGGAGTCTCAAAGATCCAGTATTTACTTGTACACAATTATATTAAGTTTAGGGTTCAGAACTTCAAACAATAGAAAAAAATGTAGAACAAGGAACACATTTTTAAAAAGGACTTTTATTTCATAACATGACTACATTTCATCGTCCCATAACACTTTTTGGGAATATCTCCCAGCAGAACATGAAAACAAGACATTGTGAACACTTATATAGACCTGGTGAAGTTACTATTCTCTGGTGATACGTGCTTGTGACTATATCAGTGTGCAACACTGCATTGCTTAAACATTGTAGGAGGAGTTATTATTCTCCCCTGATTAGTTGTCTTATCAGAAGATGAGAGGTGGTCACTTGAATAAGGGGAGGAACAGAGAGGGAATGATCAAAGGGCCTTTACACAATGCAGAGGGTTAACCCCTTAAGTTCCACAGTGAGTATAACAAGCATGCTTTTTACTGCATATACAGACTGACTGATGTGGGTTTAGAAACACATTACAAAACAGAGACAATTACACTTTGGAATATTGCCATGGGATTTCTCCCTCTGCTGACATAAAATAATTAGCAAACTCGTCCCTGATATTTGATGCCTGATGGGCACAGGCACTTTTAACAACAGTGTCAACATTTGCAGGATCTAATTGCATAACACCTCTAAAGATCCTCCACTTATTTGCTAATATGCCAAAGGTGCACTCCACAAATCGCCTAGCTCGTGTTAGCCGATAATTAAATACCTTCTTCTTCAAATCCAGGCCTCTTTTAGGATATGGTTTCATGACTGAACTAGACAATGAAAATGCCTCATCGGCAACTAGGACATAGGGTAGGTGCTGTCCATTCTCTGTTATAGGACATGGGGATGGTATATTGAACCTTTCTTCCATTATCCTTCTTCCCATGGTTGAATTGCGAAACACTTGCGAGTCTGCAGAACTTCCATAAGCACCAACATCAATTGCAACAAAATTGTAGTTGCTATCAGCAATGGCCATCGGGACTATGGAGAAATACTTTTTATAGTTAAAATACTTGGAGCCACTGTTTGGGGGCATTTGAATACGTATGTGTTTACCATCTAACGCTCCAATGCAGTTCGGAAAGTTGCTGTTTCGATTGAAGTCATTGCTGATTTCCAACCATCGATCCTCTGTTGGTTCTGGCATTACGATTCCCTTCAGTACATTCCATATTGCATCACATGTGTCATGAACTATGTTGTGGATTGTGGCTTTGCCCAGAAGGTAATGGAAGTGGAGGGAAGAGAAGGATTCTCCAGTTGCCAAATATCTGTTAAAAAACCATGTAATTCGTAATTCAGTTCAGTAATGTTAAGAGCATATATAAACTGTGTGTGTGTTCCACTTTTGATACATTAACCACCTCCCGCCCACCATATAGTAAAATGACTGGCGCAAGGCGGTTCTCAAGTTCTGGGAGGACATCATATGACGTCCTCCCATTCTCACTGCACATGCGTGGCTCAGGGAGCGTGCAGTGCGGCGATCGACGGTGCGCCGTGTCCCTCGGACACAGCGGATCACTGATCCATGGAAAGAGCTGAAGATGTCGGCTTGGTCATGTGATCAGCTGTGTCCAATCACAGCTGATCACATGTAAACAGGGAAATGCCGGTTATCGGCATTTCTCCCCTCTCGAGTTGTTGGTGCAGCCTATCAGTGCCCATCACTGCAGCCTCATTAGTGCACATCAGTGAAGGAGATCACTTATTTACAAAATGTTATAACAAAAACTAAGCAAAAAAATGTTTTTTTTCTAAATTTTCAGTTTGAAACCCAGAGTTGATTAAATACCACCAAAATAAAGCTCTACCTGTCACAAAAATGCTAAAAATTTCATATGGGTACAGTGTTGCATGATCACGCAATTGTCATTCAAAGTGCAACAGCGCTGAAAGCTGGAAATTGGCCTGGGCAGGAAGGGGGTATAAGTGCCCTGTAGGCTTGTGCTTAAACAGTATTCTTGTACATGGCACAAAATACAGCACTGTGTACACAATTTGGGCATACATTTGTTGTCACCTTAGATTACTTACTGCAACGTGACTAATAGACGTTCTTCTGGAGATACTGGACGCCTCAGTTTTGTTCTGTTGCGGATCAACCTGGGTCTTAGAATCTCAAGCAGTGCATCAAAAGATGTGATTCTCATGCGGGCATAGTCGTAAAACTTCTGAGGGTAGGTGCATAAATCATGGTACAGGGCATGGAAGTGCCCTTTAGAATATCTCTGAGATACAATTGGATGCACCCAATAGCGCCTGGATGCCCTTTTCCTCTTCCTCTGCTCAACCATTTGCTCATACATCAGCATCATCTGCAGGAGACAGAACATGATATGCAGCATGGTAATGGAATCCATTCGGGTGCGTTCCTGATGGAGTATGAACAGGAAACATTCACCAGGACAAGCCACACCCAATTGCGTATTTCCTCTTATGTCACTTCCTAATGAAAAAAAAAAAAGGAGCGTTTTTAACGCTTGCAAAACGCATCAAAACCGTGCATATGGAGTTTGCAGAGCGTTTTTACTGCCAGTCTACTGCTTATACCAACGCTCATTAACGCCCGTCAAACGCCTGTCTAACGCCTGTACTAACGCCATAGGAGCGTTTGGAAAGAGTTAAAAATTAGTCAAGTGTGAACGAGCCCTTATACTTATTAAAGCAATTAATATTGGTAGATGAAAATTCCAAAATTCCAAAGTCATAGAAGGACAATTTTAAAATGGTCAAGGACATAAACATGTGGAATGCTAGCAGTACTGCACGGCACTGTCTGGGGGCTGTTTGGCCTAATTTCACCACCACTGACCTCTATGAGCAGACTACTATTAGTTCATTACAAAGTACCTCCATTTGCCTGCCACACCACACATTTTACAAGATGTTATATTACATTATATGTTTTTACTGTCCCCACAACCTGACTACACAATTAAGTTAATTAAAAACTTGAAAAATTAAGCACTTGGTACTTATTTAGTTGAATAATGTTTTGCTTATGTTTAGACATATTTTCACTTTCACTTAGCTATGCCGTTCAGCAACCTGGGAATAACTGTGGATCCATCTGTAGAAAGGCATCATACGTTTCATGTAAGAATAGTTCAGAAACATTTTCTTTTTTTTTCTTGCTAAACTGAAGTTGGAAATAAAAGATTTGCAATGTTTTAAAACCCACCCTCCATCTTGGCAGCACTATGTGTAAATGTATCACTTTATTCAACTTACCAGCACCTGTTTTGGTTATTGCTGCCTCCATATGATAAAAATTCAAAGTTAGGTTTTAATGAAACAGAATGTGAAGAGTTCCATTTACAATCTTTCAAAAGCAGGGCATTTTGATTGTTAACCATTATAGATATATCGGTCTACAATAAAGTGTCTATTGTTGTAACACAAACACAAAGTAAGACTGTTCTATTACAAGAGTATTAATTACTACGTTCATTTATAGAACTGTATTGGGCATTTATTTATACTCTATGGCGTTTTTATTTGGAAGATTTTGTTTTATTCCATCTCATTCAAATTGTCTATATTCCTGACAGTGCTAAATAAAGAACAATTCTGCTATGTAAATCTACTGTGAATTTATTTATTGATTGTGTGGCTTTTTATAATGAATGGCTTGGCAGCTGTCTCCCAAACGCGGGAACATTTCGTTTTGGTTAAACAGCCAGCGTGCTTGTCATGGGTCCTCTAATGCATGGTACTGTAGTAAGAAAGATAACATAAATCCTATTTTTCAGTTCAGAGTCTTGTTATGGCTGTTTCCCTCAAGCCTTCTAGCTGTTCAGTGTTTGCTTTAGAAACGTACATCATACTGGAGTCCATAGAGAACCATTATTTGTCTGACAGGATATTTATTAAAAAAAAAATTATAAAAAAAAGAAGACTGAAAACCTGCATTAGTTGCAGCTGGGAGTCAATATGTTTCCCTGGTAGAGATGAGCTAAGAGGAGCCTGGCATATTTAAATACAATGCTCCCATTTAAAATGCAGTACATTTTTTATTGCTTTAAAAGACTGTTTGATCAAAATGTATTCTAAATGCATGCTGGAGGTACATGTGGCTTGCTGATTTTTTCACTGCTCGGAATTATTTGATTTAGAGATAAGAAGACACACTTATTTATATTGGAAAAATCTTTTAATTGTCTGCAAATATCTACTGGTGCTGAACTTTATGGATTGCAGAAAGACAGCAGGATTAAAAATGACCACATTAAACTCTTGTACCCCAAACATTTTTTTTTTTGGGGGGGGGGCTTCCTGTGGATCACAAAAAACATTTACCAGGCTGCTTTTCTGTCCTATGTGTCAAACTGCTAATCGGCTAGGCAGAAAATATGCTGATACAACTTCTTTAAGATAGGATCCTGATAAAAGGACTCAGGGAAAGCGATATCTGCAGTTGTACTACATGAAGATGCTATCTGCCTAATGACCTCATCAAGATTTATTCCTGAGCCGTAGCAGTACCTGGCAGTCAGCTAGTTAATACAACCTTGAAATTACACTGAACATAAAAACAGACACTCAGGCCATTTTTTTTGCTTTCCAAAATGCTGTGTTTATTTCTTTATATAGTCTATTCCATTTGTAGTTTTCAGCTCATACATTTTTTATCTTTTTCAACATCACAGACACTTGAATTTTTTTATATGAATACATTTTACCATGCATTTACTCTCATCTCTATGGGCAGATTTATGGAGACTGGGAATCATGTTGTTATATTTAGTAAATCGAAGCAGTAATCTCACTTGCATCCAGTTTCTCTCAAGCTATTGCCAAAGCCGCTCCTTACTGACTTAAGATGTCTTTTATGACACTGATTTTTCTTGAATATATGACCAGAGTTACAGGTCCAAAGTAAAACACAATGCAGAATTAGACCTTTGTTTCTTTGTTGTTATATGTACTGCATCCTTTGTTCTCTGTATCTGTACTCTTATACTCTCTACAGTGCAATAATGACATTGAGCATATGTATAATTTTTCATTCTGTACAGACAAGGCTGTTATTGTGATGAGGTTGACATTAGTCATTGGCATTGTTCTTGATTTTGTATGTATCAATAAAAAATTCACAGAACTAAACTGATGACTTTCATTGACACTAGTAGTATTGGGCTTGATGTTCTAGGCGAAGGACAATGGATTACATCAATGGAACCACTGGATTCCAGCTGCTGTAATTGCCATGGTACCGATCACCCTCCCTGTCCTGCCCACATCCAATTCTCTGTGCTTCCTGAGCTCCTCTGTATACCCGGGCCCCATACAGGGGAATAGGTAGTTTACCCTTATCAGCAGCCTTGGATCATAGGAAATCTCTTGTGACAGAGGGTAAGCGGGACAGAACACACAAGGCAGATGGCAAACACTTAAAGCTTTATTAAAACAGACAACAGTCACTCAATGGGGAGAAGTGCAGAGAGAGAGAGCCCAAAATACTTTGTAATTCAGCCCCGGAGGGCAAAGTTAAAGTCTCTACAGCAGTTTGTAATCCAACAGGAAGGTAAGAGGCAGTTCATAAACAGGTCAGATAACACAGGAGAACTTTGTAATCCAGCCCCGGTGGGCAAATTTAAAGTCTCTACAGCACTTTGTAATCCAACAGGGAGGTAAGAAGCAGTTCATAAACAGGTCAGATAACACAGGAGAAGCATACATTCACGCAGAGCTGATATGATAGTCCCAGATAGAGCTGGCAGCATCTCAGGCAGAGCTGGTGTGGCTTCTGGGGTCCCCCTTACTCCAATGGGGGCTCAGGCAGAATCTGGCCACTAGACTTCAGCCGCAGCTGGGATCCCTCAGTAACTGCACAACAGAATGGATCCTCGAGAGAGACCAGCACTGACCTCTTAAACCCCGGGACAGGACGAGAGGTGGAGGGGGGTCATTAGCAGGATGACAATGGAGGGAAGGCCATAATTGAGTTTAGGGACATTTTGGAGGACAATGGAGGGAATGGACAGGAAAGGAAATACAGTAATTGAATTTGTAGCTGTAAACAGGAGGGCAGTGGGGAGGATATTACATTAGGGCAGAAAACTGGTTGGACAGGATGGTCAAGGAAACACAGTAATTAGATTTGTAGCTGTAAACTGGATAACAGTGGGGGAGAATATACATTTGGACACAAACCAGAATGGGCAAGATAGACAGGGAAGGAAACACAATAATTGAATCTGTAGCTGTAAACAAGATAACAGTGGGGAGAATACACTAATTGAATTCTGGGACCTTTTGTGGAGGGGGCGCGTTAAATACAGCTAGGGGCATTTGGCACACAGGAGTAGAATAATAATTGGAGGATGCACTTCCTCTAGACACAAGGGATTAATTGGGGACATTAATAATTGGGGACAATAATGAGAGGATTAAGCAGGAATTAATAATTGGCCGGGCCCCTATACCGTGACATCTCTCTTCATTGGTCCATTGCATTCTGTGTGCAGCCTGTTCTTTATGGGTGGCTGGGCTTATATTAAAGTAGGGGCCTAGAGCTACAACTCCAATAGCCCCCATGTTAATCCAGCTCTGAATACAGGCACAGAATAGTAATAGCATATAGTCATAGCCACACAACACACAGACCACACAAATACCTTACAATATAACTTCTCAATGTTGTGGTAGGCATGGTTTGAGGAGTGTAGTAGTAGACCACACAAATACCTTACAATATCACTTCTCAATGTTGTGGTAGGCATGGTTTGAGGCGTGTGGTAGTAGACCACACAAATACCTTACAATATCACTTCTCGATGTTGTGGTAGGCATGGTTTGAGGCGTGTGGTAGTAGACCACACAAATACCTTACAATATCACTTCTCGATGTTGTGGTAGGCATGGTTTGAGGCGTGTGGTAGTAGACCACACAAATACCTTACAATATCACTTCTCAATGTTGTGGTAAGCATGGTTTGAGGCGTGTGGTAGTAGACCACACAAATACCTTACAATATCACTTCTTAATGTTGTGGTAGGCATGGTTTGAGGAGTGTGGTAGTAGTGTAGCAGAATTACTATTTATGATCTGACAGTCTATTTGCAAGCAATATATTGGTCTACACAAGTGGAAAATATCAAATGAAATTAGGAAATATCTATTAAAGGAACTCACTGACAACTGCATCGTTTATCCCTGCAAATATAGTCATTAAAACTTTGTTTTTATTGACTTGGTTACATTTATCACTTGCAAATATGGAGGTAGTTAGTAAAGGTCATATGAGGCATAAACTTGATGGGACTGTTTGGCTTTGGATATACTTTATAGAGAGTTACATTATGTACAGACTTCTTTTTGGAGTACTAACATAATAAATTTTCTACATACAGTCCTACAATCCAGCAGAACATGTTATCATTTATGCGTGAGCATGTCCCATGTTATTCAAATCCCTTTGGCAGCAGAGCAAAAAGCTGTAAATCCAACATGCTACGTATATCTGTCATCAACATGTTTTTCCCCAAGCCTTACCAAGACCACCATCTGCACTAAAATATTATAAAACACTACATGGGCTTTGTAACTAATGAGCTTTATAGTTACATAAAACACACCATTACAAATTGGTCACTCAAAAACTTGGTACGCTTTGTAAGTCTTCTATAAAATGCTCTTCTTTGTGGTAACTTTAAAAATCCATCTTCCATAGACACTCATGAGATCACACTTGAGCTTGCTATAAGACAGTAGGGCTGAAACATCACACAATAAATGCTGCATGGCATTTAAACAACAATCATTTCTTTAATTAATATGAAAGCTAGAATTTGGAGGAAGTTACAATAAAGAGTAATGGTTTTTCACAAGATGGCGATTTCCTCCTCACTTTAGTATGGATCAGGGGCGGACTGACAACTCATGGGGCCCCCGGGCAATAGGGGATCATGGGGCCCCTGTGTCCTCACCAACACCCAAAAAAGCCTATGAAAAAGCCAATGAAAGGTACCAGGGGCATCTCATGGAGCCCCCTACCGAGTGCCCGAGTGTTCGAATGGTCAGTCCGCCCCTGGCATGGATCATAAAAAGATACTTTAGATATAGTTATAGGAGGTACTTAACCTCAACGACATCTGGTATTCAAGTAGACCATACAATTTGAAGCTGGACAACTGCTAAGAAAAATCTGTAAACAACATCAAGATGACTCACAAGATTATGGAGATATTTGCATAAGACATTAAGCACGTTAAATTTGGTGGTATGCAAAGGTAAATGGATTTCCATTTTCAGCAATAAAGATGATACCCCTTTAATTTTCCACAAATAACAACATTTTACCACTTCTTTTTATTTGGTCTCCAATTATAATGGGATAGCGAAGTGCCTCTTCTATATCTAGTGTCAGTAGAATCCTAAGAGATAGTGTTACTACCAGGGGTGGACTGACCATTGAGGAACTCGGGCACCGCCCGAGGGCTCGGGGTCAGTAGGGGGCCCCATGAGATGTCCCTGGTACCTTTCATAGGCTTTTTTGGGTGTGGTTTGAGTGTGGGCGAGGACACAGGGGCCCCATGATCCCCTATTGCCCGGGGGGTCCCATGGGTTGTCAGTCCGCCCCTGGTTACTGCTCATCCATGAAATGTTTCTGGGATCAGTCTTTATTGTCTTGTTTAACCATTAGCCGCCCGACCAATGGCCGTTTGGCAGCTTCAGATGTGCCTCTTCATTCTTGGTGCTCGCCATTTGGCATGCTCCCGCACATGCGCCGTTTGCGGTAATGCAGAGCAGCGCAGCAGCGGGATCTGTCACGGGCCGTGCACCTCGGACACGGCCGATGACAGATCCGAGTACCAGCTCCCGTTGAAGGTACCATGGGACCTGCTGTGACCAATCACAGCAGGTCACATGACAGTTGTATACATGGATGGCTTCATTCATGATGCCATCCATTGTATACTAGTGCCTAGCTGTGAATGGTCACAGCTAATCACATGCACATGTCATGTGATTAGCTGTGACCAAATCACAGCTAAGCACAAAAAAAAAAAAAAAAAAAGCTGACTGAATCGATTTCATTCAGGTAAATGCTTGCTTATAGCAAAGTAATTCTTTGCTATAAGCAAATTGTGTAAAAAAAAAAAAAATACTGATCACTTCCCCAAAGTAGTACAGTGTTACTATGGTAACATTGTACTACTTTGGTCATAGTAAAATATGAAAAAAAAATCTTAAAAAAAATAAAAAAAAATGTAATAAAAAATTAAATATAATAAAAAAATAAAAAAAATATATATATATATATTTTTTTCATACTGTCACCAGTCAGTGTCCCTGTTAACCGCCATGCCAGTTATATGATGATGCTGTACTGCACTGGTGACAGTATGTAAAAAAAAAAATAGTGAAAATAATTTTTTTAATTTTTTCATTTTCCGAAAAATTATGACATAAAAATACAACTTCAAAAAACTCGCCATGCCTCTTATGAAGTACGTCGGACTGTCTACTCTGCAAAAAGGGGTCATTTGTGGGATATCTGTACTGTTCTGACATTCTTGGACCTCAAGAAATTAGATTGGCTGTCAGTACTTCAGGATTGATCAATATTCAGATCTATACCATAGTTTGTGAACTCTATAACTTTCCTACAAACTAAAAAATACATCCTAATTTGGGTTATTTTCACCAAAGAATGTAGCAGCAGGCCTAAATTTATGAAGAACAATTATTTATTTGTAAACTTTTATAACAGAAACAAAGAAAAATGTGTTTTTTTTTCAAAATTTTTGGTCTTTTTTTGTTAATTTAGCAAAAAATAAAAACCCCAGCGGTGATTAAATACCACCAAAAGAAAGCTCTAGTTGTGTGAAGAAAATTATAAAATTTTAGTTTGGGTACAGTGTTGTATGACCGCGCAATTGTCATTCAAAGTGTGAGAGCGCTGAAACCTGAAAAATGGCCTGGGCAGGAAGGTGTAAAATTGCACGGTATTGAAATGGTTAAATATCATATTATTGGCGTCTCACGAGGAACTGGGTTTTATGACCCCTGAGATTTTCATCTGTAATATATCATTCTTATCTTTAGCTCAGAAGTTTCACCATATGGTTTTCAGGGGGTAATGGAAAATATCCAACAAACTTCACTTGTCCATAAGAGAAGCTAAAGAGACCTTGTTGCAAACTTAAAAAATTGTAGGTAAAAGCAGAACAAATACAGGTATTTTAAAGAGATCCTGTCACAAAATTAACAATTGCAGGTAAAAGGAAAGAGAAATCAAGTATTATTAAAGGCTTACTTTCAGCCTTTTTCCTTTCCACAAATATTTTTTAATTGAGTTGCAAAGTGCCTTTAAATGTGATAGAAAAATTGACAACTCACTTCCTTAGCACAGCGTCCTCTCTCTTTGCACATCATAGCTCTCTCCTCTTCCAGGATTGTCTATTTGCTCCCTGTGCTGACTTAGCTCCTCCACCTCTCCCCTCCCTACCTAATCAGCTGAAGAGTAGAAGTGAAGGAGAATACTATGGAGCAGGGCTATTGAATTACAATTCACAAAGGTCCGATCAGTAAAATCTCTTCCAGCAGAGGTCTGAATCACATGTTTGTGTGATGACTCAAGCACCCTTCACATCAAAGCCCCCCTCCTCCATGATCCCATTCTTACATCAGTGTCTTCAGTTCCCTTCACATCACAGCTCCCCTTCACAGCGGTGCCCTCTGACCCCCCATTCACATTGCAGCCCCCCACAGTTCTGCCCCCGTTCACATTGCAGCCCCCCGTATCTTTGATCCCCATGCACATTGCAGTCCCCCCTGCAGCTCTGCCCTCCTATCCACAATACAGCGCCCCCCCCCACATCTGTTCCTGCCATTCACATTGCATCCCCTGCCCTGCAGCTCTTACCTCCATTGACTGTTGATGACTGCTGTATATGCAATACAATACATTTTCAGTATATTTATTGCTATTGTGTGGTAGAGTAAGTCAGCAGTAGGGCATATTTGAACTTATATTGAGCAATTCCATTTTTTAACTTTAATATAGAGATTTTAAGATGATTTTTCTGTATAACAATTACAATTGTATTTTTACACATACTGTATATAATTGTGTGATCCCCTTTAGTGCCAGTAAAGTCCAACATCTGGGTTTCTTTTTTTTACCTCCATTCACACTGCAGCACCCTGTAGCCCTGCCTCCCCATTCCCATTGAAGAGAACTGGAAAAAAAAGGCGCTGTGGAAAATGCTCTCAGACAAGCACCTTAGTGAAGAGACTTGACAATGCGCAACTGAGCGAAACATGTCGTCTTGGTAACCCTACATATGCTCCCAGCTGAAGCCAACGCCGGACACTGCCTTCGCTTGCCATGGTAACACCACCCAGGATGCTGGTACACTGACACCACGTGATTTGAAGCCGACAGGAGCATTCTCTGATCTCAGCTCCCCTCAGAGTGGATGGGCCGTCCATTGGAGTCACTCTGTCCACTTCAGGCTGGTCAATTTTATTATATTTGCTACTTTGTCTCACCCAATAAAGATGCACCTTCACTAAGGTGTTTGTCTGAGAGCATTTTCCACAGCGCCTTTTATTTCCAGTTCTCTTCATCATGCATATGATTAACAAGGCAGCAGTGGTGAGCTCATGATTAACTGTTCACATGTTTCCACCTGGAGTGGCCTCTCTGCGCTCATTTGTATGAGTTTTCCTCATTCCCATTGCAGCCCTCTACAGCTCTGCCCCCATTCACATCACTGGCCAAGATTCGAGCCATCTTTAAAAATACAAATCTACATTTTTGGAATGCATTTACAAATATATGTAAAAATATATGTTAATTGACTTTTTTATATGTTAAAAAAAATCTGAAGAATATAATTTAAAAAATATATTTTTAAAAATATATATATTTTTTAAATATATTCTTCAGATTTTTTTTAACATATAAAAAAGTCATTTTAACATATATTTGTAAATGCTTCCAAAAATGTAGATTTGTATTTTTAAAGAAATACAGTATATTTGAAATGTATTTTTAAAAATATTTTTCATATATTTTGTCATAAAAACACATTTATATTTATTGAAATATATTTTGAAACTGTAGCATTTCAAATATATGTCAATATATTTGGGAGGAATATTTTTAAAATATATTTCAAATATATTTTTCTTCCATATGGGGAATGCACAATCTACGGACCCCTTGCAGCCATGTACACGAGCCCATCATTTTATGGGAAGGTTGTTGATAAAATAAATGGTCTGGCGACCATGCTAGGGCCCAGTCAACTTGTGCTAAAGGTGGCAAATGCAGCTTTTCTCTGTGAACCTGTTGGCCATATACAATATTTTTTCTCATCATAGGCAGAAGTACAATGATTACATATAATCCTATTTCCACTCTGTCATATTGTTCCAAGTTGAGAACCGGCTAAAAAGAGAAGATAATGTTCTGAGTAAAAGCGGTGATCCTTGCAGAGGAATGATGCTCTGGATACTAGATTGTGTGCTACAAGCATCAACAATGAAAACAAAGCCCTGAGTTTGTTCTATATAGTACATTCTCTGGCAACATTTCTGCAACATTTCATGAACCGACATTAGGCAATTTCTTAAGGTTGCATTCCTCTATTAGTTTTTCATTACTTTATTGTAAATAAAGTGTTCAACAAAGAAGTCATCCTCTATAAATGACTAAATGTTCATATATAACATTGCTGGTTTTAGCAATCCTAATTGTTGTAGTAATACAACTTTCTCCACTATTATTATGGTATTTTGTAACACGTAAGTGATATTACTAAAAAAGTGCCAACGTTACATAAGGTGAGAAGTTATATATGATTCTTTAACCGCCTTCCCATCACCCTATAGCAGATATACTTCTGCAGGGCAGCAGGGGTGCACATAATCATGTAAATATACGTGATTTTTCAGTTCCGGGTAGAGGGCGCACGCTCCTTACCTGCGCCGCTATTCGTGGCCTTGGCTGTCAATCACCGTATCCGGTGATTACTTGCTCTTACCCGGTGACCGAGGAGCATTACAGATGGAGGGAGAGACTTGTATGTAAACAATACAGTTTTCTCCCCTGTCAGATCCTACACACTGCTATGCATGGCTTTGCATAGCAGAGCCATGCAAAGCAGTGTGCTTATAGTGAAGCACACACACACACAGGTTACAGTAAAACACCCAGAACATACAGTTAACTCTTTGATTGCCCCTCATGTTAACCCCTTCCTGCTCAGTGTCATTAGTACAGTGTGAGTGCTTTTTATTAGCACTGATCACTGTATTGGTGTCACTGGGGATGTTCGTGACACCAAGTCAGGTCTCCCCCAGTGTCAGAATGCCCACCGTAGTCCCGCAGTCCCCCTATCACTGTCACTGATCACTGACATTACTAGTAAAAAAAAAAACCCAGTATATATACCTCCATTTGTAAATACTATAACTTTCAAGTAAACCAATTAATTTACACGTATTGGGATTTTTTTTAGCAAAGACATGTAGCAGAATACATTTTGGCCTAAATTTATGCCGATATTTGATTTTTAAATTTTTTTACTGGACATGAGCAAAATACATATGTGTCATGTATGTGCCATATCAGTGGCATATGTAGTATACAGTGAAGAACAGAAGTATTTGAACACCCTGTGATTTTGCAAGTTCTACCACTTAGAAATCATGGAGGGGTCTGAAATTCACATTGTAGGTGCATTCCCACTCTGAGAGACAGAATTAAAAAAAAATTCAGGAAATCACATTGTATGATTTTTAAAGAATGTATTTGTCTTGCACTGCTGAACATAAGTATTTGAACACCTGAGAAACAGCAAGAATTCTGGCTCTCAAAGACCTGTTACTGTGCCTCCAAAAAGTCCACCTCTACTCCACTCATTAATCTAACTTAGTAGCACCTGTCTGAGCTCTTTAAAGACACCTGTCCACCCCACAGTCAGTCAGACACCAACTACTACCATGGGCAAGACCAAAGAGCTGTCAAAAGACACCAGAGACAAAATTGTGGACCTCCACAAGGCTGGAAATGGCTACGGGGCAATTGCCAAGCAGCTTGGTGAAAATAGATCAACTGTTGGAGCAATTGTTAGAAAATGGAAGAGGCTAAAGACGACTGTCAGTCCGCCTCAGACTGGGGCTCCATGCAAGATCTCACCTCGTGGGGTATCACTGATGATAAGAAAGGTGAGGAATCAGCCCAGAACTACAAGGGAGGAACTGGTCAATGACATGAAGAGAGCTGGGACCACAGTTTTAAAGGTCACTGTCGGTAGAACACTACGCCGTCATGGTTTCAAATCATGCATTGCATGGAAGGTACCCCCGGCTCAAGTCATCACATGTCCAGGCTCATTTGAAGTTTGCCAATGACCATCTGGATGATCCAGAGGAGGCATGGGAGAAAGTCATGTGGTCAGATGAGACCAAAGTAGAACCTTTTGGTCTAAACTTCACTCGTCATGTTTGTAGGAAAAAGAAGGATGAGTTGCATCCCAAGAACACTATCCCTACTGTGAAGCATGGTGGTGGTAACATCATGCTTTGGGGGTGCTTTTCTGCGAAGGGGACAGGACAACTGCACTGTATTAAAGAGAGGATGAATGGGGCCATTTATTGTGAGATTTTGAGCAACAACCTCCTTCCCTCAGTCAGAGCATTGAAGATGAGTCGTTGCTGGGTCTTCCAACATGACAACGACCCAAAGCACACAGCCAGGATAACCAAGGAGTGGCTCCATAAGAAGCATATCAAGGTTCTGACCTAGCCAGCCTCCAGACCTAAATCCAATAGAACATCTTTGGAGGGAGCTGAAACTCCATGTTGCTCAGAGACAGCCCTGAAACCTGACAGATCTAGAGGAGATCTGTGTGGAGGAGTGGGAATGCATCTACAATGTGAATTTCAGACCCCTCCATGATATCTAAGTGGGGGAACTTGCAAAATTGCAGGGTGTTCAAATACTTCTGTTCCTCACTGTATATTCAATTGCTTTATTTGCACATTTTGTATTACACTTACACTGCACTTCATTATTTGTAATGTTTACACTATATTTCTAGTTGATTTACACTGAGTATTTTCATATTATATTCAGGCATTTTTTGTTTTTTTTAATCCCTTTGCTGATATGAGATGATTTAATATTTTTAATTTAATTTATTTGATGGGTTTGGAACTATACATTTTTTCATTTTAGCATCTCTGAATTTGGTATCACAAATTCAGGTGCTGGCTGCTTTACTTGGTAACTGTAATACTGGTCAAAGCATGGATCTTTCTGGTTGCATTTAAACTCTGCCTAGTACAGGAAAACAAATGGGGATTACTTTGAAGGAGATAACAGCCACCAGTGTATAGGTAATCAATCATTTTTTTACAACCCATTCCAGGAACTAAATTTTCACACACACGCACACAGTATAATATGTGTAGAACAAGTACCAAGACTTGCAAGTCATGAAATGACACATGTTAATCACTAAATATGAAAAAATGTGCAAAAATAATTACAAAAATTTGTAAAAGCAGCCTATTTATTTTATGAAAAGAATAGAGACAGGTCATGTCTGGTGACAGCTCCACAATTATGCTCCTTTTCTTTCTCCATTTTAAATGCATTATCCTTATTTTGTTTTCATTTTAGTTTTGCAGAAATTTATTGTAATATACATTTGTTTCCATTTGTTCACTGCCTGATACACTGTTGTTCTTTTTTGGCATAGAGTTAATGATTTATAGGGTCTGCTTTAATACCACTATATTTCTTTTGCAAATTTTTTTTTATCAGCAAGCCTGTTTATTTACTCATACCAAAGCTTATTCTATCATTGCCATGATCAGAAGAAAGGTGGATTTTGTTGTTTTTGTCAGAGTTGCCATGCTGCTTCTTATTTTAATGATTTGAATAAAATGTGGATTTTATTTAAATGTTTGATTTTCATGTCTATTAAACTTTTAATCCAAACTTTTGAGCTTGGCATTTGAGGCTGTGATTTAGGGTAAGTGGTTAACTTGATGATTATGTTAATTGTGAAGCTAAAGTGGTTGTAAACCTCAGACATGAAATATGACCGAAGCATATACCTCTGTAGAGTGTATTGGTCTCAATCCACAGCAAGCGTAATTTCTCTCTGCTGTCTCATTCTGCTATCAGATTGAGTTACATCTGATAAGTTTTCCTAAAACCAAGAAATATAAAGATGATGGGGAGGGAGCTCCACCACACAACCTGTGGTTGACAGTCTCAGCTCTGTTCCTGTGTGCTGTGTAAGGGGGAAGGGGGGTCCATTCCCACCAATCAGCTCTCAGAGCTCTCCTCACTGAGCTCTGCAGTGCATAACTTCAGCTCTCTGATCCCTGCTTTCTGAAAGTTGAGACCATCTGTATAAATTCTGGACTTTGAACAGATGTAGAAAAGAAAAGACTGATAAACAGGTACAACCTATTTAGGAGGATTTCTTTCATCTTTATATATCACCTGAGGCCACTCACCTCAATGGATATATGCAAAGATTTACAACCACTTACTTAGTCAATTTTTTTATTGAATATTGTTGTGCCAAAACATGTTCCATGTGCAAAAGTAGAAAATGACATGAGCAGTGAAGATATATTCATCTACTGTAGGCATAAACTTTTGCCTTTGCTTTTTGCCATGCAACTGTGCATTTGCTCTGGAGACATAAAATGTGTACCCCCTCTGCCAAAAAACCTTGTTGGTGTGGCATATTTAAACGTTTTCTACTTTCTTCAGTTGGAAAATTAGTCTTGGTGTCCTGAAATCTTTTGGTTTATCAAATAGGTTTCTTTTCCTAAAAGCATTCCTATTGTAAAGCGTATTATTAATTTGCTAGATCAAATGGATAGTAATGTTATTATTTTCCCCAATGACACAAACTTCAACTAAATATAAAAAAATCAGTAGGATAATAATATATTAAAACAAAATGGCAGGCTAGTGATATATTAAAACAAAATGGTAATATAGGTGGCTAAATGGCAAATGAAATCCAATGTTCAATCTATCATCTTCAGCGTAGAGGTGACATTAGGGGTTTATTAGACCACTAATATCAATAAAGTTATAGAGTTGTGCTATCCTTTAAACCATCAAAAAATCAATTTGTAAAATTTGTGCAATCAAATTCACTATTTTCACAAATAGGCATAATAAGTTAGATTAAATGACTATATATAATGTAAATAGTTCTTAAACTCATATATAAAAAGTCTGTGATGTGATACCCAATAATATGTGACAAGGAGAATCTATAGCATATGTGATAACTCAGGTGTTCCACCATCTGTACATACACAAACTTTTTACCAGATACAATATATTGACTTCCTTGTCAATATACAGCACATTTTCAGTGAGATATCAAGCAGTAGGCATGTGCATGCCGGAAACTTTTGCTTTGTTTCAGATGCATTAGTTCATTGAAGAATTGTGTTTCATCATATTCGCTATGTTGATCCAATTCGTTTTTGGAATTCATTTTATATCTTTGGCATTTGTTTTGTATATTTGTTAGTCCAGGTGGATTAAAAAAAATTTGCAGTTTTTCTGGAAGATTGCTATATATTTGATATATTATCGAATTAGATGACTTCAATATTTTCAGATGCTATTTCAACCCTCCAAGAGAAATGGCATGAGCTGACTGGACAATATCAATCATCAATTAGATTACTTCAATATTTTCAGATGCTATTTCAACCCTCCAAGAGAAATGGCATGAGCTGACTGGACAATATCAATCATTCGAATTAACGAATGGAACAAAATTCAAATCCATTCATTATGCAAATCTGGATCATTGAAAAAATTTGAAAATTGAATTCCTTTCCCCATGGACCTGAACTACTACCTCATCATGTGACGTCATCTGAATGAAATGAATGCATTTGTTAATTTCATTGTAACTTTTTTTCTGGATTCTTTGGCATTCATTACTATGTCCATTCAGAGTTTCATATACATCTAAATCTTTAAAAGTTAAATGTTGGCCCGAAGAAAAATCAAAACAAAATGCACCTGTCTAGCAAGCATGGCCAGCTTAGGATGCAGCCTATTCACTTATAATTCTCATATTGGTCTTAGCCACGGCATAAAAAATAACTCAGTGCCAGTAGGAGAAAGCAAGAACTACTACATGGTATGTAATAACCCCCTCGCCCCCTCCCAATATATTGTTTAATAGAGAGGTACTCACAACAGTATAGCAGAGATTCGAATGTAACAGTGCTCCAATTGCTCCTCCAAGCAGGCATATTGACATCTTCAAAAGGGACGTCGTCAAGTGCTGCCATCAAGGGGACCACTAATATCTCTTTGAAGAGATCCTGCCACCTGCAATACGCTATCAGTTAGGCAGGTCAATAACTTCCTTCTTAGAGCAATAAAGCTAAGTAAAAAGAGAGACAAAATAGTGTAAAAAAAGGATTTTAATAAAATAAATTATAGAAGATTGGTAAAAGCCCCCTGCCCCCACATACACACAAATATGAATGCAAATTTGCATCTTGTGTGCAAAGGCATATGAAAATGAAGATATCAACACACACATTAGATATCACCACTCGTACCAGAGTGAGAGCTATATACACTGCTCAAAAAAATTAAAGAAACACTTTTTAATCAGAGTATAGCATCAAGTCAATTAAACTCCTGGGATATTGATCTGGTCAGTTCACTAGCAGAGGGGGCTGTTTATTCGTTTCAGCTGATTTGGTATTAATGAAATTAACAACAGGTGCACTAGATGGGCAACAATGAGACAATCCACAAAACAGGAATGGTTTTACAAGTGGAGGCCAGTGACATTTTTTTCCCTACTCATCTTTTCTGACTGTTTTTCATTAGTTTTGCATTTGGCTAGGGTCAGTGTCACTACTGGTAGTGTGATACCTGGACCCTACAGAGGTTTCACAGGCAGTCCAACTCCATCAGCATGGCATATCAATATGTGCCATTGCCAGAAGGTTTGCTGTGTCTCTCAGCACAGTCTCAAGAGCATGGAGGAGATTCCATGAGACAAACAGTTTCTCTAGGAGAGATGGACAGGGCCATAGAAGGTCCTTAACCCATCAGCAGGACCAGTATCTTCTCCTTTGTGCAAGGAGGAACAGGATGAGAACTGACAGAGCCCTACAAAATGACCTCCAGCAGGCCACCAGTGGGAATGTCTCTGACCAAATAATCAGAAACAGACTTCATGAGGGTGGCCAGAGGGCCCAACTTCCTCTAGTGGGCCCTGTGCTAACTGCCTGGTACCACAGAGCTTGATTGGGATTTGCCATTGGACACCAGAATTGGTAGGTCCACCACTGGCACCCTGTACTTTTCTCAGATGAGACAGGTTCACCCTGAGCACATGTGACAGACATGAAAGGGTCTGGAGAAGCCATGGAGAATGTTATGCTGCCTGTAGCATCGTTCAAAATGACCGTTTTGGTGGTGGGTCAGTAATGGTCTAGGGAGGCATATCCATGGAGGGATGCATAGACCTCTACAGGCTAAACAATGGCACCCTGACTGCCATTAGGTATCGGGATGAAATCTTTGGACCCATTGCCAGACCCTATGCTGGTGCAGTGGGTCCTCGGTTCCTCCTGGTGCGCGACAATGCCCGGCCTCATGTAGTGAGAGTATGCAGGCAGTTCCTGGAGGATAAGGGAATTCATACCATTGAATGGCCCCCACACTCGCCTGACCTAAATCTAATAGAACACCTCAGGGATATCATGTTTCAGTCAATCCGACGCTGCTATGTTGCACCTCACACTGTCCAAGAGCTCAGTGATGCCCTGGTCCAGATCTTGGAGGAAATACCTCAGGACACCATTTGTCATCTCATTAAGAGCATTCCCCTGAAGTTGTCAGGTATGCATACAAGCACATGTGGGCCATACAAATTACCATTCTGAAATTACCAATGAAATTTCAGCAAAATGGATTAGCCTGCTGCATAATTTTTTCACTTCGATTTTCAGGGTGTCTTTGAATTTGATGGGGCATCATGACGTTCCTAACACATTACCCAGTCCATATCAATACAGATATCGAGCATGATATTTTTCCCTATTGAGATCTGATGTGTTTTCAAAGTGTTCCTTTAATTTTTTTTTGAGCAGTGTATATAGAGCTATCTCTTTCTTTAAAGTCTGCTTTCAGAAACTATATAATGCTTTAGTGTTTAGGTAATCTTCAGGCCTAAAATGTGCATTTTAACACATGCTAAAAATGGACGAAAATCTGTCATCTAAAGGCTTAAAGGTGAACAGCTAAAACAATAAAAGGTGAAAAATCGTCCTTACAGTGAAAGGTTGGAAAAAATATTCAGTTTTAGAAAACTCAAAGACTTAAACAGGAATGGATATTGGCCTAGCTTGAACCAATGCAACAATGCATATTCCATACCTGACTGTTGTCCCTGGAAGCTGGAAATCACAGGAGTAGACGCCACTACTACAGTGATCCTCACTTGTTTCTGGGTCCTGTGCCAAGCAGCTGCTCTGCTGCATTCTAAACAAAGGAGGACGGCTGATCGACAAGGGTGCCATGCAGATAATGCTTTGCCTTTTCAGAATGAATGCAAAGCATCCTCTGATTAGATGAGCTGGAGAACATGACATGACCATCCCACCTTCCCCACCTCATCCGCTTTGCTTTCATTCAGAAAATGCAAAGCATTCTCATAATGGTGTCCGTGTCGAGTGGCCAGCCTCCTATGTTCAGAATCACTGGACTAGCAGTGTCTACTTTAGTGAGTTCCAGCTTACAGAGGCATCAGCCAGGTATGCTAGTTATATTGGTCCAAGCTAGGCCAATGTAACTATGTATAAAATATCCAAACCTAGAAATCAACTTTACTGAATATCCATGAAATACTGTATTCCATGAAAAATTGGCAACAGCTGCCCAGGGTGTTTTGCTTTGCTTTGTGTTTCTTTCCCAAACTTATTATTTTTTCAGCCTATGTATCTAAATATATATATATATATATATATATATATATATATATATACAGTTGTGTCCAAAATTATTCAACCCCCAATGCTGTAAAGGGGTTTAGGGACTATAGTGTACATTTGGAATTGTATTCAGAATCAAATCCTACAAGGACGTTGTAACTACCCAAATGCAACTAAAATGACATCAATTGTTTATGTAATACAGTAGTAAATGGTTCTTATGTGGTTTCTTCATTGCCACAATTATTCAACCCCTTAAAGACTACCACTCTGAAGAACAGAGGTTCATACAGGTGCTTTCCATCAGGTATTGAAAACACCTGTGGATGTCACCGAGCAGCAATCAAGCATAATAAGCACCAATTAGGCAGCTTTAAAATGACTGTGATACTCAGCTCCTTCTAGACATTTACTGGTGTGGTTACAAACATGGTGAAGGCAAGAGAATGGTCCAGGAAGACAAGAGAAGAGGTGATTTCTCTTCACAGGAAGGGCAATGGCTATAAGAAGATTGCAAAGATGTTAAACATACCAAGAGACACCTTAGGAAGCATCATTCGCAAATTCAAGGCAAAGGGCACTGTTGAAACGCTACCTGGTCGTGGCAGAAAGAAGATGCTGACTTCGACTGCTGTGCGCTACCTGAAGCGTAGAGTGGAGAGAAGTCCCCGTGTGACTGCTGAGGAACTGAGAAAAGATTTGTCAGATGTGGGTACAGAAGTTTCAGCCCAGACAATAAGACGCACACTGCGTAATGAAGGCCTCCGTGCCAGAACTCCCAGGCGTACCCCCTTGCTGTCTCCAAAGAATAAGAAGAGTCGACTGCAGTATGCCAAAAGCCATGTGGACAAACCACAAAAGTTGTGGGATAGTGTTCTGTGGACTGATGAAACAAAATTAGAACTGTTTGGGCCCATGGATCAACGCTATGTTTGGAGGAGGAAGAACAAGGCCTATGATGAAAAGAACACCTTGCCTACTGTGAAGCATGGTGGAGGGTCAATCATGCTTTGGGGCTGTTTTGCTTCTGCAGGTACAGGGAAGCTTCAGCGGTTGCAAGGTACCATGAATTCTCTTCAGTACCAGGAGATATTGGATGGAAACGTGATGCAGTCCGTCACACACCTGAGGCTTGGGAGACGTTGGACCTTTCAACAGGACAATGATCCCAAGCATACCTCCAAGTCCACTAGAGCATGGTTGCAGAGGAAAGGCTGGAACATTTTGGAGTGGCCATCGCAGTCACCAGACTTAAATCCGATTGAGAACCTCTGGTGGGACTTAAAGAAAGCAGTTGCAGTGCGCAAGCCTAAGAATGTGACTGAACTGGAGGCCTTTGCCCATGAAGAATGGGCGAAGATACCCGTAGATCGCTGCAAGACACTTGTGTCAAGCTATGCTTCACGTTTAAAAGCTGTTATAACTGTAAAAGGATGCTGTACTAAGTACTAAGATTGAATGTCACTTGGGGGTTGAATAAAACTGATAATGCTGTGAGCACAGAAAAGACATTTGTGGTTATTTCATTATAACTGTTATGTTATATTTGTCTGACCTACAAGTGCCTCTTTAATGTAAATGTAAGCAAGATGACTGAATGATCAAAAGCAATGTCAAACTGGCCAAAACACTCAATTTCAGTGGGGGTTGAATAATTTTGGCCACAACTGTATATACAGTGGGGATCGAAAGTTTGGGCACCCCAGCTAAACATTTGTATTAATGTGCATAAAGAAGCCAAGGAAAGATAGAAAAATCTCCAAAAGGCATCAAATTACAGATTAGACATTCTTATAATATGTCAACAAAAGTTAGATTTTATTTCCATCATTTACACTTTCAAAATAACAGAAAACAAAAAAATGGCGTCTGCAAAAGTTTGGGCACCCTGCAGAGTTAATATCTTGTACTGCCCCCTTTGGCAAGTATCACAGCTTGTAAACGCTTTTTGTAGCCAGCCAAGAGTCTTTCAATTCTTGTTTGAAGTATCTTTGCCCATTCTTCCTTACAAAAGTCTTCCAGTTCTTTGAGATTTCTGGGCTGTCTGTCACACACTGCTCTTTTAAGGTCTATCCATAGATTTTCAATTATGTTGAGGTCAGGAGATTGTGAAGGCCATGGCAAAACCTTCAGTTTACGCCTCTTGATGTAATCCCCCGTGGATTTTGAGGTGTGTTTAGGATCATTATCCATTTGTAGAAGCCATCCTCTCTTTAACTTCAGCTTTTTCACAGATGGCATCAAGTTACCATCCAAAATTTGCTGAAATTTTATTGAATCCATTTTTCCTTCTACTCGTGAGATGTTCCCTGTGCCACTGGCTGCAACACAACCCCAAAGCATGATTGATCCAACCCCATGCTTAACAGTTGGACAGAGGTTCTTTTCATTAAATTCTGTGCCCCTTCTTCTCCAAACGTACCTTTGCTCATTCCGGCCAAAAAGTTCAGTTTTAACCTCATCGGTCCACAGAACTTGTTTCCAAAATGCATCAGGCTTGTCTATATGTTCATTTGCAAAGTTCAAACGATGATTTTTGTGGTGAGGACGTAGAAGAGGTTTTCTTCTGGTGACTCTTCCATGAAGACCATATTTGTACAAGTATCTCTTTATAGTGGAATAGTGTACCACAACTCCAGTGTCTGCCAGATCTTTCTGGAGAGATCGTGCAGTCAAACGTGGGTTTTGAATTGTTTTTCTCACAATCCTGTGAGCTGTTCTGTCTGATATTTTTCTTGGTCTTCCAGATCTTGCTTTAACTTCCACTGTTCCTGATGACTGCCATTTCTTAATTACATTCCGAACAGAGGATATTGACATCTGAAACGCTTTGCTATTTTCTTATAGCCTTCTCCAGCTTTGTGAGCGTCAACTATTTTCAGTTTCAGTTTTCTAGACAACTGCTTAAAGAACCCATGGTGCTGATTGTTGGGGCAAGGTCAGATGAGTCTGGGCATTTAAAACCTTTGAGATTGACATCACCTGGTCTTCCCAGACGATGATTGAGAACAATCCATGACACTGGCAGGTCTCAGCTTGGCAAAGGGGGCAGTGCATGCTTTAAATTCTGCAGGGTTCCCAAACTTTTGCAGACGCCATTTTTTGTTTTCTGTTATTTTGAAAGTGTAAATGATGGAAATAAAATCTAACTTTTGTTGACATATTATAAGAATGTCTAATCTGTAATTTGATGCCTTTTGGAGATTTTTCTATCTTTCCTTGGCTTCTTTATGCACATTAATACAAATGTTTAGCTGGGGTGCCCAAACTTTCGATCCCCACTGTATATATATATGTACACAGTATTTGACCTATAGATTTGTAACACAACACATACTGTATATCTCCAATGGACGTACATGATATTGACATGGGATAGCCAAAAGTGATATAAACAGTATTTATATATAACAAAGAAACTGTAGCAACATGAAAAATTATGAATAATCTTCAACGCAATCAGGTAACAAAGCTAATGCTAGTTTGAAGAAGTCAGGGAGAAATTTTAGTTGGGAATATAGTCCAAAGTTAAATACGTTTTAGTTAAATATTGTTGGATTATAGTTTGAGTTACAAAAGTCAGTTAAAAGGGTGATAATAATCCAGAGTGATTAAGTAACAGATAGACAGGAAACTATCCAGTCCAATAACTTTCTCTGCAAAATGTAAAGACTTAAACCACCTCTTGACTAGCATACAGTACACGTCCTTGGGAATTGACGGTGATATGTGGGTAATGGCTGCAGTTGCAGCCATGATCCAGGTATCATTTTCTTCAGCTGGCGATTCTCTTTAAAGGACTTTAAATAGCCCTCCAATCACTCTTACAGTCATCGGAAGGAGGTCTCCCCTTCTGCCACTGCCACTCACATCGCATGCACTGTTAAGAGTTAAGAAGCTCCTTCCTCTTCTCTGTTATGACAGAAAGTGGAAGTAATGAAGATTTTGTAATTCCCAGTTTCGGTTTGTTTATTTACAAGCCTTTCTTGGCTTGTAAAGCAGCCAATAAAACTGATCTTAGTTTGGTCAACAGCTTTGGAGGGAAGAGGAGAGATCTAATAATCTAAATAATCTAATAGACCCAAGATCTCTCCATAAAAAAGACCTGTCATGGACCATGCTTTCATAAGTGATGTTGTTCATCCCTTGTGATAGCAATAAAGTTCAATAAAAAAATAAAAATAAAGGTACATTGTACAAAAAATTTAAAAAAACCAAATAATAAATTTAAAAAAAATGTTAAAGCATCCCAGTCCCCTCGTGCTCACGTGCAAATGCAAATATGCACATAGGTCCTGCATGAATACTGTATGTATACAGTGATTGCACCACACATGTGAAGTATCATCATGAACGTCAGAGTCGGAGCAATAATTCTAGTAGCAGGTCTCCTATGTTACTTTAAATAGCAACCTGTAAAGGCTTTTAAAGCGTTGCCTACAGAGGTTTTTAGGTACTGTAGTCTGTTGTGCTGCAATTTTAAAATTTGACATGTTAAGTATATATTTACTCTACATAACATCATTTTATATATTTTAGCAATATTTTGGGTATTAAATTGTGTTTTTTTGAACAAAAATGTATTAAAGTGTATTTTTTTCTGAAAATTTGCATTTGAAAAACTGCTGAACAAATATAGTGTGACATAAAAAAATGTCAGCATCCACCATTTTATTTTCCAGGGGCTTTGCTTTCAGAAAATATATATTGTTTGGGGGTTCTAAGTGATGTTCTAGCAAAAAAATGCTGATTTTTACATGTATTTGAGAAATGTCAGAATTGGCCCAGTTTTGAAGTGACGTAACTTAAAATGCCCAAATTGTGTGATATTTAAATCTGTAGATAGGGTACAATGTAAGATAATGAGTGACTGGCTAGTATTTTGAAGTAGAAGATGACTATATGCCAGATGTGACCATCTTACTGTTTGTTAACTGGAGTTAGGCCGGTATAACTAGTTTAGGGGGATTTGATGAATGTAAGCCAACTATCTTAGTCAATTATTTGTGGTAAGACATACACAAATGTGAGCTTTCAGAATGTTCTTCCATTTTAATTTGTATTAAAAAAATACATTTGGTTACCAGTACTTTGTAGAAACTAGATAATTAGTAATCAAAGATGGTTACTGATACTGAGTACAGAATCTGGGGCAGCTTTGGTTAGAAATCAGCTTCCAGTTGTTTGTCAAAGTTTAATTGAACAAGCTGAAGTTAGAAGCTAATTGGCTACCATGCACAGCTGCACCAGATTCTGAGTGCTCCAGTTTTAGTAAATCTCCCCCTATGATTACCTATGTGTGCTAAAGCACAGAGCACAGTTATACTATACAGTCATAAATACTAAATGGGTCAGAAAACCACTCACTCCTTCTCGTTCTTATGGTCATGTAATTTTAGTGCAGTAGTTTTACCAGTCCTAATTGTCCTGGTATCCGTTTAATAAAAGATTACTCTTTCAATCAAAGGGTATATGGATGAGCAAACAGCAGCGTGTGGACAAAATAGACAAATGTACCAAGTGTTGAGATATTTTGGTGAATGATACAGACTAGTTGGGATTACCCAACCGAGCTTTACTTTTGACAGTAGACAGTTGAAACTGTGTGCTGCAATTCCAATATTAGGATTAATTTAAAATCACTGTTCACTTGGGATTTTCACTTTTCAGGAGCCTTTGGGGTTGATTTACTAAAGGCAAATAGACTATGCACTTTGCAAAGTTGCAGTTGCTCCAGAGCTTTGTGAATGTGCAAAAGTTCTGCTGACTTCCATCATCCAATCATGTGCAAAATGCTTTTTTTAAATTTTCCATGCACCTGATTGGTATTCTTTGCAAAGTGAAGAGTTAACTTGCAACTGCAATTTGCAAAGTGCACAGTCTATTTGACCGTAGTAAATCAACCCCTCTATCTTTAGGTTGGTGAATGCGGTGAAAAATCACTCCTCAAAGAATGTCCAATCACATGCAAGTGAAATTGAAAAATTAATAGAAACATTATTTTTGTTTTCACCTGATTGGATAATGATAGTCAGCAAAGCTTCACTTATTATCTAAGCTAAAGGAAAAATCCCTTGGAAAGTGAAAATTCCTTTCAAAGTAAACAGTCTGTTTGCTTTTATCCACTTCCCGACTGCCCTACAGCAGAAATACTATTACAGGGCAGCACGAATGTGCAAAATCATGCGGCCGTGGCTGTCAATCACCGGGTCCCAGCCGGTGATTTCTCGCCGTGCCTGATGATTGCCAAAAATCTCTGACAGGGAGGAGAACTGTTTGTAAACAAAATAGTTCTCCTCCCTGTCAGTTTGTGCACACTACTTTGGATGGCAGCACAAGTTAACCTTTTGATTGCTCCTCATGGTAACCCCTTTCTGCGCAGTTAGTACAGTGGCAGTGCTTTTTTTTTAGCACTGATCAGTGTATTGGTGTCACTGGGGATGTCAGTGACACCAAGTCAGTTTCCCCCAGTGTCAGAATGCCTGCCGCAGTCCCGCTATAAGTCGCTGATCGCCGCCATTACTAGTAAAAAAACAAAAATCCCAGTATACATACCACCATTTGTAAATGCTATAGCTTTCATGTAAACCAATTAATTAACATGTATTGGGATTTTGTTTAGCAAAGACATGTAGCAGAATACATTTTGGCCTAAATTTATGACAAAATTTGATATTTAAAATTTTTTTAGTGCACGTTTAATAGCAAAATGTCAAAAATATTGTTTTTTTCCCAAAATTGTTGGTATTTTTTTTTTATAGCAAAATAAAAAATCAAAAACCCACAGGTGACCAAATACCACCGAAAGAAAGCTCAATTCATGGGAAAAAAAGGACGTAAATTTAATTTGGGTGCAGGGTTGCATGACCGCGCAATTGTCAGTTAAAGTAATGCAGCGTCGAAACAGAAATAATGGCCTGGTCAGGAAGGGGGGTAAATCCTCAGGAGGGCAAGTGGTAATAAATCAACCCCTTTGTTTATGTGACCAAATCCAAACAAAATTAGTGAGCATGTTCAGGATAGATAGAACCTTATAGCAACATTATTAACCACTTAAGCTCCAGAAGATTTTACCCCCTTCATAAACTGTCCATTTTTTAGTATGTAGCACTGCGCTACTTTAACTAGTAATTGCACAGTCATGCAACACTCTACCCACATGAAATTTATATCATTTTTTTCCACACAAACAGAGCTCTCTTTTGGTGGTATTTGATCACCACTGTGTTTTTTTATTTTTTTATTATATAAATGAAAAATGCTGACTTTTTTTAAAAAACAATATTTTTTACTTTTTGCTATGAATTTAAAAATCTAATTTCTTCATAAATTTAGGCCAAAATTTATTCTGCCTCATGTCTTTGGTAATAGAAATCCCAATACATGTACAATAATTGAGAAAATCAGCAATTGGAATGCGCTAAATATATCAAAATTAATATCACAAATACGTGTATAAAAGTCCCAGCATTTTAAATACAAAAAAATCCCCAGTGAAAATAATCCATAAAATTCGTGTATATAAGTGTATAGAAAAAATGTCCAACACCCCAAACAGAAAATTTTCTTCTTTAAACATATAAATCCACCGTGCTTTATCCACCACCAAATGAATGGAATAAACTCACCAGAGCTCAATGCTGATTAGATTATAAATCAGCACAAGCGCGTTTGCTCTGGGAGCGATGAGTAAGTAGATCATGAAGCAGCGCTCTATAGTATAGACACTTCCAGACAGCAGGAATAATACTCTGCAGTGACTTTGAGGTATAACCAAGACTCCTTATAAAACGATCATCCTCCAAATGTATAGTAATATCACTCAAAAATAAAGAAAAGGCATGATGGTGCAGCAAGTAAGAACCATTAAAACTTTTATTACAATTGCATCCTACTCACAAAATAAAGTGTCCACCTGACACTGGTATAACAAGCGATCAGATATACGGAATGAACGAGCCCCGTTCACTGCGGACGCCTCGCCGACAGCTCCAGGGAACGTCCTGACGTCATCCAATAGGCTCCGCCCTACACGTTTCGTCACTCTGACGTCCTACACTTATATACACGAATTTTATGGATTATTTTCACTGGGGATTTTTTTGTATTTAAAATGCTGGGACTTTTATACACGTATTTGTGATATTAATTTTGATATATTTAGCGCATTCCAATTGCTGATTTTCTATATTTCACCAATATTTTGGGTTAAAGGTTTGCTGCTGGAGAGGATTGATTTTGTTGATTGGCGCTTTCTTTATATTTTATATGTACAATAATTGGTTTGTGTGAAAGTTATAGCGCCTACAAACGATGATGTATATATTGGAATTTTCTTTTTAATGCTAGTAATGACGGTGATCAACAACATATAGTGGGACTGTAATTGTGCGTTGGGCAATCTGATACTACTTGGCACTTTGTGGGAACTGACACTGACATCACCATTGACACTAATACAGTGATCAGTGCTAATACTATACACTGTCACTGCACTAATGACATGGGAAGGGTTAACATCTAGGGGCAATAAAGGGGTTAACTGTTTGCCTAACAAGTGTAAGGTGTGCTGCTTTTACTAACCAATGTGACTGTTTTTATTCCCTGCTTTGCAGGAGGAAAAAAACAGCCACATCGCTGCACTCCATAGAGAGTTTACCAACACAAGGCTCTCTTCTGTCATTTGCTTAGCTTTTCAGAGGGTTCCAGCCATAAGTCATTAGCTGGGACCCGCTGATCCGTTTGTGCTGTAGCAAATGACAGCACAGCGGGGACATGTGCATGCACCCCCTTCCCGGAAATGCTGGATCACGTATACTGTATATAGGCAATCCAATGCAGCAGGGCTGCACTGCAGCAGTAAAGCTACAGTAGCTGGTCCAGAAGTGGTTAATCGTCACAGCTCTGTCTCTTCTCAAGGTGGTATTGACTATTATCTACTGAGATACATGATTGGTATCTGTAGATCTATATTTCATAGTGGGTTGAGCTCTAGTCATGCAGATGTCCTGTTTGAACAGTGAATATTGATATATCTACTTCGTTGACTCACATTGGTCCAGAGTTCTAGTTGTATTTTAGCCATGTGGATATAAGGCATGTGCAGTAAAAAGGTTTAATCCTGTTTATCTGTAAAAAAAAGAATCAATCAGCATCTAACTTTAAAGAAAATTTCTGCAGCAAGTGCTTCCAGTGCTTGGAGGCACTATTTTTCACAGATTAATTTACCCCTATACAGTCCCACAATCTGATTGTTGTTTTTTAATCAATCACATACTTTGAGGATTTCTGAGTATGGCAGGCCTAAGTAGTGATACAGTTGGAAACACTTAGGTATTGAAGATTTCTGTTCTGGAATCAAATATTATAAATAATGTACATATGGTGCAGAGCTAAAATACTAAATGAACAATAATTAATACAATATTAATGCAGCTAAAAAAGATCCTATAGGATCTAAAATAAAGTGCAGAAAATAAAGTGCAACTTAGTGAATGAATCCAATGGGTCACAAAATCAGACCCTACATAAAATGAGAAAAAAATAAACAACCCAATCCCAAAAATTGGGATAATACACACACCAAATTGTGTCAACAAAGTGAATCCCAATACTGGGATAATAATAAAGTGACCAGTGCTTATTTACAATACATACAGTGTATACACAATACACACAGTGATAATAAATATTCAAAAACAATATATATGTGTGGTGAGACAATCAATAATAAAATATATGCAGTGAAAAAATCAATTGCTGTGAAAATGATCACATATAATAAGACAGCAAATGTCCAATCAAGTCCAATAAAGTGCTGTTGGAATCCTCCACACAAAAAGTGCTCCACTACTTATAAGGAACTGGTGCCGTGTGGTGTGCACTCCAAAACAAATCCTAAAATGGCTAAAATGCCCACTCACCTCCAGTAAGTGTCCCTATGGGTCAATACGCTTTTGGATCACACTAGGATCCTACGATATAGATCTCCTCAATAGCCGACCTCCACACACAGGGTTCCACATATACCATATGAGTAATCCCCTTCCTGGATTGATAGGCAGGTGGCCTTACTATCTCCAACTTACTCAGAAAGACTTTGCACAGCTCTCAATAAGATTATGAGTGGCCAATTCTTAGATGTGATGGTTGCATTTGTTTTCTTTTTTAGGCTTTCTTCCTTCTATTTTTTATTCTATTTTTCTATTTTTTATTTGGAATCAAATATTGCCACTAAGAATAAATGTTATTTTTTACATGCAATCATAGAACCTTGACAGCCTCAAGAACTAATAGTTTTCCAGATATTTATTCTGTTATGTGTTTAATGTTTTTTATTTATCTCAGCTGCTGCATTCATATAACACACTGCAATTCAACACAGTGTATTCAACATTATATATTTGTTAAAAAGAGTATTTGTCATCACCCTTGTCAAGTGTATTGTAAGTATAGAAAACAGCTATTAGAAACCAACAACAGCATGCATATCTATAATGTAGTCATATTATAAAGAGAGGGTCAGGCAGTGGAATTTTGATGTTCAATAATGCAACAATAAATCTACAGCCTTACATTTTTTAGTGTTGTTTGCAATTCAGATATCAGTAAATTATCAAAGTTACATTAAAAAATCAAGGAAAACACAAACAAAAATGAACTGGAAATTATTTTAAGTTCACCCTGTTCATTTGTGTTAAAAAAAAATGTGGAATTCAGTATAAGAAAGGTCAGCTTTTAGTCTAATACACAATTTTGCAATTTTGATACAATTGAACAGTGTCTACCTAGTGTTTAATCCTAGGATCCAACAAGAACAATGTTTTTTTTTTTACTAAACCATGGAAAAGTAGAATTTTCTTTCAGGTATCTGTCAAATTGTGTTTAGAGATTTTCTTCCTTGTTAAAGCAAATGGTACCAAATTGTACCATACAGCTATAGCTTACATGCGCTTTATGGATTTAGAAAAGGTATATGATTGCTAAGTTGACATATTGGAGAGACCAGCAGTAGGGAAAATAGGGCCTCTTTGTTGTGCTGCTAGGTCAGGAGTGAGACCTGTTTCTACATTATTTCAATCCATGCTTACAAATGTTAAAAGAAGGTGAAAAATAAAAAGGGTCAGCACCTGCAAATGATATACCAACCTATGGCAAAAATATATGAACTATGAGTATACATAAAAAACCTCAACAATGTATTTCTTTTTATCTATGGATCTATGGTTATAGTGAACTATGAGTAATGACCAAAACAAAAGAATCATAGATGTTAGTGGAAGAAATTAGGTTTCTTTACAGGATTTAGTAGAGAGGTAATATGCGAGCGCTATCTAAAACTATATAAAAAAGATAGCTGCTAGAACACCAAAAAAGGTAACCAAGAACGAACCTTCCAACAGAATACATATACATATAAAGGTGCAGCTCTAAAATAGCATAAATAAGGACAGCATAATATAGCATAAAATAAAGTGCAGAGTATTGGATCACACTGAGGTGAACTTGAGTGAGTAAAAAGTCCCAAGATAAGCGAGGGCCCACGTGGGGATCCAGTAGATCCTAATGAGTGCGTGGGGCAGGGTTCCAGTGTACCACACAGTGAATCTAGGGTAAAAAAGTGCGCACTCACCAGAAGTGCATCAAAAATACGCATGTGAGATTATCCTGTTTCATCAGGTAGCGGTCATTTACTGCCAAGGTAAGGTCAGGATCATACACCTTCCAATTACAACTCAGGGTAGGTACTCCAAGAGTCTCAAACGTGTCTATAACGTGTCACCATCTGGGGTCCCTTTGAACAGGTCCTGCAAGTGGGGACTCTCAATGAAGAGAACCCAATAAGGGACACCACATAGCGTGATACCGTAGACACTAAGTTTATTGTATCAAAGGGTAACACAAAAATAAATGGTGAAGATAAAAATTAAGGTTAACACTGACCAGATACCGTTCAGGATGGGCACCAGCGGTGGTCAGACTTCCGGATACTGTAGCCCCCCTTCTTTACAGGATTGCTGGGCTGACTATTGAAGCCAGGATAAAAAAGCATGGCAGATTGGATGTATATAAAACCCAAAACACCTCAACCTCTCTAGGAAACAGGACCTCTAATTTTTAAAACAATGTAAAATTATCTTTAAATATCTTTATAGTTTCAATGAAGAGATAAAAAGAAAAATAAAGCAGTCCATACACAAGGGACCTGTTTCTACACTATATCAAATCCATGCTTACAAGTGTTAAAAGAAGGTGAAAAACAAAAAATGCACCTGCAAATGATATACCAACCTATGGCTCAAATATATGAGCTATGAGTATACATAAAAAGCCTCAACAATGTCTTTCTCTTTATCTATGGATCTATGGTTATTGTGAACTATGAGTAATGACCAAAGCAAAAGAATCATAGATGTTAGTGGAAGAAATGAGGTTTCTTTGTAGGATTGCTGGGCTTACTATTAGAGCCAGGATAAAAAAAAGTACGGCAGATTAGATGTATATAAAATTCAAAACACCCCAACCCCTCTAGGAAATAGGACCTCTAGTTTTTAAAACAATGTAAAATTCTCTTTCATTATCTTTATCATTTCAATGAAGAGATAAAAAGAAAATAAAGCAGTCCATACACAAGGACTTATGACTATTTAATTGAAATAAAGATTTAGGCATGGTGTATCCTACTTGCTTTTGAAGATTTTAGCACTACTGACCAGGGGCGGACTGACAACTCATGGGGCCCCCGGACAATAGGGCATCATGGGGCCCCTGTGGCCTTGCCCAAACTCAAAAAAGCCTATGAAAAAGGTACCAGAGGCATCTCATGGGGCTCCCTACTGACCCCGGGCCCTCGGGCATTGCCCAAGTTTCCAAATGGTCAGTCCGCCCCTGCTACTGACTGACAGAGCACATTAAAATATATTTCACTCTTTAACAAAACAATCATAATTCTCTTCAAATGATTTTTGCACTGCTCACTCCAACATCTTTTGCTGATCAGTACAACCCCAAAGCCTTCATCCATTTTCATAAATGCTCATTTCTATTCTCATTGACAAGTTAAGATTCTAAGCACCATTCTGTACTCCTAAATCATCACACTTCAGTTCCTTTAAAGAGAATACAACATGTAATGGGAGTAGGGACACAGTGGATGATTTTGAAGACAACTTTTTTTGTCAGTAAAATGACATGACAATTAACAGTTGATACGAAGCAAGATTAAATTTCTTCCCTTGACAGCATGTAAATTGCAACAATAAATGCAAGAAGTAGTATGTGGAATGCTCTGTACTTAGGAAACATTTAGATACCTCAGATAATAAGCTTTGATTGAGAACAGTACATTCTTACAGTATATCATTTATAATTTTCCTCTTGACTATCCCTATTTAACAAGGCTGTATTGAAAAGTTCTTTGAACCTAGTAGTTACTCTAATTGGTCTGCTCTTTCGATTTAAAAGCCTGGCATCACATTGAATACCAATCTTAGGGTTAAACATCAATGTTCTTAGCCACAACTGGCAGTGTTGCCAACTTACCAGATTGAAATTCACTGACAAGACACCCAAATTTACCCAAAGTTTTTTGCTGGCATTCCCAAAAGTTAAAATTAAAGTTTTGAGTGCAAATGTCACTATTTAGGCTGCAAACAAGTACAATATGCAATTACCAATGTGATTTAAGGTAGATATTACGGCAAAAAGCATATTTCATATCTTATTTTCAATGTAGTAAGTAGCTCAGGGACAGGACAGCAAGAAAGCAGAATGGGCAGGCACACCTACATGAAATTGGCTCTCGCAGTGACTAGAAGTGTGCAGCAGCTTAGATGATGATGACACCTCATTGACATGACATGTCCTCTCCTGAGTCACAGGGACAGTCTATCTCCACACCAGGTTGTCCCTTCAGTCTACTCCAGTTCAAACAGCACCAACAGTCCAGCTCCCAGCTTGCCTTGCTCCCATCCCGCAGACCCGTACACAAGGCCACAGTCGCTCTGCTTGTCTCCCTTGCACGATGATATCACAACACATTCAGGCACCACCTCTGCCAGATGCCCCTCCCCCCACCCGGTGGTGCCACCCGAACAATTTGTAGTAGGCACTTAGAAGATCTCAGCGCATGTGCAGTTCTGAGCTGAGCATCACAGCAATATTTTTAACTGGCAAACTTTTCCTGTTACTGTACATATACTAACCGTTAGCAACACTGACTACTGTTCACCTCAGGGGAGGGGCAGACTGAACATTCAAGCACTCGGGCCCTGCTCGAGGGTCCGGGGTCAGTAGGGGGCCCCATGAAATGCCTTTTATAGGCTTTTTTGGGTGTGTTTTGAGTGTGGGCAAGGACAAAGGGGCCCCATGATCCCCTATTGCCCAGGGGCCCCATGAGTTGTCAGTCCGCCCCTGCCTCAGGGACAAACATCTAAACCTCTACTGTCTTTGATCTAACCTGAGGCCTAATAAGACTTAATCTTGGAGGACTAGTCATACTGGCTAAATGCTGTCTTTGCTCACTGCCACCTTTGCCTTCAATACATATTAATGTTTGTTTTGCATTACATGTGAGGTTGCACCACTGTGAAGTCTTGCATACCTGGTATAATCCTGATGTTTAAGCACAAGGAAAGTTGCAAATGAGGTATGCAAATAAACAGCACAATATTTCTATTGGTTTACTGTGATCGCAAGCCCTAACAAGATTTTCTATGTACAATTACTGTGGTGGCATAGCCTGGCATAGTTACTTTTATATTTAGATATTTATTTCCTTTACACTGCATATTTTTTGTACATCAACTGTACAAAATTTAGAAATATTAGCCATTAAAATAAATAGTCACCTTGCTACAGTTTTATAGTACCTCTTTGTACTGGAAACAACATTCTGTAACTCATTATCTTGCTGATCAAGTGTTTCTACCACTAAAATGTTCTACCTATTTTTGTAAGTAAACTGAAAACCTAAAAAAAAAATCTTTAACAAAAAGTACAAAACGTATTTTGAAGATGTGAACTTTGTATATAATGTGAGGTGTATGTAGGTCTTCGAGAGAAGGTCAAATAGACCTTAATAGGAAATAAGGGATCTGTCTTTGCTGTCGTGACATTAATACACCATATTAGCCCTTGCTTTCATACAAGGATCAAGATTCTTGTACTTTGAATAATAGGTAATCAATAGCAGTTTTCATATTTCTGTACTAAAAGCCTTTTGTAGGGTACCAGGTGGCCTAGCTATTGTATCTGAGGCCAGAAAAGTTTCTTAGGTCATTAATTGTGAAAAGCAAAATAAGCACAATAAATGTTCTAAATGAGTAATTAAAAAGATATGGTGGTTAATGTGTGAAATGTAATTATCAACAGTGCAATCCAATACCTGTCACCTGACCCAGTCATATACAGTGAGGAACAGAAGTATTTGAACACCCTGCGATTTTGCAAGTTCTCCCACTTAGAAATCATGGAGGGGTCTGAAATTCACATTGTAGGTGCATTCTCAATCTGAGAGACAGAATTAAAAAAAAAATTCAGGAAATCACATTGTATGATTTTTAAAGAATTTATTTGTCTTGCACTGCTGAACATAAGTATTTGAACACCTGAGAAACAGCAAGAATTCTGGCTCTCAAAGACCTGTTACTGTGCCTTTAAAAAGTCCACCTCTACTCCACTCAATCTAACTTAGTAGCACCTGCCTGAAATCTTTAAACACACCTGTCCACCCCACAGTCAGTCAGACGCCAACTACTACCATGGGCAAGACCAAAGAGCTGTCAAAAGACACCAGAGACCAAATTGTGGACCTCCACAAGGCTGGAAAGGGCTACGGGGCAATTGCCAAGCAGCTTGGTGAAAATAGATCAACTGTTGGAGCAATTGTTAGAAAGTGGAAGAGGCTAAAGACGACTGTCAATCTCCCTCGGACTGGGGCTCCATGCAATATCTCACTCGTGGGATATCACTGATGATAAGAAAGGTGAGGAATCAGCCCAGAACTACAAGGGAGGAGCTGGTCAATGACATGAAGAGAGCTGGGACCACAGTTTCAAAGGTCACTGTCGGTAGAACACTACGCCGTCATGGTTTCAAATCATGCATTGCACAGAAGGTTCCCCTGCTCAAGTCATCACATGTCCAGGCCCGTCTGACGTTTGCCAGTGACCATCTGGATGATCCAGAGGAGGCATGGGAGAAAGTCATGTGGTCAGATGAAACCACAGTAGAACTATTTGGTCTAAACATCACTTGTCGTGTTTGGAGGAAAAAGAAGGATGAGTTGCATCCCAAGAACACCATCCCTACTGTGAAGCATGGGAGTGGTAGCATCATGCTTTGGGGTGCTTTTCTGCGAAGGGGACAGGACGACTGCACTGTATTAAGGAGAGGATGAATGGGGCCATCTATTGTGAGATTTTGAGCAACAACCTCCTTCCCTCAGTCAGAGCATTGAAGATGGGTCGTGGCTGGGTCTTCCAACATGACAACGACCCGAAGCACACAGCCAGGATAACCAAGGAGTGGCTCCGTAAGAAGCATATCAAGGTTCTGGAGTGGCCTAGCCAGTCTCCAGACCTAAATCCAATAGAATATCTTTGGAGGGAGCTGAAACTCCGTGTTGCTTAGCGACAGCCCTGAAACCTGACAGATCTAGAGGAGATCTGTGTGGAGGAGTGGGCCAAAATCCCTGTTGCAGTGTGTGCAAACCTGGTCAAGAACTACAGGAAACGTTTGACCTCTGTAATTGCAAACAAAGGCTTCTGTACCAAATATTAACACAGATTTTCTCAGGTGTTCAAATACTTATGTTCAGCAATGCAAGACAAATAAATTCTTTAAAAATCATACAATGTAATTTCCTGAATTTTTTTTTTAATTCTGTCTCTCAGAGTGGGAATGCACCTACAATATGAATTTCAGACCCCTCCATGATTTCTAAGTGGGAGAACTTGCAAAACCGCAGGGTGTTCAAATACTTCTGTTCCTCACTGTATGACTAATACTTATCTACAAGGGCCTGCTCTGGAGTGGCTGGGAAACCTATCGAGTCTGAGCTCAGAAAGCCTTACATAAATTAACAGGGGAGTCACAAATACATCTGCTTTAGCATAATCAGGTGTTTATTCCACAATGGATTTTCCTCTTTCATGTTCTCCTGTCCCTCTCTCAGTTTATCCACCTCACCACTGTAATTCTGGTCCATCTTAAATCTCTCTTATTCATCATCATCATCACTTCTCACTGTAAAGGTACTTTTATATTACCTCTGGTTTCAATGAGCACACAGGCAGTGTTCTCCCTGCTGTGGAGCTTTACTGACAACTTCTCAGATACATGTTACTTTGATCATAAGCCACATTACTAATTTCTTGTTGTTTTCCAAGATTCTCTCTCTATATCCCAAGGCATTGAAGTGCCCTGGGGGAACACCCTCCTCAACCAATATTACCTTTCCATGACGGGAGAAATACATCAAGTAAAAAACATTGGATGTGGTTGATTCTTCCACATCAACACAAGAGCATTACATCCTTCACAACATCAGCAGACTAGTCCCCACATCCATCATCCCTTGTATACTACCAAAGATTTGTTTAGATATCATGTTGCTCTAGATGCACTATAAAGATAATCCCTTTTGTACAAGTTCCACCCCTCTTGTCATCTTGTCTCATGTAATTAGTTTAGTAACATGTTGTCTATGTATGCAAAATTTCTTTTCAACTTAACAGACCACCAATTAAGGGAAAGGAAAGATAGTTTTATGTTTTTTGAAGAACCGTAATAGGCTTTATCTCCTCCAACCCTTCTCCATACAGTAATCTCTGTGAATTCAAGAACATATATTCAAAAGTAAACAGAAGCTATCTAAATTATGAAGCTTGGTACTTTTCTCACTACTCTAGGCACTGGACTGAGTGGAAAATGCATGTATTCTTTGACATACACCTCTACTATATTTATACACTAGTCCCAGCACTTAACTAATGCTTGGAAAGCTTCGGCACAGGAAGATTTGTCATTACCCCTGATCCATCCTAGGACAGTACTGTTTGTCCCAGAAAACATTTTACCTGCAGATGTGATTGTTTGAATTTTTTTGATGGTGGTGAGTCCGCGTGCTTCTACTGCTTTGATGTCATTCCGCAGTGAAATAATGTGCCCAGGTTTTGTCACATGCAATGATGTGATCCAGAAAATCCTGGCCTTCCCTGTCAAAATGCTCCTTCAGCACAGTGCAGACATCAACTCTTCTGTGCTGGTCAAAAGCGAAAAGCTGTCTTGGTACCCATCGTACGCTAAGTTTTCAAAAATGCAAATGTTCATGAATGATTGTGTTGACCGTTCCCACAGAAGATTCATCTCTTGTCCAATTTCATGGCAGGTTATGCGTTGATTATCCAGGATTAGGAGTTACAAGCACTGAATATTCACAAGAATGATTGCTGTAGGCTGGAAACCACCACAGCTGGGAGCATCATTGCCAGATCTACGGCCATAATTGAAACATTTACACCATTCAAATGTCTTACTGCAACTGTGCTTTAAGTCTTCTGTAGATATCTGCAGGTTTTACGCCTTTGTCCACAATAAACTTCATCACCATACGCTGTTCCATGCACGCACTAACACTGTTATCTGTCATCCTGATTAACAGTCTCTGGACTGGCCCGTGACATGTGTGCCACCTATCAGTAATAAGACACACTTTCCACTTACTACTGTGTGTAGTACCACCACGCTAGAATCCCTTTTTATACCTGAAAAATTAAACGCCCCAGTTTTATTTGAACACCCCTCGTAGTTAATTTTCCTGCCTAGCTGAGATTTTGTCTTTCTGTATGTGAACATTGTCAGAGCATGAAATAATACCTGGTGCACATTATTTTTAAGTCTTGGTAGCATAATCTTGGCTTTCAGGTACAGCTATGTCACCTAAATCCTTCCAAATTGCAAAGCACCGTTTTCTTTCTTCCAAAATTTGACATTTTGTCCCAGAAATCCATTTCAAAGTACAAAAAATATGTAACTGTTAACAAATAATCCTATGTGTTTATTAAAGAAAGTCAGATCGGTTTTCTGTTTACAAAAGGTCATGATAATTTACATTGATGCTATGGAAACACTGCTAGAAAAGATTTATCTTTTAAGCTGGTAAGAGTATTTATCCTAGAATGCCAACTATGAAATGACTGCATCAGTGTCTCCTACTCAGTGACTTAGTGGAAATTTCTGAGATGCTGGAGGAGGCGCAGGGTGTGCTACCGAGCTACAATCAGATTTATTTGACTTAAATGGCTCTATCCAAGTCAATTTGACAAATAAGAATGCCCTTCATAGGATCACTTCCTTCCAATAATATAAATATATTCCTTCAGGGTGAAAGAAATGTGCTATATTTGTAGGTTACAAATCCATAAAACTCTTGTCTTCACATTCATTTTCGATCATCTAATTTCTCAGCTTAGAGTATTTGATGAAACTGAAATTTTATTATTCCAACCAAGAAGAACCAGCCATAGTTACACAGATAAAATGCATATGAATCACTGCAAAATTATGTTCAAACACTGGTGTCATTTTTTATTAGTATAAATGATGACTTCATTCCTCTGTGTAAATCTTTTTCTATTAGTTTATGACAGGCCATAGAGTACATTTAGATGTGACTTATCAAACCTCTCATGTTTCTGCAAAATGTGTACGGATCTCTGCTTTTATCATTTAAGTATTGATTTATCAGAGCATTTAATGAATTAATGACAAATTCTATGGGGATAAAAATACAACAATTTACGCTGGCAATCTATTTTCTTTGTAAAGCAGCCAATTTATCAAAATAACAAAGTGAAGCACAGTGGCTAAATTGTAAGTACTTACAAGTTTTCATAATGAGAATGCTGTTCAAACAACTCAAGGTGTCCATGTTATTATAACTTAGCTATTTTATCTTTACTTTTATTAAAGGAAAACGCCACCAAACACATCAAGGTGGATGGAGACTTAATTCTTAATTCAGAAATATTCTGAGAAAAGTAGTAACTTCAGATCTCCCATTGAAGGAGCTATCTTTAAACCCAGGTTGAGCACTTCTGACCCCAACCGTCAGCATGAGGACAGTCTTTCTTTTAGGGTCTATTCACATGCATGGTAACAAGTGTTATACTGCTTGGTGAACTGTGTTTCATTAAAGGATAAGTTCACCTTTTAGACAAAAATAATAAATGCACATATTTTTGCAGGTAAAAAAATGTGTATTTATTATTTATGTCTACAGGAGCCTGGAAAGCATTGCACCAGCGATCATTAGGTCACTGATGCCATGCAAGTCTCCTGCAGTCCTGTCAGAATATCTGCTTGCCGTACGGGATGTACAATCAAGCAGATATTCCGACAGGAAGCATCAATGAACTACAACGATGCTCCACAGTGCTATAGTAGTTCACTGAAAACTACAAGCCTACAGCCGCTAAGGCTGTCGGGACTTGCAGTTCATTCATTCACGAAGTCAGTGAATGAATAATGCGGCTGTGTTGGCAGAGCCCCGCATGGCCATGCTGTTTTCAAATTTGACAGTACGGGGAGACTTCTCACCGTACTATCTGTCAGAGGGAGGGGGGCAGTGGGCGGCAGTTGTGGCTATGGGAACATGTTACATGTTCCATCCTAAAAACGGATGGAACATGTAACATGTTCCCAAAGGTGAACTTATCCTTTAAGACAGCCAAAGGACCTTTAAACCAAAATACTATTCCTCTTCTCTCAACAATTTTGCCTATTTTTGGTCCTTGGAGTGGTCTGTACATGAAGTTTAACAAGACCAAGCCATTTTTTGCGTTATGTTGCTGCGTTACTTTAACTGACAATTGTACGGTCATGCAACTCTGCACCTAAATGAAATTTATGTCCTTTTTTCCCACAAATTTAGCTTTCTTTTGGTGGTATTTGTATTCTGCTACATGTCTTTGCTAAAAAAATACCAATACGTGTAAATTAATTGGTTTAGTTGAAAGTTTAAGAGTTTAGAAATGGCGGTATAGATACTGTAAATTTTTTTTTTACTAGTATTGGTGGCAATCAGCGACTTATAGTGGGGCTGCGACAGGCATTCTGACACTTGGGGGAACTGACTTGGTGTCACTGACATCCCCAGTGACACCAAAACAGTGATCGGCCCTAAAAAAACAGCGCTGACACTGTTCTAATAGCACTGGGCAGGAAGGGCTTAACATGAGGGGTTTATTGTGTGCAGGGAGTGTTTTACATAGGGGGCAGGGTGTGTGGGCTTTACTGTAATCACACTGCCATCCAGAGCAGTGTGCTCGAGCTGACAGAGACGAGGACTGTTAGTAAACAAAGCAGTCCTCCTCCCCATCGGAGATGCTCGGTAATCACCAGGCACCTTCGGGGAATCACCGGCCGGGACCCAGTGATTGACAGGCGCGGCTGTGAATGGCAGCGTGGGTAGGGCGTGCGTGCTCCCTACCCAGAAACATAAAATCATGTATATATACGTGATTTTGCACACCCCTGCCACCCTGTTAGCAGTATATCTGCTATAGGGTGGTCAGGAAGCGGTTAGTCCAGAAAAGGCAAAATTACCATAACAACATTGGATCGCTAGACAGATTCTATTTTGATGTTTAATACTTTAAAATTTGTAGTAATGTCAAAAAGATTTTACCCTACAGATAAGACTATAAAAAGTCTAACCTCTAGGTGCTTCTGAAACAGCTCAAACATGCTCCATTTAGTAAATACTGGCATCGGCTGAAGTCAATGAATTACTTGGTACATGTGAATTACTCTCCATATGCACAGAACACTTAGGGAGAGGTTTACTAAAACTGGAACACTCACAATCTGGTGCAGATTTGCCTGGTAGCCAATCAGCTTTTAACATCAGCTTGTTCAATTAGGCTTTGACAATAACACCTGGAAGCTGACTAATTTCTATACAAAGCTGCAACAGATTTTGCAGTCATGCTACTATGACGATTTCCGTGTGTATGTGAACCTGGAAGGAAGATCGGATGAAGATGAGGCACTTGCAGCAGTGACGGTGTGCTGCTGGAGGGCTCCGTTTGTAAGGCAAGTCTATCATAAGGTGTTAGTATGCGGTGGTTTATAGCATTAATCGGCAGAGGAATATATATATTTTTTTAGGATTACTACCACTTTAATTATTAATAATTTCCAAAGACCGAGTACAGTCAGAATATTTTTTATTGCTGTCTGTGTTCCCATTTGTAAGATTTCCCCTCACTTTCTCTTCTGGTTACAGGGTGTCACAGGGACATAAAGTGATCAGAAATGTCCCTAATAGGGTTACATACTACAGTAACACTTGCTATAGTTAAAGTATTAGCCATCACTTGGATGAAGACTGAAAGAAAATGACAAACATTTTCTGCCATCCCAACATTAGGAATATAATAAATTAACCTTTTCTGCAAATAATTAAGATACTCTTTCTACCCACGATGATATCTATGTTTAAAGTGTTTCTATGGTCAAAATGTGAAATCACATATTTATTCCACATTTTATTTCAATAATTTCAAACCTACTCCTACTAATCTGAATGATCTTGAAGTTTGGAAACTTACTTTGTAAAGAACCCCACATACAGTATTTGTTTATTACAGGTATTGATATAGCAGAATCAATTTACATATATATTGTACATTCACATTAGTCCCTAACCCTCAAGGGGTATGCAAACTAAGGTCCCTAACTCACATTCATAGGTACACATACTAGGGCCAATTTAAACAAGAGCCAATTAACCTATCAGCATGTCTTTGGAGTGTGGGATGAAACTGGAGTACCCGGAGGAAACCCACACAGTTACAAGGAGAACATGCAAACTCCAGGCAGGTGGTGCCGTGGTTGGGATTTGAACCAGCAACCCAAGTACTGCCAGGCAGAAGTGCTAACCATTTGGCCACTATATTTACTTCCTTGAACCCTGTGACAGGTATTCACTATGCCCTGTGAGCAGGGGTGTATTTACCACAAGGCAAACAAGGCACTTGCCTAGGGCGGCATTTTTCAGGAGGGCAGCACCTCCCCAGAAGAAGGGATGAAAGAAGGGATATGTACTCCACGGGAACCATGTGGGATCTGAGAGCTGCGGGCTGCTTGATGGTGTATGTAGAGCCTGACTCTCTTTCCCAGGGATGTCCGGGGGTGAAAATGAGTGTCTTTCTCTCTATCGCTGGGGGTGGGTCGTGGGGGGGTAGTGGAAGGCTCTCCCAGGTGGGGGGCAGGGGTGTTGTTGGTCAATGTCAGGCTCTCTCCACGCGAGGGGGAAGAGGGGGTTGGTGTTGGTCGGTGTCCATGGGGGCAGATGATTTTTGTGTTGCCTAGGGCAGCTCAAAACCTAAATACACCAATGCCTGTGAGTGAGCACTGCTGTGTCACACATTTAACTACAGAGGTTCTGAGAGGAGGAGTCTCAGGAGGTTGAGTTGTCAAGGAAGCAGGCCTTAGATATCAAATAGATACATAACTATACTTTAACTGTGGATTAATACATTATGGTTCAAACCTGTGTGGTGAACTGCTCAGGACCTTTTAGGTAGCTAAAGCAAGCAAGCTAGGAATGTTTTATGACATGACCATTTGGGAACATACTGTATGTCAAAGGTTTGCATGCATTACTTGGTAATTTATTCCAAGTTAGATATGGTGGCAGCTGCTAGCTCTAACACTGTTGACCAGTCATGTGCTGTGTGCTTTCTACACAGTATAAATAACATCTATAAAAAAGCAAGTTTGGCCAATTCTGCCCTGGAGGACTGATCCATGCATGTGTATGTGTAAATAAACACATCTTTTGTTGAGTACAGTACAGGAATTAATGCTTGCAGCAAGGTACCATGTGTAGCCAGAGCTTCCTGACGCCCCTGCACCTGCTTCCTACAGCCTCCCCTTGTCATGAGAGAGCTGACATGGCAGCTACAGGTGAAGCTCTGTTGATCCTGGCTGCTCACTTACCGCCCCCATCCTCCTATCAGAGTGGGGAGCCGTTGAGAGCAGAGTGGACCAGAGCAGCTGCAGGATTTCTTGTTCATCTTCCCCCTTCTTCTCATACCTCGGTAGAGGGAAACAGAATGCATTTACTGAAGATCACCACTTTCTCTGCTCCCCCCTGGCAACAGCAAAGGTCCAATGAGTAGACAGGATAGGAGCATGATGGGACATGTAATCCCCAGAGACAGCTCTACCCTTTGTAAATGGTGGGATCTGGACTACAATTCCCACAGAACCTGAAAAAAAGGAGGAAAGAACCAGATTCAAGCAGATTTTTGCCCAGGAAAAGGGATTCTCCTCATGTGAATGGGACTGAAGCAGTGTGTGTGACAGGACCGTGCTGAGGAACTTCACCAAAGAGAGAAAGAGCCTATGTCAAGGGAAGCCCACTGCCTTGTGAGGGACAACCAGAGGGTACAGAACATGTGTGGAGGGATAAGGGGTGGACTGACAACTCATGGGGCCCCCTGGCAATAGGGGATCATGGGGCCCCTGTGTCCTTGCCCAAACTCAAAAAAGCCTATGAAAAAAGTACCAGGGGTATATCATGGGGCCCCCTACTGACCCCGGGCCCTCGGGCAGTGCCCGAGTTTCCAAATGGTCAGTCCGCCCCTGAGAGGGATGAAGCTGCCTACCAGAGTTGCCACGGACAACAGCCAATCCCTTAGAGTACACAGAAACCTAGGGTAGTTCTGTATTATCACCATTTATACTGCATTTATTGTTTATTAATTTCATTTATTGCTGATTCACTAACCCTTTTACCCTTTTGATTCTAGTTAGTGGTATAAAACCTATTTTTTGTCAATTTGGCATAGTTATTACTCTGTCTAGCAGACTGTGTCAAACTTTATCTGCTTTGCGCTCATTTGTATTCAATTGCCATTTGTTCTAACCTTTTACGATAGATTTAGAGCATTCACTAAACAGGCATTTGTCTATTTACTAGAAATAACCCACAGCAGGGTTAAAGGTATTTTACACTTGTGTCTTTATTCGTGCTTGCAGTGATTTTTTTTCAACTTGGTGTGTCAGAGGGGCTGAGGTGGTTTTTAGAGCCGAGGTGCAGAACATAGAACCCAAAGTTACCAAGCAGCTCCTTCAGGGGTGGTACTAAACATAGGATATGTAGTTTTTATGAATTGAAAACGTAGGGAATATAAGAAGTGGTGGAAAGAGATGGCCAGCAGACAGGCAGTAGTCACAACATGAAAGAGAGATTTTTCAGTCAAGCTTATATAGGATTGTTAATATAGTTTTTGCTTTTACAATGCTGGTGTCGCAAAATTTAAGCGTATGCTGTGACCATAGATTTTCTTTAACCACTTCCCGTCCGGCCCATGTATATAAACGGCCAGACGGGAGCATTGCAGGAGCGGATGGCCGTTTATAAACGTCCTCCCCACTTCCCTGCCTGTGCGCACTCCCTAGGAGCGCACAGCACTGGGATCAGGTGACACACAGCGGAACACCGATCGTTGTACGGTATCTCTGTATGATGTCACGATCATGTGATCACTGATTGGCCAATCAGTGATCACTGATTGGCCAATCAGTGATCACTGATTGGCCAATCAGTGATCACATGAATAGTAGTAAGCAAGATGTCACTCTGACATCATTGCTTACAAATTGTGAAATCTGTGAATGATCACAGAGGTCACATGGTACAAGGCTATTCACAACAGCCTTGTACCATGTGACAAGCTATGACCAATCACAGCTCTCACAGTATTTCTCAATGGCTGCAAGAATGCAGCCAGAGAGAAGGAGAAATGAATGCTTTTACAGCCTTTATGGGTGTAAAAGCAATCAGTGTAAAAAAAAAAAATCTTAATCACCCCCACAAGTAATACAGTGTCACTATGGTGACACTGTACTGCTAGGGTGAAAGTATGTAAAAAATAAATAAATAAATAATAATATATAAAAAAGTTTTAAAAAATTATAATTTTTGGTTATAAACTAATTTGGGTTATTATTGTTTTACTAAAAAGATAGCTGAATACATTTTGGCCAAAATGTATGAAGAAAGATTATTTATTTGCAAAATTTTATAAGAAAAACACTTTTTTTTCAAAATGTTTGGACTTTTTAATTTATATAGCAAAAAAATAAAAATCCTAGTGGTGAATAAATACCACCAAAATAAAGTTTTATCTGTCTTAAAAAAATGCTAAAAATTCATATGGGTACAGTGTTGCATGACACCGCAATTGTCATTCAAAGTGTGATAGCACTGAAAGCTGAAAATTGGCCTGGACAGGAAGGGGGTAAAAGTGCCCAGACTTGAAGTAGCTAAGCAACTCAGACACACAAACTACACTTGCAAATGTACAGGAAAATGTCCAATGTGTTTTGCAGATTGCAAAATATTTCTCGTACAGTGTGGGAATGTATAACTCCCATGAAAAAAGATGGCATAAAGCAAATAAATCCAGGATCCAGGTCCAGGAATAAATAAAAGATCCATCTTATAATCAGAAAAGGTATGTATCAATTATACAGTTCATATCCTAAGAAAAGCTGTAAACTCTAGCCAGCAGACTGGATTTGGCCTTTATACAACACACTTCCTTTCCTGGCACATGGGTCAACGTTAATATCAATGTTAGGTGAAAATCCCAATAAATAAAGTGACTCTTGACCTTGTCTAAAAACCTCTGACGTGTCTCTGTGACAGCTTTACTGCCGGAGGAATACCGTAAACCATTTATGTGAAAGGTTGCATAAATAGGAGTATATTGCGCAATGCCACATTTTATGGCGACTGAAAAATATTCATTAAATATAACAACTGGCTCTGTTGGATCTTCCAAGGCTCAGATTATATTTGGGATGTTATTTTTTTAAGTAGTGTTTATTCTTGATTTTTTTGCCCATATTTGCATCTACAAAGACATACACAAATGAAAGCATTAATAGGAAAGTGTACTTTTGCTTAGAGCATTGTCCAATTCGTTTTTGCCAATTTGCTATTGCACTGGAGACACTGGGATAATATAAGAGCTAAAAATAATGGAAACGTAGTGTTCTTTAGCGCAGTGACAGCAAGAGATAATGGTAAGGTGGAGAAGCAAATAAAATTGTCTTTGTTGGCTTGGTGATAATGATGTAATTGTAAGTAAATGAATGTACCTGCACTGGAAATATATAAAATATTGATATACTGTAAAAATATAATACATCAAATATACTAGTAGAGATGAAACCTGTAAACCTGTAAGATTTGAAAAGTTGAAAGATTTGCAATAACTGACACTGATGATAGTCGGTCTATTTATGAGCATTAGGGAAAAGTGAGTGAAACCTCACATTTAATCCAAGATTGAATAAAGTAAATAAAAGTAAACTGAATAAAGTAAAGTAAGGTCTCATGCACACTGCACTGAGATAAAATGTAGCCCATTATTTACAATGTGCCTTTGTACACAGGCATGTAAACAAGTGCCGAATATTCCACTGTAAAAAAATAATAGAAAAATCTGCATTTTTGGTTAGGAATTTATGCCGCATACGTGCAAATGTGTGCAAACACGCGCAAATGCAAATATGTGCATATGAGCATAAATATTAATGAATTTTAATCCCCAAGAATATACTGTTCGCATACATATGCCAAAATACGTGAAAAACAATCATCTGAAATTACGTCAAAAGAGCAGATGCTCACACATCAGTACCATGTGCAAGAGGCCTAAAAGTTGCTCCAAACTAGTTGCAGAGTTGCAGACAGGAGCTTAAGGCCTCTTGCACAATGCAGCTTGAAAAAGCTCAGTACGTTCTTTTTTTACTGATCTAAAATGCAATCCATTGTTTACGATGTGCCTGTACACACAGGCACATAATCATGCACTGCGTATTCTTGCGTAAAAAAAAAATAGAATACCATCTGCAAGCGGCCTAATAATGTTTGAGTTTAGATTCTTTTTTTAAAAGCCATGATATACTCAACTGTTCTGCTTTTCTAGAAAGGGTCAAAAGCTTGGCTTCTGAGGAGCCACACCTCTGTTTAATACAGAAGATTCCCCTGTCACAATCATACAAATACAAAGCTTACTATTCATGGTAACCTGAGACCTCAGATGCATGGTTTCCTGACCCTAACTGCAGTACTCCATTAATCTCAACATCAAGGTCACATCTACTAGACAGACAATCAAACTCATCCTGAAGTGCAGCATTGGTGGTATAAACACAATCACTCAAAATACATAAATATTGATCCCAATTTTTTTCTATTCTTCTTGTTTTAATGATAGATCTTTTCACCATGGGAAACAACAGTGATAGCACCATCAGTATCTTATCCAAGTAACTAGTTATTTGGAGGCCAATGAAAATATTACACATGTATTTTTGTCTTCTGTTCATACTGTTCACAATGAATGACTAATGATTTTAGGGAGGATATAGAAGATATAAATCATTGCTCCCAGTAAGAATCATACTGAGAATCATGCTGACTGTGCATGGCATACAGTATAGTAACACAGAAAATAAGACTGAAAAGATAATGATGTCCATTTCTAATGCAATCTCTCATATCTCCTGTGGCTTTGATCCAGAGGCAAGATAAAACTCCCTGTGCCCTTGTTACCAATTAGTCCACATACCACAAAATCAATTCCTGACCCTCAAGGTGAACACTATATATATATATATATATATATATATATATATATATCTACACTCACAAGCCACTTCATTAACCAATTCAATACCGGGCAATTTTACACCTTCCTGCCCAGGCCATTTTTCAGGTTTCAGAGCTCTCACACTTTGAATGACAATTGCGCAGTCATACAACATTGTACCCAAACAAAAATTTTATCATTTTCTTCACACAACTATAGCTTTCTTTTGGTGGTATTTAATCATCTCTGGGGTTTTTATTTTTTGCTAAATTAACAAAAAAATACAGAAAATTTTGAAAAAAAAAACACGTTTTTCTTTGTTTCTGTTATAAAAGTTTGCAAATAAATAATTGTTCTTCATAAATTTAGGCCAAGATGTATTCTGCTACATGTCTTTGGTGAAAATAACCCAAATTAGGATGTATTTTTTAGTTTGTAGGAAGGTTATAGAGGTCACAAACTATGGTATAGATCTGAATATTGATCAATCCTGAAGTACTGACAGCCAATCTAATTTCTTGAGGTCCAAGAATGTCAGAATAGTACAGATATCCCCCAAATGACCCCTTTTTGCAAAGTAGGCAGTCCAACGTACTTCATAAGAGGCATGGCGAGTTTTTTGAAGTTATATTTTTTTGTCATAATTTTTCGGAAAATAAAAAAATAAAAACAATTATTTTCACTATTTTGTTTTTACATACTGTCATCAGTGCAGTACAGCATCATCATATAACTGGCATGGCGGTGATCAGGGACACTGACTGGTGACAGTGTGAAAAAAAAAATATATATATATATTTTTTATTATTTTAATTTGTTTATTACTTTTTTTCTTTTTTTAAGATTTTTTTTCCATATTTCATTATGTCCCAAGTAGTACAATGTTACCATAGTAACATTGTACTACTTTGGGGAAGTGATCAGTATTTTTTTTTACACAATTTGCTTATAGCAAAGAACTACTTTGCTATAAGCAAACATTTACCTGAATGACATCGATTCATTCAGGGTTTTTTTTTTTGTGCTTAGCTGTGATTTGGCCACAGCTAATCACATGACATGTGCATGTGATTAGCTGTGACCATTCACAGCTAGACACTAGTATACAATGGATGGCATGAATGAAGCCATCCATTGTATACAACTGTCATGTGACCTGCTGTGATTGGTCACAGCAGGTCACATGGTACCGGCAAAGGGGCCGGTACTCAGATCTATCATCGGCTGTGTCCGAGGTACACGGCCGGTGACAGATCGCGCTGCTGCACGGCTCTGCAAGCCCGCGAACTGCGCATGTGCGGGAGGATGCCATATGGCGGCCTCCCGGAAAGCTAGTACATTTTTCCGGACGCCATTTGGCCATAGGCCGGGCGTCAAATGGTTAAGTACACCTGTTCAGTTGCTTGTTAACACAAATTGCTAATCAGCCAATCACATGGCAGCAACTCAGTACATTTCAAACTGACCATCAGAATGGAGAAGAAAGGGGATTTAAGTGACTTTGAATGTGGCATGGTTGCTGGTGCTAGACTGTCAGGGCAGGGGCCGAGGAACGGACAGGCAGGCCTAACAATGTAACGCACTGGCTGACGACAACCACCACCCACAGACCGAAGTCCCTCAGGGCGCGGAGTCTAAGTCCCAGGCTGCCCTTCACTAGGGCCCCTGATGGTGGGGATGGACTTGACGCAGCCAGGAACCAGGTCGTGGCCCCCGAGACACCTCAGCTGCGGTAATGGCCGCCACCAATGGCGTGTAGCTGGTGGAGGAGACAAAAGCGTAGTCAGACAAGCCGGGTCAACAATAACAAGACAAAACAGTACAGGACAGCAGACGAGAATCACAGGTCACGTGCCGGGTTCAGCAACAGAGGGTCAGATCAAAGGAGAATACAAAGAATAGTCAAGTCACAAGCCAAATCAGATACCAGGAGAGTCACGAGAGTCAGAACAGAGTAATAGGAACACAAAGACACAAGACACAAGTGCAAAGAGCATGTGCGGGCCACAGGCTTATATGTCATCAGCCACACCCCTCTGGGGGATGGACCACAGAGACCTGAAGGCATAAAAGGATTCCCACCATGCAGAGCAGAATCCAAGATGGACGCCAGCACATGGAGGAACATAACCTCAGGTAAAAGGTAGGACCTTGACATAGACGGGCTGGTCTGAGTATTTCAGAAACTGCTGATCTGCTGGGATTTTCACACACAACCATCTCTAGGGTTTACAGAGAATGATCCAAAAAAAAAATATCCAATTAGCAGCAGTTGTGTAGACAAAAATGCCTTGTTGATGTCAGAGGTCAGAGGAGAATGGGCTTTCGATTTTCAGCTGCAAAATTCAGATGGTAGGGTCAGAATTTGGCGTAAACAACATGAAAGCATGGATCCATCCTACCTTGTATCAATGGTTCAAGCTGGTGGTGGTAGTGTAATGATGTGGAGGATATTTTCTTGGCACTAGCAAGGTGTACCTAATAAAGTGTCCAGTGAGTGTTATATATATTTCCCCAATATTTGAGTTGTGGTCCCCTTAAGGTGGTCACCTGGGGCTCTCAGCCTTGCAGAGTAAACTGTTCCAGGGGAATTTGGCCATAGAGCATTGATTTTCCAGTACTCTCTTGATTGATAAGTTCATAAAAGGGACCATGAAATTGAGAGGTTCAGAAAGTTTTAGGAGGGAAGAACCTCCAAATCCTAATGACAAGGACTTGTGCTCTGAAGGGGTTAATCTGCAGGCAAGGGAGTCTTGAAAGAAAGCAGAGTAGACTCAGCTCCTGTGTTAGAGAGACAGAGTGGAGTGGTTCACAAGCTGTGAGCAAAGGTAAACAATCTGACAACTGGGATGCCCGTTACTGATCCCCTGCAGCCTGTCCGGCACGTGAAGCACAGAGGAACCCTAACCCCAGTGTGGGACAGAGATCTATGGTGGACCAGTTGGGTGGTCCCTTTTTTGCTACAACTGTGAATTGTTTGCTTTACTATTTGCTGAAGGAGGCCATTTATGTTTACTCATTTTAGAGGAACTAACAATTTGCTTTTAAAAGTGTTTTACAATATGTAGCACAAATTCCTTCAAAGGTCAAAGCATAAATAATATATTGTTTGTGTTGCTGTTAGCAATAATAACTAATATTAATCTTGAGATCATTTTAGCATGTTGATCTTACATATGAGAATAACAGAATTATATGATTTAGGGGAGACCAATCCACCCCAGCAGTGGGAGGAGTGAAGGATTCTCAATCCCTGTTTAGTTAAATATATAAAGTCAAGCTGTAACAGTCTAGACCAGGGATGTCAAACTGGTGGCCCTCCAGCTGTTGCAAAACTACAAGTCCCATCATGCCTCTGCCTTTGGGAGTCATACTTGTTGTAACTGTCAATCTTCAATGCCTCGTGGGACTTGTAGTTTGGCAACATCTGGAGGGCTGCCAGTTTGACACCGTGGTCTAGACTATTTGACTCTGGGGAAGAGTTTACAACCCTCAAAATGTGTAAGCCAGCTGGATCCCAAGTGGAGTCCTCCCATGATAAAGAACAGATGCAGTGGATCAAGCGATATTGACCTTGACACTGACTCTGGTGGGCTTTGTTTATCAAAGTGGTTGTGAGTATATTTATTGTGTTTTTTTAAATAAATGATCTATTGGGATAACACACTAGGCTGGTACTTTTCCTTGTAACACAACCCAATCATAGTAGGGAATATATTGCAGCAGCCAGAGTGGTCCTGTCATAAGCCTGGACTGTGAGGCAGCTGATCCTTTATAGGGCTGCAGACCCAAATACAGTTATGTGGGTCTATTTATTACATCTTTGCAAAAGGTGGACTATGCCTTTTAACTCACACAGATCTTAGACTAAAGGAAAAAAACTGTGTTTTCACACATTCATTAATGACTGCTAAAGGTGTACTGTGCTCCACCTAAAACAATGTGCTCCACCTAAAACAATGAACTCCGGATAAACTTGAACAATTTCTTGTTGAAGTAGGCAGAAAAGTTTTCAAAATGCCTTAATGACTTTAAACAGATAAGAGCACAGTGGTAAAACACAAGCTGTTCTGAGGATTCATGGAATTATGTGCTAGGCTACTGTTCCACACGATGCAGAAAAATGGAATTCCAGAGAGAATTAACACTTTATGTGAGAGTTGCAGAAGCATTCTTTTTTGATGTGAATATGCCAACAACACACTGGAGAGGGGCAATTACTGTGGTCTTTTGATTGAATAATAGAAGAATAATAACACAATGTTAAGATCTCTGCTTTAGCTGGCCATACATTATGCAATTTCCTTTACTTCAACCACAGGTTTGAAAAAAGCAAATCACTTGGTTCCCCGTTATTGTATTTTAACAGCAGGGAATACAATGATCACTGCTGCTAGCTATAGCCAGCAGCAGTAATTAGACAAAACAAAACCGAACAGGCTGGTTGTACTACAGTCAATCAATGGATCAACTTCAGTACAACCATCCTGCCCATACATGGATTGAAATGTGACCAGTTCCCGTTGAACCAGCTGAATTTCAATATGTCTATAGCCAGCTTTTCTATCTATTTTCTCATCCTGTCTGCATAGTCCTTATCAGCACATCTATGCTACAGCGACCAATTAGTTCTTAAAATATATTCATATTCCATTAATAATTTGTAAATCTGCCCACAAATTGTCATATGGAAGACTAGCTTTGTATTGTACCCAATTTAACATAATTAGGCCTCACTCGTTCTTTAATGCTGTTTTTGTAGGCTCTTTTTTAATTATAGGTGCAGAACATACATCCCAAGTTGTTGAAATAAGTGTACACAAAAAATAAAAATCATAGATTGCAGCAAAAAGATGGACAGAGCAGATAAAGCATCTTCATGTAGAATCTAAAGCTCAATATTATTTTACATTATATCAATTTAGTCACTAAATTACTTTTTAAGTCATTTAAGCTATAACTTGTTCAATCCATCATCCATACATTATTAGTTGCCTGTTCTTTCCTGACACAGAGATTAGGAATTTTGGGAATATGCTACAACAAAAAATAACTATTATTTCTATTAACTTGGCACAATGGGCCTGAACTATTGAGTTTTATTATTTATTGGTCATCTGATGATAAAATCATATATCAATATAAAATGTTATCACACTTTTCTGATTTTTGCCCATATGCGGTTGTTTGTTCTATTTCGTATCATACAGTTATTCAGCTATGACTGTGTGCTTGTTCTCACTGCTCACAGATGACATGAAAAACAGATCTGTTTGGAGTAAAGCTTTAGCAGAAATCTTTACAACATCGGCTCATCATCTATGAAAGTGAATATTAGAAAAGTCCCAACAGGCTACTTTGTCTAGACGAGTGCTAATATTTCAAGCCCATGATACAAATAACCTCTATCCTTGGAGAAACATTTTAAACTTATTGGAAACTGTAAATCTATTCTTCACTCGTAGTATCCCTTATTTATCATGTGAATGACACAATACATTATAGCCACTAAAACTCTATTGAGAGCCAACCAATCTTGAATGGACGTGTGAGTTGACAAGGCAAATACAGCATACTCATTCTAGATGCAAAAATATGAGAGTGAAATTTAAGTAATCCAAAAAATATTACAAGGCAAAAAAAAACCTGAGAATTGAAAAATAAGGATGAGGCAGAATGATGTATTATCCAATGCCTAAAAGTTGCAAAAATGACAAAGAAATTTATCGAGACTCATAATTTCACACTTCCATTGTTTAAATAAATTCAGTATTCCTTTATCTTAAAGGAAATTGGTTTGCTGGAAGAAGCAAGAGTCATATTCTGTAAATGTCACATAAGGTAAAACCATGGGTCTTCTTCTGTGTATGCAAGTGTCAATGATGGGGCTACTTTGGGGTTGATGTCCAAAGTAACATGCAAACTAGAGGTGGACTTGGTAATTTCCTAAAACCATAACTACATTTTTATGAGTAGATATCACAAAACTGATGACAAACACTGCAGCAGAATTCTAGGAAGAATGTAAACATTTACAAACATGCAGTTGTTTTGTTAAGATAAAATATAAAAGAGCTATCATTAATTTATTATAATTAAAGTACTATATGTATTGCATGTAATTTAGCAATAAAAAAAAATCTGTATATTGACAACAAAAATAAAGATGAAAATAAATCAGGTTTTGAAACTTAAAATCTTTAAAGCAGTTATAGTTTGAAAATGATTAGGCACAAATCTGTCAGACTGGCATCTCCAATGAAGAATTTATGTTGTCTGTTATGCAGGCAGATTTGCTGTCAGTGATAGACTAGACAAGTAGGACAGGCATGTTACAAAGGCACAGAGAAGTTTTAAGGCAGGCAACAAAAGGAATAGTAAGTCTCAGAATGACAGCTTATTAGGCAATCTGACCTTCAGGTCAATAAAAAGTTGACTAATAACTTTTATTCTAACAAGAAGGTATATCTCTTCATTGCTAGGAATCTTGTATCTTAAAAGTGATTTGAAGTTTAATATGATATTTTTTTCAATCACAGTTAGGTAAATTAAATAATCAAATTAGTTAAATTCAAATAGTTTTAAATATTACGCATCCTAAATGTAAGAACAAACAAGACTATGTGAAGGTTTTCTTTTTTTTTTACTTTAGAACAATAAGATCAAACAGTAGGTGTAGGGCCTGATACATCTTCCAGTAGGTGGCTCTGTGTTTTCTTGATGTCCCTGCTCAGATGCACCCCTTTTCAGAGAAAACATTCTGAGTCTTCAACAGGCCTTTGCATTGTTTACATCTGCAACTCCTCTGCTATCCTGCTAATGTATTAGAATGTAAGGCACCATGTATGCAGTCTGAACTGTCTGCATCCATGGCCCATTTATTCTCCTCCTTCTCTCTTCCAACAGTTGAGGTTGCCCAGTTAATACATTTCCATTATCTCCCTCTACAAATACAAATACAATCTAAACAGTTGTGATGAATGGTTTTACTTAAAGTTACCTGTCACTTACAGGGACATGTAAAAACAATGCCTAGACTGTAAAAGCACAGGCTCTATATCTACCTTTCCAGAAGCCTGAATGGTAAAACAGTGAATTTTCCCAACTTCTCTGTGTGTCCCATCAGTTTTTACATGACTACAGGAGTAACAGCAGCGTGTAATGGAAAAATGAATGGTTGAATACCTGCTGTGGTTGGGGGGCAATGAAGAGGCTGAATTTCAATACAAAGGTTACTGGAAAGGTATATATAGAATCTGTTATTTTACATTTTGAGGATCAAAGCTACATCCAGCTAGGGAAGTATAGAGGGTTTTTTTTTCAAATAAATTCCATACTTCTCTTTTAAAGGTTTAATCACAAAAGAAACAGGGAGAAAACAAGCACTGCTAGGTACTACTTGCCAAATGGCTAACACTTAGTTGGCTACAATTGTTAATATGTCAAAGTCTGTAGTCATCTAATGAGTACATCATGGAGGACTGCAGACCTGTTTGCTTCTCTGATTGGCCTTTTCAGAACCTTTCACTTGATACTTGGATTGCTATGGTTCCTCTCTCCATGGTGCCATTGGGTCACAGATCTGTCTTCTCATAGAACATTTGCTCTTTTCCTGGTCAATAAAACAATAAAACAACAGTTGCCCAAGATGCTCAACACTGTAATCCATAACTGCACTCATAGGTGCTCAACTGGTAGGTTGCTCACTCATGTATTCATGGTCTCTAAGGCCAAATATCTTTGGATGACAACATTACAACCCTTAAGAGTTTGGAATACATCAACTTTCCACACACACCTATTTCACCAGTCTACAGTCTTGTACTCCACCTAGACTCCTGTTCACAATAGGCTTAGGTAATTTTTTTCATCAAATCTTCCTTAATTTGTGGAGAAATTGTGGTACATTTAAACTATTTGGGGAGTAATAAACGTGGCTAATACAGTGTAAATTGCATTATGTTCTATAACAGTGGTCACTAAATGGCGGAACTCAGTCTAAGAATGGCCCGAGCAGTGCTCCCGCCCGGACCGCCAACCTTCCAGCCTAGAATGACAGATCCGCTTCTCAGCAGGGTGGTCGTCTTGGCAACCGATGACATCACGCTTGCAGCTCAGTGTCTCTCCTGGCTACCACTCCCTGCCTGTCCACAAGCGTGTGCCCTGCCCCCTTTAGCAAGGATCCCAGCAAGTTCCTGCCTCCCGTTCCTGTCTGCCCTCAAGGTAGGGTGTGTTCTTTCAGGGGCACTCTGCTGGGCACATTTTTATTAAGGAGCACTCTGATGGGCACATTTATATTAAGGAGCACTCTGATGGGCACATTTATATTAAGGGGCACTCTGATGGGCACATTTAATGTTAAAGGGTAATGCTGATGAGCACATTTAATGTTAAGGGGCACTCTGATGGGCACAACATAGAATGTGTCCATCAGAGTGCCCCTTAGCATAATATGTGCCCAACAGAGTGTCCCTTAGCATAAAATGTGCCCATCAAATTCTCACTTAAATAAAATGTGCCCATCAGAGTGCCCTTTAATATAAATGTGTCCATCAGAGTGCCCCTTAATATAAATTTGCCCATCAGCATGCCGCTTATTTTATGTTAAGGGGCACTCTGATGGGCACATTTTATGTTAAGGGGGCACTATGATGGGCACATATTATGTTAAGGGGGCACATACTGTGGAAAGGGGCACTCTATGGGGAATATGATGTAATGGGGTACTTTGAGTGCAAGAGGCACTCTGACGGGAATACCTTATGTAAGGTGGCACTGTGATGGGGAAAACTGATGTAAAGGAGCACTCTGATGGGCACACCTGATGTGATGGGAACACATGATCTAAAGTTGCACTCTCATGGCAACACTTAATGTAAGGGGGCATGCTGATGGGCACACCCTATGTAAGGTGTCACCATTATGGGAGAACCTTATATAATGGGGCACTCTAATGGGGAAAACTGATGTAAGGGGGCACACTGATGGGAGACACCAAATATAAGGGGGCCTTCTGATTCAGAAACCTGATGTAAGACGGCACTCTGATGGGAATGCCTGATGTGAGGGGGCACGCTGATGGACACACCCTATGTAAGATGTCATCGTTATGGGAGAACCTTATATAATGGGGCACTCTAATGGAGAAAACTGATGTAAGGGGGTACACTGATGGGAGACACCAAATGTAAGGGGGCCTTCTGATGCAGAAACCTGATGGGAATGTCCGATGTAAGGTGGAACTCTGATGGGGACGCCTGATATAAGGGGGAGGTCTGATGGTTGCACCCAATGTAATAAATTACTCTGGAGGGGGAACCTGATGTAGGGGGGAATGCTAATGGGGGCTTTTTTATTTCAGACCTCGACTTTGGCCAGAAGAAGATTCTAGTGACTGGACCTCCTTGAATTATAATTCAATACCCCTTGTGATGAACTAGGAGCGCAGAGAGAGAGCACACAGAGGCAGATCACACAAAACAAAATGTGCGGGCATTTATTGGGGAGACTCAGGGTTCAGACAATAGAAAACTTGTTCACAGAATAACACAAGACACCACAATGAAGACTTATTCTCGGGATGGCAACATGGAGCAGCAAAGGGCAGGTAGTCCACAGGGCAGAGCAGTGAGGGCACAATCGAGTGGTAAGTCCTCAGCACCCAGGACAAAATGTTCGGGGCAGAATAGGGCAGAGTCCAGCACACAGGGCAAAGGGTTCGGGGCAGAATAGGGTTAAGTCCAGCACACAGGGCAAAGGTTTCCAGGCAGGGTTCCTTCAACATCTCCTCATTGGTCTTTGGACGGCTGTGTGTCCTGGCCGCAGCTCAAGACTACACAGGTAGCAGTTGACGGAAGAGCAGAGCATAGAATAAAGTCCTGGTGTCAGGAAAGCCACACAGACAATGTAGAACTACAAGTCCCTGCCGTGCAAAAAGCAAAGAACAGAGCATACAGATCTATCTCAGCAGTTCAATGCATCCCCTAGCAAGGCCTACAGCCATGAGCTCCTGTGTCCATCACTGAGTTCAGCTCTGCACATTTTCTGACCCTTTCTGCCAGCATAAGAACAATATGTTGTTCTTTCAATTCTACCAAAGCAAACACCTGGTGCGACATGTCTGGTTTTTCCCAGCTGCAGGACACCGTGTTGTCTCTACCTTCTACTGAGATCAACCTCATCTCGCACCCCCTGCGGGGCACCGGAAAACTGAGATTTAATCAGGCAGACAAGCTGACTGCTTGACACACTTATTGATTTCAACAAAACAACACAAAAATAAAATAATATTTCTGATCTCTGTCACACCCCTGTTCTATAATAACTCACATGAAGAGAATGGTTGTGTGGCTTGCATTCACTGACTTGTTTTATCTTGTCACGTGTCTTGATTTGAGATGGCCATAGAACACTTCTACTGTGCTATTTTACACGGGGGGGGGCATCATTCCCATTAAATTAAATTATACTTTGTAAAGTATACAGAAATAAAAGAAAAACTACTGCTAGATATAACTAGGCTTAAAACTGCTACATACCACCTCCCCATACTAACTACCCTGTAGAAGGAAGAGGCTTATACTTGACTATTCTCAGGGTGCTTTGGTCTGGTCAAGTGGCCGGCTTCTGGGGAGAGAAAAGAGCATTGACAATGGAATGAATGCCTTGACAGTGATGTCACCCATAGGCTTATAGTGGGACATCCATCATCAGCTTTCCCTCCTCTTGCCTAAACACACACATGGAGACTCTTTAAGCTGAATAAAAAGAAGAGCAGCATAATCGGGTCAATTTACTGGGGGCAAATAGGCTATTAATTTTGCAAGGTTTATTGTGCTTCGCTAAGGAATGATCTCCAAAGGTGAAGCTCTACTGACTTCCATCATCCTATCATGTGCAAGGAAAAAAATATGTTTTTTTTTCTTGCACATGATTATTTATTATTTGTAAAGTTAACCACTTGCCGCCCTGCCACTGTATATATACGTGTGCAGGGCGGCAGTGGAGCGCAAAAGCACGGTTTAAAACGGGCTCCGCGCTCCCGACAATTTCGTGGGTAGGGGGCGCACGCGCGCTCCCGCTGACCCGCGGGTGACACGATTCGATCCAGGAGGGATCAATCATTAGATTTCAGCCAATGATTTCTGGCTGAAATCAGATGAACGGTCCCTGTCCTATCCTGTCCTGTGTTGACATTTACACAGGGCAGGATATGATGTAATTCTTCTCTGCCTGGACACATTCCATTCCAGACAGAGAAGACACAGTAAAAGTGAGTACAAAGCACTACACTAACAGTTAGAACACACCTAGGACACATTTAACCCCCTGATCGCCCCCCCCAGTTAACCCCTTCACTGCCCTGTCACCAGTGTCACTGATCAGTGAAGCGATTTTTACTGATCACTGTATCAGTGTCGCTGGTGACTTCCGATAGAGTTAGCGCCCCTCCCAGATAGCGCCAGTTTGCCCGCCAGTACACAAGTAATCCTGTTTAACCCCTTGATCGCCCCCCCAGTTAACCCCTTCAGTGCCCTGTCACCAGTGTCACTGATCAGTGAACCAATTTTTACTGATCACTGTATCAGTGTCGCTGGTGACTTCCGATAGTGTTAGCGCCCCTCCCAGATAGCGCCAGATTGCCCGCCAGTATACCAGTAATCCTGTTTAACCCCTTGATCGCCCCCCCCCAGTTAACCCCTTCACTGCCCTGTCACCAGTGTCGCTGATCAGTGAACCAATTTTTACTGATCACTGTATCAGTGTCGCTGGCGACTTCCGATAGTGTTAGCGCCCCTCCCACATAGCGCCAGATTGCCCGCTAGTACACCAGTAATCCCGTTTAACCCCTTAATCTCCCCCCCCCCCAGTTAACCCCTTCACTGCCCTGTTACCAGTGTCACTGATCAGTGAACCGATTTTTACTGATCACTGTATCATTGTCGCTGGCGACTTCCGATAGTGTTAGTGCCCCTCCCAGATAGCGCCAGATTGCCCGCCAGTACACCAGTAATCCCGTTTAACCCCTTGATCGCCCCCCCCAGTTAACCCCTTCAGTGCCCTGTCACCAGTGTCACTGATTAGTGAATCAATTTTTACTGATCACTGTATCAGTGTCGCTGGCAACTTCCGATAGTGTTAGCGCCCCTCCCAGATAGCGCCAGATTGCCCACTAGTACACCAGTAATCCCATTTAACCCCTTAATCTCCCCCCCCCAGTTAACCCCTTCACTGACCTGTCACCAGTGTCACTGATCAGTGAACCGATTTTTACTGATCACTGTATCAGTGTCGCTGGCGACTTCCGATAGTGTTAGCGCCCCTCCCAGATAGCGCCAGATTGCCCGCTAATACACCAATAATCCCGACTAACCCCTTGATTGCCCCCCCGAGTTGACCCCTTCACTGCCCTGTCACCAGTGTCACTGATCAGTGAACCGATTTTTACTGATCACTGTATCAATGTTGCTGGCGACTTCCGATAGTGTTAGCTCCCCTCCCAGATAGCGCCAGTTTGCCCGCTAGTGCACCAGAAATCCCATTTAACCCCTTGATCGCCCCCCTTCCCCTCCAGTTAACCCCTTCACTGCCCTGTCACCAGTGTCATTGATTACAGTGAACAGATTTTTACTAGCGCCAGTTTGCCCGCTAATGTACAGGATTTTTTTTACCAAAAACATGTAGCAGAATACATTTTGGCTTAAATTTATGACTAACTTTGAGTTTACGATATATTTTTTATAGCTGAAAGTAGAAAATATTGTTTTTTTTCAAAATTTTTGTGTTTTTTTGATTATAGCGCAAAAAATAAAAAGCGCACAGGTGATCAAATACCACAAAAAGAAAGCTCTATTTGTGTGAAAAAAAGGATGTAAATTTCGTTTGGGTGCAGCATTGCATGACCGTGCAATTATCATTTGAATTAGTGCAGCGCTGTATAGCAAAAAAAGGCATAAATTACAGTATCTATACCAGCAATGGGCAAACTACGGCCCGCGGGCCGTATACGGCCCGGCGGACCTTTTAATCCGGCCCGTGGAGCGTGATACTGTCAGGATGGCTGTCAGGATGTGTGTAGGCGGGGCAGCGTGACGAACGTGAGGGGAGCTAGGCTCCTCTCACAGTCCGCCCTGAAGACCGGAACGGCGCGGGAACACGGCGAGAGGAACGTGCGGAGCAAAGGTAAGTGAATTGACACAGGGGGGACTTGGCTTACTACTTGGGGGGGAATAGTACTATGGGGGATGAAATACTATATGAGGGATGAATTAATATGGGGGATGAATTAATATGGGGAATGAATTACTATATGGGGGATAAATTACTATGGGGGATGAATTACTATATGGGGGATGAATTACTATGGGGGATGAATTACTATGGGGGATGAATTACTATATGGGGGATGAATTACTATGGGGGATGAATTACTATGGGGGATGAATTACTATGGGGGATGAATTACTATATGGGGGATGAATTACTATGGGGGATGAATTACTATGGGGATGAATTACTATATGGGGGATGAATTACTATGGGGGATGAATTACTATGGGGGATGAATTACTATATGGGAGATTAATTACTATGCTTACTATGGGGGAATATTACTATACTTACAATGGATGACACATACACATCATTCATCTACTCTTGGTCCGGCCCCCGGGTCCAATATATGAACCCATTGCGGCCCTCAAGTCAAAAAGTTTGCCCACCCCTGATCTATACCATAGTTTGTAGACGCTATAACTTTCACAAAAAACAATCAATATACAATTATTGGGATTTTTTTTACCAAAAACATGTAGCAGAATACATTTTGGCTTAAATTTATGACTAACTTTGAGTTTACGATATATTTTTTAAAGCTGAAAGTAGAAAATATTGTTTTTTTTTAAATTTTTGTTTTTTTTGTTTATAGCGCAAAAAATAAAAAGTGCACAGGTGATCAAATACCACCAAAAGAAAGCTCTATTTGTGTGAAAAAAAGGACGTAAAGTTTGTTTGGGTACAGCATTGCATGACCGCGCAATTATTATTTGAATTAGTGCAGCGCTGTATAGCAAAAAAAGGCATAAATTACAGTATCTATACCATAGTTTGTAGACGCTATAACTTTCACACAAAGCAATCAATATACACTTATTGGGATTTTTTTTACCAAAAACATGTAGCAGAATACATTTTGGCTTAAATTTATGACTAACTTTGAGTTTACGATATATATTTTTTATAGCTGAAAGTAGAAAATATTGTTTTTTTTTTTAATTTTTGTTTTTTTGATTATAGCGCAAAAAATAAAAAGCGCACAGGTGATCAAATACCACCAAAAGAAAGCTCTATTTGTGTGAAAAAAAGGACGTAAATTTTGTTTGGGTACAGCATTGCATGACCGCGCAATTATCATTTGAATTAGTGCAGCGCCAAACAGCAAAAAAAGGCCTGGTCATTAAGGGGGGTAAATCCTCAGGTGCTCAAGTGGTTAAACTTTGTCACATTCAATTTGCTCTACAGCACTTTCAAAGTGCAACTTTCCTTGTAAAGTGAACAGTCTTGTTCAACCTCATTCTCTTGTATAGCACAAAAAGTAAACAAATTAATTTATTGTCCTCACAGATAAGACAAATGAAGTTTTAGAATGCAAACAATATTATAGTTATCATTTTATACTGTATGCATTGCTCATTAAAGTACAAAGAAAACTGTGACTCATTCTGTATCACATATTCAGATTTGTTTAACAAGATATAAGTAGTCTCAGGTATTAGTCAACTGAGCAGTACTTTATGTGTTACTTAATGATTTGCTTTCTCTCATCTATCCTCTCAGTGACAATACTTACTAGATTTTCCACAGCTGACCTTTGTTACATGTAAAGAATTTTTATTAATGGTGATGTAAAAGTCTCAAAAGTACAATTGATGGTTTTAATGGCAAGAAATACAGAAATTATATTCATGGATTCTGAGAAGATATTGATAGATTTCTATACTTTAATTTATGAAGAGAAAGTAGTTTGTTATTAATGAATCCTCATAAACAAAATATTATATAAAAACACTTAAATGCATAATGTACCTACCTTTTGTAACACTGACATTGTATTGTGCTTGGCATCTCCTGATGGTAATGATATATCAAAGCTTACTTCTTTGCCATTTTTCTATCTGTATTTTTCTGGTAACATAAGAAAATTACCAAAGCACACAAAAATGAATGTAAATATTACTCAAAATTAAGGTCCTGGTGTAGGTACCTGTGGCGGTTGGCAAAGAGAAACAATTGTAAATAAATTATATAAGATCCAGAGACAACAGTGCAGACATACAGGTGAAACTCGAAAAATTTGAATATCGTGCAAAAGTTAATTTATTTCAGTAATGCAACTTAAAAGGTGAAACTAATATATGAGATAGACTCATTGCATGCAAAGCAAGATAGTTCAAGCCGTGATTTGTCATAATTGTGATGATTATGACTTACAGCTCATGAAAACCCCAAATCCACAATCTCAGAAAATTAGAATATTACATGCAATCAATAAAACAAGGATTGTACATAGAACAATATCAGACCTCTGAGAAGTATAAGCATGCATATGTACTCAGTACTTGGTTTGGGCCCCTTTTGCAGCAATTACTGCCTGATTGCGGCGTGGCATGGAAGCTATCAGCCTGTGGCACTGCTGAGGTGTTATGGAAGTCCAAGATGCTTCAATAGCGGCCTTCAGCTCTTCTGCATTGTTCAGTCTCATGTCTCTCCTCTTTTCTTGGCAATGCCCCATAGATTCTCTATGGGGTTCAGGTCAGGCGAGTTTGCTGGCCAATCAAGCACAGTAATCCTACAGTCATTGAACCAGGTTTTAGTGCTTTTGGCAGTGTGGGCAGGTACCAAGTCCTGCTGGAAAATGAAGTCAGCATCCCCATAAAGCTCGTCTGCGGAAGGAAGCATGAGGTGCTCCAAATTCTCCTGGTAGACGGCTGCGTTGACCCTGGACTTAATGAAGCACAGTGGACCAACACCAGCAGATGACATGGCTCCCCAAATCAACACAGACTGTGGAAACTTCACACTGGACTTCAAGCATCTTGCAGTGTGTGCCTCTCCATTCTTCCTCCATACTCTGGGTCCTTGGTTTTCAAATGAGATGCAAAAGTTGCTCTCATCAGAAAAGAGGACTTTGGACCACTGAGCAACAGACCAGGTCTGTTTTTCTTTAGCCCAGGTAAGACGCTTATGACATTGTTTGTTGTTCAGGAGCAGCTTGACAAGAGGAATAAGACATTTGAAGTCCATGTCCAGGATCCGTCTATCTGTGGTGGCTCTTGATGCACTGACTCCAGCCTCAGTCCACTCCTTGTGAAAGTCCCCAACACTTTTGAATGGCCTTTTCCTGACAATCCTCTCCAGGCTGCGGTCATCTCTACTGCTTGTGCACCTTTGTCTTCCACACTTTTCCCTTCCACATAACTTTCTATTATTGTGCTTTGATACAGCACTTTGGGAACATCCAACTTCTTTTGCAATTACCTTTTGAGGCTTTCCCTCCTTATGGAGGGTGTCAATGATGGTTTTCTGCACAACTGTCAGGCCAGCAGTCTTTCCCATGATTGTGATTCCTACTGAACCAGACTGAGAGACCATTTAAAGGCTCAGGAACCCTTTGCAGGTGTTATGGCTTAATTAGCTGATTAGAGTGGGACACTTTGAGCCGAGAATATTGCACCTTTTCACAATATTCTAATTTTCTGAGATTGTGGATTTGGGGTTTTCATGAGCTGTAAGCAATAATCATCACAATTATGACAAATCAAGGCTTGAACTATCTTGATTTGCATGTAATGAGTCTATCTCATATATTAGTTTCACCTTTTAAGTTGCATTACTGAAACAAATTAACTTTTGCACGATATTCTAATTTTTTGAGTTTCACCTGTACTCTCTTAAATAACACACTGCAAATAAAAATAAGCAACCAAATCAAAATCAAATCTATGTAAATGAGAAAGACAATGGGGTTGATTTCTGTCCATGTTGCACTTTTAAGGGAATTTTCCCCAGAACTTAGTCAATGAGGTGGATCCTTGCTGATTTCTATTATCCAATCATGTATTAGCAAAAATGCGGTTTTTTAAATTTTACATGCACATGATTGGGTATTCTTTGCAAAGTAAAATTTCCCCACTTTTGCAAGGCTCCTGAGGACCTTTTTTTTTTCTCAAGCCCATGGTGTGCAAAAATAAAACACCAAATAATACCAAAAAAGTGCATGTGAATATGTTAAAAAGTCCACTAGGGTATGTCAAAAGGTACCCTCCAAAGAAGAAGGACCCCTTTCTGACCCCCAGGGGGAAAAGACTCCTGATAGGGCAAAGGCACACTCAGGTCCACCTTGCCAAAATGCCCGATGGACCCCACTTCTCATGGTCAGCCAAATCCAAGGAACAAGGAAGAAACAAAATGGAAAACCATCCTCCTCCTAGACTTAAGGACGGGCCCAAAGACCCACACCTACCATCCTGAATGTAGAGGTGACACACAAAAAAGTAAAGTGGCATACTCTTGGAGAGAAAAATAAATAAAAAATGTCAATGACAAGAGCTAGCCCTGTGGCCTGGTAGCAAAAATGTTCCCGATCTCGACTAAAAGGCCTAGCCCATGAGGCATTGCAGAAAAAGCAGTGATGTTGAGGCCAAGTTATCTTTCTCACAAAGGGGTCACACGCCCAAGTGATGCTCGGAGCACCCTTGGGCAGAATGATGGCAAAGCCTCCCTACTGGACACTGATAAGAATTGATATTACACTTCATCTTAGCTCAAAGGCCCATATATAGGTTAATGTATTCCTCAAAGATTAGTAATAGACTTAATTTCAAAAGTTTGCAGTACATTATGATAGCACAAGCAGCAAAGAAATTATGGAAGAAGAAGAGCCAAGCATCCAATCACAAACTGCCATCAGACAGCTGGCTACAAAATTACAGTATAAAATTTGCATGCCGTATCATGGTATATAATCAAGATTTTTTGCAGCCATTGTGCTTTTTACTTTGCTGGCCATAATGCCCAGAGTCCCCACAATAGAGACATAGGTTCTCCGAATGTCTTCTGTATTTCTTGGTCTCCTAATAGTATCAACCCGCATAGGTTCGGGAGCGTTAGAATCTGGAGAAACTTTTGGATCCCTCTAAATAAACTGACTAGCAGATAAACACATGCAACCATTACTTCCAAACATTCCCAATCCCTTCTTCTTCCTTTCTGCAAGCCTCTTATTAGTTACAATATATAATTAGATTAACACCTCAAGATCTTTACTCTGGCTAGCTCATCTTTTATCTGATCCAAGGTCAGAATTCAGCTTTGTGTACTCAGCAACAGACCATTTACCCTGCAGCAAATTACGCAACTAAGCTTCAGCAGCAGCGCAGCAGTTAGGATCGGGGCAGACTGACCATTTGGAAACTTGGGCACTGCCAGAGGGCCCGGGGTCAGTAGGGGGCCCCATGAGATGCCCCTGGTACCTTTTTCATAGGCTTTTTTGAGTTTGGGCAAGGACACAGGGGCCCCATGATCCCCTATTGCCCGGGGGCCCCATGAGTTGTCAGTCTGCCCCTGGTCAGGATCATCAAAAACCTAATCCATAGTGGTCACAAAAATCTCAAAATTATTCAGAGTGGCACTGTTTTGTTCTACATAAGAAAGGCCCAAGCTAGGGCTTCTTCAGTCAGAAGATTGATAAAAAATAGTACCTTCTTTTCCCCAGACGTAAATGCAGTAGGGGGTGCATGTATGCAGATGTGCCCGTTAAACATATCTGGGTCTTGCGGCATTACTGACACCCGACCAGTGGGATATTGCTGCTCTACCCACCCACTCTACACCCTACAACCAGAACATACTGTCATGGTATATTCTGGTTCCTGTGAGAAGCTGAAACATAAGTCTATCCAGGAAGCTCCTGCCTGCGCCTCATCTAAGATGGTGACTGCAACCTCGACATAGACCTCCCCAGCTGCAGCACAGTTACAATCTACCCTGCCAAAGCTAGCTGATGAGGCAGATACAATATCATAGGTAAATAGCATTGCTGACTCCTCCCACCCCAGGTCTTTCTCAGCAAGACTTTTTTAAGCAAACAGAATCTGTTACACAAGGCGCTGCAAACCACTTCTGAGCACATCACAGACTCCCTCTCTAGATCAGGGAGCTGGGGCAGAGAACCACAGATATCAAAACCAGAGCAGATGACCTTAAGCTGCCCACCAGGGAACACACCCAAGAACTTGATGCTTTTAAAGATGAAAACAAAATTCTCCTCAACTGTTTAGATGATGCTGAGAACCACTCTTACTGCTCTAATCTCTGCTTACGGTGCATCCCTGAGACCATAGTGGATCTTCAGTCCACCACCACAGCACTCTTCCAAGAACTCATGCCATCTTTGCTGATAGGACATTTGGAAATGAACAGGGTCCTTCATGTCCTCACCAGGCAGCTACCAGATGGTCCCCCTAGGGACATTAATTTATTTATATATTTATTTCAACAACTAATATAGCGCTTTACATATGTATTATACATTCACATCAGTCCTGAACCTCAAAGAGCTTGCAATCTAAGGTCAGCTCAGATTCAAACATACACATAGAAGGCCAATTTAGACAGGAGCCAATAAACCTATGAGCATGTCTTCGGAGTGTTGGAGGAAACCAGAGTACTCAGAGAAAACCCAGGCAGGCACAGGGAGAACATGCAAACTAGGTGCAAGTAGTTCCATAGTTGGGATTCAAACCGACGACCCTAGTGGTGCCAGGAGGATGTGCAAGCCACTTAGCAGTTATTACTACTCTTTCATTTTAATATCCAAAACAACTGCCATGACTTGGACATTAAATGAGTCCTACATAACTAATAAATCCTTTTGCCTAGATATCCAAGGGACTCTGAATGAATATCTGCTAGCAATAATCACTGTGCTCTCCGAGCAGAGATGGCTCCCCCCGCACACATCTGCCAGGAGAACACAATAGCTCCACAGGAGGGATTCCCCCATCAAAACTGACTGTGTTAATGGTGGAATTGAGCAATTTTCTTTCCTGCAACCTGCGGATGCAGGAAAGAAAATTGCATTGTCTATGGCTGGCTTAATGCAAATAAATCAGATACATTGTTAGCGCTTCATCTACACCAACTAGATCAAAATAGAAAGCCAATTCTGCAGGAGGTTCATTCTCCTCCTTCACAGTGGGTGCGCTCTTCTCTGATACTTATCTCCCCACACTCAAGTTGACGCAAAGTGTATCCCTTTAGTGGCCAATCTTGACCGATGAGGTTCTTAGGGTAATTAAATCCACATAAGAACCCTGGACTGGCAGAGATGACTGCATCTTATTATAAAAAATTGGCAGACTGGCCAATTCCTTCAATGTGCTCCTTTACCAACACTCCTTCAGACCGGAGACACTTACAGCCATGATTTTCATGATACTTAAACCCAACACTAACTCCACTACTTGGTCTAATTACAGATCAAGTTACCTTCTGAACCTTTATATTAAGCAGCTGACTAAGATCTTCTTGTGACATACCCAACCAGGACAGGGACTTTTGAAAGGGGACCAGGGGCTAGCTTTCTTCCCACTGATCATGGCCCATAGAAGGAGCAGAGCATTCTCTAATGATGGATAACAACGTGATGAATGCTGAGAGAGAGGCTTGGATCAATTCTCTGAGTAAAGACAATAACAGCTTCCCTTCTGGAATTAATTGGAAGGTGTAATATTAATCTTATTCAAGTTAAGTGTCAGCGGAAATATGGGTCTCTCCTGCAGACTTGGTTGGAGGAGCTCCTCCACTTGGGACAGAATTGTTTATCAACAATCTCCCTCTTGAAATCTATGTAGGTAGATTAATTCAACTTCTTCAGACTGTTGGAATATTATTTGAGTTTTGTCTTATGATGGACAGATTATACAAGTGAAAGCAAACACCTGAAAGACAGCATGTGTAATGTACTTTGTGTATTCAGGGGTGGGCTTGTTACCTGGCTGTCTGTGGTGGACTCTCTGATTAATCAAAGCATTTACTGGATGTTTGGCTGTTGATTAACGTACTTACTTAATTAGATAACTGTTAGCTGTACTATTTTCTGTTTGCAAAAAATATAAATTGAATAAAGAGTTTCAGTTTATGAACCTAAGCTAGTGTCATCTAGTACTTGGGTGCAATGCCCAGCTATAGTCTCTTGGTCCTGTGTCCCAGCAGCAAGGAAGCAGTTCTCTGATGGAATCACCCAATCGGGGGTGACAGACAATCCTTCACATTTGCACTTCTTGAGAGTTTTTTTCCCCCTATAATAGCACCCACACTTCGTACTGTGACCAGTACCTTTCCTGGGTGAAGAAAAGAGATTTTCCCTGATGGCGCACAGTCTAGCGCTTCCTTCCAGAGTTTCCGACGGATGCAATTATACCAACCCATCAGGACCTGCTCTGGCACTGGTCCCCTGTGCTCCATCCACATCTCTCACAGCCTCCTTCTGAATTCCTCTTTCATGGTGGCTGGTATCTTTTCCCTTCCTCTTCTGCTAACCAGACCCGAGGTCCTGGTGGTGGTTTGGATGTAAAAAACTGCAGGCACCATCCCACTGCTGCCACCAAATGGTATGAACCACCTGTCACCCAAATTGGGTGGTTCCATCAGAGAACTGCTTCCTCGCAGCTGGAACACAGGACCAAGGTAGGATAGCTGGGCATTGCACCTAAGTACTAGACGACACTAGCTTAGGTGAAAAAATTGAAACTCTTTATTCAACAGAAATACAGCTTTTTATACGCTCAGTAATAGGGCAGTCCCAACATGAACAATAAAATACATATTACACATTGGGATAAACATCCCACACTGATTAGGTAAGAGCTTGATCACATTATGCTAAACCGAGCAAACAGTAAACAGCACAGCCAACAGCTAACAGTTATCTACTTAACAGTAATCTGATCAACACCTAGCATCCAAACAATGCTTGATTAATCAGGGAGTTGACAACAAGCTCACCCCTGAATACACAAAGTACATCACATATGCTGTCTTTCAGGTGTTTATTTTCACTTGAATAATCTGTCCATCATAAGAGAAAACAGATACAGTATTCCAACAGTCTAAAGAAGTGAAATTCATCCATCTTCATAGATTTCTTGAGGGAGATTGCTGATAAACATTTAGTTCCCAAGTGGAGGATCTCCTCTAACGCAGTCTGCATGAGGGCCCCATGTTTCCTCTGACCATTAACCTGTATAAGATTATTGTTACACCTTTCCATCCACTCCAGAAAGGAAGCTGTATTGTCTGGAATTAATCCAAGCCTCGCTCTCAGTGCTCATCATGTTGTTGAGTGCTGAGCAAACTGAAGGCGCTATATAAATCCTGTATAATAATAATAATAATGTTGTTGTCCATCATTAGAGAGTGATATGATCTTTCCATGAGCCATATTCAGTGGGTAGAAGGTTATCCCCTAGTCCCCTCCAAAAGCCCCTGTTCTGGTTGCATCTGTCACACCTCTCCTTCTGTTTAAACTCCTTTATTGGCTTCTTAATCAAGAAAGATCAGGGTGTTTTTATACCTCACCAACAAACAGCTGATAATATGCGTAGGGCTTCCCTTATGGCTCACATGGCTTATCAACACTTGATTTCTGCCTGTGACGATCACGACGTCAGACCCCCAGCCCTTCTCATAAACTTGTGACCGAAGGACTAGTCAATCTAAAACCGCGCTGTCACGTGCGTAACAATACCACTCTCAGCTGCACCCTGTACAAAGATTTTTCAACTAATGGACCACAATCGATATACATGCAGCCTGAAAGCGATGATTACTGGGTCAGGTTAATTACGCAATTAACCCTTCACACTGCCACCACCACCTTTTTGTACAGAGTAGGAGGAAACTCGGCAATATTAGCAATAAAACTATGATGTTTGAATAATCATCTGTATACCACTGTCACCGCAGGCAGAGATATATAGAGGTTTTAAAAGCACACAATAGCGCTCTTCAGAGACAGGGATTCTTAGTTTGCATTAAAGAGCTTTAGAAACAGTTCAACACTTTTCAGATAATAGGATTTATTACTTAAAAGGTCAAAAGGGTGCAATAACAATATTTACAGAAAAAGATGTAGCCAATATATATGTATAAATACAGAGAGCAATAACACAGCAAAGAGATAACAGAAAGAAATTTTGAGAGGTAAAGCACTTGCCGTCAGCCCTGGTTTAAGCAGTGTTCAAGTGTCAGAGCAAAAGGGTACCGTTCTCCCAAAGTTGGTTCCAATGTTAAAAGGGAGAATTCTTCAACTTCAACTCAACTGCTCCCAGCATAGCAGCTTTTTTCTAGGAACTCAGCAGGGTGACTCCTAAAAGCAGAGAACCAATCGCCTTATTTGGGGAGTGGTGTTTAGGCGGAGACCCAAGCTAGAACCAAAATCCCTCCCAGTTTATATCATGATCAATAACCTACCCTAGGCGCATGTAGATTAATAAGCAGAATCATCTGCTGAACATCTAGATATTAAATATGACATACCTGCTTGGGACGGTTAAGGAGATATCGTTTTCTGCTCTCCTGTAGATTTCAACTAGGGGGTATAAGATATCAGACGACTTGCCTTAAACGGAGCTAACCGAATATATGCTTGGTTTTTATGGAATTATTTCCCAGCTCCAGATATAAAATGATATGGAAAACTGTTTTTTTAAATGTGAGTCTGTTTTACAGCTAGCTGGAATGTCTTTGAAGCCCATCGAAGGACTGGTTTATGGTTTTACAATTCTCTCAGATTGAGAAGCTAACAGAGACCCGGGCACCAGCTAATTTGGGATTTATAACCATGAGCTGTCCCGCTGTGCCTGATTGCCTGTGCACTTCTGAACCCTAGAGCACAGGGTCCACGGTCACTCAGCAGAGAGGGAGGGGGGAATTTCAGGGGTAGAGATACAAGATGGAGGATCCTTAGCAAGATGCTACACTACCTATTTCCTCTCATTAGATATGCACCCTCTGGCCACTTTATTACACCTACCTAGTACTGGGTAGGACTCCCATTTGCTTCTAGAACTGATTTAATTCTTTGTGGCATAGATTCCAAAAGGTGTTGAAAACATTCCTCACAGATTTTGGTCCATATTGACATGATAGCATCACACATTTGCTGCAGATTTGTCTGCTGCACATCCATGATGCAAATCTCCTGTTCCACCACATCCTAAAGGTGCTCTATTGGATTGAGGTCAGAATACTGTGGAAGCCATTGGAGTACAGTGAATTCATTGTCATGTTCAAGAAACCTGTTTGAGATGTTTTGAGCTTTGTGACATGGTGCATTATCCTGCTGGAAGTAGCCATTAGAAGATGGGTACACTGTAGTCATAAAGGAATGGACATGGTCAGCAACAATACTCAGGTGGCATTTAAATAATGCTCAATTGGTACTAAGGTGCCCAAAGTGTACCAAATAACCCCCACCAGCCAGAACCATTGATACAAGTCAGGATGGAACTATGCTTTCATATCGTTTATGCCAAATTCTGATCCTACCATCTGAATGTTGCAGCTGAAATTTGAGACTCATCAGACCAGGCAACATTTTTCCAATCTTCTATTGTCCAATTTTGATGAGCTTGTGTGAATTGTAGCGTTGTTTCCTGTTTTTAGCTGATAGAAGTGGCACTCAGTCTTCTGCTGCTGTAGCCCATCTGCTTCAAGGTTCGACATGTCATGCATTCAGGGATGTTATTCTGCATACTTTGGTTGTAATGAGTGGTTATTTGTGTTACTGTTGTCTTTCTATCATCTCGAACCAGTCTTCCCATTGTCCTCTGACCTCTGACATGAACAAAGCATTTTTGTCCACACAACCGCAACTCAATGGATATTTTCTCTTTTTTGGAGCATTCTCTGTAAACTCTAGAGATAGTTGTGTGTGAAAATCCAAGTAGATCAGCAGTTTTTGAAATACTTAAGTCACTTAAATCTCCCTTCTTTACCATTCAGATGCTCAGTTTGAACTTCAGCAAGTCATCTTCATCATCCTCTCTCCTTTTCGAACTAGCTCTAGAATCCCTAGTGGCCCTAATTCATTCTAATCACAATATGTGCAGTATTGAAATTGCCGGACATCAACATAAATTGTGTCTATTAGCCAATAATATCTTATGATTTCTTACTGCCTCTCTTACTGGCATGCCAAACACATACCTAATGGCTGTATCGGGCCTAGAGATAAACCAAATCAAATCAATTAATATCACCCTTCCTGGCCATATAGTATCACAACTTTAGTCAGCCTTCCCATTTAAGTGGACCACTCATGCTCTGACATACCTTGGCTTTAAATTGATGTTACATCCATTGTCACTATTCCAGACCAACTATCCCTCAATGCTGACCCATTTCTCAACACTCTTTTCTCATTGGACTGCTTTGAACATCTCCTGGATGGGATGCATAGCAGCTGTGATGATGACCTTACTCTCGAACATACTTTATCTCTTTAGAGTCTTCCTGGTAGCTGTATCCTCCCACAACCTCTGCACTCTTTAATGGCTAGTGTGGTGATTTGAGGTAGTTTAGCTCATTGGTACCCAAACAGTGGGTTTACTCTAACCATCCATATATTTTTCTGGGTGTGCTTCCACTAGCATTTGTTTAAGCTTTAAAATGGTCCCACAGATCACTCCACTACCCCTTCAATCCTTTGGCCTTGGGTTCCTGCGTTTCTTTTTACCTCCGTCCAAACTACTCTCCCTGGACTATAGGGGGCCTACTTCCTTGGCAACTGTCAGGGCACCACCCCCCTCACTACCTGATTTAGCCTTAGTCATTACCAACTGTTTTTTAGGTTTGTCAATACCTGTGTAGTTACCTTTGGCAGCCATCTGAAACTAACACCACATTTTTCACTTTAACAGCAGTAATAATATTCACACTATGGATTACTCAGCTCATTGTTGTCACCATCACCTGCAACTCTTGTCCAATTGCTTGCTAGGACAGTATCGGTTACTGTGTATGAGAGCTTCCCAAAATTTTACATCACCTGTTGTCTAACGCTCCAATAGTGACTGTCCTACTAATAAATGTTTTCAATGTAACCTTTTTTCAGATCGGTTACACCAATCTTTTTAACCATTTCTGTTACCACTGGTACTTTCAATACCTCTGACCTGTCCAGCAGTGCTTCAGAGTGCTTCTCATACACAACCTCGGTATGAAGCAATCCAGCACACTGAGACATTAACACAAATTGGCTATCCTTATTCAGTACAGCCTGCCATATCCAGCTCCAATTAACAGTACCCCGCGGTACAAGTTCTGCTGACCCAGGAGAGGAAAGGTATACATTGGCTGTACATTGCGTGACTCTAACATTTTTTTTCAGCATGTCTGTCATCACAAAACACACTACACCATTCCTTTCTTTATGAGTTATGGGCAAACCTCCTGCCTTGTGTTTATGCACACTCAGACCTTCTGTCATGAGAGGGTTACTTTCTTCACCAGCTAACACACCCTGGTCTACAGGCTGTTGAGCAGACCCTTCTCTTGGCACAGCATAAATAGTGGTCTCCTCATTGTTACCTACAGAACCTTCTTTCAGTATTGCTATTAGCCTATTGGCCCAGTTATCCCAATCAAATGTTCTCCACTCACTGGTGTTCTGCAGGCCTGCATCCACCCAAGAAGACACAGATGGACCAAGGGGCTCAACAGCATCTGACACATTACACTTGGCAGTTTTACCATCACATTGCATTGAAGGCTTCATGCACACAGGATATTAAAAGAAAACTCTCCTAGAAGCTGTTCTCCTGGCACCTAATGCTTGTAAAAGTAACTAATGCTTTTACAGGCATTTAGGCGCGTTTACAAGCGTCAAGCGCTTGGGCATTAAATCATTTTATTGGCCAGAATGATATTCTGGCTGTTGAAGTAAATTAATACTCAAACACTTCTAGTATTTAGACACGTTTAGGTGTGTTTATATGCGTTTAGCTGCGTCACGCATTTTTTCTGCCAAAACGCCGCTGTTCCTGGACTCACTGGCCTTGGGTTTTTTTTCTTGCTGGTAAATGCTACTGCTACTAAAAGCTTCTAAAAGACTATGTGTGCATGGACACATAAGATAACATGGAGGGCTGTTTGGAAGCAGTAAAAAAAAAAGAAAAACGCCTGATGCCCCTAAAAGTGGCTGCAAAAATGCCATGTGTGCATGAGGCCTTGGACATCATTGGTTGCAATATCACATTTTCACCTCCCTGCACTGCCAGCATTAATACTCTGACTCTGCTGAAACAGCATAAGACTCTGCTGTTTCACTCCCAGCACAGGATTTTGCATTTTCAGCCTGAGCAGGCTGCATTAACCTCTTACTTACCTCAGCACTTCTAAACTCATCAGTAAGCAACACATTATCTTCAGGTTTACCACCTGTCTCCCTGCTACACAGTACACTGCCTGAAGACAAGTCTTTATCAGTCTTCAGTCTTGCTGTAGATTCAGAATTAACCTGTGTTTCCCCACTACACATAAGCAAGTCTCTCTCTTGGAAGCAGATTTCGCCACTTTACCAGTATTAAACATATACTAAGCGTCTCTCACAGATGGGACCCTGAGGACTAGACTGATATATGTCTGTCCACTAAACATCTATTAGAAATATACAGGCCTTAGAGGCCAGTTATAAAGTTCTTACCAGGTGGTACCTGGTCCTAGCAAGAGTTGTCAAATTCTGCCTGTTTTCTCCTCCCAATTGTTTTAAGGGCTGCCCAGACAGTATTCACTGATATACGTGGTGGTCCTGCCCTATAGTTACCCAGTTCTTGGTTGAAATTTTTCAAATGCTTTCCAAATTAACAGGACACCAGCTCTCCCCAGATCCAGTGATGGCCTTGTTGAACAGAAATCCCCCGGACCTATCCAGAGCTCAATTCAAGCATGTCCTCTACATCACCACATCCTCAAAAGAAAATATTGCGAAAGCTTGGAAGAAAGCTAAGATCCCCATTCTTGAGGCGCAACAATGGGTGATGCAAGCTATGATTAACAGTAAAATAGAGGCAACAGTTTTGAATTGTGTCCTGGAATACCTAAAGTCTGTCAACCTTTGGTTGATAATTACTGTATCTTCCTCTGAACTTTGACTCGTCCTGGCTTAAACCTTCAGCTGACTCTAATATTCTTTACCTAGATTTTTTTTAGTCTAGCCAATGCAGTTTGGCCCCATCCTTACCCCTCTCAACCTCACCCTCTTTCTTGTTTGCCTCCCCCCGTCTTGTCCTCCTTTGTTTCAAATATTTATACTGGAAATATACACGCTATGTAAACTGTTTTGGGGCATACAGGCCAATTTTTCCCAAATGGTCCTTGGCCAATTTTTCATTCTGAATGTACTGCTTATATATGTTCCTAACTAACAAAGATATGATAATAATGTCTGATGTCACCTTTCAGGAACCAGAAAATGTAATGCATACACATTAGAGTGTACGAGATGAAAGTGTTTTTTTTCTTATGTTGACTTTACTTTGGATGTGTACACCATTTACTTGTACTAGTAAAAAATGTTACCAAGAAGTAATTTCAGCAGGATGCATCATGAAATATATGCATCATTTATTAAGGAAACCTCTGTAATGGTGACAGTCTCCATTGAAATTGACGGTTAGAGGCACATGTGCCTTAGTATCGAAAGCAGCAGTATCTCGGGAATGCAAGTCCCACAATTGTCTATGCAGATCAAGTATGTCTTCTTGTAGCCCTTTCACTTCAATATGTAATTCAGAAAACTTTTCCTTATAGGTAAAACCAAATGCTGCTTGAGAAGAGCCACAGCAACTGCTGCAATAGCCACCATGTTTTGCGCCAGATTATTCTGTCATGGTCTGAAGTCAGGCTCAGAAGCTAGTAGCTATAGCAGTAGAGAACCACCCACTGACCAGTGGGATAAGTACAGAAGCAGGTCACCTTGAAGGATGACACAGGCCCACCCACGGTGCAGAGTCTAAATACTAACTGGTGTTCACCAGAGCTCCTGATGGTGGAGATTGATTTTGCTGTGAGAAGCAAGGTTCAAGGTAGTATCATTCAAGGAATTGTCCAGGGAGCTGTCCAGCATCCCAGGTGGCTAAACAAGAAGAGACATTGCCAGCCAAAGCAGAAGTTGCAGATTCAGGCTTGAATGCTGATATGCCTACATGCATTAAATATATATATATATATATATATATATATATATATATATATATTTTTTTTTTTTTTTTTTTATTTCATTCTTTTACTTTCTAGCAATAAATTGTATGCAGTGGTGCACTCACAAAGCTTATACAAACATAAATAATGAAATCGTTTTTCTCTTCATATTGCATTGTTTGTTAACTAACCCAACATTAGGCTAATACACCTATCTGCAGTAAGAATTTCAAGTATACTTAGACAAGCTAAGTACTTATCTAGATACAGGATTACTTGGGCTTGCCTAGATTTATTATTATTATACAATGGCTTTATGACTAAATGAGTTTTGTATTATTTATCAGTTGTCTGAAAATGTTCATGACAGTAGGAATGTTTAATGCTACTTACATTTAAACAAATGAAAGTGGATACTGTATGAATAATGTAAAACTCTGTAATTTACTTTTTGTGTTACATTTTATCCCAAGAATGTCCACATGGACATTTGCAATAGGAACAGGTTAACATGCATAGTAATTAATCTCACTTTGTTTCTGGGCAAAGACAAAGTATATTAGATGTTGAATACAACTCTATAAAGTTATAAAACACACACACACACACACATATATATATATACTGGTGGCTGCTGGTTTTCCTATGTTGAATTGTTACAGCTCATGTTACATGCAAAAGGTTAAGATTCAGGAAAGATCTTAAGGGTTTAGAAAGGATTTAAATGTTAAATTGAATGTTAGCAATGTATTTAATTTTGAAGCATGAGATGACTTGTATATTCCATCAATTTGCATTGAAGCATGAAAGCTTCAATGCATTGCTGCCTGCACCTCACTAGAGATTGAATATAAAAAAAAAGAAAGAAGTGAAAGACAAGATTGGGCAAGTTATCTTTCTTTCATTATTATATCATATTGTATTTTTATTATTATTTACTATTATATCTTTATTAATTAGGTCTCAAAAGCATCACTGGTCAGTCTGGAAACCTATCCCCTATTTTGTGGAAATCCATCCTAAAGCTGGTCATAGATGATTCAAAATTTGGTAGGCTCAGCAGTGACTGGCTGAATTTCAATTAGTGTGTGGCCGTCCATGTTCAAATTTTTTATCAACTTCTGTCAAACAAACAAGTTGTAAAATGGGAGTTGAGGACAGTAATGAAGTCACTGAGAACTGTAATGGAGGGGAGCTAATGACATTAATTGGGTTCCTGAAGACAGTAATGGGGGGCTGAGGACTTTAATGAGGGGTTGAGGACAGTAATGGAGTCACAAAGAACAGTAATGAAGGGGGGCTGAGGACATTAATGGGTGGGCTGAGGACAGTATTGGGGGACCTGAGGACATTAATCGGTGGGGCTAAAGATAATAATGAGTGGCTGAGAAAAGTGATAGGTGGCTGAGGACATTAAAAGGGGTTGAAGGCAATTATGGGGGCCTGAGGACAATAATGGGGCCTGAGGACTGTAATGGGGGAGCTGAGGGCATTAATGGGGGAGGCTGTGGATAGCAATGGAGGTTGAGGACAGTAGTGGGGTCACTGAGGACTGTAATAGAGTGGGACTAAGGAAATTAATAGGGTCACTGATGACAGTAATGGGGGGAGTCACAGAGAACAGTAATTAAGGGGGGCTGAGGACATTAATGGGGGGGCTGAGGACAGTCTAGGGGGACCTGAGGAAATTAATCGGGGGGCTAAGGATTATAATGAGGGGCTGAGGAACATAATGGGGGCTGAGGATATTAATAGGGGCTGAGGACAGTTATGGGGGTGAGGACAGTAATGGGACAATGAGAACAGCAATGGAGGGGGGGATGAGGACATTAATGGGGTTGCTGAGGACAGTAATTGGGAGAGCTGAGGACATTAAAGAGAGGGCTGAGGACATTAGTGGGGGCTAAGAACAGTAATGGGGGCACAGAGGACAGTGATATGGGGCTCAGGATGTTAATGAGAGGGGAAAAAATAAATGACGGCGGGCTGAGGACAGCCATGAGGGGGCTGAGGGAAGTAATGGGGCAGCTAAGGACAGTAATGAGGGGTTTAGGACAGTAATATGGGGGGCTTGAGGGCAATAAAGGAGGATCTGAGGACAGTAATGGAGGGGCCAAGGACAGTAATGGGTGGCCTGAGGATTGTAATGTGGGGCTGAGAACAGTAATGTGAAGGGGAGTGACTGCGATGTGAAAGGGGGACTGAGAATGCTGATGTAAGAACGGAATTGTGATATGAGGCTCAGTTCAGATCTGTGCATGTGTGTTTGCACATGCACATCACAGATAGGGTAGTCCATTCATTTTTATTGCCTTCCCGAGAAATACAGTGAAAGAAGTCAAGACCCTTTTTTAAATCGTGCGGCACCAAGCTGCATGGTGCTGCAGCACCATGTGGTTTGGCATGCAAGAAAATGTGCCATAGGTGCCAATGTGTGGGGGTGCCATTAAAAGATCAGTGTGTGACAGCTCCAGGCCACACAGAGTCTTTGGGGCAGTCAATCAGTCACTCTGTGGGGGTTCACTGATGTAAGGGGGAGTGGAAGCCCTAAGGTAAGGGGGGACACTGATCTAAAGGTTCCCCTTATATCAGTGTCCTCACTCCCCTCATACATCAGTGAACTCTTTTACCTTAATGTATTCACTCTGCACACTCTGGTGTAAAGGGTAATTCTGGTCACCAGAGCCCCCCACATCAGAATTCCCAGTATCTCCCCTTACATCAGAGTCAGCAGAGTTCACCCTTACAGCGCAAGGGGAAACTTTGCAGATTCTGAGGTAAAGAGGAACTCTGTGAACTCTAATGTAAGGAGGACTCTGGTGACCAGAGAACCTCTTACATCAGTGTTCCCTTAACAATAGAGTCTGCAGCATTCTGCCTTACATCACTGTCCACAGTGTTCCCCTTTTACATCAGGGTCCACAGAGTTCCCATTTACATCAGGGTCCACAGAGTTCCCATTTACATCAGGGTCCACAGAGTTCCCATTTACATCAGGGTCCACAGAGTTCTCCTTTACATCAGAGTCTGCAGAGTTCCCCCTTGCATTGTAAGGGGGAGCCCTGCGGACTCTGATGTACCATATAGGGAAACTCTGATGTAAAGGGGGGTCCTGGGAACTCTGATGTGAACACTGCAGAACATGTGAAAGGGTTTCACGATGGGAGTAAAGGGCCCTGGGATCGGGTCTGGGGCCCTTCATGGTTTCTTGCACCGGGTCCCTGAACATTCTAGTCTGGGTATAGCTTTCTCAAACATTAAAATTAAGTAACTATGCTGTTTAAAATCAAGTAATACACTGTCTCACTCTGCTCTGCACATGGTCAGTTTCTCTCTATTTTTTGGCACTTTGCCGAAAATGTAAAGCACAATCTGCTGACAGCCTAGAGATTTATTGTTGCTCAAGGAATTTAGGCTTCAGCAACATAGCATCTTCCAGCAAGAAGAAACAGCAGTAATGCTGGAGGCAATTTACAGACAATTACACACAAATTTTAGTAGCATAATTATTCATGTAAAATGTAGGTTTCTTGTTACAGAACATCATTTTTCATTAAGTTGTTATGGGTAAAGGTTTTCTTTAAGTTTTGACCTAAGGAAGGAGGATGGAGCCAGGGGGTCAGGTGCAACCTTACATCAATTGTAAAGTGTGCACATTAGGGTTGCCACCTCATCCCTTTAAAACTGCACACATATTAATGACACAGGTTCTGAGACTAATTTATTGCACATAAGGCACTAAGTGAGTTTAATTACCACCTTAATCAGCCACATTAATATGTGTTTGGTTTTAAAGGGATGAGGTGGCAACCCTAGTGAGCATGTCAAAGTCACTTAGAAATCTGGACAGTTTTTGGTAGCTGAAATGCTGGTCCTCCCACAGGATAAGTATGCTTCACATTTCTAGACTAGAGCAAAGAGCAGCAATAGTGCTAGGCTGGGAAAGTTCTCCTAAAGTCAGGTTGAGCTCAAGGAGTCACTATTAAAGAAACTGCATACTAAGTATCAAAATCCCAAAAAGGAAAGTGATTGTAAATCATGAATCATGCATCAAACTAATAATACAGTTCAATTAATTTACCTTATTTTGAGTTTTGTGCAATGTACCCATTGTTACCCTAGGTTCACACCTAGCGTTTTCCGCAGCGTTTTGCAGAAATGTACTACAGTCCATTTAACATGATTTCCTATAGGACAGGTTCACATCTTCACGTTTTCACCTGGTGCATTTTTTGGAAAGGGTCAGGGATTTTTTAAACGCAAAAAGTTGTAGTTTTTGGTTCTATAGACTTCAATGGAAACACTGCAGAAAAGCATGTAGTGCGTTTTTGTGGCATTTTTGCTGCGTTTTGGATGCTTTTTGCATTTTAAATCTACCTAGCAACAAGAAAAAAACAAACCACGAAACATATTAAAAAATGCAGCAAAAGCACATGCAAAAACGCAAAATTCACTAAAGAAATGGATTAAACGCAAACTGCATAGGTGAGAACCTAGCCTTAGACAGAGCAGAGCTTTTAGAATGTCATTGCATGGGTCTGCTGGGATAGACCAATTGTGTGTGAAAAAATAGATTGAAGAGAAACTGTTATATTTGGATTAAGAATGCCTATCTTTCAGATTCAAAGGCTCATAATCAGGGTCACTGTTCACATTCAAGAAGTGCACTGAAGTTGGTGCAAACAATGCATCAAAAGCCACATAGCATGCATAATATATGCATATAATTACATGTGTGGTTCTTTGAATTCAAGGGGGTAAATTTACATTGTTAAGTTATAAAAATGTACAGGGTTGTTTTTTTATTTGGCAATGTATTGTCACCATACAGACGTGGGAGGTATGTAGTATTTGAAAAAGAAAAAAAAGCACAGAACAGCCATGCAAAGCAGTGTGCTTACAGTGAAGCACACCCCCGCTCCCTAGTAAAACACACCTAGCACACAGTTAACCCTTTGATCACCTCTCATGTTAACCCCTTCCTGCCCAGTGCCATTAGTACAGTGTCAGTGCTTTTTTTTTAGCACTGATCACTGTATTGGTGTCACAGGGGATGTCAGTGACACCAAGTCCATTCCCCCCAGTGTCAGAATGTCCGTCGCAATGCAATAAGTCGTTGATCACCGCCATTACTAGTAAAAATAAAAATGTAATAAAATAAAAATATCCCAGTATATATACCGCCATTTGTAAACGCTATAACTTTCACGTAAACCAATTCATTTATACATATTGGGATTTTTTTTAGCAAAGACATGTAGCAGAATACATTTTGGCTTAATAATATGACGAAATTTGATTTTGTACATTTTTTTACTAGACATGGACAATAGCAAAAAAGTCAAAAATATTGTTTTTTTTCTCAAAATTGTTGGTCTCTTTTTTATAGCGTAACAAATAAAAAATATACAGGTGATCAAATACTACCAAAAAAAAGCTCAATTCATAAGAAAAAAAGGACGTAAATTTCATTTGGGTGCAGCGTTGCATGACCGCACAATTGTCAGTTACAGTAACACAGCACTGTAACGCACAAAATGGCCTGGTCAGGAAGGGGGGAAAATCATCAGCATGGCAAGTGGTTAAAGAGGTAGCAAACCACAGCTTAAAAAATCAATCAATCAATCAATCAATCAATCAATCCCCTGCAAGGTAATTTATTATAAGCTTACCTGTAGGTAAATGTAAAAAAAAAGAGTTTACTCCCACTTTAATGAAATATTATAATTTGCATCTTTTATTTGCCTAGATTTCAACTTGAGTAGTAAGATTTTGCAAACTTTTTTCCTGTCTACGTCATACTTGTTGGGTAGTATAGAACTATACATAGTCATTTTGTTAGGGATTTTATTTAACCCCTTTGCGCCTAACAGTAAAGCAAATTGTAACGCCTAAGCACATCTTTGCAACTTTGATAAGTGTTAACAAAACCATAGATATCATCACAACTACTTTGTGCATCCAGGTGGATTATGTCATGTTTTTTTTTAGGACAAATTGGGCTTTCATTTGGTGGTAAATGGTAATGGATATCTCCAGATTTTTTTTATTATCAAAGGAAAACTGGCTCAAAATAGTAAAAACAATATTTTTTTAAATTTAGCTGTATATTTCTTGCTATTTTGATAACCTACCAAAGAACACCAAAGAACAACCCAAAATAATTTCTCCTGCTCCTGACGATCGCAGCGATACCACATATGTGTATGTTAGTTGTTGTTTGTACGGACGAAAAAACAATAGGGCACATTTTGCTTTTTTATCCTGTCAATAACTGACATTGATACTAATCTAAAAATTTAAAAACAAAATCCTGACCAAAAAAAAACAAAACCCTGACCCTGTCCTTTGACCCTGATCTTGACCCAAACACTAACCCTGGCACTGACCTAGATCAAACCTTGATCTAGATTTTATTTTATTTTATGATTTTACTATTATTTTTATTTTGATTTATTTTTTTTTCTCTGAGAAAGGACAGAGAGAGATACAATGTATACCTCTCCATCATTCAGAGAGAGAAAACACAGGGGCTGGCTTCACAGTGACTGTTCAGTGTGATAGCCAATCAGAGTCTATCACAGCAATCAGGTGACCTGGAATCGGGAGTTTTGGATCCCAATAGTTAGATTGGGATCCAGGGTTGTCAGTGAGACCCCAGTCTCTGTGCTGGGAGCGCACCGCATGGCGTGCTCCCAGCACAAAGACATGTACATAAATATACAGCCCCACAGAAAAAAAGCCCAGTCCAGTGGGGCCGCATATTTGTGTACAGTCGATGAGAAGGGGTTAATATACTAAATATGGTAAGACTCAAAAAACCCTTCAGAATAATTTGCAGCACTACAATTCCAATGATGGCTATTTAACTGTTTCAGTATTTTATAGCTAGGAGAAAACTGCAATAAGTTTTGTAATTGTTAAAGCAGAGTTCCACCCAAAAGGGGAAGTTCCGCTTTATTGCTTTGGCCCCCGCTCCCCATTAAGGATTGGCACCTTTGGTGAGTGGGGGGGAGTCGGTACCCAAATTTGACAGGTACCCGCTCCCATCTCTGCTGCAATCGCCTAGGCAATTGGAAGTAGAAGGTGTCCTCCCTTCCTCCCTCCCCGTAGTCTTCTGGGACATGTGACAGGTCCCAAAAGACTACGGAGCCATTCACAAAGTGCAGCGCTTCTCACGCATCCGCAGTGGGCACCTGGCTGTGAAGCCGCAAGCTGTCATAGCTGGGTGCCCACACTAAAGATGCCGGCACCAGGGAGATAAGATGGCCAGTGAAACCAGCGGTGGTGAGGACACCGCTGGACTGAGGGACAGGTAAGTGTCTGTATTTAAAAGTCAGCAGCTATAGTTTTTGTAGCTGCTGACTTTTTCTTTTACAGCTGGAACTCCGTTTTAAGATAAAAAGATAACATTAATTTATCTGTAAAGGTAAATTCCAGGTAAAAATTATAATTAAAGTAATGCAAACCCAAAATGAATGATGTTTAGTTTGTTAAATCGGTGTTTGTCATTAATAAGTCCTCATGCACACTGGACATTTTACAGCTGCTGTTTTTGGCTTTTGACATTTTTATTCTACAGCCAGTAAACTCACCAGCATGTTATCCTATGTGTCTATGCACATATAGACTGTAATCAACGTTTTTTGGCAGTGGCGTTTTTTTGCTGGAAATAAAAACCCATGACTAGTGGGTTTCTAGAGGAGTTTTTTAGCTGTAAAAATGCTCTAATGCTGAAGAAAGCTGTAAAACGCGGTAAAACGCCGCAAACCAGCATTTTTGGACTTTTTTTGACCCAAAAAAGTTTTTTGTAAAACAAAATGCTAAAAAACTCAAAACACGGAAAAACGCCACTAAACGCTAATGCAAAACGGCTAAAAAACTCATGTTTTTAACATGACTTTACACCGCTAACGTTATCAGCGTTATCACAATGTCCAGTGTGCATGGAGTTTATGTATTTTTTAAATAAAATACTTGTTTTCACTTTGTTTTTATCCTTTGTAAGACCTCACTCTCTCAGTCAATATTGGGCAGATGGATTCCAGGAAGTAAATGCTACATGAATCATCTGCCCTTACTGGAGATGGCCCTGACCAGAAATGTTAGGGGGCATTTTTCAGCGTTCTTTCGCAGCAAAATGAAGCATAGAAACATGGATGATTTGATGGGTTTTTCTATGAATAATAAAAATGGATAAAATAGTATTTTTCTTTGTTGTGCTCAGATGCAGTGTAGTTCCACTGCTGATTTCTTGAGACCATTTCCTGTCTATATGCATGCACTCCAGTAACCACTGCAAGGCATATTTCTAGTGGTGGTTTCCTAATAGCACATCAGTGGCATATACCTGTTCAATGTGTGTTGGCACAGCCACTAGTCTTCATTGGGAGAATGTGTAACAGGGTAACAGTCCAGGAGAACAATTTGGAGACAGGGAAAATGGGTTGCAACCCCATAACAGGAGGTGCCTGAGCAAAAATCTTCTTGGCAGAATTTATTTCATTGAAAGCTGCAGATTTTTATTTATTGTAACATGTTAAAGCTTACTTGAGATTTTAGTGATTGAGTTTAATTATGCTTTAAACCTTTGCATACACCAGCACAGCACCTACATACTGAAAGGTTAAGTTTTAAACCCAGAAACCTCCCTTTTCTCTGTAACATTATGATCCTGGAACACACCCAGTGGGGAAGTATTCTGTAGTCTGCAGAGAGAGCTGAGAAAATGATGATTGATAAGTGCAGCACAGACAGAGGCAATAGAAATGGATTAGCTCACAGAATTTCCACCAGTATCCCCATGTATTTTTTTGCACTTTTCAGACAGGTATAATAAAAAAACTTCAAATGTATGTTGTATATTTAACACAACAGAAGGATTTACATATACTTTAACTTGTTGTCTTGAAACTGCACTTAAATAACTCTTTTCATGTTATATACCTTACGGAGACAAGCATTCCAACCAAAACTAGCATAACTTACAATTTGAATTGTTTTATGCACTGCCAATATAGCTCCTGATGACTATATATGCCTAACATTATATTTCTACTGCAATAAAATTAATCCAATTTTTTCTATTCATAAGTGGCCACTATCAATACTGACCTACCTATACCAATTAGCGAAATAATTAACAACTTTAAATTGTTCAGAAACGATCATTCTCATGATAAAGAATTTCTCTCATTCCCATCAAAAGTAATTTCCACATATTTAGATTAGAATAAATTGGGATCTTAATAAGTCAGAATAATTTCACAGTGTGTTAAGGTGATTAACATTTGACACTATCATAAAGTACCTTGAATAAATCGTATTTTTTAGACATTTAGGAGTAGAGAGTTTAGCGAAAGTGGTTAATTGGCTTGTGTTCATCTGCTGGAAGGTGATAAGGATTCTATAAAAGTGCTTGAACTAAGTCAGAAATTAAAGTGGAAAGAAAATGGAAATGAAGTTGAGCTGTATTTCTTGCACATATTTGCAGAGGTTAAAATATATAAAAATAAAAACTTGTTATTCAATGGATCAGTTGGGTGGTCTGTTAAGAATTAAAATGAACAATTTCTTATTTACTTTGAAAGGGGTTTAGGATGTTTTTCTTGCTTAGTACATTATTTTGAACATCTGTGAGAAAGTACAAAGAAAATTATGCAAGTTGCCTAATCAGTTTATAACCAGCACCATGTGCTATAAAGAGGGTCAAATAATGAATGGATGTATTCTGGGCTTCTGATATTACTTCTAGGTAAGCTCTGTTGTAAGTTATTTATTTCTCCTAGACTTCTCTGTACCATAGATTGGAAAAGGAGCTTCAATTGAAGAGGAACCAAGCTGCTGGTATAGACTTCTACCTGAATGTGCAAAGTTTTACTGCACATTTGCTTGTATGATGATTTTAGAAGCAGAACTTAAAACAGGCTTTTAGGTTCTTCTTGCAGTGGACAGCAACCTTTTCTCTTTAATGACAGCTCAACTGGCTGCACATGTTGATCTTCCTTTTGCATCCCCACCGCCCAGCTTCAGGGAGTGAAAACAGGAAGCAATTGGTGACTTGGAGCTTACACAGGGCTGAAGGTTCTCATCCCACCCCCATGTAATAGAACTGGGTGCCTGAGAGACCAGCCACTAAGCACCAGCTCTGTCTTGTGTGAAGAAGAGACATAAACCACGTGCATCCAATGCCCAGTAGTACCAAGTATTAATTTGCTCCTGATGGCCAAACGGAGCAGTGTGTGAGCAACGGAAATGTGAGCTGGTAGGATATTAATAAGTTCTGCATGCGCTAGCCATATTACATTTTAAAGTAGAACTACAGGCAAAAGGTTTTTTTTCATTTCAGATAGAGTAAGTGATGGTTATAACCCCTCGCAGTTTATTTTTTGCCATCTGTGTCCCATTGGGGAGATTTGCCTTCACTTCCTGCCCCATAGCCAAAACAGGAAATGAAAAAAAATCCCTACAAATTAAAGGAATTCCACTGAACTAACGTCCCGATTGGAAAATTTGTCCTCTATTACTTTTCTGGAGACAACCCAAAATTTGGGATTTTCTTTTGCTTTCACTTTCTATGATAATGGTAAACAAAACAAAAAGAAAGGGTGAATCTCCCTAAGGAGCAATAAAAGCCTAATAGATATTTTAATCCATCTCCACTCTGTCCAAAACGAAAAAAAATGTTTTGCCGTTAGTTAAACGTTAAGGATATCCTGTCACTAAGTTAAAAGCACATACATTTCAAGTATTTAAATGGTTACTAGCAGTGTTTTTATTTATTTGCAATGTCGTTTTGATGTTGCTAGAAAATTTGATCACTTAATTCTCTAGTAGTGTCCCTAACATAGCCCATTCCTCTTCTGGAAATATCCAATTATGTATATTTTGGTCTTGCTTCTTCATCCTTCTCATCATCTGCTTATATAATCTTATATGTAGCAGTAGCACCCTCTTACTGTAGAATACTAGGTAAATTTAGTTTTGGCTCCTTCTGCAATCAAGGGAGAAGTGGTCTGGTCTGTTCAGGGAGTTCAATTGCTTTCCTCTGCCTCTAGAAGAAGTGTTTAGAGCATATCTCAACCAGGGTTCCTCCAAAGGATGCCTGGGGTTCCTTCAGCAATGAGCAATTTTTGCCTCTCAGGTAGGTTCCCACTGACACCAGTGATCTTTTTAGCTATCTGTAAGGAGGTAATTCTTCCCAATAACCACAAGTGTAGGGAGCATTCTTACCTCTGACTATCACACTAATGTATCATGAATTGTAGATAAAGTCATTTTTAGCAGGGGTTCCCTGAGTCCAGAAAGTTATGTCAAGTGTTCCTCTGCATTGAAAAGGTTGAGAAAGGCTGGTCTGGAGCTTAGGGAAGAAAAATTCAAATAACCAGAGTGAATTTTAATCAGGGCCTAGTCAATCCCTTGGGAGGTGTGTCCATATGGTGGCTGGGAAAGCTGATAAACAATCTTAAGTCCTGGATAGATTGTATTTCCCAGCATGGAGAAGTTCCCAGCCTTAGAGGGGTTATTGCACCTCTGAAGCAAGCCTTGGATTGTGCTACTGTTCTTTGCGGTCTCAGGGCATGAAACCTGGAATGGATCTAGAATGGCTGTAGGACTTCATAAAAGAGACCTGGTCTTGAGAAGGATTTTTATCACTCATTGGGAGGCGTGTGGAGGAAACTGGGAGGAGGTAGCTGTCCTGGGGGACTTGAAAATAATGATTTTGCATTGATTTCTGATAACTGTGTGCTTTTGAGATATAGTTGCCAGACATTGCTCTCACTGAGACTGCTCACATAGGGTCTTAGATACTGGCCATTCCCCTGTTCTCAGCCTAATTCTGGACTGTGAGCTTTGTGACGAGTGCTTTCCTGTACCATACAGTGTTCCTGACATTGCACTGATTACTTACAGTTATGAAATTGTGTAGAGTAACCAGGTGCCAAAGAGACTTGCCTCATGGTCCCCAGCAGCTGTCTGTTGTAAATCCATTGTCAATTACATCATCCAGTGATATAGATCAACATCAATTACAATGAATGATGCCCACTGAGCTGACAATACAAATAACATACCAGCCTGCTGATTACTAAACTCTAATAAATGTAGGTACTGTATGTAGGAATGCATGTACGAATGTAAACAAAGGGGAAGGGATAATAGATGACCTTCTTGACTAAATATGGTTAAGGCCATATTTAGACAAAGTCTTGTCCAAATATGGCCATGTTTGGGCAATGATGTCACCCACCATCCCTACTCCTTTGTTCGCATGGTTGGGGAACGCCTTCAAAGCTACTTCTTCTTCTTAAACTTACTGTATGTCCATTATGTCAGTTCAAAACAGTACACAAATTCTCAAGGCACTAAATGTGAGCAAACGACACATGATCTCAGATGAAGACATGTAGGCACTCAATGGGTCCCAGTGTTATAAATAATATATAGGCCTTACATAGGCTATCCCCCCTCCAGTTCATCATGAATGCTACTGCCAGGCTCATCCATCTTACCAATCGTTCAGTGTCTGCTACTCCTCTCTGCCAATCCCTCCACTGGCTTCTACTCACCCAACGAATAAAATTCTAAATACTAACAACAACTTACAAATCCATCCACAACTCTGCCCCCAGCTACATCACCAACCTGGTCTCAAAATATCAAACAAACTGCTCTCTTCGATCCTCCCAAGACCTTCTACTCTCTAGTTCCCATGTCACCTCCTCCCATGCTTGCCTCCATGACTTCTCCCGAGCTTCTCCCACCCTATGGAACTCCCTACCCAAATCTGTCCAGCTATCTTCTATCCACCTTTAGACGATCCCTGAAAACATTTCTCTTTAAAGAAGCCTATCCTGCTTCTAACTAGTAAACTGCCTTTTATTTCCTCCATCAGCTCATCCCCCCACATCCATTACCTTTTGCATCGCTCAACCCTTTCTTCTAGATTAATAGCTCTAACGAGCAGGGCCCTCTGTTTCCTCTTGTGCCAAATTGTTTTGTAACTGTAATGTCTACCTTCATTTTGTAAAGCGCTGCGCAAACTGTTGGCACTACAAAAATCCTCTACAACAATAATAATAATAATTATAATAATAATATATAAACTACATATATTATGTAGTTTATTCATCTATTTTATTTAATACTGTTAACATAAAATAAATCATAGTTCATTAACTCTCCCTATTTTGATATTATTATTCTGTTAATTCAATCATCCATTGCCATTCCACCTTTCCATTAATTCTGTACATGGTCCATTGTCATCCATTGTCGCTCAACTCATTCTTACATAATGGACCACCAAAATTCCCACATATAAAAACCATCTTTTAACCACTAGCCTACAGGGCACTTATACCCACTTCCTGCCCAGGCCAATTTCCAGCTTTCAGCGCTGTCACACTTTGAATGACAATTGCGCGGTCATGCAACATTGTACCCATATGAAATTTTTATCATTTTTTTGAGACAGATAGAGCTTTCTTTTGGTGGTATTTAATCACCTCTGGGATTTTTATTTTTTCTTGAACAAACCAAAAACCACTGAAAATGTTGAAAAAAAAAAAGTTTTTTCTTAGTTTTTGTTATACAATTTTGTAAATAAGTGATTTTTCTCCTTCACTGATGTGCACTAATGAGGCTGCAGTGATGGGCACTGATAGGCTGCACTGATGGACACTTATAGGTGGCACTGATGGGCACTGATGAGGAGGCACTGGTAGGTTGCACTGGTGGGCAGTGACAGGCATCACTGATGGGCACTGAAAGGCAGCACTGATACATGACACTGATACATGACACTGATATATGGCACTGATAGGTGGCACTGATAGGCAGCACTGACTGACACTGTTAGGCGGCACTGACTGACACTGTTAGGCGGCACTGACTGACACTGTTAGGCGGCACTGACTGGCACTGATAGGTGGCACTGATTGGCAGCACTGATAGGTGGCACTGATTGGCATTGATAGGTGGAACTGATGGCACTGATGGGTGACATTGAAAGGAAGCTCAGATGGGCACTGATATGTGGCATTGATGTGGCACTGATGGGCACTGGCACTGATGGGCACTGGCACTGATGAGCACTGACAGATGGCACTTCTGAGGCCACACTGATCATCAGGGCACACTGATCATCAGTGTCCTGATGATCAGTGTACATGTCCCCTCCGCGGAAAGCCGATTACCGGCTCTCACGCTGACAGCTCGAGAGGAGAGAAATGCCGATAACCGGCATTTCCGTGTTTACATGTGATCAGCTGTGATTGGACACAGTTGATCACATGACCGAGCCGACATCTTTGGCTCTTTCCATGATCCGCTGTGTCCATTGGACTAATGATGGGGCACTATTCCTCCCAGTGACACTAATGATGGGACACTATTCCTCACACACTGACACTAATGATGGGGCACCATCATTGGTGTCAGTGGGAGGAATAGTGTCCCATCATTGGTATCAGTGGCAGGAATAGTGCCCCATCATCGGTATCAGTGGGAGGAATAGTGCCCCATCATTGGTGTCAGTGGGAGGAGTAGTGCCTCATCATTGGTGTCAGTGGGAGGAATAGTGCTTCATCATTGGTGTCAGTGGGAGGAATAGTGTCCCATCATTGGTGTCAGTGGGAGGAATAGTGTCCCATCATTGGAATACCATACTGAAATACCATACCATATTGAAATCAATTCTGATGTTTTTTCATTTTTATTTGGTGTGTGTTGGAAGAGGGGTAGTCTTATACGGCGAGTATAGCTCAAACCCTATATTTTAACAGGAAAAGTAGGGGGTCGTCTTATACGCCCAGTCGTCTTATACGCCGGAAAATACGGTATATTTGAAAACGTATTTTTTTAAATATTTGTCATATATTTTTTTAATACATAAAAAACAAATTTCAACATACAGTGTATATATATATATATATATATATATATATATATATATATATATATATATGTTTTATTTTTTTTAGATATATTGAATATGGCCAAAAGTGCAGTATCTCAAATATATGTAAATATATTTGGGAATAATATTTTTAAAATATATTTAAAATATATTTTTATTCCACGTGGCTTAGCAAGCCACTTGGCCATCACGCTTATATACACATGTGAATCAACAACAACCAACTCAATGTCCTGGTTCAGAATAGCACTTCCTGCCTCTCAATCTGAAACATGAAGTGTTGTTATCGGTAACCGAGAACAGGTGGTAATGGTGTACATAAACAGACAGGAGAGACATACATCACTGGACAGACACCACCATATTGATGAAACCACTAAGGGGATGTAATGCAATCACTCTTGGTTATTGCACGGTGTGAGTGGACACTTACTTGTTTCCCCTATAATCTGTGGGGTTTATATTTTTTTTATGCATGTTTTATTTTATTACATGTGAATATTCAACCTCACATTGTATGTATATACACTATACTGTCAAAAGTATTGGGGCACCTGCCTTTACACGCACATGAACTTTAATAGCATCCCAGTCTTAGTCCATAGGGTTCAATATTGAGTTGGCCCACCCTTTGCAGCTATAACAGCTTCAACTCTTCTGAGAAGGCTGTCCACAAGGTTTAGGAGTGTGTCTATGGGAATGTTTGTCCATTCTTCCAGAAGTGCATTGATGTCAAGCACGGATGTCGGATGAGAAGGTCTGGCTCACAGTCTCCGCTCTAATTTATCCCAAAACTGTTCTATCGAGTTGAGGTCAGGACTCCTTGTTTTGTGCACTGGTGTGCAGTTAAGTTGGAATGGGAAGGGGACACCCCTAAACTCTTCTCACAAAGTTGGGAGCATGAAATTGTCCAAAATGTCTTGGTATGCTGACGCTTTAAGAGTTCCCTTCACTGGAACTAAGGGGCCAAGTCCAACCCCTGAAAGGCAACTCCACACCAGAATCCCCCCTCCACCAAATTTTACAGTTGGCACAATGCAGTCTTTCAAGTACCATTCTCCTGGCAACCGCCAAACTCAGACACATCAGTTGGATTGCCAGACAGAGAAGCATGATTTGTCACTCCAGAGAACACGTCTCCACTGCTCTAGAATCCAGTGGTGGCGTGTTTTACACCACTGCATCCAACACTTTGCATTTCACTTGGTGATGTAAGGCTTGGATGCAGCTGCTTGGCCATGGAAACCCATTCCATGAAGTTCTCTATGCACTGTTGTGCTAATCTGAAGGCAACATGAAGTTCGAAGGTCTTTAGCTATTGACTCTGAAGACAGTTGACATTTGCTGAAGTTGTCCGCTTCAGCATACACTGACCCCGCTCTGTCATTTTAAGTGGCCTGACACTTCGTGGCTGAGTTGCTGTTGTTCTCAGTTGCTTCCACTTTGTTATAACACCACTAACAGTTGACCATGGAATATTTAGTAGGAAGGAAATTTCATGGATCTAAAGGAAATTGTACAATCAGATTGTAGAGTGTACAGTTTGCCTAAATCTAGCCATACACTATACAGTCTGTTTGTACAAACTCTTTGAACTTACCAAAACAATGTAATAGGAGGACTCACCAAAAGAATGCATTTAATTTGTATGAAATCAGGAAGACCCTTACCATAATTGATCGTAGATCTAAAAGGTACCATACAATTAGGTTGTATAGTGTATGGTAAACTTAACATTGAGATCCTCATGAAAGACATAGAGAGCAGAGTGCTTCTTCAAGGTCAAATTATAGGCTAAGACAGGCTGTAATTTTTAACTAGAATATAGTCTGCAGAGGAGTCTCAGGTTGCAGGGTCTAGATCCCCTCTCTAGTATGAATGTCTTGATTACACTACTAGTTGAAAAGAATAAAACATATTTTCACAGAAAGTAAATTATTTCTGTACTCCAGGCAAAGAGAATAATACATGTAGCTGTCTGTGTTGAGTGCAATCTTAGTTGATTTTGCTGTTTGCAATATATGGGGCCATGCATTCAAAACAGGCATTTTCATTGATTTTGCCTGGAAGCATATCCCCACGGGAAAAGCCAAAGGTAATGGGACTTTTGATAGGATGTTCATTGATTGTTAATCGTTGTTTACATGTTCTCTGTCCTGTATGTGTCAGTAAAGATTAATTTGCCGATTTCCTAATGATAGAGGGACATCCTTTCAAAACGTAACCTTGAGCATCATGTGATATATTGTGCATATAAGTCTTAAAGTGACACTAAAGCTTCATTTTTTTTTTTTAAATAACAAACATGTCTATACTTACCTGCTCTGTGCAGTGATTTTGCACAACAGAGCAACCCCGATCCTCTTCTTTTTGGGTCTTTGCTGGAGCTCCTGACTCCTCCCACTCAAGCAGTGCCCCCAGGGAAAGCCGCTCACCCTGTGAGAACTGCTGTGTGCTCGTCCCTGAGCCACTATTCTATGCATCCATAAAACACATAGATCCCTGGCTCCCCCCACACCACCACCACCCAATCTCTCCTCAATGGGCTCATGCTGCTGTCAGGAATATTGCTGAATTGGAGGGGGCTCAGGTAAGGATTAGGGGAGCTGGGGGAGGGGGGCCGCTGCACACAGAAGGCTTTTTACCTTCATGCATAGAATACATGAAGGTAAAAAAAACCTTGAGCATTTAGAACCACTTTAAAAGCAAAAAGATCTTAATAGAGAGCAAACCTTTTCTTAGCATGTCTTGGTATGGGTGAACAACACATCAGAGCATACAGTATACCAGGGGCGGACTGACCATTTGGGAACTTGGGCACTGCCCGAGGGCCTGGGGTCAGTAGGGGGCCCCATGAGATGCCCCTGGTACCTTTCATAGGCTTTTTTGGTTGTGGTTTGAGTGTAGGCGAGGACACAGGAGCCCCACGATACCCTATTGCCCGGGGGCCCCATGAGTTGTCAGTCCGCCCCTGCAGTATACTTACCTATACCTTCTACTATATATATATATACTTACCTTCTTTCAAATGAAGTATAGCAGCTTAATTTGGCTGTCATTCTCCCAAGAACCTGTGGTCTTTTTTTTACTTTGACAGCAATTCTCACTCTTTGGACTGTATTTAGTCAGAGGTGTGGATTTAGGATCTGTGAAAACTGCATCTTTGGCGCTACCAAAGAAAAAACAAACAAAACAGAATGGCTGCCAGATAAATATCTTACTGCAAATTTAAACTCAATTATACAAGTGCTCCAAAGGTTCACAATTACTACTGTAGTGATGTATTCAGTTTGAGTTATCAACTATATGAGTTAAATGAAGAGAAAGTAGAGGCTTCCATTTCTGACCTCTTTTCATTTTCTTCTTGTCATGTTGACCCTCTGACTTTAATACTGTGAGTTTCTGTCCATAAACCATTAGGCAAATAAGGACGACTGACTCTACTCTGATTTTATGAGCTACTCACTTGTTCTGGTTAGTGGCTTGGAAGCACCATAGCTTGTAGGTTGGATTAAAAGCCAGGAGGCCAGTATCTTTAGATGGAAGTCAACTATTGCAACCTCAATATTTCTGTCAGGAGAGAGTTACTTTAAGGCAGTGTTTCTCAACTCCAGTCCTCATGGACCCCCAACAGGTCATGTTTTCAGGATTTCCATTATTTTGCACAGGTGATTTGATCAGTTTCACTGCCTTAGTAATTACCACAGCTGTTTCATCTGAGGGAAATCCTGAAAACATGACCTGTTGGGGGTCCATGAGGACTGGAGTTGAGAAACACTGCTTTAAGGCAATAATCTAAAGTAACAGTTTTGATTATTTAATAAAATGTTATGTAACACATTGTCAACTTGTAACTATAAGATATAATGACAAAAGGAAATTGAGAAAGAGACTGTATTAGACTCAAGCCAGAAATGTGTATTGCAAATTGTATAAAAGATCATCTCTGCTTAAAAAACAACAAAAAAAAAAACACCCTTCCCTCATCACTAGATCTTAATTTTAAATTCTAAAATAAAAACACCAGTCAGCTACCTGAAATTGCAGTCAGCTGCCAGTGACATGCTGGGTCAAAGTCTTCTTTCTTCTGGTCTGCAGTGCAGGAGGGTCCTTCTTGTAGTGCTCTCATCTCTTCTGGTGAAATAGACATGGCTAATGACACACATATTTTTCTTGATAATCCTCAGTTCAACCCTTCTGTCGTCTTGTGTCCTAATTTACTAACATATATTCATATGAATGTCATACCACTCCCCAAAACTCAATCTTTCAATTATTTCTAAAACTGATCTCATACAAAGTCATTCAAAACTCTACCCCCAGCTAAATATCTCTCAAGGCAAATTCACACTATATGCAATGATGGATTATTTACCGCATGGTAAAACATCTGTCACTGCAGGGACACAGGAAACAAATGTTTCCTATGTGTTCCATTCACTATGCAACAAAGACTAGCGTCTGTTAAATGGTCATGCTGAAAAACCAGCATTTGCTGAATGCTTGCAGCCAATGTTTGCAAGTGCCGATCAGTATATTCTGGTGGAGGTGGGGCGGGGGGGAGTTCCCCTGTCAGAATGCAAAAGCTCAGCGGGAGAGATCCATGCATCAATTTGCATTTGCATTGATACAAGGATCTGTTGAAAAAAAAAAATCCGTGTGTACCTAGCTTAACCTTCTTTCCTCAAATTCTGTTGTAACCATACTGTCTCCCTTCATTTTGTAAATTGCTGCACAAACTATAGAAATCCTGTACAATAATAATTATGTTAATAATAATAACAAACACTTCCCATTACCTGCAAGTAGGGTCCATCAGAGGAGTCCTAGTAAGAATCTGAAGCTTTAAAGCTGCAGAGTAATGATGTCTTCATAACAACCCTCCCCCCCCAAAAAAATGCATTATATATACATAGCCTAAAAAAATAAATAAAAAGAAGCTAGAAGTAATAAAATTATGTGCCTCAGTTGGACATATACAACAATTACTTTTGTGCTGAAAGAAATATTCCTGTTAATAGTAATTTAGAAATGTAATAATTAAGAACAGAGCGTAAAACTGTAATATGAGCAAATATTTATTAACTGTTTGGTATGTTTGCATGTAAGAAATTTAACAACTCTTATTTATTGAGGTTATACTTTAGTAAATTTATCCTGATGACAAAATGTATTAGGGATAGAACTGGAAATATTTTGTTATTATTTGCTTTTCACATGAAAATGTAATTCTGTCTGATAGATCGTTTGGAAGTGGCTAAATAAAGAATTTATAAAATTAAATGTTTAACTCATACTTGACTCAGTCACTTATTGCCTTGCTAAAAATGTTTGTGCACATAAAATTCAGTACATATACACTACAAATTACTACAATGTTTACGAAATCACAATTTCAAATAACTGAATTTTCTATTAGATTTGTAACATGTTTTTTCTACTTTTAGAATCAATTCCGCTTTGTTACATACAGTTGTTTTCAAAATAATAGCAGTCAGACATCACTAACCTGATCAATCACTGTTTTTGGTAGAAATGATATTTCTACATGGCAAATAATTTACTAGCAGGTGTAGTAGAGTAATAGAAATCCAACAGACCCAACAGTCATGACATGCATGCTGCTGATTCTGTGTAATTGAATCACTAATTGAAAGGGGCATGTTCAAAATAATAGCAGTGTGGAGTTCTATTAGTGAGGTCATTCATTCTTTGAAAAACAGGTGGCAATTATTGCCCTTATTTAAGGAAGGAAGGCAGCAAATGTTGTACATGCTGGTTACAGTGCATTTCTCTCTGAAATTCTGAGGAAAATGGGTTGTTCCAGACATTGTTCAGTAGAACAGCATACCTTGATTAAAAAGTTGATTGGAGAGGGGAAAACATATAAAGAAGTGCAGAAAATGATAGGCTGCTCAGCTAAAATGATCGCAAATGCTTTAAAATGGCAACCAAAACCTGAAAGATGTGGAAGAAAGCGAAAAACTACCATTCGAATGAATAGAAGAATAGCCAAAATGGCAAGGACTCAGCCAACAATCAGCTCCAGGAAGATCAAAGAAGGTCTAAAGTTACCTGTGAGTACTGTTACAATTAGAAGACGCCTATATGAAGCCAAGCTATCTGCAAGAAGCCCCCGCAAAGTCCCACTGTTGAAAAAAAGACATGTGCTGAAGAGGTTACAATTTGCCAAAGAGCACATTGACTGGCCTAAAGAGAAATGGCGCAACATTTTGTGGACTGATGAAAGTAAGATTGTTCTTTTTGGGTCTACTGAATTCAAGCCACAGTACACTGTGAAGACAGTGAAGCATGGTTGCGCAGCAAGAATCATGATATGGGGATGTTTCTCATACTACGGTGTTGGGCCTATTTATCGCATACCAGGGATCATGGATCAGTTTGAATACATTAGAATACTTGAAGAGGTCATGCTGCCTTATGCTGAAGAGGAAATGCCATTGAAATGGGTGTTCCAACAAGACAATGACCCCAAACACACCAGTAAACGTGCAACATCTTGGTTCCAGACCAACAAGATTGACGTTATGGAGTGGCCATCCCAATCCCCGGATCTTAATCCAATAGAAAACTTGTGGGCTTACATCAAAAATGCAGTTTCTGAGGCAAAACCAAGAAATAGAGAGGAACTGTGAAATGTAGTCCAATCATCCTGGGCTGGAATACCTGTACACAGGTGCCAGAAGTTGGTTGACTCCATGCAACACAGATGTACAGCAGTTCTTAGAAACAGTGCTTATACAACGAAATATTAATTAAGTGATTCAAAGGAAAGCAAAATCTTCAAACATTTTTCAGTTTATATAGTGAATGTTTGAGTTTGTAAAGAAGAATACAAACACTGTTATTTTTTTGAACAGTCTAATATTCACTTCAATTTTTTTAGAGGAACGACACAAATTTGATATATTTTTCTTCATGTTTTGATTTGGAATAGAATGTGTAGTGTTCCGAATGCATTTGTGTGTATGGAAATAAAAGCTATTAGAAGTATTTTGAGCTTTATTCACTTTTTTCAACACACTGCTATTATTTTGAACACAACTGTACTATACTATACTGAACAAACACTAATTTTCAATTAATTTCTGTGAGCACCATAATTCCAGACTGTAAACAAACAGCATAGTCAAGAGAAATATAAAGAAAAATAAATATATAAATGTATTTCTAAGAGAAACTTGACAGAAGCTGTATTTAAAGAGCATGTGTACAGGTCATCGAGTTACCTGTATATATACTTAAGCCAATAGTATAGTTATAGCAATTTATAACTGGATGACAGTATGTATAACTAGATTAATTTGGTCCTACTTTTTTAGGGCTTTACATTTTTATGTTGTAGTTAGACGTGTGCGATACATTTCATTGCGAATTGAAATTTGGATGAAATTTTTGTTATTCATAGTTTCGGACGTATCTAAATCTCATAATCACAATAGTAATGAATTTCAATGAATCCAAAATAAATTGTAACAAAAACAATACATTCATTTTTATTCATTTGTTTGTTGCAACTTCAGAGGGTTTTGTAAGTTCAATAATATGTGTCACATTTGCAATAGGAAGCAAGTTGCAAGGCATCCAAACCACATCGAAGTCGCAAGCAAATCACATCAAATTTGCACGCAAGTTGCAATGAAAAGTTGCAGTGGAAACATACAGAATGAATCTGAATCCTCTGAAATAACTTCCGAAAATATGAATCGATTCATAACAACGAAACATGACTATTCTGCCCATGATGCCCATGTATCTACTACATCTAAGGACTAGTAAGCTGCAATACATTCAATTGCTGTTTTGGGTTTACATTTGAGTACATGACAGATAAAAGGGATAATCAAAGGTTTCCTTTACTGTATATGGAATGGTAAAACATCAACTGACCAAAAAATGTAGGTATCTGAAGTTACTTGCCAGTTTTAACTTTTCCTTTAAAGGTTGAGCCAATGTTCCTTCATGTTTGGTATAGGGTGTGAAGAGCTAAGTCAGCCATACATGGACCGAGATTTGACCAGTTCAGCAGGGACTTGCCAAATTTTGATTCATGTATGGGCAGGCTGATTGTACACACGTCATTCCATCAATCGACTTCTGCTCAACGAGCCATTGGAATTTTCTCGAATGATCAGTGCCACTGGCTATAGTCAGCAACACTGAACATTGTATTCTAATGCAGGGAAGGCTCCCTGCAGTCAGAATACAATACTACAGTGGGAAAGATTCCCCCATCCACATCAAATATGTTGATGTGGGAATCAGCTAACTTTTTCTTTCAACCTGTTGGCCGTGGACTTTAGGACAGGAATTGAAAAGAAAGCAGGCACATTCTGAGAACAGAACATTGGCTAGGGATAGTAGGCAAGGATTATGCAGGTGTACTCAATGAGGTTCTAACCCTTCTTACTCAAAAGGATGAAAAAACTCTTGTTTACAGCAATTGATTTAACCTGCAAGAACCAAACAGACCATGGTTACCTTGTCTGTCACCTTGAAAAAGGGATCTCCTGAGGCCCCAAAACATTGGTGTATATTTGTTTCTTTTTGCACTTTCTAGCACATCTTTGAACTTTTTGTTTGCACTTTACAATTATGCACCTTAAATGGAATGGAATAAATAGAATTTTTGAGGTTCACTTGTGTGGTGTGATGGCTTTCCATATGAATGACCAAATAGTGTGTTAGGGATTTCAGTAACTAGGCAGTGAACATCAAAGTTTGACATACAAAAACCCAAAAGTATATTCAAGGTGAAAATGTAGCGCCAGAAACCAATATATATTTTTACAAACAGTGTAAACAAAAGTTTCTTTCAAATATACCTTCAACATATTTCCTTCTTCACCATAACATATGCATCAAATAAAGATCCATAAAACTTCAATCACCCATCAAAGTGAAAACTTACCAGACTTAATAGCTGCTTAAACTACAGCAAAAATACATACAAGCAAAAATACAATTCAGTAATAAGTAGGGTTCCCCTTTAAATCCACCTCAGCCTATGTACAGCTCCAAAACATGGCTGTGCCACAGATGTATCAGATTGCTGTATAGAGAAAGCATACATACGTGAAAAAAAAAAGGGGGATTATAGTGAAGCATTCAAATCAATAGCGAATGCTCACCAAGTATAAATGGATCACAACAAACATATATTTCCATGAGATCTTCCACCATGATCAACAGGTATCCACTCCAGAAATGTGTTCCACCAATCACCAGAGAGGATACAAACGTACCAGAGATATTGCTGCCCAGTTATAAGCAGCATATTGCGCCAGTTTAAAATATATGAAGTCCCCTTTAAGGCAACTCTAACTCACACCCATCACCCCACCTGCCAAGGCCAAATGGTATCAGATTAATATTATTATTATTATACAGGATTTACAGTTTGCTCAGCACTTTAGATAGCTATGAACAATAAAGCTACATTCTTACTGTGAACTTTTCATATGAATAGACTTAAAATACTGTATGTCTGCCTTTGATCATCTCCTTTCCATGGGGAGAGAAGTAGTTTAGGGATAACATTCTTTAGGTTTCCAGCTCAACCCAAATAACTGGCAAGGACACTAAATTGCTGGCGAGATCAACTGGCATTTTCTGTACTTGATGGCAATATTCTTAAAAATGAAACCCAGTGCAACCACCTAAGGCTCAGTACACTCCAATATATTACATTCATATTCATGGATTTAGATATCCTTTAACACTGTATTTTATCCATCGGTCATTGTCATACCTTCCGATTTTCTAAGATGTAAAAGAGGGACACTTTAGACAACCAACTAAGTAGACAAAGGATACCATCCAAATCTTTGGTAGTACAAAAGAAGTCAAATACAGGTCAATTAATGCTAAATTATCTCAGAACCATCTCAATCTGATGTCAAAAGCACACTGGATTTGCCCACAGGCCCTTATAGAAATCTTTACATTAAACCAAAATGAAGGAAATACTGTATATCCCCCTTAAAAACACCCTAGCTGTAAATAAATCCATGCAGGTTAGTATTTCCTTATAACTAAAGCATCAGTTTACATATAAATGAACAAAATATTTGAGCATAGTTCATTAGCAAGGGGTTGAGGCTTTATTTCAGTTCAGCATTTTATCCTTAAACTTTGTTAAATGCTAAACAAATTCTCAATATGGTATCACTGAACAAACTATAATTAACACTATCCTTTCAGTTAGCAAAATTTTTGTGTGGCTAATTACAACTACTGTTGCTGGGGGCCAGGTTTCTGTAATTCATCTCTCTAACTAGAATTGCCAACGGTACAATTTATTTGCTAAAATATAGCAGTTAGGTAATTAATTATTTTCTTGTCACTGTCAGGCATTTCAGTGATGCCAAATCACTAATTAAAATGTTCCTTGACATTGGTGTCAGTGCTAATAGGATAAACAACTTGTACTTGCACAATAGTTTAACAACATTATATTAAAAATAGAAGATGCTTTTTAATGTTAAACATGCTGCCATAATGGGATCTCAGTGAGCATTTTTATGTCAATTGTATAACACTTATTTTATACACCTTTAGTAATGAATATCATCAAGCAAATGTGCTGTAACCCCTGGGGGTCATCCATATGTTTGTGATTATAAGTCTAACAGTGAGGGTCGCATGTATCAAAAGACAATTTCTGAATGGCTGCTACCATTGACCTTATCTAACAAAAAAGAAAACTTGAAAGTCACAAATTTTCACTTAAAGTAAATGCATTGTCTTTATATATATATTATTATTATTATACAGTATTTATAAAGTGCCAATAGTTCGCTCAGCGCTGTACATTACAAAGGGGGACAGAACATGTGACAGAACAATACCAATACAATACAAAACATGAGGGGATTGAGGGCCCTGCTCTTTCGAGCTTACAATCTAGAAGGGAGGGGATAGTGGTACAGGAGGAGATAGCTGTGGGGGATGGAGTGGTAGGAAGAGTGGAGAAGGTCGGCAAGTTAGCAGGGGGTGGGGTAGGCTTCCCTGAAGAGATGGGTTTTCAGGGTGCGCCTAAATGAGAGGAGAGTAGGTGATAATCTGATGGGTTGGGGCAGGGAGTTCCAGAGGATGGGTGACACCCTGGAGAAGTCCTGGAGGCGGGCATGGGAGGAGGAGACCAGGGAACTAGAGAGAAGGAGGTCTTGTGAGGAGCGGAGTGTGTGTGCTGGGCGGTACTTGGATATCAGGTCAGTGATGTAGTTCGGGGCAGTATGGTGGACAGCTTTGTACGTCAGTGTTAGGATTTTGAATTTGATCCGTTGCGCAATTGGAAGCCAGTGGAGGGATTGGCAGAGGGGGGTGGCGGGAACGGAGCGGTTGGAAAGGTGAATGAGTCTGGCAGCCGTATTCAGGATCGACTGAAGTGGGGATAGCCAGCGGCGAGGCAGGCCAGTGAGGAGGGAGTTGCAGTAGTCAAGTCGTGATATGATGAGGGAGTGGATGAGCTGTTTAGTGGTTATATATACACACATACACCACAATATACCCCTTTATTTTTTAAAGCGCTGAGCAAACTGTTGGAGCTATATAAATCCTGTATTATAATAATAATAATAATAATAATAACGTACACACACACACTGTACATATACAGTATATATAAGCATAATATACATAATTACTTATTACAGGTTTTCCCACAATTCCTTGTTGGTAAGGCTGTTTTCAACAAAACAGTAAGTGAGGGAAAATTTATTTTCCGGAACTCCAGAATTCCAGATAGCAGTTAAAACTCAGCATTTTAGTCCTTCACCACTCAATCCAAAAACTGGAAAAAAAAGTTTTAGGTTTGACATATACTTTAAAAGAGAAGGATGTCCAGAGCTTTTTGAAATACTTCTCTTGTGGGTCACAGGAGTGCAGTTACCTTTTTACTCCTGTGAACCAGAGTCAGCCAATGGCTGGCTATAGCGTGCTATCAGCTGATGAGGCAAAGTTGCTCCAGCCTCTGGAAGGATCCCAGCAATATTTTTGGGATCCATTTGGCTGCCTGATTGACAGTTGGTTTCCTCATCTTGGCTGAGGAGTAGAGGGGAGAGCAGGGACTGACAGCCACTTCTCTTCATTCTGAGCAGACCAACAACTGAGCAAAGTGGTGATGTGACTGCTCAGTTCTTGGTCTTATAGCCAAAATGGGACAGCTTCCTCATCACTCTGCTCTTGCTGTTGCAGCATTGGAGGTGAGTATGGATGTTTGTTTTTTTCATAACCCCATTCTTCTTCCTTAAAGTAGAGTTCCAATGCAAATGTAAAAAAAATAAAAGTCAACAGCTACAAAAGCTGTAGCTGCTGACTTTTAAAAAACAACCACTCACCTGTCCCTCAATCCCAAGGTGTCCCCCCTGCAGCCTGTTTCATCGGCTGCCCTGTGTTCCCAATGCCGTCATCTTCAGTGTGGGCACCCGTCTGTGATAGCTTGTGGCTTCACATCCGGGTGCCCACTGTACATGCATGAGTAGTGCTGCATTTTCAAAATGGTCCTGTATTCTTCTGGGACCTGTCACGTGTCCCAGAAGACTACGGGGAGGGAGGACAACATCCGTTTCCGAACACGTAGGCGATCGCAGCAGAAGTGGGAGCGGGTACCTGCCAATTTTGAGTACCCGCTCCCCAAAGGTGCCAAACCTTAACGGGAGTGGGGGACCAGTGCTTAAAGTGGAACTTCCCCTTTTGGGTGGAGCTCTGCTTTAAGCTCTGTTTGGTCTCTTGGAGGCACCTGCTGATGAACCCTGTATTGCACCACTTCAGTCCAGTTCCACAGGAAGGTACCCTAACTATCGTAAATGTTCCTAACACTGCCCCCCTGCACATCACTTTTTGTGTCTTCTAAGAATGAGACTTCTGGTAATCTAAGTATTTTGGAATTAAAATATAGTGGTGTGTGAAAATGAAAATATCTACAGGGTCAGACTGTCTAGAAAATTACATTTCAATTTCAGCAGATGCAGGAAAGTTTAAACATTTGACAATTTGTTTAGTCTCTTAGGAAATTGGTTGGTGAGTTCTCTCTGCTTGGGTACCTGGGCCTGCACACCCACTGTGGCCAGGGCTGGGCTACCACTAGGCGAACTAGGCAGCCGCCTAGGGCGCACTGCCACCTACGGTGTAGCCACAGCCACTGGTTCCCCTACTCTCCACCATGGCAGGATCTAGGGGAAGTGCTGGGGTGGCTGGAAAGTATTTGGGGAATTTGTCCTAGGTGGGGGGAACTGAAGAAATAGGATTAGTGCTAGGAGGGGGAATTTTGGGGAATTTGTGCTGGGAGGGGGATTTTGGGGGGATTTGTGTTAGGATAGGAGATTGGGATTTGGGGAAATTTGTACTAGTAGGGGAATGGGGGAAGGGAATTTGTGCTAAGAGAGGGGTGTGGGGGGTTGTGCTAGGAGGGAGGATTGGGATGGGGATTCGTGTTAGAAGGCGGGATTTGGGGGGGGTGCTGGGGGAGGGGATTGGAGGGAATTTGTGCTGGGAGAGGGGGACTGGGGGGGTTTTTGTTAGGAGGGGGTATTGGGGTGGAAATTGTACTGGGGGGGATTGGGAGGGGTTGTCCTTGGAGAGGGGGATTTAGCTAGGAGGAGGGATTTAAAGGCATTTGTGTTGGGAGGCGGAATTGAAGGGATATAAACTAGGAGGGGGATTTTGGGGTAGAGGATGTGTGTTAGGAGGGGTGAAGTTGAACTATAGGTGAAGTTTTATTTATTTTTTTGGGGGAGGGGGGCTTACAAGGAGCTGGTCTCGCCTATGGCACAAAATAGTGTAGCACCGGCTCTGACTGCGGTAATTACATGAGGTCCAACTTTCTCCTTTGGATTTTATTTATTCTAATTTAAAACTGAAAACAGGAAGTGCTGGTAAATTCAAAGGTGGATGAGGAAACCCAATTCTCAAAGATGAGCAGGGTTCATGGCAGGGAAATCTCACTGTTAGAGTCCACTAGGCTAGTCTCCTTATAGCTTATATTATCACTTTTGGGTGGAAAATGTAATATCTTGCAGTGAGTAGGAAAGCAGCAATATTTCATTCTTCTGGCTGCTCCAAACTGATGACATTTTAAAAATATTTAAAAAAATTGCCATATGTCAGAGCATCATTGGTCTTTGAATTACTTTATTAAATAAATATTATCATGAACTGTAAGTAATTTCTATTAGCATTGTCCTGCATTTTTAATGGTTTTATTGTTTTCATGATGTTGACTCCCCCGATCACACCAGTGTGCATTGTCATGCAGTTTGATTATTTCAAATTGCATGACAAGTAGCATCCTATTGTCCACAGTGGAAGCAGTCAAATTGTTGCAGTCACACCGATTTTGAAAGTAGTTCATGCACTACTTTTTGCAAGTTCAGGTGCAACTTGCATAGACATCTGTGCATGAAGTCTCACAGATGTCTTCCATGTCACACCTGAAGTAGCACTGACATCTGACCTTGAAATCGTGCAATTTCAAGTGAAGTCGCACAATTTCAAAGTCGGATTTGGTGTGACCAAAGTCGTAGAAATGGTTCCCACAACACTTAAATAATTTAGCAATTACTTGTTTTTCTATGTGCTGCCAGTTACAATTGGTAGAAAAGTAAATGTTTTTACATGATATGTAAATATGTTTATACTATAAGAAAATAAATGCATTAACGGTTTGGTGTTATTTACATATTAAATGCATTTAATGAGAGTGGTCATACACATACTAGGTAGATTTCCATATTTATTGTTATCATATATTTTAGACTACTAGTATAGGTCTGTTTAATTGTGTTTATTATGCATTCTGCTAGATTTGTAATTATGTTGATGCACTGTGCACCATATGCTTGTGTTAATTTTTCCTTCCCAGGGCAATGTGTGCAGAAGCCATAATGTTTTTTAGGTTTGTCCTTAGCAAGGATAACAACCAGATCTATGCACCCTGCAGAGTTGGTGATGCTGCTATTTTAAAATGTGGCCATATGCTATAATGGTTTAGAATACAGATAAATTTAACTATGTAATATGTACATAATAGATGTCCACATACGCTATGTTGCCAAACGTATTGGGACACCCCTCCAAATCACTGGATTCAGGTGTTCCAATCACCTCCATGGCCACAGGTGTATAAAATCAAGTTCCTAGGCATGCAGACTGCTTCTACAAACATTTGTAAAAGAATGGGTCGCTCTCAGGAGCTCAGTGAATTCAAGCATGGTAATAAGTCCATCCATGAAATTTCTTTGCTACTAAATATTCCATGGTCAACTGTTAGTGATATCATAACAAAGAGGAAGCAACTGGGAACAACAGCAACTCAGTCATGAAATGGTAGGCCACGTAAAATGACAGAGCGGAATCAGCGCATGCTGAAAAAGCACAGTACGCAGACGTCGCCAACTGTCTGTAGCTAAGTCAATAGCTAAAGACCTACAAACTTCAAATGGCCTTCATATTAGCACCACAACAGAGAGCGTAGAGAGCTTTGTGGAATGGGTTTCCATGGCCGAGCAGCTGCATCCAAGCCTTACATCACCAAGCGCAATGCAAATGTCGGATGTAGTGGTGTAAAACACGCCACCACTGGACTCTAGAGTGACGAATCACACTTTTCTGTCTGGCAATCAGATGAACGTGTTTGGGTTTGGCGGTTGCCAGGGCAACGGTACTCGCCTGACTGCATTGTGCCAAGTGTAACGCTTGGTGGAGGGGGGATTATGGTGTGGGGTAGTTTTTCAGGGGTTTTTCACTTAATTCCAGTGAAGGGAACTCTTAAAGCATCAGCAAACCAAGACATTTTGGACAATTTCATGCTCTCAACTTTGTAGGAACAGTTTGGGGATGGCACACCAGTGCACAAAGCAAGGTCCATAAAGACATGGATGAGCGACTTTGGGGAGGTGGAACTTGAATTTAGGGAGACTTGTACTAGGAGGCAGAATTGGGGGGATTAATGCTAGGAAGGGGAATTTGGGGTAGAGGATTTGTGCTAGGGTGGAAAATTTGAGAGTAAAGAGGGTGTGTGCTACTAGGGATGAAGTAGAACTACAGATTACGTTTTTTTTTTTTTGGGAGCAAGTAGCTGGTCTCGCCTAGGGCACAAAATAGTCTAGCACCGCCCCTGCACATGGGTAATGCTGTCACTTGAGTTCAATTACAATGGAATGTGTCAAGGCAGATCTTGATTGTCCAAGAATTGGATGGAGAGTATGAAAGTTATGGAATCATGTAAATCGAAGACAGGGTGATTCCACAACACCACATATTATATTCTTAGACAATTAGTATCTGCCTTGACACATTCTGTGGTGATTGGATTAGGGTCGCTATGCTACCCCATATAAACGATGTGGTATGTTCCTGACACTCATTAGAACTTAAACATCTTCAACATTACAAATCAAGTCCTTTCGAGAGTGACTAAATTTTACTAGTTAAAGTGCTTGTAAACCGTCACATATACACAATAAAGTGACTTGCCTCAGGTGATAGACAGATGTCATACAAATCACCCTATGAAAATTGTATCTGTTTATCTACAGCCGTGTTACCCCTACATAGATTCAAAATGCAGAATTTACATAGGATCTATTCAGGATTTATTGTGAAATGGCTGTCGTCCCAGAAGGAATCCTCTTCTAAAGATGATGCACAAGAAAGACCACAAACAGTTTGCTGAAGACAAGCAGACTAAGGGCATGTATTACTGGAACCATGTCCTGTGGTCTGATGAGACCAAGATAAACATATTTGGTTCAGATGGTGTCAAGCATGTGTGGCGGCAACCAGGTGAGGAGTACAAAGACAAGTGTGTCTTGCCTACAGTCAAACATAGTGGTGAGAGTGTCATGGTCTGGGGCTGCATGAGTGCCGCTGGCACTGGGGAGCTACAGTTCATTGAGGGAACCATGAATGCCAACATGTACTGTGACATACTGAAGCAGAGCATGATCCCCTCCCTTCGGAGACTGGGCCACAGGGCAGTATTCCAACATGATAATGACCCCAAACACAACTCCAAGATGACCACTGCCTTGCTAAAGAAGCTGAGGGTAAAGGTGATGGACTGGCCAAGCATTTCTCCAAACCTAAACCCTATTGAGCATCAGTGAGGCATAGTCAAATGGAAGGTGAAGGAGTGCAAGGTCTCTAACATCCACCAGCTCTGTGATGTTGTCATAGAGGAGTGGAAGAGGACTCCAGTGGCAAGCTTTGGTGAACTCCATGCCCAAGAGGATTAAAAATATTGGTGGCCACACAAAATATTGACACTTTGGGTCCAATTTGGACATTTTCATTTAGGGGTGTACTCACTTTTGTTGCCAGCTGTGTAGATATTAAAGGTTGTGTGTTGAGTTACTTTCAGGGGACAGAACATTTACACTGTTATACAGGCTGTACACTCACTACTTTACATTGTAGCAAAGTGTCATTTCTCCAGTGTTGTCACATGAAAATATAGAATAAAATATTTAAAAAATGTGAGCGGTGTACTCACTTCTGTGAGATTATATATATATATATGGAAATTATCCATGCTGCTTATAGTAGGTACTGGTAGGTACTGGTAACACTACAAGAAACCAATCCAGGATAGATTAGATGATGCCCAGGAGTGCCTGAAAAGCCCCCACTAAAAACCAGGATATGGTCATGGTCCATGCAAATATGGTTACATTGCAATAAATACAGACATAATTATCCCAACTTGATCTTCATCAACTGTACTGTGAAAAAGAATTCCTTTTTAACTTGGTCTACTAGAATAAAGAAACAGTTATCTTTTTACATCGTTACATGCCCCCAGCAAGCTTACTATGAACAGTATGCTTTAAAAAAAAAAAACAATTACCATGTTCTGTCAATAGTAGAGCTGATCTAGGCTGTCAGAGGTAGTTGTGTGGGATATCATGCTGCCCTGATTAGAATTTGCACCTGAATGTTGCAGGTTTTTAGTTACACATTTTGTTATAGGTGTTGTCAACCCTGAGATGTGATGAAACATAAAGATAATAGATTACTTTACTGTTTTCTTTTTTATGTTATCTACAGACAAGCTGTTCAGCTAACATCATACATTTACTGACACCCATATTATACATATTTAGAAACTAGATGTCTTAACAGTCTTGAAAAAATACATTCCATTTGTTAAATAACTGAAAAAAATAGGTCCATTAGTACTGATTCAACAATGAGATATATCTGCAGAATGATTATTTATCTTACATTCTTTATGGTGTCAGACCATCTGGAAAATCACAGCTTAAGTGGTAAAGTATAGCTGCTACAGAAAAAAAATATACAGCATTTAATCATAACACACACACACAAATGTACACTATATTGCCAAAAGTATTTGGGCGCCTGCTTTTACATGCACATGAACGTTAATGGCATCCACGTCTTAGTCCTTAGGGTTCAATATTGAGTTGGCCCACCCTTTCCTGCTATAACAGATTCAAGTCTTCTGGGAAGGCTGTCCACAAGGTTTAGGAGTGTGTCTATGGGAATGTTTGACCATTCTTCCAGAAGCACATATGTCAGGCACTGATGTCGGACGAGAAGGTCTGGCTCGCAGTCTCCGCTCTAATTCATCCCAAAGGTATTCTTTTGGGTTTAGGTCAGGGCTCTGTGCAGGCTAGTCAAGTTCCTCCACCCCAAGCTCACTCATCCATGTCTTTATGGACCTTGCTGTGTGCACTGGTGTGCAGTTATGTTGGAACAGGAATGGACTATCCCCAAACTGTTGCTACAAAGTTGGGAGCATGAAATTATCCAAAATGTCTTGGTATGCTGACACCTTAAGAGTTCCCTTCACTGGAACTAAGGGGCCAAGCACAACCCCTGAAAAACAATCCCACACCATAACCCCCCCCCCAAAAAAAAAATTATACTTGGCACAATGCAGTCTTGCAAGTACCGTTCTCCTGGCAACTGCCAAACCCAGACACGTCCATTGGATTGCCAGACAAAGAAGCATGATTTGTCACTCCAGAGAACACGTCTCCACTGCTCTAGAATTCAGTGGTGGCCTGTATTACACCACTACATCCGATGCTTTGCATTGCACTTGGTGACTTAAGGCTTGGATGCAGCTGCTCGGCCATGGAAACACTTTCCATGAAGCTCTCTACGCACTGTTGTTGTGCTAATCTGAAGGCCACATGAAGTTTGAGGGTCTTTAGGTATTGACAGTTGGAGACTTCTGCGCACTTCAGTATGCATTGACTCCGCTCTGTCATTTTACATGGCCTACCACTTCATGGCTGAGTTGCTGTTGTTCCCAGTTGCTTCCACTTTGTTATAGTACTACTAACAGTTGACTGTGGAATATTTAGTAGCAAGGAAATGTCACGGATGGCCATATTGCACAGGTGGCAACCTATCATAGTACCACAATGGAATTCACTGAGCTCTTGAGAGCGACCCATTCTTTCACAAATGTTTGTAGATGCAGTGTGTATGCCTAGGTGCTTGACTTTATACAGCTGTGGCCCTGGAGGTGATTGGAACTGGAGCTGAATCAAATGAAGGATGTTCTGATACTTTTGCCAATGTAGTTTTTATATTTGAGGATTGGACAAAATTATGGAAACACCAGGTAAAAGAACAACATTGTTATGGTATGGTAATACCTAATATGGTATTGTACTGCCTTTGGCATCCAAGACAGCCTGAATTATCCTGGAAATTGACAAATATAAGTCTTGGATGGTGAATAATGGAATCTGATACCACTCTTCATGCAAAAATTGTGTCCAGTTCTCACAGACATGCTGGATGCAGAAAACTAGTCCAAATCTTGTTTTCCAAAATTGACCATAGTGGCTTTATGATATTGACATGTGGTGACTGCATCGTCAAGGAAAAGTGAGAGACTTTGTCTGCATGCTTGTCAAACCACGATTTGACAATACCAGCTTTGTAAATTGGAGCATTATCATCTTAGTAAATGGCACTGTCTCACAGAATCTGGTGCAGCTGTGCATAGTAACCAATCAGCTTTCAGGTTTTATTGTCAAGGCTTAACTGAAAAAGCGGAAGTTAGAAGCTGATTGGCTACCATGCACAACTTCACCAGATTCTGTGACCAGTTTTAGTAAACTTCCCTGCATGTGAAGCTCAATTCACCTAACCATATTACAGTCCTCAATTGATCAATAGTCCATGATTTATGGGCGTTTGTCAGGAATGGACTTGCCAATAATGGTGGGACTCACCTGCCTTGTGGGCTGCAGTACCAGGGCTGGCCAGCGGGTGCTCTCAGCAATCAGAGACTCACCCCTGCAATCAGCCAAACACCTGAAGCTGATTGCAGGGGTTGGTATTTAAGGAATGGCCAGACTCACAGTCAGGGCCTTGGTGTGTGTTTTTCCATGGGCCCCTGTACCTTGTATCCTGTATTCCTGTTCCTGTTCCTGTCTGACTTGTTGCCGACCCTGCCTGATTCTGACCTCTGCTGACTTCTCCTGCTTGATCCCTGGCTTGTGACCCTGACCATTCTCTGCCTGACCCTCTGTACCACGCTGCCCATGAGTTACTGAACCCATCTTGTGACCCCGACCACTCTCCCGCCTGTTCCTGGTACTCCGTTTGCCCGTTTGCTACTGACCCGGCCTGCCTGACTACTCTTTGTATTGTATGTATTGTTATCGGTGGGTGGTTTGGTTTGTTTGCACTGTGTTTATGTTTAGTTTTGCACTGCGTTTTGTATTGCTAGTCTTAATAAATTAGATTGTTTATACCATATCTGAAGCCTGCGTTTCCCTGTGTCAGTCCACACACCTCTGGTCATACCTGCAGCCCTGACAGCGTTGCACCACTCTCTCCTCTTCTGAGCATCAATATTGATCACTATTGGTCTGGCAATTGCAGCTCACCCATGAATGTTTTGCTTATGGACTTCCGCACAGTTTTTGTAGACACAGGCTTTGGAAGACAGATTGAGTTCTGCAGTTCCTTTTGCAGCAGTTTCTTATTTCAGGTCACAATCCTGAACAATGTCCTTATTTCTCTTTTGGTCAGTTGACCATATAGATTACATTTATCAGACGTTTTCCCGAAAACTGTTAATGCCATCATAAGCTTTGATACTGTACCTCGTAACGCTGCAAATAAATTGTCAACTTCAGTCACAGAGGCTTCCTACCTGTTAGCTAGGTGTTTCATCACACAGCGGAAGTGAAAGAATTTGACATCACTTCCGCGAAACATGTCATCACTTTCACACCTGCAGATCGTGTAGAGTTCCCATATTTTTGTCCTACCCTATATATATATATATATATATATTTATATATACATACGTACACACACATACAGTATATATTGTATGTATTGTAGTAGTTTGGCAGGTGAAACTGGATCGCAGGATCATAAAAGGTGTAATTGTCATCCAGGGTTCTCTCTCATATAGAGTGTACAGCTCCAGGACATTTTCTTTAAATAAATTCTTTATATGTATTGTAAAAGAGAGATACAATGCAAAAATAAGTCACATAAGGAAAAGGGGGGATGGGGTTTGCTTGCTCATCCAATCCATACTAGTCCACATGCCCTCACCCGTTTTTATTTTTTTGTATACTTTTTTTTGGTGAATACTATGTACTCCATACTCATTCACATGGGGGGGGGGGGGCTGGGATCTGAGGGCCTCCTTGTCAAAGGAGGCTTTCAGATTCCAATAATCCCCACACACGCAGACCCCCCACAACCACCACCCATGGTTATAAGGAAGAGGCCCTTGTCCCCATCAACATGGAGAGGGAGCCCCCCTGTCCCAAAGCAACTCTCCATGTTGAGGGCTTGTGGCCTAGTATGGTTCAGGAGGGGGGCTCTTGCTTGTCCTCCCCTTTCCTGGCCTGCCGAGTAGCATGTTTGGATAAGGGTCTAGTATGGATTTTGGGGGGACTCCATGCCATTTTTTAAATGTTTTGGTGTGGGATTCCTCTCAAAATCCATAATAGACCTGCAGAGCCTGGTAAGGATTGAGGGCGTGGGACCCACACATTGTTTTGTTTTTTTTAAATTTATAAATCCAGCATTGTTTATTTACATACTGCGGTCAGCAGGGGATCTCTTTGGCAGCACATGACTCATAGTTGTTAAGGACATGGCAGCTGGCAGCCTGCTCCTTATCACCTAGATATTCTTCACAATGAATTTGAATCAATTCAATATTTCTGATTAGATTCTAAAACTCCTGAAAAATTTAAATCCATATGAAAATGAATTAACAAAACAAAATGAAACAAATTTCATTATGAATGCAACAAAACTAAATTAGTAACATAACGAATCATTTGGAAATGAAACAAAATGATTTTTATTCTTCCTCGATGTCTAGTAGTGTCTCTAAGGGAACTTGTGACATCCTCCATGATTATAATATAATTGATTCTGTCAAACTAATGTTTAACAGAAGGCTGATTGGATTGTCTCCATAGTGCAGGGATGCATGCCTGGGCAGTGCTGATCATGTGAATCTGAACAGAATGCTTGAAAGTATTGATCGGTATGGTATTGTGGTGGAGTAGGAAAAATTTGGGGGTCCTAGGCACTGTTGGATAATAGTAGGATTTGGGACTAATAAACAGCAAGCTTAGGGCAGGACTAGAAGATACAGAGAATACCCCCAGTATCATATCCCCATTTTTAGTATGCGATGGAGGTAATGGTTAGAAATCAATGAAGTGTCTGGGGCATCTGATACCAACGCATTATGATCTTATACCCCGACTCCTGATATTTATTACAAATTGATGACAGGGATAAGATATGTTTTTTCTCATTCGGAATACATATGAAGTCAAGATTTCTTTCCCAGTGTTTTATATAAGGTGGGGGAAAAGTAAGGTCTATTCTTTGGAACAGTTTTTAGAAGAGGGACAGAGTATATCTAGCAGGGCTTTTTAAAGCAGCATATCCTTTCAAAAAGGATTAAGGGTTGTTTAAAAGAGATGCTGGAGGGAGTGAGGACAAAAAGTGTAGAAGCAGTTTCAATCTCCATGTGCCCACGGAAGCCAGATTCAGGACATGTGTTGTACGTAAATAGAACAAGCTTGTTCATTTTCTTAGGGCAAAGTAAATCCTCATTTGGGTCCTGGAGTCAGGAGGATATGTAAAGACTTAGGAGGGGTGAAGTCTCCAATCCTAGGTCCTTATTTTGTGAGCAACCAGCTCCCACTGATTGTGCAGCTGTGCACAATCCCTTTTAGCCTGGAATGACTGTGGCTGAGGGCTTCGCCATCTCCAGGAGTCCATGTGGCTGCAAGGGAGCTGCCAGAGGTGCATTTCTACACAGAGAGTTTGAACTGTGTGTTGTGGGTTGCTGGAAAACCCCTTTGCGGGACACTTGTGCATCTTGTGAGCTTTCATTTAATACAAGTGGACAAGGAAAACCCTACAAAGTAGAACTTGTGAGTGGCCGAGTCTTTGGAAGTTCTATCTTCAGCTAATCTTCCATATATATACTGCATATGTACAATGGCTTCTTCAACAGATTCACCTTCATCTCTACTGTTTATCATTAGACTGGTTCAGGTTTATACAAACTTAAACTCCATCCAAATGCAAACATACAGTATAACTGAATAATAATATGACTTGAAGAAAACATGTATCTTTTACTTTTCTCATATCTCTTATTAATAGTAGATGCCATGTAATCTGAGAAAACATAATTTTCTTAATGTACAAATTTTTGCAATTTCAGTAATAATGACAGATCTTATATGTTATTTTAGAAACACAGATGAAAAACACATGTGCCATTTAGGATTAATATAAGTGCATGACATCTAGAATTCCCTTTGGATGCAGGTGTAGATTTTGTATGTCAATAATTGCATATTTCCATCTAAAATATTATTAGCATGTAAAACTGAGCTAAATCTAACATTGCTGGAATGCTTCTTGCAGTGCATTGGATACATCCTTGGCAGTATTGAATTTTTACCTATTAAGAAAGTAATATAAAAAGATTGCTATATCTTATATTCCCCCAGGCAATGGCAAGCGAACATTTACATCACATATTGAATTAAATGGCAATATGGATTGTCTAGATAAAACAGAGAACACTTATTCTCATTAATAACTTTGTTTCATCACACTAAATTGAATTTATGTTTTTTCTACTATATATGATTCCACATAGATATGCAGACTGGCAGCAAGGAGTAAACTCTGCACACATAAAACATATGACAATATGGAGTGCCTAGCACAATTACATAGCAAACACACCGAATGTTGCTGAATTCTGTCATGAAATGTTCTCATGATTGATTTCCTTTAGATATAGTAATCGCTGTGTTTGTTCAGTGCTCACATTGTCAGAACAACAGATGTATCTATAAATAACTCACAATCAAGATTGATCTGTTTAATAATGGACGTTCTTTTCATGTGCAAATGGTTGAAAATTATATTTATGCTTTTTTTTCTACCAAGAAAGCATGCATGGTTTTGTGCACTTCCAAGGTCTATTCCAGTGACAACACGATGCCTGTGACATTACAACATCCATTCTCATTAACCTAATGACAGGTTTCAGATTTAGACCTTTCTGTAATAAAACTGAAGCATTAGGGAAACGTAAAACTCACAGCAGCTATTTTATTGGTACATTTCATTGAATTTGTGTCCACTTCAATCAGTGTAATAATTTACATGGTCATACCATTTTGCCTGCAGGCTCTTTCCACGGAAAAAGATTTTATATGCAGACAATAATAAAGACATATTGATTTTTTTAGACTAGAAAGTGATTATTATATTTTGGGCCATGTTCAAAAACTAGCTTTCCATTTAAAATGTTGTTTTGATTTTTTTGTTCCCATTAGCAGAATCATTTTGTGGATATTAAGCAGCTTCTAATATGTTTTGATCCAAGGAAAACAATAATGCCGGATCTTGTTATAAACAAAATGAGAAAAAACGTTGGCTACTATGACTTTAGTATATTTGTATATGTGCAGTCGTGGCCTTGTGTCATCATGTGGTGCTGCCGATAATAGTCAGGTGGTATGACATTTTCAGCAGGTGCACAATTAAATGTTGACTTCAGGCAACATATAACATTGTTTACTGGATTGCTAAAGCCTTTGAGGGACCATTTCAGCTGGACTTCATTTAGAAAGCCCCCTTAGCTTACTTAATGTGGAGGTTTATTTAAACTCCCCGTGAACTCTTTCACAGTGCATCTAACTTGAGAGTGCAGCCTCGTACCAATCATGATGTGCAATGCATGTACAAGATGGGGACTTTCACCCCAAAAGGGCTTAATATCGAAATATATTTAAACTGTTTCATTTCTAATTGGTAAGATTATATTTGGAGAGGTTAATAACATACTTAATAGGTTAAATGGTCTAAGGATGGATTGAAAATATTTTTTTTATATAACCAATTTTGTTTTGTAATTTTTTTTTGCAATTTTTTCTGTTAATTTTATCTGTAATTTTTTTCATATTTTGTTTACTTGGCATTCTTAACCATATATTGTCATTGGCTAAAAAGAACAGTAGGGGGCATTGAGAACAGTAGTACAAACAATTTATGTGCAATAAAATAATAATTTTATGTGTAATACAATTTTATGTGTAATTTAGGTCTATTTTTAAAATGTATTATAATTATAGTTTATTTGGATTGATGAAAAATTTAGTTATGGTATAATTTGTTGTTAAATATATTGAGGTTGGGATATCTACTGTTTTGGGTGGACAGGAAGTGCCATTACTATTTGTGATACAGACAGGAACAGGAATTTGACAACGTGCATGCGCACAAATGCTTCAGAAGGGAGCGTTGCCGCATTGATGTCACGCTGCAGAGGCTGCATGGAAGGTCGGTGGCCATCTTTGTCCCAGCTGACAGCTGTTTTTTGGATTCTTCCTTTTGCTTTAATAATAAAAATACAACACTCTCAGCACTTTTCGTTTTGTCGCTTGTGTTTGCCACCCATTTAAGGTGGAGAACAGCCCCTTTTTGGCTATTTTGTCCTGTGGTGGAGAAGTATTATGGAGCTGTTCCTTTGTACTGAGAGGGTCCTGTGAGTGAGGTCTGGAGTTATTCCTTGTATGATGTCAGTGTGCCAGATGATTCCTATTCCTTACCTGAACCCAGATGACCACTGAGGATATATTATATACAGTGAGGAACAGAAGTATTTGAACACCCTGCGATTTTGCAAGTTCTCCCACTTAGAAATCATGGAGGGGTCTGAAATTCACATTGTAGGTGCATTCCCACTCTGAGAGACAGAATTAAAAAAAAATAATCAGAAAATCACATGAATGCTTTTTAAAGAATTTATTTGTCTTGCACTGCTGAACATAAGTATTTGAACACCTAAGAAACAGCAAGAATTCTGGCTCTCAAAGACCTGTTACTGTGCCTTTAAAAAAGTCCACCTCTACTCCACTCATTAATCTAACTTAGTAGCCCCTGTCTGAGCTCTTTAAATACACCTGTCCACCCCACAGTCAGTCAGACGCCAACTACTACCATGGGCAAGACCAAAGAGCTGTCAAAAGACACCAGAGACAAAGTTGTGGACCTCCACAAGGCTGGAAAGGGCTGCAGGGCAATTGCCAAGCAGCTTGGTGAAAATAGATCAACTGTTGGAGCAATTGTTAGAAAATGGAAGAGGCTAAAGACGACTGTCAGTCTCCCTCGGACTGGGGTTCCATGCAAGATCTCACCTCGTGGGGTATCACTGATGATAAGAAAGGTGAGGAATCAACCCAGAACTACAAGGGAGGAGCTGGTCAATAACATGAAGAGAGCTGGGACCACAGTTTCAAAGGTCGGTAGAACACTACGCCGTCATGGTTTCAAATCATGCATTGCATGGAAGGTTCCCCTGCTCAAGTCATCACATGTCCAGGCCCATCTGAAGTTTGCCAATGACCATCTGGATGATCCAGAGGAGGCATGGGAGAAAGTCATGTGGTCAGATGAGACCAAAGTAGAACTTTTTGGTCTAAACTTCACTCGTCGTGTTTGGAGGCAAAAGAAGGATGAGTTGCATCCCAAGAACACCATTCCTACTGTGAAGCATGGGGGTGGTAACATCATGCTTTGGGGGTGCTTTTCTGTGAAGGGAACAGAACGACTGCACTGTATTAAGGAGAGGATGAATGGGGCCATTTATTGTGAGATTTTGAGCAACAACCTCCTTCCTTCAGTCAGAGCATTGAAGATGGGTCGTGGCTGGGTCTTCCAACATGACAACGACCCGAAGCACACAGCCAGGATAACCAAGGAGTGGCGCCGTAAGAAGAATATCAAGGTTCTGGAGTGGCCTAGCCAGTCTCCAGACCTAAATCCAATAGAACATCTTTGGAAGGAGCTGAAACTCCGTGTTGCTCAGCGACATCCCTGAAACCTGACAGATCTAGAGGAGATCTGTGTGGAGGAGTGGGTCAAAATCCCTGTTGCAGTGTGTGCAAACCTGGTCAAGAACTACAGGAAACGTTTGACCTCTGTAATTGCAAAGAAAGACTTCTGTACCAAATATTAACACTGACTTTCTCAGGTGTTCAAATACTTATGTTCAGCAGTGCAAGACAAATAAATTCTTTAAAAATCATACAATGTGATTTCCTGAATTTTTTTTTTAATTCTGTCTCTCAGAGTGGGAATGAACCTACAATGTGAATTTCAGACCCCTCCATGATTTCTAAGTGGGAGTACTTGCAAAATCGCAGGGTGTTCAAATACTTCTGTTTCTCACTGTACATGCACAATAATATTGCGCTTCTGGTGAGTGCAATCACACTACAGATCCTTATCACAGAAGTCACATGCACGGGTTTCACGGAACATATTGGACTGTTTTATGCATTTCCATATTTATTGATTTTATTTATCTTTATTGTCAATACTTATTGTAATTATACACCAGTGTCACTATTGTTATAAAAGTCACAATTTTTTACGTCAATATATGATGGTACACTTTATTTATGTTGCGATCACTTTAGCGCCACTTTGCAGTTCATGATTTATGCATTTGTCACTTTATGAACTTCCAGCGCTGCATTATTTATTTATCATGTCTGTCACATGTGCTCAGGGTGAATCTGCTCTCATCTGTGAAAAGCACAGGGCGCCAGTGCCAATTCTGGTGTTCAATGGCAAATGCCAATCAAGCGCTACAGTGCTGGACAGTGAGCACAGGACCCACTAGAAGACGTCGGGCCCTCAGGCCACCCTCATGAAGTCTGTTTCTGATTATCTGGTCAGAGACATTCACACCAGTGGCCTGCTGAATGTTATTTTCTAGGGCTCTGGCCATGCTCATCGTGTTCCTTCTTGCACAAAGGAGCATATACCGGTCCTGCTGATGGGTTAAGGACCCAATACGGCCCTGTCCAGCTCTCCTAGAGTAACTGCCTGTCTCCTGGAATTTCCTCCATGCTCTTGAAACTGTGCTTGGAGACACAGCAAACATTTTGACAATGGCACATATTGATGTGCCATCATGGAGGAGTTAGACTGCCTGTGCAACCTCTGTAGGGTCCAGGTACTGCCTCATGCTACCAGAAGTGACACTGACCCTAGCCAAATGCAAAACTAGTGAGAAACAGTCAGAAAAGATGAATAGGGAAAAAATGTCATTGACCTTAACCTGTAAAGCCATTCCTGTTTTGGGGGTCATCTCATTGTTGCCCATCTAGTGCACCTGTTGTTAATTTCATTAACACCAAAGTAGCTGAAACTGATTAACAACCCCCTCTGCTACTTAACTGAGCAGATCAATATCCCAGGACTTTAATTGACTTGATGCTATACTCTGCTTAAAAAGTGTCCCTTTAATCTTTTTGAGCAGTGTATTATAAAATAATCTGAAAGAGAAAAAATGATACACACCTTTTTCCTGTAAACGTGTTACTTCTGTAAACTTAGAACCTGGGAAGTTACTTGTCTTTCCTCATCTTCCTTGATGACAGCAATGGGCTTTCTAGCCACCTGGACAAAGTTTCCCTCACATAATGATGTGTGAGCACTGGTCAGTCCAGAAGTATTGTAAGTCCAAATGTTCCCAGGGAAAGGGTCTCTCCTTACAGGTGGGTTTGCTGATGCTTGCCTTCATTCAACCAAGGGAATGCTGGATGTCAGAGTGATGAGTTTGCAGGGGACAATACCAGGAAAAAAAATCTACCTATCTATCTATCTATCTATCTATCTATCTATCTATCTATCTATCTATCTAAAGACCAGGAGAAATCTAGTTCTATTGCTGTTTTTTTGCTTTCTGTGTAATTTTAGGATGTGATACATTGACCTATATCAGTTCAGTTTAAATGCAATAAAATAGGTGCTACTACCGCTCAGTGTTATAATGTGCCTTTATCACTGGTGCTCTGGCAGTGGCAGCTGACTCCTCACTTCCACACAATCCGTATATGCAAAGACAATCCGGCACTCCAGGTGTACACTTTGCAATCTTGTGTTTATTGGTGGGTAACAGCTGACAGGCAAACTGACTAAGGTCAGTTTGCCTGAAACACATTGACATTTTGTAGCTGTCAATAAACACAAGATTGCAGAGTATACATTGGAGTTCCATCTTTTCTTTGCTTATCAGTTCAGTTTGCCTGTTACTTCTGTTTTTAGCAAACTGATATTGTTTTTATTACTATACTGTGTTTAGCTTTCTCTTGCATAGTCTCAGGAGGTAAATTAGTTGCTTGGAGATTCTTTTATTAATTTTAGTAAATTTCTAAATGAATTTCCATTAATTTACATTTACAGAAAAAACATAACAGATGTAATTTTTTCAATATATGTTTTAATAACAGTGTCTATAAAAATATGTAAAATGGCTTAAAGCAGCACATTTTATTAACTGAGGTTAAGACAAGACATAAGAATAATAGAAAACCAAGTCAGTATAGCTATTGATGTACTTATACAGAAAATGTTTCTTATTGCAGCACTAAGATGTCATAATTTACTGCACTAATGTTACATATGTCTTATGCAACAAAGGCTAGCTGTGACTCTCCTGCTGTATTGAACCTTATAACTTGATATATTTTGATTAGTATTTTTGCTTTTAGTATTTCCACAGTTAAGTGTATGACCAAGTAACCTGGGTTCATTTAATTAAATCTTATTTTAAACAGTGCATTTATATTCAATATGTCTGTTGTTAATAGACCATGAATGTTAGAAGCATAAAGAAAGAAATACGTTGTTTGCAACACTGAAAATTCACAATTAAATAAACGTGAGAATGCCATTGGAGGGCTTTTGATGTGAGGTTGGAGAACATACCCAAACCCGTGTTGTGGCAACACTTGCACCTTAGAGTATCTGTGGGGGGACTTAGGTTTCTAAGAACTGTTAGATTCAATACAAACTTTTTTAATTTTAAAACAACTGTTAGGTTTCCATTTCTGTCTGTCACACAAACAAAAATTTCCCAGATGTATTGCAGATGTGCACTCCAAATAATGAAAGTGATGTAACCGGAAATGACAAGAGGATGTCCTTCCTCAAACTCGTTTTCGTCAAAGTGACGTCATCTGGATGTACCTGCTTCACAATGACGTCACTTTGAGGCAGGACTTCCACTTGTCATTACCAGTTGCATCACTTCCAGTATTTGGAGTGCACATCAGCTCCAGACTCAAGTGGAGTGGTCAAGCTCATTTAACACACAGGCAGGTTTATATCAGTGCCGATTGATGGCACTTTTAAATGTGAGTATTCTTTTTTATGGTCTTATTGTTTATATTAAATAAACCTACTACAATATATTAGCATTTTTATCATACTGTTTTTTTTTATTTGGTTGGAATGGAGTGAATGATGGGACAACTGACACATCATTTCCTTAGGCTGCAGAGGACACTGTATATATGAAATAAACTCACATTGACCCTCTTTCTTAGTGAAGACGTCTAGGAGGTCCAATGAGTGATTTAAGTATCTCATTTTACCGGGTGGAGTTTGCATGCATTTTGGAGGCAGACGCACTGAAGAGTAAGATGATTCAATCATTAAGTTGAAAAACTGTCACAATAGTATTACTCTTATGGACTGATATACACATTTGTCACATTTATCCATTTATAATTAACTTAAATGATTGTCACCATTGCATTATATATGTATTGATCTGTGTAATCTTTAAAATTATTTATGCATGATTTATGTTCATCTATTTTATGTTTATGCATTTTGGGGAGATATTTGGGGAGGTCATTTGGCACCGGAATATTTGTTCATCTATTTTTTTTTAGCTCCCCTTATTGTTTTTGAGTCACAGAGGAAATTGACTAAGACTTCCTTACAACACCCTTGAACAGGAGAGGAAATGCCAGGAGCAATAGCCAGGGACAAATTCAAGCCCACAGTGCCGGGTGAAATCCCCCATAGACTTTGACGTATCCACAGAACCCTCTGGCCTAAGGTTCCCAGCGCCTGGACCTCCAAGGGATGTAGTTAATTTCCATTCCACTGGCTTCCTACTCAAAGTTAAAATACTCAATTCATGAAAACAAGAAGATTCTGTTTAATGAATAACCATTCAGCCATAACAAGATTGGCTGTTCTGCAGCCAATCACGCTGCAGAACAGAAGAGAGCTGAGGCCTCTCCTGGTCAAACCGAGGAAAAAAACATTGAATATTAATGGTGGTTCCCCTTCTTTTTCTATGCTACATGAAATGGCAGATCCTATAACCTACACACCCCAGCAGACCTACTGGACTTCTTCCTTTTGGGAATGTGCCCGATTTTCCACCTTCTGGGACGAGTTTCCACCCTCTGGGACTGTGTTCTTCTTCTGGAACTTCCAACCTGAAGAGATGAATCTTCCAGACTGGTACAGGACATTTCAAGATGTGACACAACAGACCTTTGGTATGACTACTCTGGGCTTAACATGCAATCTGATTACAATCCAAGGGGATCTTGCTCACAATCTTTGACCTCCTGTTCCAATCAATTTAATCTCAACCATCTATTCCATCTTAATGTCTAGTTCCCATTAACACGTGGGAAAAAGAGCCTTGAATTTCTGCTTTGCAATCCATAAAGGCTTGCAGAATGTGTCTACACTGGAACAAAATTACAAACTTCTCCATTGCTGGTAGAGGGCCCTGGCTGTCCTGCACAAAATATTTCTGACAGTCACTGACAGTAGTTGGAGATGCACTGTTGCAATGGGTTCTATGCTTCATGTCTGGTGAGACTGCTCTGCTTTAAATCCCAGCTGAGAAAAGAATTGTGAAAGTTACTACCTACCCCCCTGGAATTCTCCTCACTCCAGTATATCTTGCATCACTTGACTGTGATGGTGTGCTCCTATGCAAAAATGTAAAGTTATGCACATGATAAATGATGCATGTATGTGCATGCCAGTGTTTTGGAGACATTTGTAGATACTGACACTGGTAGACTGGCTGTTACACTTGAATATGGTAGAAAACAAGAAAGAGCTTTTTAGCATCTCTCAGGAGCGTGTATCAGCATTTCTAAGTGGTGGGCCTGCTGGATACAATACAAAACAACCGCTGAATATCTTACCATCATAACCCCTCTAGAGCCCTGGCCAAGGAGGGTGACCCTGAAGGCTGCTGGAAGTCTGTAAATATTCTTCTTTGCCTGCAGAGGAGAAGTCCAGCCTAGAGGGTTTTCTGCCCTCTGGGCTGCACTGCTATGTGCTTGCTCTTCATGAGGCCTCAGGTGGGTGACCTGAGGGCCTGGATGCTGAAGCTACAGAGAGCTGAGTGAGGTGCTGTCATCTGAAGATCAAGTCTGGTATACCACGAGAAAGGTTTTTCCTGGTTGTTAGAAGGAGGTAACCAATTTTCCCTGGACATTTGTGAGTATAGACTGCTGTGAGAATGCTTAGAGAGTTTTGGGCTGCTGCCACCCCTCTTGTGCTACAGAGCCAGCTGTGTGTTTGACCAAAGGGGACATTGGCTAATTTCCTGAAGAGCTTAGTCTATCTACTTTTTTGTAAAGGGACTCTGCTCTGGTTGCTCTAAAGAAAAAAGTATGTTTTAACTGCTTTTACAAAACCAAAGTTCACTGTTTGTTATTGCAAACTTCTGCTTCAGCTTTTCAAAAAGAAGTTTACTGTCCCCAACCTGTACATCTATTTTTGAAGTATCCCACTCAATTCCCTCAAGCCCTTCCTTTCCCTCCTTATTTGACTTTTTTGAGCCACCTCTCCTTTTTTTTATCTGTCTCTGTCTTTCTTACTTCTGTGTTTTCTATTCTCTCTCTTCTGCTTCTCTTTTAACTCTCCAAGATTGGTAGTATGAGGGAGGTTAGCGTTTTGGGATACTGAGTGATGTAGGGACCTCAGGAGGCCTCATTGTGTTACTCTTGCATAAACTTGTAAGCCGTGTACCGGGGTGGGCTCCCCAGGATACAGTGAAGTCACGAATGAGGAAATCAACCCCAACACCAGCTTTTGCCACAGCAGAATTTTACTTAGATGTGGCAAATAAACACAACCACAAATGCTGGAAACATACAATAAATTTACATACACCCAGCCCAAAGGCTGAGACCCTTGTGCTGCACAGCATGGTGCCTTCTGATGGATGAAGGTAGATAGTGAAGTAATTTACCTACTGGCAGGCACAAATAAGCTGCCGCACCTTACCTGTTATTACCCTAAAAGAGCAGGAATCAGTGTATGGGTGTACGGTATGGGCTAGCCTGCGGTGCAGCACAACAGCTTACAATCTTACACAAATCTACAGTATTCCCCCTCCCATAACTGGTCCTGTAGCACGTGCCTGAGTATTCCTTCTCAGCAAAACGCCAGTCTGGCTTGAGTTTGTAGGATTTTATCAGTTCTCCAATGTAAAATGTCACTTTAAGTGGTGGAGTCCTTCCAATAATCAGTAACAACACTTGCGACCTGACACAAACAGAGACCCTAACTAACTAACTATAGGCCTGGACTAAGTCTCAAGGCGCCAACACTGAAATGAGGTGCGTGCACAATCTTACCGACCCGGGTCTGCTTTGCATCCGCTGTTGACTCTGAACAGAACAAATGTTGCTTAGTTTCTCTGCTCTCATCAGCCTTCCTGGCAGCAATCTCTGGTTCGTGAGGGGCGCTTTCACACCTGGATGTCATTGGATTTTCAGCTCACACGGCCCCTGCATTCATCATCGTCCAAAACATGGCTCCTGTCTCCTCTTCCTGTTTTCCTCAACTCCCGGTGAAAACCCCACCTCTTCATGAATATACAAATATCTATGCAGTCTGAGCCTGTGTTAGAAAAACAGTGACATCTTGTGGCTAAACCGCAGAATGTCAGTCAAAACATCAATTTACTCCACACAATAATTTACTGCACACAAACAGTGTTCAAACAATGAGAGCTGTTTCCCCATCTCACAAACTTACTATATATACTGTATGTAACCTCTATTATGTAGATTTGGTCTTGCTGTTGTATTCTGTATAACACTGTATTTTTCTTGCTGTGACCTCAAAAAACGGATTTATGGAAACTAAAAAATGAATTGTCATATATGGCTCATACAACACCATTGCCTGAACCAGCATCATGAGAAGAAATGTAAATGTAAATGTAAATTACAATCTCCTAGATTGTAAGCTCGAAGGAGCAGGGCCCTCGATCCCCTCATGTTTTGCATTGTATTGTATTGTTATTGTTCTGTCCCCCATTGTAATGTACAGTGTTTAGCGAACTATTGACGCTTTATAAATACTGTATAATAATAAAAATAATAATAATAATGTAAAAGCCACCTGTTCATGGGAAGCAAATGTGGATTAAAGCTGCAGATGCTATAACAGCACAGACAAGCAGTGGAGAAACTTTTATACATTTTAACTACTACCAAAGCCAAACTTTGAAGAACTCCAAAAGAAAATGGTAAGTACATGTTTCATGAGAGTGCTAGCATGTCTGTAAAAATACAAGTGTAGGTTATTAGTATTTCTGCTATGTGGTAGTATTGGTAGTGTTGTGTTTGATGCTTGTGTAATATATTGTTCTTTCTAGTGGAACTGCATGATTCTAATAATAATTTGATGCATCTTTGTTGTTTTTGATTTCAGTAAAACAAGAAAGACTTATCTATGTCGAGGATCATCTTGACTGGACCAACTTTTCCTTTGCTAGGGTCTTCATTTATTTCAGGGTTTGTTTCTGCTGACACAGGCAAAGCTGACCATTGTTTGCAGCACGTCACCACTGTCTTGTGCAGTACAGTATTGTGTGCTAAAGCACTATATATTTGTTTCCTCTCTTGCAGTAGCTGCCATTAAAGTTGTTGTAAACCCTGTTAAGATGAAACTTACAACATACCATACAAGCATACAAGATGGAGTCAGAGCATATTCATATTTGGAGTTCCAGCTTACATGCTTTTTGTTCCTGAGTACTCATCTGTTGATTATTTACCTTTTGGATGAGAAAGAATGGACTGGTCCCATGTCACATCAACCGTTATTAGTCCCAAACCAATAGATTACGTCCGTGGATGTAATATGCATTGTTTAGCAGACCTTCTCATATTTGAATGTCAAAATATAATTCATCTTTTACTTTATTAATAACTCGGAAATTCTCCATCCCCTGGATCTCAGATGTAGTCTAATGATGAGGTTTCTTTTTTTCAGCTGGCTGTTTTATGCTTGCATTTGTAACACAGACTATATCAGCTCTGTGATCTGATATATCATATTACTCTCAGTAATCCTGACACAGACAAGGTGATCTTCTTGGGGTTGATGTCCTTTATTTTAAAGCTCTACTTGACAGTTGGTGACCCTGTTCTCAGTCCACGCTGCACCCATCCTGTAGTAGGAGGAAAGGAGAATTTGGCACCACTTTGGGTGAGAATTATTATTTTTTCTCTAATTTCTTTTACTGCTTTATGGGTTTGGGTCATTTGATGGGTTAGAGGCACAAGAGTTAACACTTGCTTATATATAATTCTGCATTGTCTGTGTTGAGGTTATTGATTTAAAAAGGTTTAAGTGATTTTTGCACAAATCATTTCTGTTTTCACTTTGATGGGTGATATTATGTTTGGTTTAAGGAAGTGATAAGCTCAACAGGTACCAAATTTCTGGAGTGCATATTTTTTTTAATGATTACATATTTTTAAGGTAAGAATATATACAGTTGTGTTCAAAATAATAGCAGTGTGTTGAAAAAAGTGAATAAAGCTCAAAATCCTTCTAATAGCTTTTATTTCCATACACACAAATGCATTGGGAACACTACACATTCGATTCCAAATCAAAACATGAAGAAAAATATATCAAATTTGTGTTGTTCCTCTAAAAAAATTGAAGAAAAGTGAATATTAGACTGTTCAAAAAAATAGCAGTGTTTGTATTCTTCTTTATAAACTCAAACATTCACTATATAAATTGAAAAATGTTTGAAGATTTTGCTTTCCTTTGAATCACTTAATTAATATTTAGTTGTATAAGCACTGTTTCTGAGACCTGCTGTACATCTGTGTTGCATTGAGGCAACCAACTTCTAGCACCTGTGAACAGGTATTCCAGCCCAGGATAATTAGACTACATTCCACAGTTCTTTTCTATTTCTTGGTTTTGCCTCAGAAACTGCATTTTTGATGTCACCCCACAAGTTTTCTATTGGATTAAGATCCGGGGATTGGGCTGGCCACTCCATAACGTCAATCTTGTTGGTCTGGAACCAAGATGTTGTACGTTTACTGGTGTGTTTGGGGTCGTTGTCTTGTTGGAACACCCATTTCAAGGGCATTTCCTCTTCAGCATAAGGCAGCATGACCTCTTCAAGTATTCTGATGTATTCAAACTGATCCATGATCCCTGGTATGCGATAAATAGGCCCAACACCGTAGTATGAGAAACATCCCCATATCATGATGCTTGCGCAACCATGCTTCACTGTCTTCACAGTGTACTGTGGCTTGAATTCAGTGTTTGGGGGTCGTCTGACAAACTGTCTCCGGCCACTAGACCCAAAAAGAACAATCTTACTTTCATCAGTCCACAAAATGTTGCGCCATTTCTCTTTAGGCCAGTCAATGTGCTCTTTGGCAAATTGTAACCTCTTCAGCACGTTTTTTTTTCAACAGTGGGACTTTGTGGGGGGCTTCTTGCAGATAGCTTGGCTTCACATAGGCGTCTTCTAATTGTAACAGTACTCACAGGTAACTTTAGACCTTCTTTGATCTTCCTGGAGCTGATTGTTGGCTGAGTCCTTGCCATTTTGGCTATTCTTCTATCCATTCGAATGGTAGTTTTTCGCTTTCTTCCACGTCTTTCAGGTTTTGGTTGCCATTTTAAAGCATTTGCGATCCTTTTAGCTGAGCAGCCTATCATTTTCTGCACTTCTTTAAATGTTTTCCCCTCTCCAATCAACCTTTTAATCAAGGTACGCTGTTCTTCTGAACAATGTCTGGAACGACCCATTTTCCTCAGAATTTCAGAGAGAAATGCACTGTAACCAGCATGCACAATATTTGCTGCCTTCCTTCCTTAAATAAGGGCAATAATTGTCACCTGTTTTTCAAAGAATGAATGACCTCACTAATAGAACTCTACACTGCTATTATTTTGAACATGCCCCTTTCAATTAGTGATTCAATTACACAGAATCAGCAGCATGCATGTCATGACTGTTGGGTCTGTTGGATTTCTATTACTCTACTACACCTGCTAGTAAATTATTTGCCATGTAGAAATATCATTTCTACCAAAAACAGTGATTGATCAGGTTAGTGATGTCTGACTGCTATTATTTTGAACACAACTGTACCAGGGTGAACTCATGAGGAAGCAAGTGATCTTGTTTGTGCTTGATCTACTGTACGTTCTTTGGAATAGGGAAATAGCAAAGGCTAGCCTAATACCTCTCAGAGGGGAATGGCCTGTCTGAAATAAGAACAGTTTTAGCTATAAGATAAATTTGCTTAGGCTGTAGGTATGTAGCCTCATTGAAGTAAAGCTACAGGTCCTGCATCCCTTGGAATCTAATTATCATTTGCTTCTGGTTTGAAAATAGAAATAATGGGAAACCATGTAAATAAACTTGTCAGTTTGAAAATGCATAAATGTGTATTGTCACATAAGTATATGAAATGTTTGAAAAAGGTTGAGAAGTATACTGAGACCCTGAGGTGTTTAAGACAATCTGGGAACTTCTGATACTCTGCCAGCAAAAGTAAGCCCCCTGTTAGCTGACAGTGTTATCAGATTTCTGGAACGGTAAAGCATTTTCAGGACAAAGAGCATCTATGTTACTCCCCTAATTGAACTGTGTTGATTAGTGGTTATATGTTATGTTGTCACTGTCTACTGTTCATTGAATTGTTATAGATATGAAAAGTAGAGATGAGCGAATCGAACCAGGCGAACCGGAATTCGAGTCGAATTTCAGGAAATATTCGATTCGCGGCGAAACCGAAATTTTGCCTACTTCGGGTGCGCGAATCGAACATTTCCCGATCAGCCGGCAAAAGTGTCCCTGCAGTGAGCTCCGCTATTTCTGACAGTTCTCTGACAGAAGGAACACATGTTTAGCGGTTGAAACATTGTATCTATTAGTTTACATTTAGGATACAGATGTTTCAACCACTGTTCATGTGAAGAAGCTGTGAGAGAACTGTCAGAAATAGAGGAACTCTGCACATACACTTTTTGCCGGCTTGGAATTATTCTTCTTTTCATCCTACTTCTTCTTCTTCTTCATCTTCATCCTCAGAAGAAGAGGATGAGGATGAGGATGAAGAAGAAGAAGAAGAAGAAGAAGTAGGATGAAAAGAAGAATAATTCCAAGCCGGCAAAAAGTGTATGTGCAGAGTTCCTCTATTTCTGACAGTTCTCTCACAGCTTCTTCACATGTACAGCGGTTGAAACATCTGTATCCTAAATGGAAACTAATAGATACAAATTGTATCTATTAGTTTCCATTTAGGATACAGATGTTTCAACCGCTGTACATGTGAAGAAGCTGTGAGAGAACTGTCAGAAATAGAGGAACTCTGCACATACACTTTTTGCCGGCTTGGAATTATTCTTCTTTTCATCCTACTTCTTCTTCTTCTTCTTCTTCTTCATCCTCATCCTCATCCTCTTCTTCTGAGGATGAGGATGAGGATGAAAAAGAAAAAGAAGCAGTAGGATGAAAATAAGAATAATTCCAAGCCGGCAAAAAGTGTATGTGCAGAGTTCCTCTATTCTGCAGATACACTTAGAGGAGCTCTGCACATACACTTTTTGCCTGTTTGGAATTAATCTTATTTTCATCCTACTTCTTCTTCTTCTTCTTCTTCTTCTTTATCCTCATCCTCAGAAGAAGAAGAAGAGGATGAAGAAGAAGAAGAAGAAGAAGAAGTAGGATGAAAATAAGAATAATTGCAAGCCGGCAAAAAGTGTATGTGCAGAGTTCCTCTATTCTGCAGATACACTTAGAGGAGCTCTGCAGATACACTTAGAGGAGCTCTGCACATACACTTTTTGCCGGCTTGGAATTAATCTTATTTTCATCCTACTTCTTCTTCTTCTTCTTCTTCTTCATCCTCATCCTCATCCTCAGAAGAAGAAGAAGAGGATGAGGATGAGGATGAAGAAGAAGAAGAAGTAGGATGAAAATAAGAATAATTCCAAGCCGGCAAAAAGTGTATGTGCAGAGCTCCTCTAAGTGTATCTGCAGAGCTCCTCTAAGTGTATCTGCAGAATAGAGGAACTCTGCACATACACTTTTTGCCGGAAACCGCTGTATGGAGGGAATGTCCCAGAACTGTCATAAATAGTCTATTTCTGACAGTTCTGGGACATTCACTCCATACAGCTGTTTCAACCGCTGTATGGAGGGAATGTCATAGAACTGTCAGAAATAGACTATTAATGACAGTTCTGGGACTGTCCTTCCATACAGCGGTTGAAACATTGTATCTATTTGTTTCCATAAATGGATCCATTTATGGAAACAAATAGATACAATGTTTCAACCGCTGTATGGAAGGACAGTCCCAGAACTGTCATTAATAGTCTATTTCTGACAGTTCTATGACATTCCCTCCATACAGCGGTTGAAACAGCTGTATGGAGTGAATGTCCCAGAACTGTCAGAAATAGACTATTTATGACAGTTCTGGGACATTCACTCCATACAGCGGTTGAAACATTGTATCTATTTTTTTCCATAAATGACATTCTGCAGATACACTTAGAGGAGCGCTGCAGATACACTTTTTGCCGGCTTGGAATTATTCTTATTTTCATCCTACTTCTTCTTTTTCTTCTTATGAGGATGAGGATGAAGAAGAAGAAGTAGGATGAAAATAAGATTAATTCCAAGCCGGCAAAAAGTGTATCTGCAGCGCTCCTCTAAGTGTATTTGCAGAATGTCATTTATGGAAAAAAATAGATACAATGTTTCAACCGCTGTATGGAAGGACAGTCCCAGAACTGTCATAAATAGTCTATTTCTGACAGTTCTGGGACATTCACTCTATACAGCTGTTTCAACCGCTGTATGGAGGGAATGTCATAGAACTGTCAGAAATAGACTATTAATGACAGTTCTGGGACTGTCCTTCCATACAGCGGTTGAAACATTGTATCTATTTGTTTCCATAAATGGATCCATTTATGGAAACAAATAGATACAATGTTTCAACCGCTGTATGGAAGGACAGTCCCAGAACTGTCATTAATAGTCTATTTCTGACAGTTCTATGACATTCCCTCCATACAGCGGTTGAAACAGCTGTATGGAGTGAATGTCCCAGAACTGTCAGAAATAGACTATTTATGACAGTTCTGGGACATTCACTCCATACAGCGGTTGAAACATTGTATCTATTTTTTTCCATAAATGACATTCTGCAGATACACTTAGAGGAGCGCTGCAGATACACTTTTTGCCGGCTTGGAATTATTCTTATTTTCATCCTACTTCTTCTTTTTCTTCTTATGAGGATGAGGATGAAGAAGAAGAAGTAGGATGAAAATAAGATTAATTCCAAGCCGGCAAAAAGTGTATCTGCAGCGCTCCTCTAAGTGTATTTGCAAAATGTCATTTATGGAAAAAAATAGATACAATGTTTCAACCGCTGTATGGAAGGACAGTCCCAGAACTGTCATAAATAGTCTATTTCTGACAGTTCTGGGACATTCACTCTATACAGCTGTTTCAACCGCTGTATGGAGGGAATGTCATAGAACTGTCAGAAATAGACTATTAATGACAGTTCTGGGACTGTCCTTCCATACAGCGATGGAAGGACAGTCCCAGAACTGTCATTAATAGTCTATTTCTGACAGTTCTATGACATTCCCTCCATACAGCGGTTGAAACAGCTGTATGGAGTGAATGTCCCAGAACTGTCAGAAATAGACTATTTATGACAGTTCTGGGACATTCACTCCATACAGCGGTTGAAACATTGTATCTATTTTTTTCCATAAATGACATTCTGCAGATACACTTAGAGGAGCGCTGCAGATACACTTTTTGCCGGCTTGGAATTATTCTTATTTTCATCCTACTTCTTCTTTTTCTTCTTATGAGGATGAGGATGAAGAAGAAGAAGTAGGATGAAAATAAGATTAATTACAAGCCGGCAAAAAGTGTATCTGCAGCGCTCCTCTAAGTGTATTTGCAGAATGTCATTTATGGAAAAAAATAGATACAATGTTTCAACCGCTGTATGGAAGGACAGTCCCAGAACTGTCATAAATAGTCTATTTCTGACAGTTCTGGGACATTCACTCCATACAGCTGTTTCAACCGCTGTATGGAGGGAATGTCATAGAACTGTCAGAAATAGACTATTAATGACAGTTCTGGGACTGTCCTTCCATACAGCGGTTGAAACATTGTATGTATTTGTTTCCATAAATGGATCCATTTATGGAAACAAATACATACAATGTTTCAACCGCTGTATGGAAGGACAGTCCCAGAACTGTCATTAATAGTCTATTTCTGACAGTTCTATGACATTCACTCTATACAGCTGTTTCAACCGCTGTATGGAGGGAATGTCATAGAACTGTCAGAAATAGACTATTAATGACAGTTCTGGGACTGTCCTTCCATACAGCGATGGAAGGACAGTCCCAGAACTGTCATTAATAGTCTATTTCTGACAGTTCTATGACATTCCCTCCATACAGCGGTTGAAACAGCTGTATGGAGTGAATGTCCCAGAACTGTCAGAAATAGACTATTTATGACAGTTCTGGGACATTCACTCCATACAGCGGTTGAAACATTGTATCTATTTTTTTCCATAAATGACATTCTGCAGATACACTTAGAGGAGCGCTGCAGATACACTTTTTGCCGGCTTGGAATTATTCTTATTTTCATCCTACTTCTTCTTTTTCTTCTTATGAGGATGAGGATGAAGAAGAAGAAGTAGGATGAAAATAAGATTAATTCCAAGCCGGCAAAAAGTGTATCTGCAGCGCTCCTCTAAGTGTATTTGCAGAATGTCATTTATGGAAAAAAATAGATACAATGTTTCAACCGCTGTATGGAAGGACAGTCCCAGAACTGTCATAAATAGTCTATTTCTGACAGTTCTGGGACATTCACTCCATACAGCTGTTTCAACCGCTGTATGGAGGGAATGTCATAGAACTGTCAGAAATAGACTATTAATGACAGTTCTGGGACTGTCCTTCCATACAGCGGTTGAAACATTGTATCTATTTGTTTCCATAAATGGATCCATTTATGGAAACAAATAGATACAATGTTTCAACCGCTGTATGGAAGGACAGTCCCAGAACTGTCATTAATAGTCTATTTCTGACAGTTCTATGACATTCCCTCCATACAGCGGTTGAAACAGCTGTATGGAGTGAATGTCCCAGAACTGTCAGAAATAGACTATTTATGACAGTTCTGGGACATTCACTCCATACAGCGGTTGAAACATTGTATCTATTTTTTTCCATAAATGACATTCTGCAGATACACTTAGAGGAGCGCTGCAGATACACTTTTTGCCGGCTTGGAATTATTCTTATTTTCATCCTACTTCTTCTTTTTCTTCTTATGAGGATGAGGATGAAGAAGAAGAAGTAGGATGAAAATAAGATTAATTCCAAGCCGGCAAAAAGTGTATCTGCAGCGCTCCTCTAAGTGTATTTGCAGAATGTCATTTATGGAAAAAAATAGATACAATGTTTCAACCGCTGTATGGAAGGACAGTCCCAGAACTGTCATAAATAGTCTATTTCTGACAGTTCTGGGACATTCACTCCATACAGCTGTTTCAACCGCAGTATGGAGGGAATGTCATAGAACTGTCAGAAATAGACTATTAATGACAGTTCTGGGACTGTCCTTCCATACAGCGGTTGAAACATTGTATCTATTTGTTTCCATAAATGGATCCATTTATGGAAACAAATAGATACAATGTTTCAACCGCTGTATGGAAGGACAGTCCCAGAACTGTCATTAATAGTCTATTTCTGACAGTTCTATGACATTCCCTCCATACAGCGGTTGAAACAGCTGTATGGAGTGAATGTCCCAGAACTGTCAGAAATAGACTATTTATGACAGTTCTGGGACATTCACTCCATACAGCGGTTGAAACATTGTATCTATTTTTTTCCATAAATGACATTCTGCAGATACACTTAGAGGAGCGCTGCAGATACACTTTTTGCCGGCTTGGAATTATTCTTATTTTCATCCTACTTCTTCTTTTTCTTCTTATGAGGATGAGGATGAAGAAGAAGAAGTAGGATGAAAATAAGATTAATTCCAAGCCGGCAAAAAGTGTATCTGCAGCGCTCCTCTAAGTGTATTTGCAGAATGTCATTTATGGAAAAAAATAGATACAATGTTTCAACCGCTGTATGGAAGGACAGTCCCAGAACTGTCATAAATAGTCTATTTCTGACAGTTCTGGGACATTCACTCCATACAGCTGTTTCAACCGCTGTATGGAGGGAATGTCATAGAACTGTCAGAAATAGACTATTAATGACAGTTCTGGGACTGTCCTTCCATACAGCGGTTGAAACATTGTATGTATTTGTTTCCATAAATGGATCCATTTATGGAAACAAATACATACAATGTTTCAACCGCTGTATGGAAGAACAGTCCCAGAACTGTCATTAATAGTCTATTTCTGACAGTTCCATGACATTCCCTCCATACAGCGGTTGAAACAGCTGTATGGAGTGAATGTCCCAGAACTGTCAGAAATAGACAGAAACTGTCACAGAACTGTCCTTCTTCTCATCCTTCTCCTTCTTCTCATCCTTCTTCTCATCCTTCTTCTCATCCTTCTTCTCATCCTTCTCCTTCTTCTCATCCTTCTCCTTCTTCTCATCCTTCTCCTTCTCCTTCTTCTCATCCTTCTCCTTCTTCTCATCCTTCTTCTCATCCTTCTCCTTCTTCTCATCCTTCTCCTTCTCCTTCTTCTCATCCTTCTCCTTCTCCTTCTTCTCATCCTTCTCCTTCTCCTTCTTCTCATCCTTCTCCTTCTCCATCTTCTCATCCTTCTCCTTCTCCTTCTTCTCATCCTTCTCCTTCTCCTTCTTCTCATCCTTCTCCTTCTTCTCATCCTTCTCCTTCTCCTCATCCTTCTCCTTCTCCTTCTTCTCATCCTTCTCCTTCTCCTTCTTCTCATCCTTCTCCTTCTCCTTCTTCTCATCCTTCTCCTTCTTCTCATCCTTCTCCTTCTTCTCATCCTTCTCCTTCTCCTTCTTCTCATCCTTCTCCTTCTTCTCATCCTTCTCCTTCTTCTCATCCTTCTCCTTCTTCTTCTCATCCTTCTCCTTCTTCTCATCCTTCTCCTTCTTCTCATCCTTCTTCTCATCCTTCTCCTTCTTCTCATCCTTCTCCTTCTCCTTCTTCTCATCCTTCTCCTTCTCCTTCTTCTCATCCTTCTCCTTCTCCTTCTCATCCTTCTCCTTCTCCATCTTCTCATCCTTCTCCTTTTCCTTCTTCTCATCCTTCTCCTTCTGCTTCTCCTTCTCCTTCTCCGTCTTCTCATCCTTCTCCTTCTCATCCTTCTCCTTCTTCTCATCCTTCTCCTTCTTCTCATCCTTCTTCTCATCCTTCTCCTTCTTCTCATCCTTCTCCTTCTTCTCATCCTTCTCCTTCTCCTTCTTCTCATCCTTCTCCTTCTTCTCATCCTTCTTCTCATCCTTCTCCTTCTTCTCATCCTTCTCCTTCTCCTTCTTCTCATCCTTCTCCTTCTCCTTCTTCTCATCCTTCTCCTTCTTCTCATCCTTCTCCTTCTCCTTCTTCTCATCCTTCTCCTTCTTCTCATCCTTCTTCTCATCCTTCTCCTTCTTCTCATCCTTCTCCTTCTTCTCATCCTTCTCCTTCTCCTTCTCCTTCTCATCCTTCTCTTTCTTCTCATCCTTCTCCTTCTTCTCATCCTTCTCCTTCTCCTTCGTCTCATCCTTCTTCTCCTCATCCTTCTCCTTCTTCTCATCCTTCTCCTTCTCCTTCTTCTCATCCTTCTCCTTCTCCTTCTTCTCATCCTTCTCCTTCTCCTTCTTCTCATCCTTCTCCTTCTCCTTCTTCTCATCCTTCTCCTTCTGCTCATCCTTCTCCTTCTCCTTCTTCTCATCCTTCTCCTTCTCCTTCTCCTTCTTCTCATCCTTCTCCTTCTCCTTCTTCTCATCCTTCTCCTTCTCCTTCTTCTCATCCTTCTCCTTCTTCTCATCCTTCTCCTTCTCCTTCTCTTTCCTCATCTCCAAGGGCATTTAAATTAAAGGTACAGTGTTCTGCACTAATTTAAAGGCTCTCTGAAGCCTAGAAACCCTTTTTATAAGTCATCTTCGTAGCGAAGAAATTCGCATCGAATCGAATTTCACACTGGAATTCGCCGAATCAGCCGAATCGAATTTTTGAGAAATTCGCTCATCTCTAATGAAAAGGAAGAATAGTGCTGTTAACAGGTTATATGTAACACATATCTGCTTCAATATTTGTTTAGAAGGAAAAGGGTATAGGCACAAGTAAAGAAGAGAAAAGACTGACATTATGGGCATTAAGGTAAGTATAATAGTATGTGTGTTCATCTATACTCAGACAAAAAAGTTAACAAAAATAAAGCACAAAAAAACACCCTCCCCCCAAAAAAACTCAACAAAAAAAAAACACACAGACACGAAAAAAAGCGGTCAGACTCGATGGACCACTCTGTCTTTGTCTGCAGTCACTTTTCTATGTTTCTAGAATAAAGGCTAAGAGACCCTGAGAAAATGTCAAATTCAAGAGGTACGCTATAGAATATATGAATCGGAGGTACAGTCGTGTCCCTAGATGAATGGATACGGTGTATAGGGGATCCACAATGGGTAACAAGGTTATGAATTCCATGGGGATTAGTCCTCCCAGAAAAATATCATACAGGTTAAACAGCTAGAGAAATTAGAGAAGAATGACATGGGAGTTTAGTCACAGTCAGGGGCGGACTGACCATTTGGAAATTCGTGCACTGTCCGAGGACCTGGGGTCAGTAGGGGGCCCCATGAGATGCCCCTGGTACCTTTTTCATAGGCTTTTTTGAGTTTGTGCAAGGACACAGGGGCCCCATGATCCCCTATTGCACGGGGCCATATGAGTTGTCAGTCCGCCCCTGGTCACAGTACCTTTACTTTTTTGAGCAGGATGGATGAAAGTTTATAAACAAAGTAACACTAAATGTAAAGAGTATTTTGATGTTAAGGTGTGGATGAATTTATGAACAGATATGCGCCACTAATGCAATTGACAAAAGCCCAAACACAGAGAAATTAAAGTAAATGGTATTGACATATAGTATAACAGAACTTGTGTCCTTGGAAAAAAAAAATAAGGGGTAGAGGGAAGACTGGTTAAGCACTACAGTTACACATCTGATGTTGATAAAACTAGAAAAAAAAGGGAGGGGGGGGGGGATGGAAGATGCAGTAGGATAAGCTGTATTATAAGGATTAAAGACCATGGGATGCAAGGAAGCTTGGAGAAGAAACAAGAATTTAGAGTGTTAAAACAAGGATTTAGGGAGTTAAAACTAACTCAAGCAAGGAAATTTTTCAGAGAGTTAAAAGAAAGTGAGATAATGTTATGTATGTGCAATAAATTGGAAAACTGCAAACAAATTGGAAAGCTGACAGATAGGCGTGTATGTGTGTATGTGTGTGCATAGGCTTGCTGATAGCAGTAGTGTTCACTTTCTCTTTCTTTCCCATGAAAGGAATGTGTGGGTTAAGATGTTTTTATATGCATTCCTGAAAGTTAGAATTTTTCTGTTTCTTGTTTTTTAGAAAGAAAACTCTGTAAATGTGTCGACTTAAATAATATGATATGTGATCACAGCTATTTTGAATCTATTTTCCAAGTAAAATAAATGTGTTTCTTTACCTTTAATAGGGATGCCAAGTTAAATTTAAGCGAAGAAGGTAAAACATTCTCTTTTTAAGGTGATAGTATCTGTGTAATTGAAGGGTGAGAAATAGGAATTGTTATTTAAGTATTAGTTTCTGATATATTGCTTTCAAATGTATTATTAGAGGCAGATTTATTACAAGTGGTTTAGGCAAACTTTGATTCTATATGTGATAGAATAGAGGTTATTATAAAAATCTGTGATGTGGGGTTATTTGATGTAGATCTAGTTAATATAAGAACAAGAAAAGATGCCGTTACACTACAGAGACCACACTACTTATTATAGCTTGTGTAGACGAACTAAACGTAAACCTTTTTATAAAAATTAAATCTATATATGCTGACACACCCATCATACCAAATCCATACACCCTGTTAGGATAGACATCACCTGCAGCCAGCTACTTTACAGTTTTTGATCTGGCTAATTATTTTTTAATTATTCTCTTACTTTTAGATTCTAGGTATTTTCAATCAAAGCAGTATGTGTGATTTCTACAAGGATGTGTCTCCTTCTATCACATGCCTGGTAAATAAGCCTGACGTGAAGAAGAAGGCCTTGCCTACAGCTCCGGTTCGAGGGCCACTGAACAGTAACCTCTAGTGCACAGCGGTATAAATGCCTTTGATCAGTCCAGTAGTCTGCATTGGTTTACTAGCCAATACTCCACTGGAAGAGTGCCAAGAGACTAGGCAGCATACAGCTTGCAGCTGTGATAGCAGGGCAGGCTGGAAGCAGACAGGCTGGCACAGGGCTTTGCTATGAATGCACAGCAGGAAGCAGGAAGCAGGAGCCAGAAGATGATGAACTGGACTGAAGGAGCTGTAGAAGGATGGAAGAGCTGGATCCATGGCCAGATGAGCCGGGTTGGTTTAAAGTGGGCAGATCAAGCATAGACAGCAGACAGCAGAGTAGTCAGGTCACAGGTAATGTCGGCAAGAGAGAATGGATAAAACAATAGCAGAAAGCAGAGGCAGAATCTAGGGACAAACCAAAGTCAGGGCAGGTAGCAGACAAGGATGGTCAGGGGCAAGATGGGTCAAGATCAGAGGTCAGGCAAGGAATCAGGAACACTCACAGAACGTTGTAGATCAACATCAATTAGCCAGTGCAGTAGCTCTGTCTAAATAGGACGTGTGCATGCATAAGCACTTATGTCCATATTTGTGCACTTCTGCCCAGCCAGTTGTCAGTCTGCGTATGCGCTATGGGCCTTTCCTGACATTGCCCCCTCCCGACGTGCAGCCTGCAGATGCCCAGCTGGCTATTCTGCTGCAGGTGGCTGCAGAAGAATGCACAAATCAAGTCAATGGCATGCACATTTTGACAGGCTCCCAGGAATTCTCCTTGGGACCATACCCTTTCATATTTGTGTACATATGCCAGTTGTCAATCTGCCAATACGAATATGTATGCACCATGAAACTTCACTTGTGCTATATGCAAGTCTTTCACAACACCTCCCTTTCTGAGTACGGTGGTAAGTTTGGGAAAATCTTGGTTTTATGGATGTCTCAGCATGGCCACTTGGTACTGTTATAATATAATAAGCCATGACATCAAGACATTATGTAAGACAGAAACAAAGAGCTTGCTGTTTCATCTAGCTAAAACAAACAAAGAGCAAGTAAAGAGAAAGAAAATATTGCCTGGTAAAGGTTATCTTTTTAGAACATGAACCTTTAGAACATGAACCTGGAGTTGATAAAAAAAGCCATTGAGATATCATGCCAGCTGGACTCAGTAGTCAACAGTTTACTAAGCTGTATTAGAGCAATAGCTGATTAAAATGTGCTACTAGAAAGAATTATAGACATAATTTTAGACTGTGATTTAACTTTAATGGTCCCGTATTTTGTGCAGAAATGATTGCAAAGAGCTCAAACAAATATTTGTCTAATACAGGGAGTTGCTTGAAAAGTTAACAGCAATACAGCTTCCCCAGAAATTATTTGTTGTGAAGTGCAAATTTCATACCAATGCCCATGCTCAAAGGAATGCTCATGTTCAAAGGAATGCCCGTGCTAAAAAGAATGTTCATACGCACAGAACAGTCCATAGAACTGGTCACAGCATTAGGTGTGCATCTACACTTGCATGTGCGCATGCACATTCACGTGAGCATTAGGGTGTTACACATGCTTATGTGTGCGGGCATGCTTGTTTGATGGACTTTGGCTCCCGGTGGCCTATTTTTTTTTTTGTATTAACAATTTTTGTTGGTTTTCAAATAAATATACAAACAGTATGCTTGCAAAAGGGGAAAAAAAAAATAAGAAAAGAATGGTATATCGATGGTAAAACTACATAGGTTCAGGACACACAGGGGGTTTATTTACTAAAGCTGGAGAGTCCAAAATCAGACTCCCTTCTGCATAGAAACCAATCAGCTTCCAGGTTTCATTGCCAAAGCTTCATTGAACAAGCTGAGGTTAGAAGCTGATTGGTTTCTATGCAGAAGGGAGTCTGATTTTGGACTCTCCAGCTTTAGTAAATAAACCCCACAATGTCATAAAATGACAGTGTAGAGGTTATTAGGACCTTACATTTTGGGCCAGTGAAGAAGAAATGAAGATATCCCATGGGTGCCATACTGCCTCAAACACAGCAATCGAACAACTATGTAGGGCGGTCAAATACTCCATCTGTCTTACATCAGCAATAATTTTGTGTAAGATCGGCATTGAAGGGGGAGTAGAGGAAAGCCAGCACATAGGAATGCTTCTCCTAGCCACGGTCAGGACATGTACAGAAAGTTTGCTGGACATTTTAGATAGTCCTGGGAATGGTAGACTTAATAAAAAGTATAATGGTTCAAATGGGAGAGAGGTATGCAAAAGCGATTGTAACAGGGAAAGAACCTCTTCCCAAAAGGGAGTAATGGAACTGCATGTCCAAAAAATATGGTAGAAAGAACCAAGGTCTTTACCACAGCGCCAGCAGGTAGGAGAAGCATTCGAGTTGTAAGTGTGGAGGACTTCAGGCGTTTTGTACCACAACATCATGATCTTGTATGTATTTTCCTTAAAGACAACACAAACAGAAGATCTAGGTGCGTTTTCCCAAATTTTCTTCCACATTAACAGGTCTATGTCACATTGTAAGAATTGAGACCACTTACGCATGTAAAGGTGAGTGTCATTGGATAAGGAGGGGCGTCCATAAGGAGTTTATATGTGTTAGAAACAAGACCCCTTTGATGTGGACCCTGTATGCATAAACGTTCAAAGGGAGTAGGTTTCCCCAGAATCAGTGAGGGTGACTGACATGGTAGAAACAAAATGGCATATTTGAAGATAAATATAAAAATTTTGGGATGGTAGAGGAGCTTTTTTCTGGAGATCTGAGAATGAATGTAGTTTCCGAGTCACCGGGTGTACCAAGTGACGCAGTTGGAATAGGTTGGCTGCAACCCAAGGAGACATCCGGGACACAGCCATATTGTCTGGGAGATTAGGATTAAATAGGATATTTGTCAGTGGGGAACAGTCAGAGACCAGTGTAAATTTAGTTTTACATTTCTGCTAAACAGTCAAAGAAAAGTGCATAGGACCAAGGAATAGGTAACGAAAGGAAGAGACATCCACTGCTGAGGTCGACCATAGGAGAGAGCAAGGATGAGCCAGACACAACTGCAAAGATTCAATCTCAATCCATGTGTTAGGAGGATAATGGGCAGACCACGACATGAGAAAACGAAGGTGAGTTGCATAGTAGTAGGTTACTATGTCCGGTGCCCCCAAGCCCCCTCTAGAACACAGGGAGAGCAAAGCAGATTCTATGCCGCTTATTGTGCCAAATAAAATGCAGAAAAGATTTCTGAAGGGAGTGAAGTTTGGACATAGGGACAGGAACGGGGAGGGTCGCAAATAAATATAGAAGTTTGGGTAACACAGTCATATTTAGTACATTAATGCGTCCGAGGAAAGAGATAGGTAGGGAATCCCATTGTTTCAGAGAGTGGGAAATAGCTATAAATAGGAGGGGAAATTGGCCTCATATATGGAGTGGTAGGAGGAAGTAAGATTAGCACCTAAATATTTTAAAGAGTGGGTACACCACCAGTAGGGAAAGGATTCCTGAAGAGATGACAGAACAACGGGTGGGATATGTAATGGGAGTGCCTCAGTTTTGGACGTGTTAACTTTGTAGCCTGATAAGGGTCCAAATTGACACAAGGTCTTATGTAAAATTGGTAGGGAGGTATGGGGACTCGAAAGTGTAAGGAGAATGTCGTCTGCGAACAGGTATAATTTGTATTCATGGGTATGGGTTTGTATCCCGCGTATATCTGGATTAGACCTGATAGCGATAGCTAATGGTTCCAAACAGAGAATGAACAATAAAGGAGAGAGTGGACAACCCTGACGCGTACCATTTGACATCTGAAAAGGGGACGAAAAAAAGGATGCTAATCTAACCTGAGAAAAGGGGGAAGAATAAAGAGTCTTCAAGGCTGCCACAAATGGACCCCGGAAGCCAAACCTCTCCAAGACCATAAACATGTAAGGCCAACTTAGACGATCGAAAGCTTTTTGAGCATCTAAACTCAATAGTATAGCAGGGATGGAGGATCAATTAACCAAGTCAACCAGATCAATAGATCTCCTGGTGTTATCTGCTGCATGCCTGGCAGGCACAAAGCCTACCTGATCCCTATGTATGAGCTTGGAGATAAGTCTGGACAGTCGGTTGGCCAAGATTTTAGTAAAAATCTTATAATCGGAGTTTAGTAGGGCAATGGGGCGATAATTGTCTACAATAGAGTGGTCCTTGTCGGGTTTGGGGATAACCGAAATGTATGCGCGAGAGAACTCTGTCTGGGGTATGATACCTCTGAAAAGATCTTGATAAAGACAAAGGAGATGGGGGGCCAGGATACCGGTGAAAGATTTATAATAGGAGTAGGGCAATCCAACTGGACATGGGGCTTTACGAGAGGGGAGACGTTTAATTGTGTCAAATAACTCCTCAGATGTAATGTCAGCATTAAGGACCGCAATGTCTGAGGGTGATAGTCTCGGAAGCGTTAGGAGATCAAAAAAGCTATCAAAGGATGACTGTGTAAGGGGCGGATGAAGATCTGGGGTTAAACAGTTATAAAGATTCTCATAGTATGAGCCAAAAAGGAATACCATGACATGGGGATCACAGGTAGGGCTGCCATTCGGTTGGATTAAAAGATCAGGCATCGTTGAGGGGAATTGTGCTTTGAGTCGATTGACTAGCATACGGTGAGGTTTATTAGAAAATTCGTAAAATTTCTGTTTGACCCAAAGGAGGGATTGTGCAGACTTACTGGAATCAAGAGCTTTGATTCGGTCACGGAGAGATGTTACCCCCTGGAGCCTCGAAATGGATGGTTTAGCCAATAGACATCGTTCAGCTAAAGACAGTTGGTGGATAAGTGAAGCCCTGGCACTCGCCGAAGACTTTTTTAAATGGGAGCCCATAGAGATACAGAGACCTCGAAATACCGCCTTATGAGCTTCCCACAGAGTCGAGGAAGAAGCTACGGAGCCAACATTGTGACAAAAGTAAGTATCAATTCCTCGAGAGAGTTCGTCCCGAAGATGTTCCGTGGAAAGAAAGGTCTCATTAAGACGCCAGTGACATGTTTTCGGTATAATGGTAGGGAAGAAGAGGTTCAAGGTCAGAGAAGCGTGATCAGACCAAGTAATAGGGTTGATATCAGAGGAGACCAGGAAGGGAAGCAGTGGAGCAGAGATGAAAAAATGGTCTAGGCAGGTGACACTACAGTGAGGGGTGGAGTAGAATGTAAATTGTTTATGTAGAGGATGTCTAATCCGCTATGCATCAAAGAGAAAATGCTCCCTCATCAGTCTGCGGAAGGCTTTAGAAGAGGAGCATTGCAATTGACCTGTATTCGGGGCGTACAAATTCAACAAAACAAGAGGAGTGTTACCAAGCATACATTCCAAAATAATGAAACCACCGCGTTGATCGACCTTGGCAGAAACAACCTGAAGGGAGCAGTTTGTCTTAATCAAAATTGCCACCCCAGCCTTCCCGGAAGGATCAAAGGCCGAATAGGCTTGGGAAAAAAATCTTGAGGCAAAACGAAAGGAGCCAGTTGATTTGAAGTGAGTCTCCTGGACAAAAATAACGTCTGCTCCTGAAGATCGAAATTCCTTCAAAGCCATCCACCGTTTTTGAATGGAGTTGAGGCCCTTGACATTATATGACAAAAGCCGCAAAGCCATCACAAAATAATAATGAATGAAGCATATGTGTCAGCAGAAAAAATAGATGAAATACCATCGATGAAACAGAATAGAAAACAGAAAACATTCAAATAACACAAAAAAAAGAAAATACACTGGAAAACAGGTATCCGCAAGGATATATACTTGGGAACGTCAACTAAACCCAAGTCGTCTAGGCCAGTGGCTAGACAAGATCGGGGGCAGCACGACATTGGACACATCAGGAAGGTCATCAAACCCGGCCAGGAGAAACAAAAGCAAAAAATGCACCCAACAAGGGTTTGGCAGGCCAAAAGGACAAAAACCGGTATAGAAACCATGTATGGATCAGGAGGAAAGGATCAACACCAGATTCACCACAGAAGGTCACCCCAGAGAATCATCAGGCAGGCGGATCGCAGACGTGGACGTTGCGGGGTGCGTGAGAGTTTCTTCTGACCTCCGCGAACTGGTGTCCAGATCTTGTTGGGGGTGGCGGAAGGATGGGATGGAGTAGGCGGCAATGAGGACACATCATCCGACAAAGGTGGAAGTCCCAGCTGTTTTAGGAAAGAGTCTGCCTCATGAAGATCCCGGAGAACAACTTGAGTATTGTCCCTAGAGACGACCAGCTTGAAGGGAAACCCCCAACGATAAGGGACACAATGTTGCTGAAGGTGTGTGGTGAGCGGCTTCAGAGCACGCCATTTGGCAAGAGTAATCGGGGAAAGGTCGCAGAAGAGCTGGAGTCTGTCACCTTTAAATTCCAAAGAAGATTTGTGGCGAACCGCTGATAGTAAGGCTTCTTTGCTTTGAAAGAAGTGGAAGCGGACTATAACGTCGCATGGTCTGGTGCCTTCAACAGGTTTAGGGCCCAGAGAGCGATGAGCCCTGTCCATTCGCCAGTCTGCCTCTTGAACCATGGGAGCAGTTGCGATGAAGAAGGACAGTAGGTGGCGGTGTAATTGTGCGTCAGCGATAGATTCGGACATACCGCAAATACAGATATTTTGGCGCCATTCCCTGTTTTCCAGGTCCTCTTGTTGGAGCTGCATTTGGGACATGGAGTGCTTCGGATACACGTTATCTTCCTCCAAGACATGAACGTATTGCACCAATTCATCAAACTTGTTTTCCAGTTTATCCGTGCGGTCTCCAATCTGGGCTATTTCCCCTCTGAGATCCATGGCCAATTTACCAACTTCAGCGGGTATGGAGGCGGGAATATTGCATAAAAAACTTGCAATTTATCGTCCAGCGCAGAAATTGTAAGCGAAGATGATGATGTAGCCTGCTGAGGATTTTGGCTAGAAGATGGAAGATACCCTGGTGTAGGGTGGTCCATAACCCTTCCTGCCGTGGCTTGGGAGTCAGAATCCTCCATTTGGGGATTGGATCAGAGCAGAAGCTGTCAGCTGCTCTGTAATAAAACAGGGTGCAGTACCATCCACGGCCGCTAGGGGTCCGGGATCATTCCTCGGACTCCTGACACTACTTGAGGCCGGGGATTGCGGCCTAGATAAGAACCTCCGGAGCGGCGAGGGCTGCGGATCTTGTGGCTGCGGGGAGGGGGGCTTCCAGTGCCCTATCTTCCCCATGGAAACCTCTCCCTGATGCTGGGCCGGGTACTGATAGGATGTGACTCACCTGGAGCGGAGGAATCGCTGAGAAGCGGAACGGGTGAGTCTGTACTGGCCGGGGATGAGCGGAGCTCAGCAGTTAAGCATCCGCCATCGTCCCTGGTCGTGCATGCGCCCCCCAGTGGCCTATTTAAAGCCTTACATGACTCAGGTTCATTGCTGAGTGGTCGTCATCTCCTTCTGCTTGTGACCTGATCTTATGTTCATCTGTATCCCAACCCAGCTTGCTGAACTGTTCCTGAACTGCTGTTGCTTACTCTGGTTTATGACCTGCCCTTGCATTAGGGTGCTAAGCATGCTTATGTGTGTGGGCATGTTTGTTTGATGGACTTTGGCTCCCAGTGGCCTATTTAAAGCCTTACAGGACTCAGGTTCATTGCTGAGTGGTCGTCATCTCCTTCTGCTTGTGACCTGATCTTATGTTCATCCGTATCCCAACCCAGCTTGCTGAACTGTTCCTGAACTGCTATTGCTTACTCTGGTTTATGACCTGCCCTTGCTTCATGCCAGCTGTTTTAGTACAGTTTCTGCACACTTGACACTGACCCTGGCCTGACTCTGCTCCTTGTTCCTGGTTCTCTACTCCTGCTGCCTGGTTGGTGCTGTCCTCTGCCCATCTGGCTACGCATCCAAGATCCAAAAAACTCATAAATAATCACGTGTGACAAGTGTCAATACAAGGTCCTAAAAGGACCAAATAACATAAATGGTGCCCCAAGTAATCCAATGGGATCCAATAGTGCTCCAAATCAAACTGATTTTTCGTTCCGGTGGGAGGTTTTTTAGCACATTGAGTCCTGTTGTGACTTACTTGTTTGATTTGGAGCACTATTGGATCCTATTGGATTACTTGGGGCACCATTTATCGTATTGACACTTGTCACACGTGATTATTTATGAGTTTTTTGGCACTATTTAATATTGTGTGTTTATATTATTTGTGTCACTAATTTTGCACTGTTTCACTTATTCATTTATGTGTTAAGAATTTTTATGGTAGTAGCGCTACATCATTTGTGTTTCATTTATATTTTTTGTCTATGGGTATATGACTGTATGTAGCAGCTTTACCTTTGTTGGTAGGTATTAGTTTTTGGGTAGGAGCGCAGGAGTTTGTCACCAAGATCCAGGATCTGCCTGCTGTCAGCTGGTCTGCTTCAGCTTCGCATCTTCTACCAAGATATTCTGAACCCGAAATCCTACAGGCACTTGTACCACACTGTGCTCTATACCATGTCATCATTCCTTGGGCAAACAGGATAAGAGGTGTAAGAACAGCCCTCTCGTCAAGTGGTCCTCAATGAGGTATGTGACAATTCCCTGTAAAATGTCCATGCTGATGAATTTTCCAAATAAATCATCATGGAAGGAGAGGTTGAACGCGTCCATATCCATACAAGTCTCAATCTTGATCTCACTATCCTGACTCACTTGCAGGATATTGCCCTTCAAAAAGCATGGGCCTTGCCATGTCTCAACAGGTATGCCTAGGGTGGCTAATCTACATTAGTGGGTTACAGGGTTCCATGATTTTGGGAAAAAAATAGGTAAAGAAATGTGTGAATGTCAAGAGATTTAGTAATCTTGGTGCACTCAGAATCTGGTACAGCTGTGCATTGTAGCCAATTCGCTTCTATCTTCAGCTTGTTCAATTAAGATTTGACAATAAAGCCTTGAAGCTGATTTTTCAGAGATGCCACCATAAAGGCTCAAATATCTACCTGAATGTATTGACCAATTCCCTGAATGGGTGGAGGCTTATCCTATAGCAACGAATGCTGTGCAAAATACACCCCTTGAAAACCCAGATCTTTGTTTTTCCTTTCAAAAGAAGCATACACATTTAAAAGAGTATACATGTATATAACTAGTAGAGGTGATTTTACGATCAAGTATGATTTTGGAGGACTTTTGAACATTTGGAGGACTGAATTTTTTTTTACTTCAGTATGTAAACCAATTAAGCATGTTAAATTATAAATTAGTTCATTGGCTGTGTTCAGCCTTCCAGCTGCTTGCTGAGGTAGCATAATATAAGATAAAGGAAAAGGTTAGCTAAAGCAATCAGTTGAGAGCCTGAGCCAGCTCCCTCTGTCCCCTAAACAGCTCAGCACTCCAGAGAGCGCTGGAGCGGCAGAGCAGAGAACTGAAGACTGACAGTCACGGCTCTCTACTCAGAGTGGTGGGGAAGAACTGAGCCATCAGCTGTGCTTAATTGCTCAATTCTCACTGCAGAGCCGGCAGGGGATAGATGCAGCATCAGATCGATGCTGCATTCACCTAGGTGAGTATACATTTTTTTTTTCAAAGTCCATACTTCTCTTTTAAAGAGCAGACATGGAGCAACCAGAAGCTGATGGAAATCAAGAAGCAGACCAGGTGGCCAAGAATGCCACATTACAGCCTTGGACATTTGCTGGATCTGTGCACCTCACAGATTCCACCCCTAGTTCTGGTCCAACAGAGTTGGGATTAATAATTAGATTTCAACAGAACAGTGCTTTGTAAAAATAATGCGCTTTTATGTCATGCTTTTCCCATGATAGTCAGCCTGACATATACTGTCGATTTGTCATTAGTCAAAAGCAGTTACGACTGTCTTAGTAAATGAGCCCTGGTGAGCATCAGACTTTACCATCATTGCTTAACCACTTCAAGTGGGGACACTTTTACCCCCTTCCTGTCCAGGCCAATTATCAGCTTTCAGTGCTATCACACTGAATGAGATTTGCGCGGTCATGCAACACTGTACCCATATGAATTTTTTAGCATTTTTTTGAGACAGATAAAGCTTTATTTTGGTGGTATTTATTCACCACTGGGATTTTTTTTTTTTGCTATATAAATGCAAAAGTCCACAAATTTTGAAAAAAAAGTGTTTTTCTTATAAAATTTTGCAAATAAATAACATTTCATCATAAATCTTGGCCAAAATTTATTCAGTTATCTTTTTAGTAAAAAAAAAAAAATAACCCAAATTAGTTTTAACCAAAAATTATAATTTGTTTACATTTTTTACATTTTTATTTTATTTTTTTATATTATTATTTGTTTTTTTTTTTAACATACTGTCACCCTAGCAGTGCAGTGTCACCATAATGACACTACTATGTGATGAAGATTTTTTTTTTTTTCACACTGATTGCTTTTACACCCATAAAGGTTGTAAAAGCAAACATTTATCTTTCTCTCTGGCTGCATTTTTGCAGCCATTGAGAAATACTGTGTGAGCTGTGATTGGCCACAGCTTGTCACATGGTACATGAATGGTGAATAGCCTTGTATCATGTGACCTCTGTGATCATTCACAGATTTCACACGTAGTAAGCAATGATGTCAGAAGTGACAACTTGCTTACTACTCTGCATGTGATCACTGATTGGCCAATCAGTGATCACATGATCGGGACCTCGCACAGAGGTCCCATACGACGATCGGTGTTCCACTGCGTGCTCCCAGGGAGCGTCCACAGTCCAAAATGGCGGGTGCCGTTTATGAACGACAACCCGACCCTGGACTGACACCGTCTGGCCATTTATATACAGCTGCCGGACGGCAAGTGGTTAAAAATATGCTGCTTCTTGTTTTACCTGGGTATCATGTACATGAGAAAATACATACTGCAAATCTGCACTAAAGAGCTCAGTAGGAGAAGCACCTCAACAAGAAAAGTTGGCAGCAAAAGGCTTGCACTACTTCTCCTTCTCTTTAATTACTTTCCACATCTTCTCCAAACAATATTCATCTGCAGCATTCACCACAACCTCTGCAGTCCCTGATGACCTAGTGGCTGCAGAGGTTTCAGAGTGTAATGTACCTGGTGGTAGAACCTGAAGTGCAGAGGAAAGCCTTCCTTGCAGCTCTGACTCAGGGGCCCTGGTAGAGTAACAGGAAGCACTGGAGCACAGTGCTGCGGATGGATGTTGACGGGCGTCAGAAATGCGGGAGCAGCTGGTGGATGGCATACTGGCAGAAGTGCAGGAGTAGCTGTCAGATGACACTCTGGCAGAAGTGCAGGAGCAGACTGGCAGATGGCATGCAGGCAGAGGTGCAGGAGCCGGATACTGGCAAGGATAAGTCTGTTCAGGTGCAGGAACAGAGTAAGGCAAGGTCAGATGGTCTGGGTTGGCAACTAGCAGGCAGAGTAAGCATAAACGTCAATAGTCAAAGGGCAGGTCAGGGTCGGTACAGGCAGCATTCAAGCAGGGTCAATAACAGATCAGATCAGCAATGGAATCGTAGGTAACATGATGCACGGGTGCTCAAAGGTATTAGACCAAATGGCAGTAATGCCAGGCACTAGCCCAGCTTAAATTGCCCATCTGGTGCCAATGTGCCATCGCGCATGCGCACTTACGCACACCTGTGTGTGTGGTCGAGCACGCGCATTTGACAATCAGCCACAAGCAGAGCTAACAGGGGTTCTGCGCATAGATATGAGCATTCTCTGACACAGAGGCTTGGGATACACTATATCAAGTGGGAAGGGGGTTAATGTGAAGATTCAACCATTTAACAATGCTCCTACACACACCCCATTGTCTCCAGCAGCATCATGCTCAAGACAGGCATATCTTTCACTGCTCCTGAAGTGGAAGAAAAAAAGTCCTCAAATGCCCAGAATTTTAATACCAGCTTGGGAAAATTGCTCATTTTGCAGCTGATCCAGTTCCTGCTAATAGAGTCAGTCCTCTACTGCATATGGTATGGCCTAGGCATACACCATAGTGACAGGTACCCAGCTGCCATTATTTTTTATGAAAGGCTATCCCTGCCCATATGTGGAACATATGTCTGTGTCACTGGACCATGTTCTGTGGCAGGGTATACAAGACTATAGGCACAGTGCCTGAAAAGAATGGACAGGAAAGCTACATAATATTCACTGGATCAATATTCTGTCATCTGCAAAGCATGTAGGTAGGGGCACACTGCGTGGGCTGGTGGTGCCATGATTTTGACAGAACTCAGAGGTAGCTGCCTCCCTTCCAAGTGCCCTGGGGTATATGCAAAATGCCAGGCTACTGCCACCTTCATGGTCTACATCTACTGCAAAGGTGCCATACAATGTTTTCGAAGGAAATCTATAGGCTGCCCTCCCTTCCTCAATGCACGAGGAAGGTTAGGCAGTAGCAACAAGAGTGGGAAATCCTACAGTCAAATGCAAGGGCAGGAAGAAGAAAGAATTAAGTGTAAAATCATTTTAGCCATAGGCTGCCTGCTGTTCCCCAGATCAGAACTATACAAAACTTACCAAATTACAGGCAATTACATTTTCTTTTCTTTCTACATAAATATGGCATGAGGAGATGCTCTGGAAAGTTTTTCACCATTTGTGTTAGCCTTGGCACAGTCTCCAGCCCCCATGCCATTTGACAATCCTTAGGATGTTATTCTTGAAAATGGCCATTACTGTTTTTAAAATTCCACTCCCATTTCACTAGGATTCAAATTTAGGACCCTGACTTTAGTCCTGTTTGTCAAACCTGCCTTGAATTGAACCCAGGTATGTTCGGCTCATCGCTAGTTGTAAATGCTGTGTTAAAAAAATATACTGTTTGGTGGGAAGCAGTGATTTTATTAATTCTTAAAATAAAACAATAAAAATGTTAATTTCAACCCAATAAGTTTTGATACTTAACAAACTACTCACTTGAGTTGAGATCTTTATGCATTTTTCAAATTTATTGGTATCCTTTATATTTCTAGTTTTTCTGCCTATCCCCCTCATTACTTCTCTTTACCTCCCCCCCCCCCCAAGTTATTCTTTAGGGACAGTTTCTTCCCAGTTGGGAGAAGTGTAGCTTCTAAATGCATTCTATTCTATATACTTATTGATAGAGATTGTTGCCACTGCACTGTACATGATGCCTACTGTTTATTATTACCTACTGCCTTTGTTAAAGCTCAATAAAGATTGATATTTAAAAAATGAAAATATCCTTTAAATTACATACTTTGAGGAGGCCCTGACTTTGCCTATGAAGAGGCATATGTGTGATGTATACAACCTACTATAGACACTGACATTTACAACAACAACAACAAACATATTTATTTGTAAACAAAGCAGCAGAGGATTCCCTTAATCTTTACCAGACACTTATCCCAGATGAGGGTCTGATGTGGATGTTAATGGAAGACCCTTTACACAGAAAAAAATGGCATGGGTTCCCCCCTTCAGGCTGATATGAATTTTAAGGGAGGACCTTATGCAAAAATAAAAGACAGAATCATGATGTCCCCACTAAAAATCCATAGCAGATCCTTATGCAGTCTGGCAGGCCAGGAAAGAGGAGTGACCAGGATGCACCCCCTTCCAAAATATACCAGGCTAAATGCCCTCGACATGGAGGGATACCTTGTCAGGTGAGTATATTAGTAGAAGCTTTTTAGATTCTGGAATCAAAATTACCATTATGATGGACCCCTAAGCATGATTTATTGCCTTTGATGTTTGGCACTTCAGGGGGTATGACCCAAGCTATCACCTGGTATTTTTCTGTACTTTGGACTCTGCATATTGCATCTTCAATATAGACATACCTCATTTCCGTTGAGACCCATAAAATAGGAGAGTGTCCCCCCCCCTCTTCTGTGGGATATAAGGGATATGTGGAGACCAGTGGTCTAGTGGCTGAGGTTGTATATAGATTAAAGTTTAACGAAAATACTTCCATTTCGTTTTGTTTTGGTGTGTTTTAAAGTATGCATATTGATCATCTCTGCATATAATATACCAATAGAGTGAATTTCTTGCCTTCCACTCCATCACGTTAGGTCTGTTCCGCCTGTCAGACTTATCAGTGGCATATATCCATTTTGGGTCAGTATAATTATAAAAACATGCTTTAGTTGATATAATATTGTATTGCAAACACAAGTTTGTTTCAATGTTATACTGTATTTGTATAGAAATTGTTATAATTTTTCTTTTTTGCTTATATTTGCTCACTAATGATCTACTAACTGCTAAAACCAATGGCCACTACTCCGTACTCTTACTACTTGACCTCTCCGCGGCTTTTGAAACGGTTGACCATCCCCTCCTCCTCAAAAAACTCCACTCTCTTGGCTTCCGAGACTCTGCTCTCTCCTGGTTCTCCTCCTACCTATCGCAGCGCTCCTTCGGTGTTACCTATAACTCTGCCTCCTCCTCTTCACTCCCTCTTTCTGTAGGGGTCCCTCAAGGTTCTGTCCTTGGACCCCTTCTCTTCTCCATCTACACCTCCTCCCTTGGTCACTTGATAAACTCCCATGGCTTTAATTACCATCTCTATGCTGATGACACACAAATCTATCTTTCTACCCCTCACCCCTTCCGTCTCCTTTCGCATCACTAACCTACTAAGTGACATATCGGCATGGATGTCACTCTACTTCCTCAAACTCAATCTTTCCAAAACTGAGCTCTTAGTATTCCCCCCAGCCCGTGCCCCCTCCCCTGACTTGTCCATCAAGATCAATAACACAATCATCAGTCCCTCCCCTCATGCCAGGGTACTAGGTGTAATCCTAAACTCCCATCTGTCCTTTCAGCCCCAAATCCAATCACTGTCCAAATTTTGTAGACTTCACCTCCGCAAAATCTCCAAGATTCGTCCGTTCCTAACCTCGGAAACCACTAAGCAAATTATTCACTCCCTTGTTATATCTCCCCTTGACTATTGTAATTCCCTCCTCATTGGCCTACCTCATTGCAGGCTATCCCCTCTTCAGTCTATCATGAATGCTGCTGCCAGAATCATCCACCTTACTAACCGTTCTGTATCTGCAACCCCTCTCTGCCAATCCCTCCACTGGCTTCCCGTTGCCCAATTCAAAACATTAACAATAACGTATAAAGCCATTTATAACTCTGCCCCAAATTACATCACCAATCTTGTCTCTAAATATCACCCAAACCGTACTCTCTGCTCCTCGCAAGACCTCCTACTCTCTAGCTCCCTTGTCTCCTCCTCCCATGCTCATCTCCAGGACTTCTCCAGAGCTCCCCCCATCCTCTGGAACTCTCTACCCCAATTTATCAGACTATCGCCTACTCTGCTCACTTTTCGGCGATCTCTGAAAACCTATCTCTGTAGGGAAGCCTAACCTGCCCTCAGCTAATAATGGAATCTTCTACTCTTCCAACCAGGCCATCCCCCACAGTTACTACCTTTTGTGCCACTAGCCCCTCCCTCCTAGATTGTAAGCTCCTAGATTGTAAGCTCCAAGGAGCAGGGCCCTCCTTTCCCTCTTGTATTGAACTGTATTGTTGCTGTATTGTCTCCCGTTATATTGCAAAGCGCTGAGCAAACTGTTGGCGCTATATAAATCATGTATAATAATAATAATATTAATAATAATTGATTTAGTTTGTATACCATCATTGTCCTAATGAAGCTATTTGCGAAACGCGTTGACATGTCTGGATTTGCACAAACATGCCTGAGCATATATTCCACTTATCTTTTGTTAATGCATACATAACAATATATTAGCAGTTATACCATTCCAGTAGAGCGTATCTTTGCTTTCAATTGATTTTATTGTGTTGGATGTTTTTATGTACCAAGAAAGTGTAATACAATTTGTGTATATATATTTGCCTATGTCTCGAGGTGTGCCTATGAAGTCCGTTTAGTGGTTGCAGGTGAAGATTCTTTTTCTCCAGTTTACGTTTTTATTGTTTTTTTTAAATAATTTATAATTGCAAATATAGGTTAAAAATGCAAATGCTAGTTTAGGGCATACAGTATATATTACTTATTAATGCTTTGTTTAATTGTATTGTCATAGCGAATATCATGATAGAAATATGGAAATTGCAATTGTGGATCTGCTTCTGAAAATGCCAATTACCTTCCTTTCTCTGCATTATTTTTTTTAGTTGTGCCCAAGAAGAAGTATGTAACTAAGGAAAATCAAACTTAAGTGAAAAGTATCAGAAACTCAAGAAAGGCCTTTTAAGGCTTCCATCACTGGGATGCAATAAAGCCTAAACACACCTGATAGACAAATTTACACATGTTTAGGCTTGTTCAGCATTTTTTCTGCTCTTCAGCTTCTCTCCTAAATGTGTTTTTGGTGAGTTTGTTTTTTCAGCCTGTAAACACTCTTCTTCTAATATACCTGTAAATGCCTATGTGGGCATGGACACATACATTTACTTAGAGGTGCTTTTGCAGGCTGAAAGTGTGCATGGGGCCTTAAGTTGAAATCTGCTTTTTTGGGGGACATACCAGATATTCTATGAAGGGAGGAGAGTAGTTCTGCCACTTAATATGTCCCTCCTCCATTCACAGAATGATTTGCATTCTGAAAAAATAACTCTAAGAGGTTTGTGAATGACCAGGGGGACAGAAAGGGGAGGGAGAGTGGAATCTTCCCCCTACAAGAGTTAAATGCTCATTTAGTCTAGGGGTGTATTACTTATCCTGTCTCTTGGCCAGGCAGATCTGGTCTGTGGGTAGACTATGAGTAGTTCCTCTACAGCATCATGCACAGTCCGGGGCTGTTAATCCTGCACTGTATGTGAGGTGAACATGAAGCCTTGGCTCAAAGTTGTTTAGAAAGGATGCTGTAGGGATCGGTTTTATGGATTAGGTAAGCTTGACAGAACCAGGAATAGGGTAAGTAATACACCTTATCCATGCACCCCTTGACTAAATGAACATTTGACCCTTGCAATGCAGAGTGGCCCCATTGCAAAGGTAGATAATCTTTTCTTAATGCCATCGTACACAAGTCTAGGCCAGTGCAATCTTAAGCCATATATAAACATTTCAAATAGAGTAGAGAAAACCCTTGTCATGTTTTTTTTCTTTTTTCTGTGTCTATCCAAATATTTTGAGTTTTACATATACTTAAATTTGGTAAAACATTATTTCTAGCCACATTTATATACTTTGCTAGGAAATGTAAATATGGTTTTATAATATATGCATTAACTAAAAGGGAATTTGCCCAAACAAAATCACATACTGGAGTGAGAAAAGTGAATACTAATTGAACTTAGAAAATAAGCTGAAGCTTAATGTTTACTTCAAATATCCAATCACGTGCAAGAAAAAGTGCAATTTTTAAAGCATTCCCTTGCATATGACTGAGTGTTCAGAGTGAACACAGCTTCACTTAAATAACAATATATGTGAACATTCACTTTACTAAATAAATATGCTCTGCCTTATTTGTAAATCAACCTCACTGTAACTAATTTACACCCTTTCCTTAAGAGAATGTTTCCCTATTGCATTTTTATATCCTCCATCAGTAATTGATGAAAGCTTTCCATAATATATGTAAGCCTTTCATGTACTGGCTTGCCTATAGCATATTTGTATATCACAATAATAGCAACAACTTTGGACATTAAACCTTTTATATATTCTTAAATAACAATAAAATAGCTTTATAACAAGCCATTAGTTTTCTCTCTTTCAACACGAACTGTGATGTAATTAATCCTCAAATATTACAATTGAGATTCTAAAGTTGAGTTTAAAATCTAACAGCGTACAAACACTTGCTATTTGTTTTATTAAAGGGCTGGCAGGCTGCCAAGATTTTGCTCTCATAGAAAATAAAGTTATAAAGCTTCAGTGCCTCTGTTGTGAAATTTGAAGATGAAATTCTCCACAATGTCTATAGCTGCAGAGGTAAACAAAGACTCGTTTTGCAGTTCTTTTACTGTGTGTTTATAATATGTTTTTTTTTAGTGTACATAGCCTAGGCACAGGTTAACTTTAATCAAATCAAAACTATGACCATTCCAGATTTAAATTATACAATAACCTCTGTAATTAAAATGTGCTAAATAAATATTTTAATAAACAGTCAGATTTGTTTGCAATATTCTATAGACTCAGAGACATTCTTGGAAATAATTTTGTTGCACATTAAAATAAGGAAGAGTACTGGTCAGCCTCAACAGTAGTTAAGAGCTTTGCTTTTGTCAAAATGTGGATTTTGCCTAACACAGCAATCCTCCACTGGGTCAATGGGTGGCAAGTAGAGGATTCCCTGCCCTACTGCAGCATGTAATTCAACGGACAGGGATGCATGTGAAATCATTGAACTAGTATGGCCACATATCCTAATATGGCCCTCCAAATTATTGAGTATTTCCAGTGAAGGATACTGTATAAAAAGATACTGTATTTTAAACAATTGGGCACTTCCAATCTTGTGGCAACCGTTTTGGAGAAGGTCTGTTTTGTTCCATAAAGACATGGTTTGAAGAGTTTGATGTGGAAGAACTGGAGGGCCCTACACTGAGCCCTAAACTCAACTCTATTAAATACGATTGGGATGAATTAGTATGCTGATTGCAAGTCAGGTCTTCTTTTCCAGCCTCAGTACCTGAACCCACAAATGATCTGAACGACTGCTTGGCACAAACTTGTACAAACATATCACAACGTTTTGTGGAAAACCTTCACAGAAGAGTGGAACTAATTAGAGGGAGATTTGCTAAAACTAGTGCACTCAAAATGTGGTGCAACTATGCAGAGTAAGCAATCAGCATCTAAATTCAACTTGTTCAACTAAGCTTTGCCAATAAAACCTAGAAGCTAATTACTACATGAACAGATCCAAAAAATTCTGTGGGCACCACATTTAGTAAATACCCCATTAAAGTTGAAGTGCAATGTACACATATGATAGCTTCCCTTGTCACATCTCTTCCCCCTCATGATGAACATGGAATTACATTGTTTCAATATACAATTTTGTTTCGAGAAATTCCTTTTTTGAAACCCAGTGATGTTATCACTGGATCTGTATTCTGGTCTTTGCTCTGAGTTTGGTGAGAGGGGCCAGTGGGTACAAGTAAATGTCATAGAACCCTGCCTCTGATCTTTAGTCTCAGTTCTATAGATTGCACAGAGTAAAGTCTGCACACTCATGTAAAGGGAACTAGAGATATGTTATCTCATATAATGCTTGCGAACAAAATGATTGGTGACTGAGATACCCAATAGCTGTGAAAAGCTGGCAATGACAGTATGGATCTGAAAGAGACAGAATTGATGAATGAATGAAGTAATTCAGGCAGAGAATGAAGGCAGGCTGCAGCAGCTTCAATTGGTTTTGTTGTGAAAATGCAAGTTTGGTGGGAATGCAGAGCGGAGCGTGGGTGAGAAAGTAATGTTGGAGTTCTGCTTGAACGCCTAAAAGGGGGGCTAACTGTAGGTTAATAACCAAGTTTTTAGAATGGAAGAGCCAACACATATGTTCAGATGTCCACAAAATTTTGGCCATCTACTGACTGTTTCAGATCAGCCATGTAGAAAGTACTGAGGCCAGTTGGTCAGCATAAAAACCAAACTAGTATTTTCAGAAGAAGAAGCCAGAAGTGGTAATGCATGTGTGTTTCCTGGCATGTGTTTTCTTTAATTAGCAATATGAGAAATGTACTGTATATTCCATTAGAAGTGTGTTTAAAAAAAGCAGGAAAAGCCATCATTTAAAAAAAAAAATAATAGCACAGTGTAATACTAACCAGTATTTCACAATGATGCAAAGCAAAATGTACATCTTTTATTCTGACAGACCTGCCTGATGTTTTCATGAGTATTTCTTTATTTGGATGTCAGTGTTTGGAATAAAAATGCATGAATACATTGATATGGAAGCTTCGGGGTGCAATATACAAAAGTAGCAACACTGCTATCAGAAAGTACAACAACTACATTGCAAATAGGAAAGCCTTTGTATATCATGTGAAACTGTAAATCAGGCTATGAATGGTAAATCAAGCAGAACTGGAGAATAGGCGGCTTTGATGCAGAAATTACTGCAGCACTCTTAAGCAGACATTTCGGCAGCAGCACTCTCCCAGGTGTTTCTCAAAGGCAGCGAGATGACTGAAGTTTTTTTCTCTGAACATCACTTGTCTTTTATCAAAGGAGAAAAACAAACAAACAGAAAAATGTCTAAAGGACACGAGAGGGAGAAAAGCTGAGATATCATGTTGTATGCTCTTCAGATGCCAAGACATTTGATGGGAATATATTGTAGGTGAAGTTATGTGTTTATGTTGTCTTGACATTTCATATATTGCAACAAGCTCCCAAAGATTGATTTGAGATCAAATATAATTCAAACAATCACATCTATGTTGAAATCTTTTTTTCTTTTATGATTTATAACATAACATGTTATAATTGCTTTTTAAATGTTTTCCATAACCTAAATGTAAATGCTGTCCAATTGACAAGGAGCAAACAAGTGTTTTATTCTTCTTTGTAAAGAGATATCATTGTTAAGGTTACCCTCCCATGAGGGTTGTGATTATTCATTAATTGCCAAATATACATTTCTTAAAGCCACATGCTAAAAAGTGACCTTTATTATTGCCAGTTACAAACAAAAACAGCACAAAATTAACCATCTCTTCCGATCACTTCCCCGAGTCTCTCCATCTACAGTGTACAGCTTGCAGATACTTTTATACGCTGTTCTAGTGTAAGAATGAATAAATAACAAATTCCAACTATTATATACACTTTTTATTGTACTGTAATCTGATCTTTGCATATGTAAACACATAACCATCCAACATGATCAGATTATTCCATTTTTATTTATTTATTTCAGGTACTTATATAGTGCTGTCAATTTACGCAGCGCTTTACATATAAATTGTACTTTCACATCAGTCCCTAACCCTCAAGGAGCATACAATCTAAGGTCCCTATATCACATCTATACATACACATATTAGGGCCAATTTAGACAGGAGCCAATTAACCTACCAGCATGTCTTTGGAGAGTGGGAGGAAACGGGAGTACCTGGAAAAAACCCACACAGGCACAGGGAGAACATGCAAACTCCAGGCAGGTGGTGCTGTGGTCGAGATTTGAACCAGCGACCCTAGTACTGCCAGGCAGAAGTGCTAACCATATAGCCACTGTGCTGCCCAACCATTTAGCCACTGTGCTGCCCAACCATTTAGCCACTGTGCTACCCAAGAAATTCCAACAATATCTTTCATGCATGGGCATTGTAACTCATAATTTTGCAGAAATTAAAGAAATGTACAGGCTCCCTTAGTCAAAAATTACCAATATCGATATGCAGGAAATACTTACAGCAGAACCCCAGTCAAAATTAACAAGATAAATGAATAGCCAATAAAATGATCAAATAAAAAGAAAATGTTTGCGGCAATATTCACCTTTAAAGCTGAACTCCATACATGTATAATAAAGCATCTAAATATTTGAGCTTCACCACCACTGCATACAGTTTTAGAAGGATGGCTTTAGTATTCTGGGATTGATTTACTAAAGCTGGAGAGTGCAAAATCTGGCTCACTTTTGCATATAAACCAATTTACCCTACTACCCAGTTTGAGTGCCTGTAAAAATGGACCCTGCTATGGCCCTACTTAATAGGAAACGTTTGGACCTGTCCCTGCATCAAGTCAAGCTATTGTTACAGGTTACCACTGCGATGAAGCAAACTGTTGAAAAGGTCTGGAAATTGCCCTATCTTTGTGTCCTCAAAACTTAACATACAATAACTTGGTGAATGATACATGCAAAGGTTTAGGCAGTTCTCCTAGAGGGGGTGAGTAAATATGAACAACTGTGGAATTCATGGGTGGTCCATTACCTATTGGCTGATTTTGACAAAATGTTACTGTCGCCTTAACATGCACACAGACGCATACACTTGGAGTCCCATGGGTCTCCCTGTTTGTCCTCCCCCTGGGGTCCCCCTTTCCACTTTATCCCCTTTCTATACTTCCCTCCCTTGTCTACTATTTCTATTTCCCCTCCTCTTTTCTCTGCTTCCTGTATCCTACAAGATTTTTAAATCTTCGGTAGTCTGGTGTTACCACTGAGAGTGCTTGTCATTGTGTGGTACAAGGTTTTCTTGGGGATATTGATGCTGAAGTGTTTTATCTTCCCCCTTGTTGTATCCCAGCTTTATAGCTATCCCTACTCTGCAGCGTTAGGAGCTTCCCTGCCCCATTGATTTTCAGCCATAGATCTACCTACTCTGGCATAATCACCTCCCCAGTTCTATATAGTTTCAGGGCCATCTAAATGAATGGGCACTGCCCAGGGGCCCCAAGTGCATGGGGGCCCCATGATAATCTTGCATTACATCATATTCGCCAACTGTCCCAGATTTGCTGAGACAGTCACTCCTTTTACTAAGCTGTCCCAGGATGGTCATACCCCAGGCAATGTCCCAAAAACCTGTACTGTGCCCTTCTGATCCCAGTATTGTGCTGTCCTGATCCTCCCCATACTGTGCCCTTTGTGTTGATTAGTCTTTGATTTATGGCATTTTTCTTATTGTAAAGTACTAATAAATATTTGTGAGAGTAGGTGTATAAATTGGGGCAGGCTGGTAGGGGCCCCAGTGCATTACTTTGCTCAGGGGCCCATTATGCTATTAAGATGGCCCTGTGTAGTTTGCCTTTGGTAGGCTAACTTAGTTCATTCTGATTGTACAGACATGCACTATTGTTAACTGTTAACCATGATTGGATATGTATCTGCCTACTTGTGCATTTTTGGAAGTGAATTTGACGCATTACTGTGATCCCTTTTTTTTCTGGATTACTTTGTTGTTTGTGACTTTTGTGTTGTACCTTTAGTTTAATTTTATGTTATGAAAATATTTGAATAAGAGATTCAGATTTGGGTCAGATGTGGGTTTGAGATACACCAGCCTGTTTGCAGACTCACAGCATTTCATCTGCTCAAATTCCTGACTGCTGTAATGTAAACTAACAGCTGGGGATCCCAGGTGACATCATTGACCAAATTTGGTCAGTAACTCTTTTACCTGGGAGGGGACACCCCCTTATTCCCCAAGATTCCTCAGTAAGTCTCACCATATTATTCCCACTTCCTTCTTGTGGCATTGGAGATGGGGATGGGAACCATGTCTTTCAAAATTGGGAAAAGGATATATACAGTATATACCGTAATAATGTGCAATGCTCTTATGAAGAATGTCAATTAAAAATAATTCAACTGCAATAAAATGAAAGTTGTTTACAAATGCAATACCTGAATAAATAAACTTCAATAAAACATAATAAATAAGTGTAGCAATAAATCAATGCATACAGTATATTGATAATGCAGAGGTGTGAACATCAAAATACTCTCAACTCTATCAAATGCAAAAGTGAATTGTGCTGAAATGCATGAAATACTTGTGATCACAAAGTCATAAATTAATATATATATAACAGTCCCAAAGGTATTTCTATAAAATCAGCAGTCTATGTTCCTTTTGTCTATATTGTAACTCCAAATAAGAAAGATTTCAGTGTGAAGCACCACGTTCCCCATTAAACACACTTTCACATTTCAAAATGGACATTAAAACTATGAAAGGTCTAATTACAGAAACTTCTCTTCATGCTGGGACCAATTTTTGCTTGATGTTATCATCTCCAACCCTCCCTTTTTTGTAATGCTCAATATGTCAAAAATAAGAAACCCCTCATAGTGCTCTCCATTATACCAAAAGCACAACATGAACAACTCACATGGCTCTGTTCACCCATATCATATACTGGATCAAATTTGCGTATTAAGATCTGTGTTGGCACATGCCAGGAAGGTGTCAGTGGCAGCACTCATTTGTGAGTCTCATCATTCATACACATCTCCATATACATCATCATATACATCCCCTTGCACTTATTGGGCAAAATCTGAAATCTTCATTATTTAGAGTTGCAATACAGACAAAAGGCTCGCAGATTGTTGGTTTTACATAAACACCTCTGAAGTGGAGATGTTTTAATATTTAACTATGTTTTTGTGGTCCCAAGTATTCCATACATTTCTTTATGATGCACATTTGGATTTGATGGTATTTTTTTTTTTAGTTGTCTCCTTTTATTGTTACACAAAATATCAATAAAAAGTGATTCAGCTCTGCACATTTTTATATTTATTACTTCTTTAATTTTACGGTTGTTGTTTCCTTCCTCCTGTTCTAATGTAGTTCAATATTTTTATTGAAAGATTTTTAGTACAAAACAAGGTACGTTAATATGGTTCACAGTTAAGTACAGTAATACATTTTGCATGAAATAAATTCCCCACCATTTGGCTGGGAACAGTATAAATGTGAGTCACATTGACCTGAGAGGTATGCTCGGTTTGGTGTGAACCATATATGGGTGGAAATGTTGTATAAAGGGGGTAAGGAACAGGGATGGGAAGGGAAGGTGGGGGGAGGGGGGCAAGGGAAGGGGGGTGAAGAAAGCACCAGTCTAGGGCATAGAGTCTTAGTGTTTTATATTTGATTTGATAGTATTTTGATACTCACACCTTTTCATTATCAATTGGCTGAATATATTTATGTATTTATTGTTTCACTTATTATTATATTTATTTGATGTTTATTTATTCACATATTTGCAAACTTTTTTTTATATTTAATTGCGCTTAGTGCAGCACATTATAATATACACATATTTTAGGATCCTTCAAATTGTGGTTCTAGCATGTTTTTTTCTTTGGAGGTGAAATTAGTGCAAAACAACATTAAGAGAATCAGGACAAGGGGACCTTGCAAGGGGAGAGTATATGGACAACAGTGGTAACCACTAAATAAGGTTGTTTTTAGATTATTGAATTATTATTGTAAAAAGTACAAAAAATATTCCCAAAAACAATTTTTCAATCTGGGCCAAGACAGACAACAAAATATAAGAAGTTCAGCCACTAGATGCTTTTTACACATTATGGTAAGAACAGCACACTGTAAATCTTTTATTTACCACATTTTTTTTTCTATCACCTTGATGATGACACACAAAAGACGGTTGAAATCTTTCCATAAGCTCTCCAAACCTTTCCTGCTGTTCTCTTTGTCTGTTTACTACTACTGTACCTTACATTGTCTTTACCAACCTTTCTGTTGACATAGGACTTCTGTGCAGAGCAAACCCTATTTAGCACAACACACAAAGCATAGAACATCTGACTGCAAAGGACTCCAGTACTTGAAGAAGAGTAGTAAAACACAGTTCTGTCTAGTTCTGTTGGCCATGAATAATTGCCAAGGTCAGCAATATATTTTCAATGTCATCTGTATGGGGTACAATGAAAATTGCTGCTTCTGTAATATCTCATATTTTTATATGGAGGATTACGATTACATTATCGCAACTTCTGGCTGCAACCTTAGAGCTTAGGGTTTTTCCACCATTTCTTTGTTTGTTCTAGCTTTGTTAAACAACAAATAGAACAGGACCCCCTAAAATGCCCACATCAGGAGCTCAAGCACAGATGCTGTTTCTCACCAATGGTCCAACAGAGTTTCAGAGAGATGTTTAACTCTTCCAAAAAAAGAAAATATTAGTTTTAGGATGACTGACACTTTAATAGGAGGTAGTGGACCTGTTCATCTTTTCGAAAATGTTGTAAACCAATGCCAGAATGAAGAACTTTTTATGTTTTCTTTATTTTTTTCTTTTCTTTTTTTTTTTAATGAGTATACACAACAAATGTGATACCTCCACAGAAAAAATACTGGGCTCCAATTCAGTAGAATATACGAGTAAATAATACTTAGCATAATAATCTTTACACAATTATTGCTAGGGGTACTTGGATTGGATGCATTACCACTGAAACTTTGGCTGTTTTATGGCCAACTATACATTTTCTATGTTGTGCTTTTGTGTATTCAAAACTGCAGGCAAAACAAAGGTGGTAAAGAACAAATCAGCACCAATATGTAAATGTCACTGCCAACCTATTATGCAATTATTGTCTTAAAAGCCCAAGCAATTAGGCAAGGTAGATTTTTTCCTATGACCTTTAATGCACCTTTGTGAATGTGAAAAGTCTAGTATCTTTCTATATAGAAAATAAGCAACTCATACATGGCAGTAGCCTTTAGTGCTAGAATAATTTTAGTGGTAAGAGCTAGCAGAATAAGTTAACACCACATCATCCCTCATCAACAAGATAAAATTAACAAGGCTGAAGATAAATACATATTACCTATTATTGATTATAGATCTACTTTATTTATGTGCCAGAAGCAAAGCTATTAAAGTGCAAGTTTAATCCTGACACTGTGCATCTTGTAAAAATGAAAGTCAATCCATAGCATTGAACCAGAACGAGCTCACTAGCATAGTATAGTATGTTCAGATTTATTCATAGTAAAAGTGTAATATGTTTCATTCGCTAAGCTAAAAAAAGTAAAAAGTCCTGTCATAAAAGCAGGACTCACAAGGGCTCACAAAATCACTCTATCCATGGCCAGGCATCAGAAATCCAACTACAGCCATAGATCCATGTCGATCATGATGAACAATGCCTGAAACATGCTGAAGCTAAATATGCCAGCCACTGGAGACAATGAGTTTTGATGGGCTTTCGCTAGGAATGACATTTCCTGGCCCAGCAGGTGAATGTATACAAAAAGGTAAGGGATCCTGTGTGATATCATAGGCTAAATATGGTTATGACTATAGCATTTGTAGCTAGAGTCAGGAATGCAGCATTGCTAGCTGTCAAGTGTTTTTTGTTTTGGCAGGTGTAATTCACTATGATTGATGTGGATTGGGGAGAGGAATATAATAATAAAGGACTTTGTCAAATGTGTTGTGTGTTTATTTATTACTTATTGTTTGTCAATGAGTGATAAGGGGTACTATGTACCCTTTACTCATTCGTGGAGAGTGGATATTTGGAGTCGGCCATATTTAAAAGGGGGTTTTGCCAGGAGGGTACCCTCCCCATGTTGTTGGAATGTGGCCTTATACGGTTCAGGAAAGGGCAAACTTTCATAGCTAGTCAGACTACATGCGCAGATGAAAGCCTGATATGAATTTTGGGGAAAGCCCCACTCCTTTTTTGTAGCCCCTGTGAGTGCTGCTTCAAATCCGTGTCAGACCATAATATCTCTTTTTTTGCAGAGCTCCGTTGGTTGTCATGATGCACCAACCTGTGCACCAAACTGTGCATCTGTCAGTATCCTACCAACTAAGAAAATCATCTGTTGCCAGGAAGCTTACACAGCATCACAGGTTGCTAAGATGCAGGCAGTCAACAGTATCTTAGCAACCAGTGATACTGTGCAGCCACTAGCATCCTAGAAACCAAAGATACTTGTGGACCATACAACTGGAATTGTCATTTAGTGGTGGTAGTAATACTACGAAAAAAAAAAAGATTTTCAACTGTAGTAGCAACCAGAGACTTTTGTGGTTGAATGGGCCAAATCTGGTAATTTAGCTTGCCTGTTCAGCAATTGAAAACAATTAAAGTTCACTGCAAACCCTGCATCACATCAAAACTGAACCTATCCCTAATTACCAGAGTGATTTTCATCCTCTTGTGCTATGTTGTGGAAGGGCAGAAACCTATGACTGTAGGTTTTCCCTCTGCTGCTATGCCTCCAGTTCAGGGAATTAAGCCACCATCTTTAATTGAAGCAAATAGATTATTTCAGTATTAGAGCATTTTGAGCCCCCCCTTGGATGGTGCAATTAGATCCCTCAATATTTCCCCATTGTACCAATGATAAGTGAAATGTTCCCCTTGAAAGCTCTTACTAATTATATCCTTTTTCTCATCACCCACAATCCTACTTTCCTCCTCCCCACCATCACCACCCCAAGACTCCTTCACACTGCTAGCACCCCTAATTTATACTTTTGTCTTCGACAAGCCAGATACCATGTGCCACAAGCTACCCTCCAAAACACACATCACATATCACTAAAACTAATTTATCAAGACTAACAAGATTATAACAGTAGCATGAAGTTGATCATACTTCAGAAGCTGAGTCAAAACCAGATTAACACAATCACAGCCAGTAATATGTCAATACAACATAGGTAGTGTATCAACATAACCATAAACCTCTGCAGAGACATATTCAGTATCATACTGACACAAACAGCAACTTCTGCACAGATACAGTTAGTACAAAACCTCTGCAGAGACATATTCAGCATCATATAGATGCAAACAGCAACGTATGCACAGATACAGTTAGTACAGTACAGACACACCCAGAAACCCCTGCAGAGACATGGCTGGTATTGTACTGACAGCCAGAAACATTTCTGCAGACACAGTATATAGTGTACTAATACAGTCAAAACATGTCAGCTGAGATCAGTAGGGATCTGAAACAACCAAAGACATACAGTATGAGCACACAGTCAGTCTGCACTACATCAACACAGAAACATATCTGCAACCAAAATGAGCACAATACTCACAAAATCATAAAGCTGTCCATAGACACAACCAGGACCATACTGACACAACGAGACACAATTTGCATACAAAATATCACACAACCAGTAATATATTTGCAGCAAAAACAAGTTCCATACTGACACAACTCAGAAGTGTGTCCACAATCACAATCAGAACCACACTGACAAAACCAGAAACATGCCTGCAGATACAACCAGTAGGATACCGACACAACCAGAATCAGATCTACAGCCAAAAGGAGCACCAAAATGACATACACAGAAACATGTCTACAGTTCTGCACTCTGCACTCCTGACAACCTTAACAGCACCCCCTTTTCTGGCTCTGATCACAGCCTCATCACTTTCACAGTATCCTTGTCTTCAGCCACTTATCCCTCCAAGAGGCAAGCGATTACTTGTAGAAACCTTCACCACTTTACCCTTCACTGACCTGACCACCTCTGTCTACAACAGTTCATTCTAAACCTCACTGGAGGCACTTGCTCCTCTAACTACACAAAGAATCAGGCCCCAATCATTACAACCCTGGCAAACTGACACCAGAAATCTCAAGTGACATTGTCATGCTCTTGATCAACTGTGGCGTAAAACCAAATCTCTGCAGGACTTCACCCTATATAAATATGGCCTCCTAAAATACCATTCCTCCCTCCATGCTGTCAAACAAACCTACTGTGTCTCTCTTATTAATATCTTGTCATGCAGTCCTTGTTGGTTCTTTTCTACCTCTAACTCTCTGCTTTGCCTCCCACCTCCTTTACCCACTAATTCACTCACTGCCCAAGAGATTGCCAATCACTTCAAAGACAAGATTGATGAAATACATGAAGACACATGCACTATACAGTTATCGTCCCCACTTAACATGCCTTGCCCAACAGCCAACAGTCAACAATTTCCTCTTTTGACCCAGCTACTACTGAAGAGGTTACCAAACTGTTCTCAGATGCCCATCTAACCAATTGTCCCCTGCATTCTGTTCCCTCACAACTTCTACGGTCACTCTCTTCTATCCCATGCTCTCCCACTCACATCTTCAATCTCTCCCTCTCTACTGGCACCTTCGCCTCCCCCCTAAAGCATGCACAGGTCACTCCTATACATAAAAAGCTCTCACTGGAATCCTCCAATCCAAACAACTTAAGGCCCATTTTCTTGTTCCCATTCACCTCTAAATTTTTAGAATCTTTGTTTACAACCGTCTTGACTCCTACCTCATTGAAAACAACATTCTTGATCACTTACAATTTGGCTTTAGCTCGCAGCACTCCACAGAAACAGACAGTTACTAAAACTCACTAACAATTTACTAGCTGCTAAAACCAATGACTACTACTCCATACTCTTACTACTAGACCTCTCTGTGGCCTTTGATACTGTTGACCACCAGCTCCTTCTCAATAAACTCCACTGCCTTGGTCTCTGAGATTCAGCTCTATCCTGGTTCTCCTCCTACCTATCACAATGCTCCTTCAGTGTTACCTATAACTCTGTCTCCTCCTCTCCACTTCCTCTTTCTGTAGGGGTTCCCTAAAGCTCTGTTCTTGAACCCCTTCTCTTCTTTACCAACACCTTCTCTCTTGGTCACCTGATAACCTCCCATGACTTCAAATACCACCTTTATGCAGATGACACCCAAATCTATCTCTCTGCTCCTCACCTCACTCCTTCAGTCTACTCTCGCATTACTAACTAACATATCAGCATGGATGTCGCACCACTTCCTTAAACTAAATCTCTCTAAAACCAAGCTGACAATATTCCTTCCCCCTCGTGCACTCCTACATGACTTTTACATCAAGATCAATAATACAACTATCAGTTCCTCCCCTCAAGCCAGGGTACTAGGGGTAATCCTAGACTCTGACCTATCCTTTTGGCACCAAATCCAATCACTGGAAAAAGCCTGTAGACTTCACTTCCATAACATCTCTAAAATGTTCCCCTTTTTAATCAATGAAACCACCAACCAGCTACTTGTTCACTTCCTTGTTGTCTTTCACCTTGACTATTGCAACTCCCTTCTCATAGGCCTACCTTTCCCCTCTTCAGTCTATCACGAATGCTGCTGCCAGGATCATCTACCTTACCAACCGCTCAGTGTTTGCCACTCTTCTCTGCCAATCCCTCCACTGCCTTCTGATTGACCAGCAAATTAAATTCAAAATACTAACAACAACATAGAAGTAGAAAGCCATCCACAACTCTGCCCTAAGCTACATTCCCTTGTCCCCAAATATAATCCAAACCATCTTCTTCCCTCCTCTCATGACCTTCAGCTCGCAAGCTGTCTTGTCTCTTCCTCCCATGCTTGTCTCCATGACTTTGCCAGAGCCTCTCCCATTCTCTGGAACTCTCTACCTCAATCTGCCTGGCTATCCCCCACTCTGGCTGCCTTTAGGCAATCCCTGAAAACTCATCTCTTCAGGAAAGCCTATCACGCCTCTGAATAGACAGTCATCACTTCCATCAGCTCATCCCCCACTGTTATAACCTTTTGTACCACTTGTTTCACCCTATTAGATTGTAAGCTCTGATGAGTAGGGCCCTCTTAATCCTCTTGTTTTGATTGTATTGAAGCTTTACTGTCTTCCTTTATATTGTAAAGCATTGCATAAACTATATAAGTCCTGTATTATAATATTATTAATAATAATAATAATAATAATACTACAATCAATAGCATACTGACACAACCAGAATCAGATCTACAGCCAAAAGGAGCATTATACTGACCTACCCAGTAATAAGTCCATACTGTAGTTACAAACAGAACCATATAAGCACAACAAGAAACATTTCTGCAAACACAATCAGTATCCTACTAACACAACTAGAAACATGTCTAAAAGAGACACAATCAGTACTATACTGCTAGATTCAGGAACACGTTAAGCCTAGGTTACATACACATACTAAATATGCTGTTGGCCGATGTGATGCCATTTTTTTATGCAGTGCAGGTGTGATTCTGATGCAAATTGGTAAAGTGTATCAGGCTGGAAATCGCACCCACACCACAATGAAAATTGCACAAGAACCTTTTATAAATAGCACTGCGGCTGGCCCGCATGTACGTGACTGGGCTCCACAGAAAAGTATTTTATTTTACCAGTCATGCAAATCTGTGCAGTTCAATTCGCATAAAAATTTGCATTTATGTGAACAGAGGATCACAGACATAATGAATGCCTTAGCTAAATAACACAGGGTGGCTACTGTGGGTGCATAATCATTGTAAAAAGTGCCTAATCATAAAAACATGCAATACTAGGAAATTCTTGGAGACATGAACTTTATAGGCACTATAATTTACATTAAAAAAATTACATTACATTTATTGAGAGTTTATAAAAAAAAAAGTAATTATATTCATAATTACAATGTATTAAAAAGCCTTTCTGGACTGCCCAAGTACTATCAAAGCCCCTTGTATTGTAATGCGGCCATCACTTGGATAGGTGCTTGGTGGGACTTCTTGATGTATTTAGGCTTACATGTTTTGTAATGAATATCGCTTCTTCAGGAGCTGTGTTACATGTTTCTAAATGGGCAAAGAATACAATCATTACGCAAATAACATACATAAACATTATGCATAACATTGTTAGATGACGAAAGTGAAAAATATTGCTAGATTGTAAGCTCGAAAGAGCAGGGCCCTCGAACCCCTTGTGTAGTTTTGTTACTGTATTGTCTCATGTACTGTCCCTCACTATAATGTACAGCGCTGAGCAAACCTTTTGGCGCTATATAAATACTGGATAATAATTATAATAATAATATTGCCGAGGCAACAATGTATACACATACAAAAACCATTAAGTACTTTTGCATAATCAGGTAATGTTGATGAGTGTATTCTGGCATAGGCTGAGTGCCAACAATGGATGCGGTGACCCAAATAAAGAAGGGATCAGGAGCTCTGAGAACACAAGTAATATATGCACTAGTCCACATGCAGGTTATACAGTACCTAACCAGTAATACTGGTCCATTATGCACTTCCATATCTAGCACTAAATTTTACACTGACTGTAATATAGAAGGCATGTATATTTAATGACCTTTTAATGCGGGGCGTATTACACAGGTAAACCCATCATGAAGTTGTGACAAAGCTAAAAGATCGCATCTATTATTCAGCCAACGGCAAAATGGTGACCCCAGTGAGTAGACACCTTTACCTGTATCACAGATTTGATATCACATAGGTTTCATTCATTGTGTTGGAAGTCATTCCAAAAAGAGACCTTTTGGGCTGAATGTTTAAATGCAGTACGATCACCAGAGTTCAATGAAATGTTGTCCAACAAACTATTGCTGTAGAATTAGACATTTAATAATATACAAATCAGGGAACCACCAATGTGATGTTTTTACAACCATTTATTTCCAATAATACAGTTTACAAGATAGTGTGTCTAAATGGTTTAATAAATTTAGAGTAACGAGTTTCCTTTTATTCAAGGATTACAATAAAAGTTTATTTTTTTAATATGAATTGTAGTGCCTATATAATCAATGTCATAGAGATACAATTGAAAACATGTTAACAGACTTCATAAGTACCATGCTAACAAAACTCAATAAATACAGTCAGTGCCTTGTCTAAAGAGACACAGTAATATACTGAGTGTAGGGCTACATGTACACTGGAACTGCTGTAGATGTTACAGAGGAGCTACAGTCTGATAAGCCAAATTATAATAACAACATAATTAACGTGGCTGTAAATGACATCATCCACATAGGATATTGCTGCACATTTCCATTCTCAATTTACTTACCAAATCATTTGTTGTTTACATTCTCCTTGGATTCTGGCTTGGACCATAGTAGCTGTATGCAGCTGAAGACAGCTTGCATTCTTTTCTGGGTTTCCATGCAGCTGGCTACCCAGCATGCACCTCCCGGTCTCGTGCCTGCGCAGTAGTGACACTGCAAGGTGCACTTTGAGAAGCCTTAGATGCCCAAAAATTCCTGGGATCGATGACATAGATATCCCAGGAGTCAACGGGGCAGACTGATGATTTAGTCACTTAGGCGGTCAAGGTCAAGTCCAGGGGAAACACTTCTTTCTGACAATATTGCAAAGTATTACTATCCAAAGTTAGCCACACTATCAGTGGGCATTACAATAAGTCTAAGTTAAAATAATGAGTGAAACTCCACTTTAACTCTACGGGCAGCAGAAAAACATTTGGACATTTATTTCATTGGCCAGAGTACTTGCCAATTAAATGAATAAATGCCCAAGGCTAAACGCAGTTAGCACTTAAGTGCATTTACACGTGTTTTTGCTGCGTTTGGCTTTTTTGGCCAAAACGTTCCTCTCCTGAATGTGATTCTTCTGCATTCAGGAGAGGGGCATTTAACTGCCCCTAAACTCAAGCCTATGTGTACATGGACACATAGGCTTTTACTGAGTTGAGTTCTTTGTAAAAACAAAACGCCAAAAGCACCTAAACTCACGTTTAGGAGCAGCAGTGTACATGAGGCCTAAGGAAGGTAAGTATATGCAACTGTATGGGAGGAATTACAGTGCATTTGTTGCTTTGCTCTGTATGGGCAAAGCACAGGTTCATTTAAAAAATAATAGATGGAAAAAATTGCATGCAACAAACTAAGTTCCAAAGTATTTTTACGGCACAGGTGACCAAATGGTTTGGTCTAGCACAATTGGCATATAGGTTGGTGCAGAAGACTGCACGCTACAATAATGTCTGTACTAACTGCAGTACTGACTTTTTTTTGTTTTATACTCCCCCCCGCCCCCCCCAATTCCAAATAATTGCTAAACACAGACCCATTAGCCCAGGAATCAAGTATACAGACATAATTTGTTATTGTGTCTTAAATCTGGAGTGTGCCTACCATTTGCACGCTACATCCCAGCATCAGGAGAGCATTCATTGCAGACTGGGAGTGGAAACAGAAGCAGGAAGGTACTGGCTGCTGCTCCAGGGATGTATATCAGTACTAATAATGGCAGTGGCCAGCTACTAATAGTACTGAAGTAAACATAAAATGCGACGGGAGTAACAGCCAAATAACTAACAATGAGAGACCTGAGCAGCAACAATCAGTGACTTGAGCAGCCTCAGTAGTGATTTCCTCAGCAGTTCAGGAACCTTAGTACATGGCAGGGGCAGACTGACAACTCATGGGGCCCCTAGGCAATAGGGGATCATGGGGCCCCTGTGTCCTTGCCCAAACTCAAAAAAGCCTATGAAAAAGGTACCAGGGGTATCTCATGGGGCCCCCTACTGACCACGGGCCCTCGGGCAGTGCCCGAGTTTCCAAATGGTCAGTCTGCCCCTGGACCATGGCCTATATGACCTAGCATGAACTCTACCCCCAATGATGCAGATTCCCTCTCCAGTGAGGAAGAAATGGGGTAATAGCAGAAGTTCCACTGCTGAACCAAGAAAATGGGATTGATTTACTAAATGTAAATAGTCTGTGCACTGCAAGTGTGCTGCAAGTACAGTTGCACTAGATCTGAGTGGAAGCTCTGAAACAAGGGAAAGTTCTGCTGATTTCTATCAACCAATCATGTGCAAGCAAAAGTGCTGTTTTTTTTTTCCTTGTATGTTTCCTTCAGATCTTGAGCAACTGCACTTGCAGGAAACTGCCTGAGCAATCGCAAGACTGGCTTCACAGAACTGCAAATCTTTTGTCAGGTAAAACAGTAAACATATTTATATAGTATTTAATCTATATACTTAACTGTATGCCCAGAGTATTGCCATAAATTCTACTAGTTATATAATAGTTTTGTTAAATCTTGATATCATCTGTTACACTTTTGTTTAACTTTTCTGCATATTTGTGATTTCCACAGACTGCATGTAATGGTGATATAACACCCAGTTGTATCAGCAATTCAAGTATACAGTCTGTTGTAGTGATGAGAGCTAAGCCTTTGCTTAATCCTTTGCAATGCATAGGGAATATGTGCTAACTGCCATTAAAATCACAGTTTGATGGGTAATAAGAGCTAAGCCAAAGCTGTCTTTGGACTTCCTTTTTGCTTCAGTAAATTTACTTCATTTTTCAATTTTCTCCTGAAAAAATGCATCAAATTATTTCTAAATGTGCATGTCCTCAAAAGACAGGATAAGCCATCAGTATAGAGTTCTGCCAATTTCCTCTTTACCTCAATCTTCTGACCACTGAATAACTGCCAGCATTATTCTGGGTCCCTGATCATAATGCTAAAATGAGTTACTGGATGGACACAAATATGTGTCCAAGGCACAGAATGATAAGTGTTAGTTTGCAATGCAACAAATTAAAAAGTATTTGATTACTGTCAGCTGAGGTGAGCTGTAAACTAGTTTGCTCCTATCATCCAGAATCACAAAATAGACTGTATATTGTTACATGGTTATCTATAAAAATATATCTATGTATTGACTGGCGTATACACCACTTTTAGAACACTCCTCTACAAATTATTTGTACTTCACTCCTTCTGACTTCAACGTTTTACTCTTTCTTAAAATTTTAATAAAAACCTATTGAACATAAAAATATATCTATGTATAATAAAACATACAATAGTTAACAGCATGAGAAATGAGCACACTTTGGCTTCTGTTTTAGCCACCACCTTGTACAATGACTCACTGTCAGCTGCCCTAGACTCTCTGGCACCCCTAACCACACGCATCATCAAATTCAGACCGCTTCAACCCTGGCAGACCGACAGCACTAAACGCCTCAAACGTCGCAGTCGCGCACTGGAGAGACTGTGGCGCAAAAGCAGGTCCCCTCATACTTTCTCCCTCTACAAATCTGCATTTCTTATCTACACCTCCTCCCTCCACGCCGCCAAGCAGGCCTACTTTGTTAACCTAATAAACACCCTCTCCTCCTGCCCCCGCCGACTCTTCTCCACCTTCAACTCCCTGCTCTCCCCCCCCCCCTCCTCCACTCAGTACCTCTCTCACCGCCCACGAGATTGCCACCCATTTCCACAACAAGATTGACGCTATCCGTAAGGACATCGTCAACTTGCAATCTACCTCCCCACCTAGCCTCCTCGCCCCCGTCACCCCTTCATCTCCCCCCTCCTCTGCCCTCACAACCGCACTGCCCCCCTCCTCTCCCAATGCCCCGCCCACCATAACCCCCCCCGCACTGCACTCTCTCAGCCCTGTCACTACTGAGGAAGTCGCCAAAGTCCTCTCAAAAGCCCGCCTCACTACCTGCCCCCTGGACCCTATCCCCTCTCAACTCCTCCGGTCACCCCCCTCTTCCCTCATCCGCTCCCTCACCCACATCTTCAATCTCTCCCTCTCTACTGGCGTATTCCCCTCCCCCCTAAAGCACGCGCATATCACCCCCATCCTCAAAAAGCCCTCCCTGGATCCCGCGGACCCCAACAACCTCAGACCCATCTTCCTGCTGCCACTCACCTCCAAGCTCCTTTAACGCATAGTCTACGATCGCCTAAGCGCCCACCTTACAGACAATAACCTCCTTGACCCTCTACAGTCCGGCTTCCGTCCCCTACACTCCACTGAAACTGCCCTCCTCAAAATCACTAACGACCTACTCAACGCCAAAGCCAAGGGCGACTACTCTGTCCTCCTTCTCCTGGACCTCTCTGCGGCCTTCGACACAGTTGACCACCCCCTCCTCCTTAATAAACTACTCTCCCTTGGCATCGGAGATACTGCTCTCTCTTGGTTCTCATCCTACCTATCCCGACGCTCCTTCAGTGTCACCTACAATGGTGCCACCTCCCCCTCCCTCCCCCTCTCTGTTGGGGTCCCCCAAGGCTCTGTCCTTGGACCCCTTCTCTTCTCCATCTACACCTCCTCCCTGGGCAAACTCATACAATCTCACGGCTTCAACTATCACCTCTATGCTGACGACACCCAAATCTACCTCTCCACCCCTCACCTCACCCCCACTATCTCCGCCCGCATCACTCACCTCCTAAATGACATCTCAGACTGGATGTCGCTACATTTCCTCAAGCTCAACCTCTCCAAAACCGAGCTCCTCATCTTTCCCCCTGCCAACACCCCCCCCCCATCCTATCCATCATCACCAACAACTCCACTATCACTCCCGCCCCGCAAGCCAAAGTCCTTGGCGTCATTCTTGACGCGAACCTCTCCCTCCAACCGCATGTCAAATCACTCACAAACACATGCAGGCTCCATCTTCGCAACATTGCCAAGATACGCTCCTTCCTCACCCCAGACACCACCAAACTTCTAGTACACTCCCTCATCATCTCATGCCTTGACTACTGCAACTCCCTCCTCACTGGCCTACCCAAGTGCAGGCTCTCCCCGCTCCAGACCATCCTGAACTCAGCTGCCAGACTCATCCACCTCACCACCCGCTCCACCTCTGCCACCCCCCTCTGCCTCTCCCTCCACTGGCTCCCGATTGCCCAACGCATCAAATTTAAACTCCTAACCCTGACCTACAAAGCCGTTCACAACACTGCCCCTGACTACCTCACCAACCTGATCACCAAGTACCACCCTACCCGTACCCTTCGCTCCTCACAGGACCTCCTTCTATCCTGCTTCCTGGTCTCCTCCTCCCATGCACGACTGCAGGACTTCTCCAGGTCCTCCCCCATCCTCTGGAACTCACTGCCCCAATCCATCAGACTGTCGCCTTCCCTATTCACATTCAGGCGCTCCCTCAAAACCCATCTCTTCAGGGAAGCCTACCCCACCCTCACCTAACGGCCATCCTCCCTCATTCCTCCCACCACTTCATCCCCCTCAGCCACTTCCTACTGTACCTTTACCCCCTCCCTCCTAGATTGTAAGCTCGTAAGAGTAGGGCCCTCTTACCCCTCGTACGTTGTTTGTTGTTGTTGTACTGTGCCATGTATTGTCCCCCCTATTGTACAGCGCTGAGCAAACCCTTTGGCGCTATATAAACTCGTAGTAATAATAATAATAATAATAATAGTTGACAAGTTAATCCTAAATTGATGCAAAATGCTTTAGTGGCAGATATTGCACACATGCAATAATCATTCCTGCCTGAGTGCAGGGAATAGATTTAACCACTTGCCCTCCAGAGGATTTACCCCCCTTCCTGACCACGCCATTTTTTGCATTATGGTGCTACTTTATTTTAACCACAAGCCTACAGGGCACTTATACCCCCTTCCTGCCCAGGCCAATTTCCAGCTTTCAGAGCTGTCACACTTTGAATGACAATTGCGCGGTCATGCAACAATGTACCCATATGAAATTTTTATCATTTTTTTGTGACAGATAGAGCTCTATTTTGGTGGTATTTAATCAACTCTGGGTTTTTTATTTTTTCTTAAACAAACCAAAAATCACAGAAAATTTTGAAAAAAAAATTTTTTTTCTTAGTTTTGTTATAAAATTTTGTAAATAAGTGATTTTTCTCCTTCACTGACGTACGCTAATGAGGCTGCAGTGATGGGCAGTGATAGGCTGCACTGATGGACACTGATAGGTGGCACTGATGGCCACTGATGAGGAGGCACTGGTAGGTGGCACTGATGGGCATTGACAGGCATCACTGATGGGCACTGAAAGGCAGCACTGATATATGGCACTGATATATGGCACTGATAGGCGGCACTGACTGCCACTGATAGGCGGCACTGCCTGGCACTGTTAGGCGGCACTGACTGGCACATATAGGTGGCACTGACGGGCACTGATAGGCGGCACGGATGCGCACTGATAGGTGGCACTGACTGGCACTGATAGGCGGCACTGACTGGCACTGATAGGCAGCACTGACTGGTACTGATATGTGGCACTGATTGGCAGCACTGATAGGTGGTACTGATTGGCATTGATGGGTGGTACTGAATGCCACTGATGGGTTACATTGAAAGGCAGCTCAGATGGGCACTGATATGTGGCATTGATGTGCACTGGTAGGCACTGATATGTGGCATTGACGTGGCACTGATGAGCACTGACGGACATTGACAGGTGGCACTGCTGGGGCTACACTGATCATCAGTGCCCTGATGATCAGTGTACATGTCCCCTCCATGGAATGCCGATTACCGGCTCTCCTCTCCTCTCGAGCTGTCAGCGTGACAGCTCGAGAGGAGAGAAATGCAGATAACCGGCATTTCCCTGTTTACATGTGGTCAGCTGTGATTGGACACAGCTGATCACATGAACGAGCCGACATCTTCGGCTCTTTCCATGGATCGGTGATCTGCTGTGTCTGAGAGACACAGCACACTGCCGATCGCCGCACTGCGCACTCCCTGAGCCGCGCATGAGCGTCATATGATGTCCTCCCAGAACGAGAGAACCACCTTGCGCCCGTCATTTTACTATATGGTGGGCAGGAGGTGCTTAACTGACAATTGCAATGCTGCACCCAAATTAAATGTATGTCCTTTTTTTACTACAAATTGAGCTTTCTTTTGGTGGTGTTTGATCGCCTGTGTGGTTTTTATTTTTTGCGCTATAAAAAAAAGGCCAACAATTTTGAGAAAAAAACTATTTTTTTTAACTTTTTGCTATTTGGCATGTCCAGTAAAAAAATTTAAAAAATCAAATTCGTCATAAATTTAGGCCAAAATGTGTTATGCTACATGTCTTTGCTGAAAAAAAATCCCAATATGTGTAAATTAATTGGTTTATGTGAAAGTTATAGCGTTTACAAATGGTGGTATATATACTGAGATTTAAATTTTTTTTTAAATTTTTACAAAAATAATGGCGGTGATCAGCAACTTATAGCGGGACTGCGGTGGGCATTCTGACACTGATTTGGTGTCACTGACATCCACAGTGACACCGATACAGTGATCAGTGCTAATAAAAAGCACTGACACTGGGCAGGAAGGGGTTAACATCTGGGGCGATTAAAGGGTTAACTGTGTGCTGGGTGTGTTTTACTATGGGGCTGTGTCTGTGTACTTCACTGTAAGCACACTGCTTTGCATGGCTGTGCACGAGCTGACATGGAGGGGAACTGTTTTGTTTACTAAGAGTTCTCCCCCCGCTGGATATCTTTCGGCAATTATCGGGCACGTAATCACTGGCCGGGACCTGGTGATTGACAGCTGCAGCCACAAACGGGTACGCCAAGTACGCCCCCTACCCAGAAGTGCAAAATCACATATTTATACATGATTGTGCACACTCGTGCCACCCTGTATCAGTATATCTGCTACAGTTGTGTCCAAAATTATTCAACCCCCAATGCTGTAAAGGGGTTTAGGGACTATAGTGTACATTTGGAATTGTATTCAGAATCAAATCCTACAAGGACGTTGTAACTACCCAAATGCAACTAAAATGACATCAATTGTTTATGTAATACAGTAGTAAATGGTTCTTATGTGGTTTCTTCATTGCCACAATTATTCAACCCCTTAAAGACTACCACTCTGAAGAACAGAGGTTCATACAGGTGCTTTCCATCAGGTATTGAAAACACCTGTGGATGTCACCGAGCAGCAATCAAGCATAATAAGCACCAATTAGGCAGCTTTAAAATGACTGTGATACTCAGCTCCTTCTAGACATTTACTGGTGTGGTTACAAACATGGTGAAGGCAAGAGAATGGTCCAGGAAGACAAGAGAAGAGGTGATTTCTCTTCACAGGAAGGGCAATGGCTATAAGAAGATTGCAAAGATGTTAAACATACCAAGAGACACCTTAGGAAGCATCATTCGCAAATTCAAGGCAAAGGGCACTGTTGAAACGCTACCTGGTCGTGGCAGAAAGAAGATGCTGACTTCGACTGCTGTGCGCTACCTGAAGCGTAGAGTGGAGAGAAGTCCCCGTGTGACTGCTGAGGAACTGAGAAAAGATTTGTCAGATGTGGGTACAGAAGTTTCAGCCCAGACAATAAGACGCACACTGCGTAATGAAGGCCTCCGTGCCAGAACTCCCAGGCGTACCCCCTTGCTGTCTCCAAAGAATAAGAAGAGTCGACTGCAGTATGCCAAAAGCCATGTGGACAAACCACAAAAGTTGTGGGATAGTGTTCTGTGGACTGATGAAACAAAATTAGAACTGTTTGGGCCCATGGATCAACGCTATGTTTGGAGGAGGAAGAACAAGGCCTATGATGAAAAGAACACCTTGCCTACTGTGAAGCATGGTGGAGGGTCAATCATGCTTTGGGGCTGTTTTGCTTCTGCAGGTACAGGGAAGCTTCAGCGTGTGCAAGGTACCATGAATTCTCTTCAGTACCAGGAGATATTGGATGGAAACGTGATGCAGTCCGTCACACACCTGAGGCTTGGGAGACGTTGGACCTTTCAACAGGACAATGATCCCAAGCATACCTCCAAGTCCACTAGAGCATGGTTGCAGAGGAAAGGCTGGAACATTTTGGAGTGGCCATCGCAGTCACCAGACTTAAATCCGATTGAGAACCTCTGGTGGGACTTAAAGAAAGCAGTTGCAGTGCGCAAGCCTAAGAATGTGACTGAACTGGAGGCCTTTGCCCATGAAGAATGGGCGAAGATACCCGTAGATCGCTGCAAGACACTTGTGTCAAGCTATGCTTCACGTTTAAAAGCTGTTATAACTGTAAAAGGATGCTGTACTAAGTACTAAGATTGAATGTCACTTGGGGGTTGAATAAAACTGATAATGCTGTGAGCACAGAAAAGACATTTGTGGTTATTTCATTATAACTGTTATGTTATATTTGTCTGACCTACAAGTGCCTCTTTAATGTAAATGTAAGCAAGATGACTGAATGATCAAAAGCAATGTCAAACTGGCCAAAACACTCAATTTCAGTGGGGGTTGAATAATTTTGGACACAACTGTATAAGGCGGATGGGAAGCGGATAAAGTGATTGCAAAGGCTCAAGATTTTTTACCTTTATGCATCGAATGCAAAAAAGTAAAAAAATCTTCTGTGTGCCACAGCCCCCTCAGTCCCCCCTAATAGTTGTGCATGAGAGCCTTGGCTCTCCGGGGACTCGCCTTCCTCATTGGCTGAGATAGCAGTGGCAGCCATTGGCTCCCACTGCTGTCAATCATAGCCAGGGAGCCAATGAGGAGAGAGAGAGGGTGAGGCTAAACTGTAACTCTGTGTGTAAATGGACATGCAGAACAGTGGCTCAGAGGCAAGCCTGCTTGGATGCCCTCATAGCAAGGTGGGGGCACTTGGAAGGATGGAGGGGCCTGGAGTGCCAGTGGGGGACCCAAGAAGAAGAGGATCAGGGCTGCTCTGTGCAAAACCACTACACAGAGCAGGTAAATATGACATGTTTGTTATTTTTTTTTCTTGACTTTAATATCACTTTAAGCATAAAGATTTAAGCAAACTGGAGATTATGGGAAGCATTGGAGAAAAAGGGATAGTAAGGGCCTGTATTTAAAGGCTTTGGTCTGTATTGATGATCTTGTTCCTGGCATCAGAAGACAATTCTTTGTTCATTCAAAGATAATTAAAAGGCCTCCTTCTGACCTGTATTTGACCAGATTCAAGTTGTTTCATTCCTTGTATGAACAGTGAAGCTGTTCTGATGTGAACAAAAGGCCATCAACACAGATTCTATTAATAGGAACCATGTATAGGGCTGCAATCTGTAAAAATTGTAAAAATGTAAAAAAAATCCCCTGGGTGGCTGAAAAAGTATTAATCTAAGCACATGCTCTCCTTCCATGAAAGAATAGATGCAGTTGGTAAACTCCAATTTTCCACTAAACCAACTTACTTAACAGACAAGCCAAAGACAAGCCATTAAAATGTGAACTCATTTGGGACACTTGGATTAAAGATTAGGTTCACCTTTAAGGAATAAATAATAAATGCACATATGTTTGCAGGAAAAAAATTGTAAATGTATTGTTTTTATCCACACGAGCCTGCAAAGCATGGCACCCCGTGATCAGCAGATCGCAGGTGCAGTGTCAGATTCCTGCACATGCTCCCTCCATACGGGCTTTCAGTTAGAAATCTGGAGAAAGTATGAATGGGCTAAATGTGTGTGTATCAGTGCAGTCATAGTCTGTTTTGGTATAAAAGCTGTGGAAGATTGGACTTGTAGTTCATTCATTCACAGAAGCGGTGCTTCGAACAGCCATTCCAATTTTAAATGTGACAGTTGCTGCAAGGGAAAAGAACCATAGCCTATGGGGGGGGGGGGGTAAGGTGGGGTTGCTGGAACATGTTACAACCTAAATATGGGTAAAATGTGTAACGTGTTCTAGAGGATGAACTTATCCCTTAAATCGAGTCAAATACTCCCTGTTCAGGAATTTGGTTTAGTTTTTTTTTTATGTTCTCTATGTACACTTGTGGCATTATGGTATTACCCTATAAAAGCAGTTGAAGAAAGACACGGAGAGGATTGTTTCTTTTGAATGGTTTATTGACTTGAATATAATGTGGATGACTAGAGGTAATAAATTACCTTAGGAAAAAATAAGAGTAATAATCTGCAGGTTAGAGGTAAGTTGAAGAAAGTCAGATATAGCTGTACTGCATAGAATCAGAATGCTTTGAATTGAAAAGATCTAGAATAAGGCTGAAGTTGGCTATAAATACATGGCCTAACAAAAAGCTTTCTGAGATGGCTTTATATTAAATCCATTGCTAATTTGAACAAAAGTCCAATACAAAAAAATCACTCTTCTCTGAGCATAATTTTTCACTTTATACATAAACTGTTGAGATTTTAAAGCTTCCTAAACTATTTTAACACAAATGTAGTACTTATCATTGGTACATATTAAGAGGTACATACACATCTTAATCTCAATACGGCAAATTTGCTTTTTGTCCTCCATGCATGGGACAATTTTACCAAAAAAGACACAAAATTCTAAAAATGAATTCGTAGAGGAAATGCTTTCCAGTAGCTTTCCAAAATAGACTTAATTCTACCCCCCCCCCCAAAAAAAACAAACAAAAAAAAAAACAATGGAATTAGTTTGTAGGATTACAAAGGCACGGATCTCAGAAAATTTGATTTTTGAACAAATGGAACTGGGGGCGGGGCTAAAAGAAAAAAAGATTGTGGATCACAAAAAATCACTTAAATAAATAATGAATAAACTGACATTTTTTAAGCTGAAATATTGAAGAAGTTTGAAGTATCCTCTTTTAATATTGTGGAGATTGGTGATTAATATTGGAGAATGATTTTATGTCACTGAGACATTTAAAAATTACTTTGACGTGCTACTGCTGTTAAACAGGATGGATGATGAGACAACGTAAAAAATACGATTTTCTTTGTACTCAGTGTAAAATTCTTGTTCTCTGTTTGTTGAAGGACCATTGGGTTTTATCACCATCTTAGGGAGTAGGAAACTAGGTGAAAAAACAAAAGCACAGCCTAGGAAAGAATCCTGCAGGTGGCAAAACCCCCAGTCAACTAGAGGTATCTCAGCTGAGTACAAAGCAGTACATAGAGCAACAACTGATCACAGACATAACAACCAGACGGATGGGTACTGCATCCTCAATTAATTCAGAGAAAAGGATTTTGTGGTGAGCACAAAACAAATCCTATTTTCTTTTCCATTTAATGAAGGACACTGTTGAGATCTTTAGATCTTGGACACAGGGATGACTCAAAACAGTGTCTACTAAAGGATGGGAAAAGCACCAAAACCCCTCTCTCAGTGGGAACTATCTGGAGTGACCCCAGAAATAATACATAGGTGGTTCATCCCCAATGGGTCCAAAATAGTGGAGAGGCCCATTCTCCTGACTGGCTCAGACATGATGGTGGGACACATATGTGGGGCGAGGTCTGCCCAAATATGCTTGGCAGTAGTAGACACCTGGAATCTTGCTAGAGACACAAGCATCAACACACTGGAAACAAGTTGTGGATAATCAACTTATGGACATTTATTAGAAGTACATGAATGTTTTATGGTTTACGGTTTATGAATAAATCTTTAGTTTTGTCATCTTGGAATGTGTGGGGCTTGGGAGACCTTAATAAGCCACAGTGGTCTTTTGTTAAGGCATTATGCTTCATCCGTAGTCCTCCAGCAGAAAACTCATCCATAAAAGGACAAAATAAATACTCTGGAATTCTAATTATAAAAGGGACTACAGAGGCTGGTATCTCATTGGATAGAGGATACATATTTTTATTTTTTAATAATAATAACAATAACAATTAAAAAGATTTGATGCTCTAACACTGGCCTTATATTATTATATTAATATTTTAACTGTTTATAAGCAATGGGGAAATTATAACTGCTGCACATGTTTTAGGATCCCTTGGATTACTTTAAATTCTACTTTATATATACACTAATAAATATTGATGGGCCGAACACCCCTCTGTTCGGTTCGTGGTCGAACATTTGAACATAATGAAAGTTCGATCGCGAACTTTGAACAGAGTGGACAATTCACTAAGCGGTATCTTACTGCAGCTGAGAATGTGGTAAGATACCGCATGGCTATTAAAAACATTCTTTATTATTTCAGGCTTCCCTGCTGACAGCTGAATGTAAAAGGAATTGCCTACATTGCCCAGCAATTACATTTTTTTTTTCAAATACATGGGGTCCCCCCCATCCAAGTTCTTCGGGTCTGGTATGGATTTTGAGGGGAACCCCCATGCCAAAATTAAACAAAAATGGCATGGGGGTCCCCCCAAAATCCATGGTAGTCCCTTATCCGAGCATGCAACCCAGCAGGTCAGGAAAGGGGGGGGGGTGAACGAGCATCCCCCCTCCTGAACCATAGCAGGCCACATGCCCTCAACATGGGGGGTTGCTTTGGGGCAGGGGGGCTTTCCCCCCAAAACACCTTGTCCAAATGTTGATGGGGACAAGGGCCTCTTCCTCACAAGTAGCCGGTGGTTGTAAGGGTCTGCAGATGGGGGGTTTATTGAAATCTGGAAGCTCCCTTTAACTTGGGGGCCCCCAGATCCCAGCCCCTCCATGTGAATGAGTATGGGATACATGGTACTGCTACTCAATCATAAAAAAAAGTGTTGTGTAAAAAATGACAGTAGACAGTCTTTGACAATCCTTTATTAAACATAATGAAAAAAAAATGTCCCCTGAAGTAGATCCAACATCAATCACGATGCCCGCCGCCACTGCTGACCCAAAAAAAGAAAAAAAAAAAAACAACCGCTCCACTCTCAACGCTCACTCCCACCCCCCTTGTGACACCCTCATGCGCTGTGATTGGCCAAAGCATTGCATTTGATCTGTGGTCAGCTGCATTGCTTTCGCCAATCACAATGCACTGTTAGAGAACAGTGCATTGTGGGGCGCAGCGGGCGAACAGCCTGCTTAACGCCCTTACCGTTTGTGTGTTCGCCGAACACAACAAATGGCCGATGTTCGAGTCGATCTAATGTTCGACTCGAACATACAGCCCATCACCACTAATAAATTACCTTTTAATAAAATCATTCTTTCTTTAATGTGTGTATACAGTCATGGCCGAAATTGTTGGCACCCTTGATATTTTTCCTGAAAATCAAGTATTTCACACAAAAAAGGTATTGCATTAACACATGTTTTGCTATACACATGTTTATTCCCTTTGTATGTATTGGAACAAATATAAAACAGAGGCAGAAAAGCAAATATGACATAATGTCACACAAAACCCCAAAAATGGGCTGGACAAAAGTATTGGCACCCTTAACTTAATATTTGGTTGCACACCCTTTGGAAAACATAACTGAAATCAGTCGCTTCCTATAACCATCAATAAGCTTCTGACACCTCTCACCCGGAATTTTGGACCACTCTTCCTTTGCAAACAGCTCCAGGTCTCTCTTATTGGAAGGACACCTTTTCCCAACAGCAATTTTAAGATCTCTCCACAGGTGTTCAATGGGATTTAGATCTGGGCTCATTGCTGGCCACTTCAGAACTCTCCAGCGCTTCTTTGCCATCCATTTCTGAGTGCTTTTTGACGTATGTTTGGGGTCATTGTCCTGCTGGAAGACCCAGGATCTTGGACGCAAACCCAGCTTTCTGACACTGGGCCCTACAGTGCGACCCAAAATCCTTTGGTAATCCTCAGATTTCATGATGCCTTGCACACAGTCAAGGCACCCAGTGCCAGAGGCAGCAAAACAACCCCAAAACATCATTGAACCTCCACCATATTTTACCGTAGGTACTGTGTTTTGTTCTTTGTAGGCCTCATTCCGTTTTCGGTAAACAGTAGAATGATGTGCTTTACCGAAAAGCTCTATCTTGGTCTCATCTGTCCACAAGACGTTTTCCCAGAAGGCTTTTGGCTTACTCAAGTACATTTTGGCAAACTGTAGTCTTGCTTTTTTATGTCTCTGTGTCAGCAGTGGGGTCCTCCTGGGTCTCCTGCCATAGCGTTTCATTTCATTTAAATGTCGACGGATAGTTCGCGCTGACACTGATGCTCCCTGAGCCTGCAGGACAGCTTGAATGTCTTTGGAACATGTTTGGGGCTGCTTATCCACCATCCGGACTATTCTGCGTTGCAATCTTTCATCAATTTTCCTCATCCGTCCACGACCAGGGAGATTAGCTACAGTGCCATGGGTTGCAAACTTCTTGATAATGTTGCGCACTGTGGACAAAGGCAAATCTAGTTCTCTGGAGATGGACTTGTAACCTTGAGATTGTTGATATTTTGCCACAATTTTGGTTCTCAGGTCCTCAGACAGTTCTCGTCTCCTCTTTCTGTTGTCCATGCTTAGTGTGGCACAGACAGACACACAATGCAAAGGTTAAGTGAACGTCTCTCCCTTTTATCTGCTTTCAGGTGTGATTTCTATATTGCCCACACCTGTTACTTGCCCCAGGTGAGTTTACAGGAGCATCACATGCTTGTAACATTCTTATTTATCCGCAGTTGTGAAAGGGTGCCAATACTTTTGTCCAGCCCATTTTTGGAGGTTTGTGTGACATTATGTCGAATTTGCTTTCTTTCCTCCCTTTTTTTGTTTTGTCCCAATACACACAAAGGGAATAAACATGTGTATAGCAAAACATGTGTTAATGCAATACGTTTCGTGAGAAATACATGATTTCCTGGAGAAATATCAAGGGTGCCAACAATTTCGGCCATGACTGTAGTGCTAAAAAAAAGTCATGAAATAGAGGCAACATACAAAAAGCTTCAAATAAAAATAGTATTTAGAAAAATTGACCAAAATAATAAACACTTGCACCTTCCATGTGAATTTACTTTAAAGATTCTGCAGGTGTTTAACCATTGTATAGTTTATGTTTCTATTTTATTAATAATATTTTAGTAGTTGCATTGGCAACAAACTTTTTTGATTTGACTTTGAAAACTAATTTTGTTTTCAGAGCCTACAAAACCATACAAAAGCCTGGAGCACCAGTAGTCCACAGAGAAGAAAGTTTAGAGATATCAAAGCAGATTCAGGTGTTTTTATATCCAGCATGACAGAAACACAACACCTGTGGTGTTCCTCCTTGAGCACTTTGTTCTTCCAGGGCTTGTGTCTTAGACCTAAGAAAAGTCAAAAAAAAGATCAGATAATTTCTGCACAAATAACAAACCTAATCGTTGCAACTGCAAGACATCCTCACCTAGATTAGAAAGAAAGCCTTGTAGTTTGTATTCTCAGTGTCCACTAGTCCCCTCTTGTTCTACGGTTACAAAAATGTTAGGTTTTAAGATTTCAGATGAAGATAATCTGTGGAAACTATTGTCAGCAATATATTATGTTATATTTCCATTATCTCAAAATGTCATGCTTAGCTTGAACCTGGTGGGATTTGTTGCATATGGCTAATTAAGCAACAAACATTCTATAAATTTAAAGTCTGCAAAAAGCCACCACAGTAAGCTTGTATGTTATACTGTTCATTGTGTTCCTAAAAAAAAACGGCTTTAGAGTGAGATTGTGCAACATACTGTATGTACAACAGTTAAGGTTTTGTTTCCAAATATATGACACCATAACTGGACTTACCTTTTCTGCTGGTGCATTATACATTCCTGCCTTTACACTGCATAGGAAAGAAGGTGTTATGGTTTATCCTCAAGAAGTATAGACACATACATGCTGCTGTACCCAAAAAGAGTGGATATTTTTGGAACCCACCCAAAAACAATACCAACTACAGCCCGTACAAATCATCTGGTGCATTATCTCTATATATAAAAACCTAGTTGGTTGGCTAGAATAGTATCACTAAGGGCTCGTTCACACTAGGCTGTTTTGCCAACGCTTGCCAAACGCCCCTATAGCGTTTGGCAAGCTTTGGTCCGGTGTTTGCGGAGCGTTTTTAACGCTCGGCAAACGCTCCGCAAACGCCGCATGCGCGGTTTAGCGGCGGTTGCTAGGCGTTTGCCGAGCGTTAATAACGCCCCACAAACGCCTATAATGCATTTGAGTGGTGTTACCGCTCCGCAAACGCCCCGCAACCGCGTCGCAACCGCACCGCAAACGCCGGCCGGGCGTTTGCGGAGCGGCACCATAGACGAGAATAGGAGGCTTCAAAGCCTCCTGACTCGACCAGAGGTGTCCGTTTTGCCGCGACGCGACGCAAACGCTCCTGTTAGAACAGCACCTAAGTGTTTTTTTAACTGATGTTGGCAGTACACAAATATGTGGCATCTTGGTGGCTGTGCCTCATATTTGAGTACCAAAAGCAAACAAACGTGCCTAGAGCCTCCCGGAACATTCACTGGCATCTCACAGAAACGTCCACACTACTTGCAATCAGGAGCTTTCCGATCACGTGACCTCTGTGACAGCCAATCAAGGTGGCCACATGACCGAAAACCCAGCCTCCCGGAGTCACGAACCCCTTAAAGGGCCAGGAGGCTCCAGTGTCAAGGGGTTAAAGTACCAGATTAGAGGGTTCATTCTAGTGCAGGGGTGGGCAACTGTGGCCCTCCAGCTGTTGGTGAACTACAAGTCCCATCATGCCTCTGCCTTTGTGAGTCATGCTTGTAACTGTCAGTTTTGCAATGCCTCATGGGACTTGTAGTTCTACAACAGCTGGAGGGCCACAGTTGCCCACCCCTGTTCTAGTGTTTATCAGGGAAAAAGAGGAAGTGCTCTATCTTCTAAAACAGGAGACAGTACAGTATGTCACATTGTCTCTTTAGGACAGAAAGTATGTTACTGGCAGGACCACCTGATGAAAATAAAGGAAAAAAAGATAGAAAACAAGAAGAATAATGCAGCCACCATGTCTAAGGACACATACGTTGCAATATGATACACTTTAAAGTGTTACTAAACCCAGGACCCTGCATTCACTATAACTGGTCTCCCACAGTACACAAAATATGGATATGCAACTATTTTAGTAAATATAAACTGCTAAATACCTTTTCTCCTCCGTTAGAGCTGTCTTGTGAATTTGATCAGTGTCCAGCAGAGTACTAGTTACAGCTTGTAGGAGAAGTTTTCATTCTCCTGTAGAAGGATGCAGGACCTCTGACCTCTGTTTGGAGAGTGCTGATTAGCCCTGTGCAGATCACATGCACTCTTCCAAGAAAAAAAACCTCTGTAATAATACACACCAAACTGAGCATGTGTAGCTTGCCTTTAGCCTCTGTTCTATCAGGAGGTATTTGGCAGACACTGGAAGAAGGGGAGGATCCGAGAAGACAGGATAAAACATCCTTTTTACACAATGCGGAGGATTAACCCCTTAGGTTCCACAGTGAGTATAACAAGCATGCTTTACTGCATATACAGACTGATTTTATTGTTTTGGGTTTAGTAACACTTTAAGCCCCTATTTTACTAATGTAGTAGGGACCCCAATCACAAGCAAGGAAAAACACAAAAACGATTTTTGCCTGCAAATGATTCGATGATTGAAGTTTTAACAACTTGACCTCATTTACTAAGTTAAGTGAAAGTTTTCTTTGAAAAGAGAAAATCCACTTGAAAGTGAACTTGTCCTAATCTATAAGCAAATCAACTAGTAACCAATCTAAAAAAAAAATGTCCTGGACATACACCTTAACAGACATTTTATGTTGTTTAAAAGCCCTGTTGATGTTATTTTTTGTGACATAGGTACTTAGAAGGATACATTCACCATTATTAGAGTGTAACATGTAACTAAATCACCTGAGGACTCCCAATCCCCCATTGTTACTGTGGGCAGGGATCCTCTCCCCACACCCACTATTGCAATTCAAAAACAGCAGGGCCAAGTGGGGCTCCGTCCACACGGCCTCATCATTCATTCGCAGAGTTACTGAACTTAAGTAACTACTTCTGATATGGACGGATGGCTCTACTAACAGTCTGCAGGAGCCCTGACATCTGCTGATAATGGGTGTTTTATAGGCTCCTAAAAAAAAAGTAATAAATGCAATTTTTTTTATCTGCAAAAAATGTGCATTTATATTTTCTTAAGGTGAATATATCCTTTACAAGTACTATGTAGGAGTTTACTGGTTTGGGAGCAGGTAAAACTAGTGTCAGAGCTGTGGGATGATATATTTCTAACCTAAAATTAAAGTCATTACACATTGTTCTGGTATCAAATGGGATGCAGCTTGTTGGATGATGGTATTAAAAAGTTTAGTCATTTCATATGAAAAGATCAAAGATATCAATGCCGCAACCCACAATATAAAATCAGACTTTGATTTTTTAAAAACTCTCCCAATAAAGTAGCCTTGTAAAAAATAATCTTTGCCTCTAGCAATGAGGCACACTTTAAATCCAAGCCATATGAAATAAAATAACAAATTTATAATTTGTGTCTTCTTTTCTATTTCCTTACAACAATCATGAAATCAGCCTTTTTTAATAAAAATCTAGTACACACATTCCACTTTGTTACTTTCTATTCTGTTAGACCATTGTGCCCACAAAAAGGGAATAAAGCAGCACAGTTTTATAACAATATATTACTTTAAATAATTTACTATTATTACATTAAAGGAAACATAATGTTTTTAAAAGTCGAAATAAATGTACACCATATGCTTGCCAAGTGATAGTGAAGTTTATGCTATTCAATAAAAAAATGTACTCTTGCTTTTAGTAGAACAATGTTTCATCTTTATGTGGCATTTACAATGCTCTGTTTTATTTTTTCCTCAATTTCTTTCGAATAGTCATTTGGTACAGTCCGATAGATCATGGAATATCGCCAAAGTCCTCGATAATAGGTATTTGAACATATCAACATGAGTGATATTTTGATATGAGTACATGCATATATTGTTTTCTTTCCTCTGGGTATTGTAACTAGAGCTTTTCATATTTGGGAAATACAGATAAAAAATCCACTTTGAATGGCAAAATACTGTATGAAAGAAATATACTGTAGCACACACAATGATGTGCCAAGGCTTTATATGCTTCAGGTTTCAATCGAGTGAATTACAGTGCCTTCACCTTATACTAAGTAATGTCATTGTTCTTACTAAACTGATTACTGGTTTAGCCACTTATAAATTGTTTGGGTGACAGGTGCATTTTATTAATTTACTTCTTTATGTATCTACCATGAAAAAAATTGTTTCTGTGATGGTGTCACTGCATTGTAAGACCACATATTATACCATAATGTCCCTTTCAATTTCTTTGCCAGTTTTACAGTAATCAACAAACAATAAAAAAAAAATGCCTCCTTAGTATCTCTGTTAGAGATAGTGGGGGTTATTTACTAAAACTGTAAAGTGCAAAATCTGGTGCAGCTCTCTGTAGAAACCAATCAGCATCCAGGTTTTATTGTCAAAGCTTAATTGAACAACGCACAGTTGCACCAGATTCTGAGTGCTCCAATTTTAGTAAATGTACCCCAAATACTTTACTTTAATTTATTTTGCAGGCTCGGTACTTGCAGCAGCATACAACTGTTTCACTTGTATCATTGCTTGAATGACTGGTGCACTTAGGTGATAGTAGATTTTCCATGTTATAGTCACTTCTGGCAGAGGTATTCCCAAGCTCAAAGACTCAGAAGACACTGAGCAGGCTTTCATAATCACATATTTTGTACATTACAGAGAAATTATCATTGATTACAGATTTTAACTATAATGCTTTAAATAATCTGCTTGCACCTATAAAACAACAAAATTAACTTCAGTATATGTGAGAAATCAAAACGCATACCCAAAGCAAAAATTTTGATTTTTAAAATTTTTTTCTAAATTGTAATCGGCAGTCTCACCATATGCACATAAGCATTTATCTAAAATAACTCTGCAACTCAACTTCTATATTCATAACGTAAACCTGTCACAAACATGGGCATATAAAAATGAGCATATGAAGAAAACATGCTTAAAGTATATGTGAATGTAAAGGATTTAAAATCCAGACAACTACACTAGGCACTATTGCACTCACATAGCTCCATGGCCATTGTGACAAACCGCCTAGCAACCCACCTGGTTGCTTCGGTCAGAGACCTGCTTATTCATCACTGGGACACAGGAACAAGGTATTATAGCTGCAAATGGAACTCTCTGTACTGTCAATTCACAAAGAATTTATATCACACAAAATCACGTAAGAGCTTGATCACATGATCCTAAACAATGCAAACTGTACACAGTAATATCATCAGTACATCTATGATACATCTATGATAATGAACAGCCAACAGCTAACAGTGATCTACTTAACAGTAAGCTAATCAACAGGCAAGCACCCAGTAAATGCTTTGATTAATCAGGGAGTCCACCGCAGACAGCCTGGCAACCACAACCCTGAATACACAAAGTACATTACATATGCTGTCTTTCAGGTACTTGTGTAATCTGTCCACTAGAAAAGTCATCATAAGAAAAAGTGTAATTAATGTATCTTCATAGATTTCCTGAGGGAGATTGTTGATGTATATTTCTGTCTCAAGTGGAGGAGCTTCTCCTATCCAGTCTGCAGGAGGGCCAATTATTCCCTCTGACCATTTACCTGTACATGATTAATATCACACCTATTCATCTAGGATAGAAAGGAGGCTTTACTGAATTTATTCAGAGAATTAATGCAAGCCTCACTCTCAGTGTTCATCTGGTTATTATCCATCTTCACAGACTGATCCACTCTCTACATGTGATCAGAGGCTGAACTGAGATCTTTTCCATGCTCTGACTGGGAGAAGCAGAAAAACTCCCCAGTCACCTCCATGGGCCATAATCAGTGGGTAGAAGGCTAGCCACTTTGTTCCCTCCAAAAGTCCCTGTCCCAGTTGGGTCTGTCACAGCCATTAACTATATATATATATATATATATATATATATTGTATACTGTATATTAGATGTCATTTTAGTTGTTTTTCGCTTCTGTCACAGGACTGCTTTTGCCAACACCATGCTCTTCATATAGTGTGCTCCTGAACCTGCCAGTCTTACTGTAAAGGACTGGACAGGGGTGTGTGCAGCTAAATCTAACTATAGGACTAGCAGAAATGCTGTGAATAGGCACAGTGTCACGTAGCTCTCAACTCAGGACGAGAGATGCAAACTGACCATGCTAAGACAAATCTGTTTCCATGCCTAGCATGGGCAGTTTAAAACAATAAACAAGAGAAACTAGCAAATTCATCTGGTATTTAGTAAAGGCATGGGCAATAAAATGTTGCAGGATGAATTTAATAGGAACTATATGTATAAAACCCCAAATATACAAGATTTTATTTTTGGGGGTAACATTATACAATATTACCGTGAGTGAAAATGTATATTAAAACATTTACTGAATCCAAATAGATGTAAAGGTTTAGCTTGGTCCTGCCTAATTCTGTCTTTCAGTCTAGTAATGTGTTGGACAGCATCATTGACCAATCAGGAGGCTTGATTGCTGGGAGTTGGCAGAGCTAAGATTGATTTTTACAGGAAAATTTTAGATTTGCAAGTATCTTCAGCTGCTTATATTTCTAAATCTACTGGCCATTTTGATATTTCATTGAAGGTAACCACAGCTTATACATCTTTCCATAATATTCAGTTTCAATTGCTCTGGCGTATGACAAGTTTTCCTTAACCCATTTAATGAAAGAGGCACATTTTGCCACTTTGCAGTGTTTTGGCTGAGCTGCTATGAACTTGGTTAATGATTTTGTACAAACTCAAGCTATGCCATAGTCAGACACTTTTGTTGTTTTCAGAATTATTCCACTGCCTATTATTGATTAGTAGTAAAACTGATAAAGCTCAGAAACGCTGGAGTTGAAAAGGCATTTTTATCACAGTACATTGTGATGTGGGGACACTGACCATCTAGAATGCTTTGTAAATTAAAACTGCTCTAATTGATTCCCCAATAAATGTTTAGGACTCCAGTAAATCTAGCTTTAAGGATCATCATACACATTACAGACTGTACAATCTTTTTTCGATTTATCAACAGCTATGTACAAAGATCTGCCTGATTGGATAGTTAAGGTAGGTATTATAATTACATAATTTTGTTAAATCCTAATGATATTTTACAAGATGGTAATGTCCGATTTCAACACGTATGGTAAGTGTGACGTGCGAGGTTCTGCCAATGTATTAGTGGGGTTAAAGACAACACAGGGTTTTCACGTATGCAGAATGAGGGACTCCATAAACTCTGTTCAGAGTAGAGAAAACTAAGCCTCCTCCAGGATTTATCATTCCTGTATCAGGGTCTGGAACTTGGAGACTTCGGAGAGATTTGGGTGGGAAGAAGTCTCCAATCCAATGTCCAGGTCTTAGTGAGATCTGCATGCTGCTGAGTGTGCAGATGTGCACACCTTATATAATCTAGAGCCTGACAGTAGTTTGGGGCATCGCCCTCCTTGTAAGTCTGTGTGGTTGCAAGGGAGCAGTCAGAGGTGTACATGTCTGCACCAGATAGGTGATGCCTGTGAAGAAATGGACAGAGGCCCTAAGCCTGATGGCCATTGCAAGCAGGATGCTGAAAAAGAGAGCCTGCAAAGCTGAGAAAGCTGACAGAGGTACAGTGGTTGTACATGAGCACAGGGGAGCTGTGTTAGTCTGTGTGGAGGACCAAGGCACAAGGCCTGAGCAGCAGAGCTGCTACAGAGAGCCAGGAGACTGAATATTATTTAATTTCTTATGGTTGGTGGAAACCCCTACAAGTTCTACCTTTTTTCCATTTAAATAAAATTTGACTAACAAGCTTTTTAACAGCATATCTGGTGTGGACTGTACTCATAGGTGAGCATTACATTCGAGCTAAAAATCCCCCTAATGTCACCTCTCCTGGCTTATTCTGGTGTTCCAACACTGTAAAGATGCCACACAATGTTTTTGTAGCTTGACTTCACCTGAAAATGTTTTAATGCTTGCAGCAAAGTAGATCTTGCATTATTTCTCAGAGTTTACAGTCTATTCTAGTGCACTAGCACTTTAAAGGTGCCACATAATATTTCCACAGCATTGTAATATTTGTATGACAGACCCAACCGAGACAAGGTCTTTTGGAGGAGACTGCAGGCTACCTACTGACAATGGGCTCTGATGTTGGGGGGGGGGGGGCTCTATTCTTTGGGAGGGGTGTGCCTGGGGGACATTTTGGAGTAGTTTTCCTTCAGATTCAAGTCCATGTCTCCCAGAAATACACAGACTCTGAGAATTGGAGGACCCAGATACAGATTTGGGGCCTATGTGCCCAAATCAGCATTGACTGCTTCTATCCCCTCCTAGATTCAAAGACTCGAAGCAGAAGATTATGATCAGCTCAAAACAACCTGATGCTGAGGTCTCCTGCTGTAATCTGTTTAAGTTGTCATGTGTTTACTGTCTTTCTCCCATTGTGTGCTTCCTAGATGTAAATTTCCATTGTTAATTGTGTTAATTGAGTTACCTATTGCTTCTGTCTGTTTTCTAATTCTCCTGGAGGTTCCTAGATGATGGGGTTAATCTTGTGTCAACTTGACCCAATTACAGAATCATTGTGGGATTTATCCCAATGTCTAATATTTGTTTTTATTCATGTGAGGCTGCCACTATTTCTGAAGTGTATAAAAACCTGTATTTCTGTTCAATAGTGATTTGCTGTTTGCACCTAAGCTATTGTCGTCCACTTCTTGAGTGCAATTCCCAGCTATAATATCTTGTTCCTGTGTTCCAGAGGTGAGGAAGCAGTTCTCTAATGGAAGCACTCAGACGGGATGCCAGGCAGTCCATCACAGTTTGCATCAGGGTAATTCAGAGTTTGCAGCCTCTTCTATTGTTCTGGCACTCAAAAACATTTGTGGCCATTATCTCTCAGATATTACATGCTAATGTTTATTTCAAAGTAAATTTGCCCCAATTTCCCCTCTTAAATTACTGCCTAACCAAACTTCTTATATATTGTCCTGCCACTATACAGCATTTGTGGCTATAATCTTTCAGATAATACGCTCTAATGTTTATTTCAAGATAACACCTTCTTCATCTCTCCCTGTTGTTGTGGTCTAAACAAGACACTTACCTAACCACTGTACAATATGTGTGGATATTGTTTCAAAGATAATATATGAAAATGTTTTTTCAAGATAAAAACTGCCTCCTCTCTCTTTCTTATACTGTATTACAGCTTAAGCAAGTTGTTTACATACTGTCTAGCCACTGTACAATATTTGTTGCTATTGCCTTTCAGATAATACACAATGGTTTGAATTTACTAAAGGCACTTTTCAAGTTGTACTCATTTTCCTCAGTAAATGTAAATATGGTGAAGCTTCACTTTATAAAGAATACCCAATCAGGTGCAAGGGAAAAAAAAGCATGATTTTTGATTGCACATAATTGGATGATGGAAACCAGCAGAGCTTTACCGCATTTACTATGCTCTGGCACAAATGAGTGCAACTGCTCTTATAAGGTGCACAATATATTTGCCTTTAGTAAGATTAGCTGGTATGAATGGAAATGCAAATAGACAGATGGATGACATTCCACCTGTGTATGGGTGGAATGCAGAAATAGAGCAATAATCAGGCCTTTTGTTGCCATATTATCTTATTGAGGTGCTGCTTCCACTGAGCTCAGGTGCTTTTACCAAGTCTGACTCACTGGGGTTGATTTACTAAAACTGGAAAGTGCTAAATCTGGTGCACTCTACAGTTTTAGTAAATCAATACCACTGTAAGAAGAGACTGCAGACCAAAGTGATGCTGTAAGGTGCATATCCTGCAGAGTTGTGTAGACCTACCCTGGTAATAGCATTAGCCTCTGCCTGTGGGGCAATGCCCACAGATGGATTAGAACAGCTGCTCCATCCAGTCCTCTGCAAACTGTACCTCCCCCTGGACAAAATCTCCCTTGCTGCTGTTCTGCTTCTTACCCAAAACCTTCTGTTTCCCTAATCACTATCACCTATGGATGGTTTACCACCTCATCACCCATCCTATCATCATCATTGGTGCACACATAGCTCTACTAATCCCACCATAACAGAAGATGAGGAGGAAGAGGGCACAATAGCAGCACTTGCAGACTAGCTGCTCTGTGACTGGGAGGAGAAAGAAAAAGAAGGCTTGTCAGCCACTCAAATATCTCCAGAGTAGGCTGTGACTGGTGTGGCCTTATCACCGTTTTGTCCTTCAAAACCTGCTCGGGCTCTCTCCTCCTCCCATATAGCCTTAGACAGTACCATGGATTACATCGCTCTTGGGCTCCTGGAGGAACTATATATAGATAACAATGAGGTATTTGACTTAGTCATTTTCTCACAACACCTTACTACCTCTCCTGCTATCAAACATACTACATTCAAAGCCAAATCCATCTTCAATCCCACACATGCCAATGGTCCATACCTACAAACCTTCTACGAGGTTGTTTATGCAGACATCTTACAGATGTGCCAAAAATCTCCACCTCTGTTCACAAAAACTGTAATCTTTTCCAGGGTGAACTCAGAGCCTAAGAGACCTATCCACTAATCATAATCTGATCATTGAACCCGCAGACAAGGGTGGCGATATAGTAGTTCAAAACAAAACCAATTACCTTTCAGAAACATCACAGATTCTATCCGACCCTTTGTCCTCTTTTCAGATCGAAGCCAAAGCCTTCGTTCATAGAGAATACTATGTAGGAATCATTAGCAAACAAGAAATGGCCTTTTTTAATAGAGAATATTATGCCACTGCCTAGTTCTACCATCTTCCTAAGATCCATAAAAATGCTACCAATCCCCCTGGATGTCCCTTTGTAGCATCTACGGACAGCATTACTAGCCTCTTCTCATTATACATAGATCAGTTCCTGCAACCGCTGGCCCAGAATCTGCTTGCATATATCAGAGATAGTACACACCTTCTTGAGATCTTGGCATCTTACAGTTGGGAGACCCCATATTCCCAGGCCTCACTAGATGTCAGTTGTCTTTAAACCTCTATCCCTCATGATGTTGGTATCTGTGCAGTTAGACATTTCCTCACAGAAGATCTCTCATTCAATTCAAAACAAGCTGAATTCATAGGTAAAACATAAATAGAATAAATGCTGTGCTGTGAATACATTAAATAAAGAAATAAATCAAAAGTGTGATAAAGTGAAATGGAACATATCTATATCATAAACAAAACAAAAAAAATTAAATGTATATAAAGCAAGTCCATATATGTGGGATAACCAGTGGTAATTCAAATAATACAATTCTTCACAGCTTATAAAGCTTCTTCATGTGCTCATAAACCAACTCCATCAGATGAAGTGCTATGAAACATGCAGGCGGTGTCACCTCAGCGCTCACAGAGCTCTCACTTCAGAGCAATTAAACTGCGCTTTGTAATACCAAATAGATAAAGATTCCTTCACTCTAGCGATCATCAACCTTACGCGTTACATTATGCCCATGCCCACGTGACTTCATCAGAGGGATCCCTCGTGTAAGGGCGTTGTCGTGGGCAGACGTGAATCATAACTAATGCTGCTTGGAAGTGCCACTTGGATCTGGTGATCTCTTATCTTGTTTATGGCGTTTTTATTAGTTTTCACATGTGAGTGCAATACCTTTTAAACAAAATAAAAATACATCTGCTAGTACATACTGCACCATTGGAGGGTCCTTTTGTCTCCTCTACCAAGGGCTGTAATCTCAGACCTCCAACCCCCTTAAAGGGACTGGTCCCCATTTCTGGCTTTATGTTGTATTAAAAGCATAAAAGGTGTCTGACTTCTATATGGTTGATGATCAGGAGAGTGAAGGACTCTTTACCTGTTTTGTATTACCAATCGCAATTTAATTGCTCTGAGGTGAGAGTTCTGTGAGCACTGAGGTGACACCGCCTGCATGTTTCATAGCACTTAATCTAATGGTGTTGGTTTATGAGCACATGAAGAAGCTTTATAAGCTGTGAAGAATTGTATTATTTGAATTACCACTGATTATCTCACATATATGAACTTGCTTTATGGACATTTTATTTTGCGTTTTGTTTATACTATAGATATATTCTATTTCACTTCATTGCACTTTTTATTTATTTATTTAATGTATTCGCACTGCAGCATTTATTCTATTTATGTTTTATGTTTTTGTTGTGGGAACACAATTTAATCCTAGCAGCAACCTCCCATTTTCACAGTTATATTTATTTATTTTAACTAGGTAGCACAGGAGATTATTTTTGTTTTTTGTTTAATTCATAGGTAAAGCCACTGAGTTCTGTCTAACTCATAACTATTTTAAGTTTGATGGCCAATTTTATCTGCAAATCACGGGAACCAACATGGTGGCTAATTTTGCACCCAGCTATGCCAACCTCACCATGGGGTTCTGGGAGTCCCAATTCAAATGGCGTAATAATCCCTTTTTTATGGTCGCTATATTGAAGATAGTATCATCAATTGTGATGGCCCAGAACCCATATGGGATGATTTTGTTACATACTGTAATTCTAACTCTTTCAACTTGGCTTTCACCTCTGTCCACGATCCTTTCACTATAGCCTAGAATTGGAACTCTATCATGATGAAAACATGATTTTTGCCAACAATTATACTAAACCCACTGCAGTTAACACCTTCCTGCATTATAATAGCTGTCTCCATCCCAAATGGATTTCTAACATTCCGAAAAGTCAGTTTTGTTGGCCTTGCCATAACTGCACATTACAAACTGATTACAAACCGATTACATCACTCAGAGTTTCCTACTGAAACAAAAATTAATAGACAAAGGTTATCCAGAATCCACCACAAGCCCAACCCTTCTAACAATAATACCCAACCCCAATCATATTTACAACCCAATTTCATTCGCAGTTTAAAAAGATGGAACACATCTTCTATAAACATTGGTCGATTTTAAAGGACCCTCATCTCAAGAACTCACACAAAAGCCCACAATTTCAAATAGGAAAGCTTGCAATGTCAAACCTCTAGTTGCCCCCAGTAAACAAAAGTCTGACAAAAATCCCCTACATTCATCTCTTTCCTTTCTTTCCACAAAGGGCATGTATCAATGCCACAAGTTGGCCCGTCTAACTTGCAAGCATGTCCAACACGGCCAGAGGAACTTTACTGTTAAGGGTAAGATATCCCATCAGCAAATTTTATAACTGTTCCTCTGACCATGTAGTCTACTGCCAGACCTGCACATGCGGACTTTTCTATGTTGGCAGAACTACACGTACCCTCCATAAAAGGTTTGGGGAACACAGACATTTGGTTGAAGAAGGAAACGAAAAACATAGCTTACCCAGACATTTTCTGGAATTTTTTGACAGCTTCTCCTCTGGACTTAGGGTCTGGGTCATTGAGCCTAACCCCAGGACACTCCCTTTGGCAGAGACGTTTGAATCACTTAGGCCTCCCCATACTTTCCAGTAGCCAGCCCTTGTGGTGGCCAATATAGTATATTTACACCAGTGTTATACTCTAGCCCAGCCTTTCTCAACCGGGGTGTCGCCAGAGGTCTTCAATGGTGCCGTGAGGAGAATGGCTGTCACCTGAGCCCAAGCTTCTGATCCCCAGCCGCACTGTACGTCGGCACTGGGAGACGTCACACCGCACAGCAAAGTGAAAGCAAAGGGAAGGGGAGTGTCTTCTGTGCTCTCTACTTCCCCCTAGAGTACCCGGCTGTGTGATGGAAGCTAAGGTACTGTAACTTTTCATAATGCTGTATACATGTGCCTGTGTATGTATGTGTGCATGTGTGTACATGTGTATGTCTGTGTACATGTATGCGTACATGTGTGTGTATGTATGTGTACATGTGTGTTTGTGTATATACAGTACATGTGTATGTGTGAGTGTGCATGTGTATGTGTACATGTATGTGTTCGTACGTGTGTGTGCATGTACGTGTGTGTGTACATGTGTTTGTATGTGTGTGTTTGTTTTTATATGTGTGTATATGTATTTTACTTTTGATCTCGACTCCCTATTCCTGTCCTTTCAGAACTGCTTTTTTAGGACTTGATCGTAATAGAAGCAAGGACTGCTGCTCCTCTGAAAAGAAATCCATGCTCAGATCACTTTTCAGTGGCATTTGACAGGTGGTAAAGAGGCAATATGTTGCCTCCTCACCACCTAGTTTAACCCCGTACAAAGCAGCATCAATCACTACACCACAACTGTGTGCAATGTGCACACAGTTGCGGGGCGGTTGTAGTTCAACCCCATTCACCTGGAGGTATACTTTCAGCTGTGGCAACAGCATGTGTATACCCCCAGCTGCTGTTTCTGCAGCTAAAGAGGGAGCTTGGTTTTACCGCCCTCCAACCTCACAGGTGAACAGGCCCTTGGTTTACATCTGTGTGGCTGTGTGTAGGGCAGCCCATTCATTTCAATGGGCTGCCTTACCTGCAGAAATGCCGGGAAAGTAATCCATGACCTTAGTTTTAAAATTGCACCACACCAAAAACACCCCACGTTTTGCCAATGTATGGGGGTACCCCTAAAGAGCAGAGCATTTGTCTGCGTGTCAGGAATGAGCGCAATTTCATTTGCATTCCACAACACACAGTAACGTGAACCAAGCTTTAGACAGGGGTGCCTCATGACTGAAAATACTTTTCAAGGATGCCCCAACTGGAAAAAGGTTGAGAAACACTGTTCTAGCCTATGTCCCACCTTTAAACACTTTATCTTCTACCCAAGTCAGGTCCTATACCAACCCATACGGGAATGATATAGCCTTTCTACCAGATTTCTCAGGCTGTACTTCATACCCATGTAGCCTTTTATATACAGATATGTTACAGATAATTTATACCTATGTATTTAGATCTATACAAACCATCTTCCTTTTACATCACTTTATTTAAAACAGTTTTTATATATTGTGGGAATTCACTTCTTAATGGTAGAGCTTCTTCAAAGCACAAAGCAACTCTCTTCTTTTTAAGGGCCTTTTTGCCCAATTTTATTTAAAGGAAAAAGTTCCCTAAAGGCTTCCCGCGCAGGGGTATCCACCATCACACAAATTAAACAACACTCAGCCTTCTGGCTCTCTCAGGGATACCGCTTTATGTCTGTCTCCTGCAGACTCCTTCCAAAAGGTTGTTTTTTGCACACAGCAAACCTCTAGCACACAGCTAGTCTGGCTTCCACCTCTCCTTGGTGAAGCCCACCTGACTCCAAGGCAGAGACCTCCCGTCTGCCAGGGTGGAGCCATCCTGACTCCTGTCTGCCGGGGTGGAGCCCAGAATCATGGCCTGGCCTCCGCCAAAAGACTTGCACACACCTGTGCAATTAGCTCTCAAAACATGGGCCCAGGATTGGAGATTTCATCCCTCCCAAATCTCTTAGAAATCTCCAGGCTACAGGTCCCAAAACAGGCTTTACAAACCAAAGAGGAAACTTATAAACCAGTTTCCTCTGCATTATGAGAACTGCCTGGAGCCCCTCAACCTGTATGGTTGAGAATCCTGGGTCTCCATCATGATTTCCACTGTGGCAGGATACCGCACTGCCACAATATATATATTAATATTTTTTGTTTATACATTTATTTACATTTTTTTTATTATACCACTACTTTGTTTTTCCTATCCTCAGCAAAGAAATGTCTATGCCCCAATTTATAATAGGATGGCTGGTTATTGTAGTTCCACCATAAGTTGCACCATTTTTCCCCTTATTTGAATGTCACTGGAGGGTCAATAAACTGCATACTAGTTTTATTAATTTATTTATGGTTCCAATTGTGTTGGTGTTCATTTGCTTGTTTGCCACTCCCCTTGCCATCTGTGGATGTTTGTTTTGTGTTGTTCCATGTGGCCACGGACTTGTAATATGAGCTGCCTGTTTGCCCATGAACAGCTCTCCAAAGATGACTTCCCCAAGGCCTGAAGAAGGAGTGCAAGTTCCGCAACGCGTCAGCACTTTTGGACAACAGCCCTTAATGAGGTATATATGCCTAGTCACATCCTGCCTTGTGAGTGCATTTGTTTACAACCTTTGGAATGTTGATTTTAATACTACACCTACAGTATCTCACAGAAGTGTCAAAAAGTATAAAAATAAAGAGTTGGTTTGTTTTATATACTGTATAAGCACATCATTATAAAGAACAAGGGCAAACTCATGCTCTAAGATGGAAATAAAACCTTGGTTTTCATACTTAAATCAATAAAAAAAAAATGTAGTTCAAGTACCATATAATCATGTTCTGCATCTCAGAACATTTTTCTTAAATCGTATACATGTGCTGCTGACCCCTATGCTTCAGATGAACATTATGTGATGTGTTATGCACATAATATTCTTTCTGCATATCTATTTAGTAACTGTATATATCCCAATACCTTGACTGTCTAATGCAAAAGGCTTTTAGTTTACAAGGAAGAGGAAAAACAAGCACCATCTACAGTATCACACAGAAGTGAGTACACCCCTCACATTTTTGCAAATATTTTATTATATCTTTTCATGTGACAACACTGAAGAAATGACACTTTGCTACAATGTAAAGTAGTGAGTGTACAGCTTGTATAACAGTGTAAATTTGCTGTCCCCTCAATATAACTCAAAACACAGCCATTAATGTCTAAACCGCTGGCAACAAAAGTGAGTACCTTAACCCTATCAAGCATCTGTGGGGTATCCTCAAACCGAAGGTGGAGGAGCGCAAGGTCTCTAACATCCACCAGCTCCGTAATGTCGTCATGGAGGAGTGGAAGAGGACTCCAGTGGCAACCTGTGTAGCTCTGGTGAACTTTATGTATACGATTTAAGAAAAATGTTCTGAGATGCAGAACATGATAATATGGTACTTGAACTACATTTTTTTTTTATTGATTTAAGTATGAAAACCAAGGTTTTATTTCCATCTTAGAGCATGAGTTTGCTCTTGTTCTTTATAATGATGTGCTTATACAGTATATATAAAACAAACCAACTCTTTATTTTTATTAACTGCATGGTTAACCTTGAATTCCTTGAACTGAAGATAGAATGTACTTGTGTTTTTACTTTTCTTTTCATCTCTATTGCATAAGTAAAATACATTTTAAAAATCCATTTAAATCAGTTAATTGTGTTTACTTGGGCTGTGTAAGTCAGAACTTTGTAAATATACAGTATATGTATACTGTATATTAAGCCCGGGTTCACACTTCTGCGGTGCGGTATATCGCATGTGATTCGCACAAGAACCTCAATGCATTCCTGTGCAAATCACATGCAAATTCTGTGCAGTGCGATTTGAGCCATACATTTTGTATGGCTCAAATCACACCGCATCTGCACCAAAAAGGTGCAGGACCCTTTTTTTGGTCTGCACTAGGACCGGATATGGGTATTCACAGTCATGTGATCTGATTCTGCACATCGCACCACGTTTTGCAAACCGATTTCAGGGTATTGTTTACTTAACCTACACATCTGCAGCGGTTTGCATGAACGGGGTGATTGTGCTGCAGTGTGGAAATCGCACAGAAACCAGTGTAAATTCTGCATCTCATCAGTGTGAACCCAGGCTTATGCTGTTGCATCTTTCAGTACATTTAAGAGATATACAAATCCATGAGGTGATAACTATAATACATACTAGATTGTCTGGCCATTCTTGCTTCTCTAGCTCGAGATTCCCTTTATATATAACCTTTTGGATCTTTATAGTCCCTATTTTTAATACTTTTTCATTATTTTTCCTTAATTTATACTTTTAAATGAAACCTGAAGAACCCTAGATTCAAAAATAACCATGTATTATAATTATCAACCTACATTATAGTTTTTTATTAAATATTTTTATTTCAAATATGTTGAGGTATAAAAAATTTGCACAAAACTAAAATCTTTACCAAATGTAACCTGTCACAATTTAACTTCTTTTTTTTAAAAAAACAAAAAAACCCCAAAAACTCAACCAAATTCTAATTGGTCACTATAGGTAATAATTTATACAATAATTAAAGGATAAGTTCAGCTTTTTCACTTTTTAATAATAAATAGAAGCATTTTTCAATGCCATTTCTGGCTCAGCCATCCCAGTGTGCTTTTCTCTCATTTACCTTATCCACAGGAGGTTAAAAATCTTATCAGTTTATTTGATTTTTAAAAAATTATTTTCAGATTCCATCACTTCCTGTAGATCATCTCTCAGCATTCGCTTCCTGTAGACCATCTCCCAGAAGCCTTCACTTCCTTGTTGCATCACAGAAGAGGGTGTGTTCACCACTCTGGACCACACTTCCCTCTTTACAATACTGCTTTCCACCCACTTTCTATACAATCTGATTGTACAATCTCCATTAGATCTCTCATCAGCTATGTAGTACAAGGGCTTGTCTGATTTGATACAAACTGAATGGATTGTTCAGGTGTGTCCTCCTATTCCACAGTTCAGGTAACTCTAAAGGAGATTGTACAATCAGATTGCATAGTGTATGACCATCTTTATACAAGTACATAGTAAGGAGTGAACCAGGGGCGGACTGACCATTTGGAAACTCAGGGCACTGCCCGAGGGCCCGGGGTCAGTAGGGGGCCCCATGAGATGCCCCTGGTACCTTTTTCATAGGCTTTTTTGAGTTTGGGCAAGGACACAGGGGTCCCATGGCCCCCTATTTCTCGGGGGCCCCATGAGTTGTCAGTCCGCCCCTGGAGTGAACATTAATGCTCAGTTGTTAGGCCCAATTCATATCTCCGCATTGTGAAAACTCATATTCCTGCATGTATTTGTTTTGGGTGTTTTGAAGCGTTTTCACTCATCACGCATATGGCAGCATATTCACTTGAATGGGCTGCTCTACACGCGACAAACACTCTAGAGAAACTCCAGAACTTCTTTTGAAGTTGAGCGAGGAATGTTATCTCAGTTTTTGGTTCATTTGCTGCACTTGGGGTTCCTTTAGCATGTAATAACAATACAAACATGATGCACGTTTCTGAAATACATAGCAAAGCATACATTTTGTGTGCCGTTTGCTATGCGTTCGGAAACACACAGATGTGAATGGAGCCTCATTGTTCTTGTGTAAAATACCAATTTAATTTGCAGACCCCAATAACACCTAGAGTAGTGGGAGTGCATGTTTGTGGCTCATTTTTTCAGTGACACACATAGGGCAGCTTATTGATCTCGAAGGGCTGTGCTACACGTGGCAAAGTAGCTCATGGGACATTTTGGCGTGATGTGGGTTGCACGTTTATTACTATGTGTTTTGCCGCATTTGCCGCTCCTTTTCTTGTATCAAAATGTTTGCCATTAACAATTAAAGGCACCAAAAGCACAACTAGTTAAATTTAGGTGTATAAATGTGACCATACATTATACAATCTGATTGTACAATCTCTGTACAATCTCCTTTAGATTTACCAAAACTATATTATAGGAGGACACACCATCTATTCAATTACACTGTATCCAATCAGGCAGGCCTTTGCACTACATGGTTGATGGTAGATCTAACCCCCGGTTCACATATATGCGGCCGTGCGGGTTGCGTTTTGCACAGGCACGAGAGCTCATTCATTTGAATGGACTCCTGTGCCCGTGACACACAGGGAAGAAGTCCCTGAACTTCCTTGGAAAATACAGCCTGCACGGGAACCTCGGTTCCCAATATGGTTGCGTTTTCCTGTGCGGGCGGTGTGCCATTAGAACTAATGTCACCCACCCGCTGGTCCACATTTCTCTGTGCAGTTTGTGAGGCTGCATGGAGTTTTGTGCGGATCCGCAGTGGCACCACCCACACATATGTGAACCTAGGGTAAAGGAGATTGTACTGTATAGTGTATGGGGAGCTTTACAGAGCCCAAGACACACTTCTGTTTTCAGTACTACAGCTCTATCCACATAGGTTGTTATCTGATCGCTCATAACACTCTACTAAAGTAATGATCTATGCAAGATGAAATTAAGAAACAAACATTTAAGAAAAAAACATTGATGCCTGTGTTTTTAACACAGGGGCGGACTGACCATTCGGAAACTCGGGCACTGTTTGAGGGCCCGGGGTCAGTAAGGGACCCCATGAGATGCCCCTGGTACCTTTCATAGGGTTTTTTGGGTATGGTTTGAGTGTGGGCAAGGACACAGGGGCCCCATGATCCCCTATTGCCCGAGGGCCCCATGAGTTGTCAGTCCGCCCCTGCCCCGATTCACATATATGCAGCCATGCGGGCCACGTTTTGCACGGGCACAAGAGCTCATTCATTTGAATGAACTCCTGTGCCCGTGACACACAGGGAAGAAGTCCCTGCACTTCCTTGGAAAACGCAGCCTGCACGGGAACCTCGGTTCCCAGTATGGTTGCGTTTTCCAGTGCGGGCGGTGTGCCATTAGAACTAATAGCATCCGCCCGCGGGTCCGCAGTCCTCTGTGCGGGTGGCGCGGCTGCACGGATTTTCATGTGGATCCGCAGCGGCACCACCCGCACATATATGAACCAAGCCTGAGTGAGAACAGTGATCATTGATTTATTGCATTGCAAAACCATGCACCTGTGGAAGTGGGTGGTAGTAATCTGATGGAAGGAAGGAAGGGAGCCACAGGTGTGTGCTAGTGAGGTCAGCTGATGAAATAATTCCTTTTCTGACACAAGCATGACAGCATACACAAATGCATATAGGCTCCGCCCCCCGCCCAGTCCTAGGACCGGTTATACTACGTATATAAATGAGTCACCTCGCCAATGGCAGAATCCTTTCTCCTTTTTTTCCGCTCACTGCTCAGCCAGTTATAGAACTGTTTACAGCAGAATTGTTACCTTCACCTTATCCGCACAGGTCCAGCCTCTGCAGTGGCGACACTCCCTCCGTACAGGTTATAAAGCTCCTATACCCCAGGCCTCCCCCATATCCAGGTACTGGGGTGCATGATGCTGGTCCCTAGGGATGGAACAAGTGTCTCCTTCATCATGACTCCATGGATGGACATTCATTGGACTTCCTGCTGGCTATGAAGCATTCAGTGGGAAGACAATAGTTTATGCTGTGAACAGAGGCGGACTGACAACTCATGGGGCCCCCGGGCAATAGGGGATCATGGGGCCCCTGTGTCCTTGCCCAAACTCAAAAAAGCCTATGAAAAAGGTACCAGGGCCATCTCATGGGGCCCCCTACTGACCCCGGGCCCTCGGGCAGTGCCTGAGTTTCCAAATGGTCAGTCCGCCCCTGGCTGTGAAGAGTTCTGTGCAGGTATATGCTGTTATCCTGCACTGCTAAAGCAGGCATCGCACACGTGCATCTCTGCTGACTTGTTGTTCAAAGGTCTGTTTGCTTTGTCCATGCCCCAGAGGTTTTGGTTTGTGTTTGCAGTAATACTAATGCATGGGCTGTTTGCTGTTGCAGAGTTGAGTCTTTCCTATTAACCCAGCAGTGCCTGTCTCTGCAGGTTTGGCTTACTATTTATTAATGCTCTAATGCTTGGTTTGTTGTATTAACCTCTGCAGTGCCTTTGCCTGGTGTAGGTTAGCCTGGCAGTGCTAATTATTTGGGGTCTATTAACCCTTCATTTGTGTTTTATGACTGTATGCGTTAACATGTCAGTTCTAATGCCTAAGTGAATTCCAGTGCTCTGCTTCGTTTACATTGCCTTAAGTACTTTGCTTGTTGGACATCAGTCTGTAATTGCTTCTGTCTGATGTTTCAAACCTTGCTTATACTGGCATGGAGGTTCATTTGCCGCTGGTCTTTAGGGGCCCTAAGGCTCAACGACTGACAGGGGGCAGCTGGTTGACTGAGGCTCTTGAGTTGCTGTGGCTGGTTACGGACTGCTCCTTTCTCAGTTGTGAGTGGAGCGTTGACCCTTCAATGTGAGTGTACAATTGAGTACTATCAGTGATACTTTTCTTTATTTGCACTAACATACAACTTTCAGGGCTACGGCTACAATCACCTCAAGCACTTGTAGTATTAATGCTAATATCCTGGCCAGCACTCCTAGGCATTCATTATGCCTAAAGTACTTTAGCTCCCCTATGAGCCAGGAACCATGAGCTTACCTAGAGAGCAGCTAGGATTATTAAGGTGAGGATCAACTAGGTATACTATCCTGACAAAAAGAGTGTACATTATGGGCATAATGGATTAAAAATGTATCCAGCCCACAACACCAGCACAACTTCTCAAGAGGAAAAGAGGTAACTTGCCATGACAGTGACAAGTCCTCTTTAGCCCTGAAAGAACCGCTATGCATTCAAAGCACTGCCAGGAGAGGTAGGCTAAAATAAATCTCACAACAATGATCATCCTGGACAGTATTGGGCTTGTAGTTAGCTGGCTTGCCTGCCAAAATGCTATGCCAAGTCGCATGTCAGGGGCAGCAGTGGATAAGCAGGCAGACTGACTGCAAAGGTCTGCAGTCACTAATTGTCAGATACCAAGCCTGATCAAACAACCATGTTTGTTAAAGGCCACCTCTGCCTCAGAAGCAATTAGCCAAGGAGTTTTCATCAGACTGGCCAGATCTGTCATCCTCAGCTGGTAGTAACTGACTCTCCTGGGAAGATGCTGTGCCAGGTTTGCATATCAGAGACAGCAGTGGACAGGGAGGCAAGAAAGTAGATGTTTTGCCTCTGTTTGAACTGACTGGATGGATCTCTAGTTGCTGATGATCAGGTACTAAGCTAATCAAACAGCTAAGTTTGTTTAAAGAGTATCTCTTCCTCAGAAGCATCTGGCCAAGGAGTCTTCATCAGACTGGTCAGATGTGTCTTTTTGCTAGCAGGGGACACAATATCCTCTCTGTAAAGCCCCCCTTTCTTCAGAGGCAGTTGGCCAAGGAATCTTCATCAGACTAGCCAGATGTGATATTCTGCCAGCGGATGAAGAAATATCCTCGCAGATGGCATGAAACAGTACAAGGGAAATTAAGAAAGTCTATACTACCATTTAGTAGTGTTCTGTGGTCTTCACTGGAGCTCACTTCAGTAGCCAAGCCTATTTGGATTTCGACAGACAAGAGGAAGGCAAACTTTGGCCACTAATGAAGTCTCTGTATATTGACTAAGGCCTCCACCAGAGGCTGAAGTGTGTCAATGTTTTACAAAAGAATTGATTCCTTTTATGTCTTCATAAAGACATAAAGCAATTCTTTTAATTTGAAGCTACTTTGGGGCTGGACTTTTGCTCCTTCAATTAAGTCTCAGTGGTATTTGATCCCTGAGTGAAATTAAGTGGCTAGTGATGCAGTACATTCACTATAGATGCAATCTGCTGTTCATCTAGAAACATGTAGCATTCCTTTGTGGTCAGTCATGCCTTATGGGTTAACCCAAAGACTACTCATACCTCTTCTATATTGAATTGGTGGCTGTTCAAGTTGGAATACATGATATCTAGGACGGGGAATAATCCCTTATGTTAGTCGCCAATGCCCAGAGGGTAAGCAAAAGGCAAGGTATGAAAATTTGGTGACAGTGTAGACCTGAGACGAGCTATAGAAGAGAATGAAAGAATCCATAACTATCTTGCTTTGCCAAGTCCAAGTCTGCTCCTCCCTAGGCACAGCAAAGTTCTACTTCACCCAAACCTGCCCAGTAGATGTTGCATTGCAAGAATTTATGCAAATTTTGCCAGAGTAGTTTCAGGATCTGTGGGTCCTCTATAATAAGAAGCCATTGGAATTTTCTTTCCTTTCCTTCAACTCCAAATCTTATTTTAGCAATGAGCCTTCTGTCCAGAGAAGATGTCAAAGACATCCATTGTTCTAAGTTGAAAGGAAACTTAGACATGAAGCAGAAGGAAGGATCAAGGTCCAAAACTTCAGATGGAGTCATTGCACTCAATCACTCAAGCCATCAGATAAGGCAGATGTAGGTTGTCTCTTAACAGATGAGTATATACACATTTATGCACATCTATGTTTCTGTAAGTATCTTTGCTTCAAGTTCAGTCAAAAGCTTTTGGCCTTTCCACATACCCAAAACATTTTCCAGAGCTTTACTTCCAGTAGTGGCCATCTTTCATGAGCAAAGGCTACAGGTGTTCCTTATTTTGACAACAGCCTACTGGGGGTTCAACATTTTCCAGGTCCTGGCAACATTCTAATTCAAACTCTGATCAAATTTGTATGGGTCATCAATTGGGAAGGCTAGCTAATCTCATTACAATAATGATATTCCTGGAAGCAGTCCTGGACACTCGAGAATACGGTAGAGTTGCCCTCAGAGAAGGTGAGTATCTCGCATGGGACAAGTCATAGCTCTATCCCATCTGTTTGCATGCCATGGCCCTAAAATGGTAGAAAAGTAGTCCCCAGTAATCCATGCAGTCTGTAGGACTCACTGGAAGGTTGAGAACTTTATAATCATGTTTTCTAAAGTAATGGAAGGTTTGCTTCCTTCACCAGCAACAGTGACCCCACAGTGACCATTTGGTAGTGGCTAAAGACAGTTAATCTTTTCAACTTTCATCATCTACCTGGCATACCGATCATCACAATCTATTCACTTTGTTTGGTATTCACCTCAATGACCTCCTAGTCCAAGGTCAATGATGTATGCCAATGAAGGACAAAGTGTCCAACATCAGAGTTTCAGTGACTCCCACACATTGAAGTCATTTTGGCAACACAGCCTAGGGAGCCTCAGTTATGCTCCAGATAGCAAATTGTAATATCGTATCTTTGCTTTCGAGAAGGAATACCAGATTATTCAATTTAAGCCAGAAGTATCTCCCATTCAGATTTGCCAACTGTAGAACCTGTCTTATCTCATCACTCTTTGTGTTCTGGCTTCCCAGAACGTCTTGTCAGACACTGTAAGACACTAAGCTTTGGATGTCATGGGTTAGTCTGTAACCAACAAGCATTTCAATGGATCTGCAACAAATAAGGCTATCAGGATCTCAAGTTGACAAGTAACCTTTATGGTCATGAATGGCAGTTGATCCCTGCAAGAGTGAGCTTCCCAGAGTTGGAAGTAAATGGAACTACTAACATCCAGTAGGATGCAGATTAGCCTATATACAGTCTATATCCAGAAGATTTAGTGGTCTCCAGGCTCCTCATCAGGACAATAATTTCCTGGTGGCCTTGCAGTCCATGGTATCCTCAAGTACAGTGTCTTTTCCAGGGCTTCCTATTTTCCCGAGATTCCAGACCGTACGCAAAGTGGCCAAGTGTATCATCCAAGTTCAACCAAGTTATATCTAGCTGCTGGGAGACCAAGAGGTGAAGGCTCATATGGGGATCTCACCTCCAGTGTTTGAAACCCTGCTGAAGCCCGGGCAGCTGCTAGAAATTTCATATATAGGATATGCAAACCTCACAAAATTTTAAAGGATTGTTCCCTGCTGTAATGATTATGAGTTTTCTGCAATGAAGCCTAGATATAGGATTAAGTGGTAGTCGCTTGGTCATGTTCTCACTTTCTGGGATCAAGTGACCACCGCATATCTTGGTAAACCAATTCTGAAAGGCCTGTGCAGGCTGTTTTTTTCCACATGGGACTTGCAGTGCAAATAGCGCTGGAGATGTTGTCCCACTCTCAATTCTCCTTGATAAGACTCCCCCAATATCGATCTCAGTAACACTGAAGTAGTATTTGTTATGGCTACCATTTCTGTAAGAAGGATCTCCGATATCCAAGTGTCAAGCTGTAAACTACCTTATTAAAATACAGAGAAAAATCCTCCTGCGCTAAGAAGGGAAAGTTCACCTACTGGAAGCTGCCAGCACTTAACCTGCTACCCAAACAGTGTGTATAATAATAATAATCAAAATAGTGCAGCGCTCAAAACAATAATGTATATAACCACAAATGTGCTCACATGCATTTATGTCACAACAAATACTATTTAAAATTAATAATAATGTGAAATATCTTATCTATCCAGGTGCCACTCAATAATAATTCTAACTTATTAGTGCCCACATATTCAAAAAATAGTTAATACATTGCTTAATTAGTAACTACCGTTTACTATAAAGCATATACCAGTGCTCCAAGTGCAATGCCGTGACCACACTTAATATACTACTCCAAAAAAATGTTCACAAATTTAAAAAATATAATAATAAGTCCATGCAGTGTGTAAATCAAAGTGCAAAAAATGCAAAAAATATATATTGTGTCCACATTCAGTGCACCAGCACCTCTTCACCTCCTAAGGCTAGATTGCCTCCTCACCTCCTTAATGCGACCCCTAAGGGCCAAACAGCTTTCAGGATCTCTCTGGATCCTTATCCCCTGGTAGTAAACACCTCTCCTCACGTTGTGGATCCCTTTAGGGGGCTTCCATAACCCCCGATCAGAAACCTCTGGAGAACAATCACTCACCAACCAAGTGAGTAAAAAGAGAAGAATCCTCTAAGTGTAGTATTCAACCAAACACTTTAATGGCAAAAGGTAAAATATACAGCCACTCACATATGTCCACAATCTTCTTTTCTCAGTCTGTGGGTGTACTGCATGTAAAACGAGGACTTCTTGGGTATACCAAGATGGCGGCTGGCGCCGGAAGTGCGTCACCGCGTACCGGAAATGACGTGCTAACGTGCCTACGCGTTACGTCACTGTCACTGTTACGGCACTGCCCAGAGGAAGTCACGAGTGACAGTGACGTAACACGTAGGCACGTTAGCACGTCATTTCCGGTACGCGGTGACGCACTTCCGGCGCCAGCCGCCATCTTGGTATACCCAAGAAGTCCTTCGTTTTACATGCAGTACACCCACAGACTGAGAAAAGAAGATTGTGGACATATGTGAGTGGCTGTATATTTTACCTTTTGCCATTAAAGTGTTTGGTTGAATACTACACTTAGAGGATTCTTTTCTTTTTACTCACTTGGTTGGTGAGTGATTGTTCTCCAGAGGTTTCTGATCGGGGGTTATGGAAGCCCCCTAAAGGGATCCACAACGTGAGGAGAGGTGTTTACTACCAGGGGATAAGGATCCAGAGAGATCCTGAAAGCTGTTTGGCCCTTAGGGGTCGCATTAAGGAGGTGAGGAGGCAATCTAGCCTTAGGAGGTGAAGAGGTGCTGGTGCACTGAATGTGGACACAATATATATTTTTTGCATTTTTTGCACTTTGATTTACACACTGCATGGACTTATTATTATATTTTTTAAATTTGTGAACATTTTTTTGGAGTAGTATATTAAGTGTGGTCACGGCATTGCACTTGGAGCACTGGTATATGCTTTATAGTAAACGGTAGTTACTAATTAAGCAATGTATTAACTATTTTTTGAATATGTGGGCACTAATAAGTTAGAATTATTATTGAGTGGCACCTGGATAGATAAGATATTTCACATTATTATTAATTTTGAATAGTATTTGTTGTGACATAAATGCATGTGAGCACATTTGTGGTTATATACATTATTGTTTTGAGCGCTGCACTATTTTGATTATTATTAAACTACCTTATTGCTACCATTATCAAACAGAATAGCTCTAGCCTCTTCTTCCTCACCATACAAAGGTCTGCAAATCTTTGCCTTTGGATCAAGACATCATTCTTCTAGTATTGTCACCACAAGCATTGGAAGTGGACTTGATGCTGAAGAAATACATGGAAGTTTTCATTCTTCAGAAGTTCAGATAATGGGATATTCAAGCCTGGCAGTGTCAGAAGAAGACTTTCACTGTGTTCTAGGACAATTCTATTGTCGCTGGTCAAGGTAGTGTGATGGGCTTATATGGCAAAGATGAATCTATCAATTAAGTGCAGAGTCCACTTTACCAGATGGATTGCTCATAGACAAAATTGAGAGGTCCAGATTTTCTGCAGGAGAGCAACTGGATCCATGTAGGGTGCATTTCTATCACATTACAAATTTGGTCAAGCAACATTGACAACAGGGGAGTTTGGCTTCAGTTCTAACTGAATGTAATGCCATGTTGATTAACCGCTAGCCTACAGGGCACTTATACCCCCTTCCTGCACAGGCCAATGTCCAGCTTTCAGCGCTGTCGCACTTTGAATGACAATTGCGCGGTCAAACAACACTGTACCCATATGAAATTTTTATCATTTTTTTTGTGACAGATAGAGCTTTATTTTGGTGGTATTTAATCACCTCTGGGTTTTTTATTTTTTCTTAAACAAACCAAAAACCACTCAAATTTCTGAAAAAAAAAATTTTTTTTCTTAGTTTTTGTTATAAAATTTTGTAAATAAGTGATTTTTCTCCTTCATTGATGTGCGCTAATGAGGCTACACTGATGGGCACTGATAGGCTGCACTTTAGTACACTGATAGGTGGCACTGATGGGCACTGATGAGGAGGCACTGGTAGGTGGCACTGATGTGCATTGACAGGCATCACTGATGGGCACTGAAAGGCAGCACTGATACATGGCACTGATATATGCCACTGATAGGCAGCACTGATAGGTGGCACTGACTGGCACTGATAGGCGGCACTGACTGGCACTGATAGGCGGCACTGACATGCACTGATAGGCGGCACTGATAGGCAGCACTGACTGGCACTGATAGGTGGTACTGATTGGCAGCACTGATAGGTGGCACTGATTGGCATTGATAGGTGGCACTGACTGGCACTGATGGGTGACACTGAAAGGCAGCTCAGATGGGCACTGATATGTGGCATTGATGTGCACTGGTAGGCACTGATATGTGGCACTGCTGGGCACTGGCACGAGGCACTGATGAGCACTGACATAAGGCACTGATGGACACTGACAGTTGGCACTGCTGGGGCTACACTGATCATCAGGGCACACTGATCATCGGTGCCCTGATGATCAGTGTACATGTCCCCTAAGTGGAAAGCCGATTACCGGCTCTCCTCCCCTCTCGAGCTGTCAACGTCACAGCTTGAGAGGAGAGAAATGCCAATAACCGGCATTTCCCTGTTTACATGTGATCAGCTGTGATTGGACACAGCTGATCACCTGACTGAGCAGACATCTTCGGCTTTTTCTGTGATCGGTGATCCGCTGTGTCCGAGGGAGCGCATGCGCTGAGCTGCGCACGTGCAGTGAGAATGTCATATGATGTCCTCCCAGAACGAGAGAACCACCCTGCGCCCCTCATATTACTATATGGCGGGTGGGAGGTGCTTAAAATACTTTAGTTTTATCCTCCCTTGTTGTTTGTTTTCGTGTTGCATCCCATTCGTGTATGCTTGTGTCAGGAAAACAGAAAACTGTATACTTACCTGAATGTAATTTTCATTTCCTGACGCATAAACATGAGAACATACAGGTCCCTCCTTAAGGCTTCACATTGAGTATAGTTATGAGAATGCTGCCATTGGGGAGGTAACTCATTTATATAGTATAACAGGTCCTGGGATTGGGTGGGATGCTATACCCATTCGTGTATGCTGTCATGCTTATGCATCAGGAAAGGGAAATTACTGTCAGGTAACTACACAGTTTTCAATTGTGTCTTACTGTTTTTCTATCCCAAATCTACATATTATGAAGTGATGAAGCTTTCTAAGAATTATAGCAAGGGCTAAGGTAAGGCCTTTGTAACGGAACCGACCCCAGACTGCGCTTGGGTGCTTCCGTTAGACTACAGTTTACCTGTCCGAACACCGACAACAGACACCACAGCAGACCATACAAGACTAGACGACACAAATCTTGAAGTAATCCAGAATGTAGACTACTTTATTTCAACACAGATACAAGATATATACACTCAAGGGACAGTCCCCCCTCTCTGCATAATGACACAGGGCAGGACAATCTACATTTAGTAACAAGAGACACACAGGTATTCAAACTTCACACCAGCAAACAGTCCCATCAGGAGGGAGGGCTGCTGGAGACACCCCCCCCCCCACTAAGCTAATACAGATAAACACATTCATCCAATAATAGTTTGCTCCCAAGCAAGACAAACAATAGAACAATGAGATGCAGACACACAACACCAAACAATCCACAACCCCCACCCCACCTATCTCCTAGACATGTCTACACAATATTAGGACAGATCACAGTGTACCCCTAGCAGGCACAGGGTGACTTACACATAAGAGGGATATAAGGAGCTGAGACAGGGGTCTCCCCGCCTCACCAAAGTGAGCTGGGTTCCATGAGCCCCCCACCCAAAGTGACTCCCGTCACAGCCTTGTTCTCAAAATCAAAGAGAGCTTTTATTTTTCTTGAAGAGAGATACATTAATGGAATATTGGTACATGAAGGATCTGAAATTTAGAAGAAAAAAAATGTGAACTTAGCCTTTAATTTTGTGTTTTTTCAGGTTTTCGCTGTTCCTAAATATCCTAAAATTGCTCTATTTTGAGCCAACATTATTTTTAGTAATAAAAAAAATGTTATCAGATTTACCAAATGATGATGAAAACCCTCTGTTTTTTAAATTAGCATATGGTTCCTGACACCATTTTTAGTGCAGATACATGCAATAAAAAAAGGGAACAATTAATGTAAGAAAGTAGTTCCTGTTTTGTTTTTTTGGTTAGTGGTGTCGTTCCAAATTATAAAAGTCTAAAGTACACAGTATTAATAGAAAAAGAAATAACATTATGGGGCCTAACAATTCCAAAAAATAATAATAATAAAAAACCTGACCCCTAGAAACAACATAGAATTATTTCCTAACATAGTATTTTTTAATTAGGAATTATTATTGAGTGTGGTGAATTTTAATACTAACTGTGATCATATTTTCTAAATAATTTATAAGTTTCAAAATTTTGGGCAAAAATATTTTTTGTAAACTACAGATTTTCTATTTATAAACATATAAGCCAGTTTAAACACTTGTATATGTAAAAACAAATAACCACAAACATTACAGCTTCTCTTAAAGCTGAACTCCAGGATAAGCCAATATTGTATACATTTAAGAGGCATGTGTATTCTTACTTTATTCTTGATGTGCTTTGAGTATTTCTTCCAGATCTAGTAGGGGCATGAAACCATCTCTGTGCAATTTTTTGCCAATGTGTGTTAATGCATTTTATTAGGTTATAATAAAAGTGATATTTTAGAGCTCTGTGGGTTCTGTGCACATAAAGATAAGACTGCACAGCTCTCGCTGTAATTTTTGGACAGATTGTTCTAACGTAAATAGGCAAATTTATTTAAAGAAAGGTTTGGTGCTTACACTCTAAATTCATAAAATAGTGCATAAATCCAAATAAATAACACTACTTGGTGAACAAATATCTCATTGCAATGAAAGTCCCACAACACAGTGTGAAAAAGTGCTCTGTAATAAATAAATATCTCTCTTCTTGTTGTTTCTTATCACACCAGTGCTCCACCACGTGTTACACTACAATGCACACACCACAGGTTTGTGACCCCTTAATGAACAGGAAGGTCATAAGCGCTTAATCCAAAGACTCAGATGCAATTTCCAAATGATTTGATGGGCTGATGGTAACCCCTCCAGTGGACACTTCTTCTCCAGTGCAACTTGCAACTCCCTCTCTGGAAATGAATAATGAGCACCAAAAAGTAAATACTATCATTGAATAAATTAAAAGTGCCCATATATTTAAAATAATGCACACTCACATTTATAGAAGGCTTCAATAGATTAGGGAATTATCTGATGCACTTGAGACATTAGGATGAAATTAAATTTTTCTCCTTTCTTGTAAAATTGGAAACGGTTACTTAGGGCATTTACTTTGCCTTCCTCAGGACCAAAACTGCAGAAGATGCCTTGACAGTAAAAACTGTAGAGGCAGTAACACATTAGTCATATCTGAGCTACGTTGTGACGTCGCTTCTGGTTCTGGCTTTTGGAACACACTCTGGCTCCAGTGAGCGGAGGCAATTGTAATTGTCTATTAGTGCTGAGAGACTGGGCACCATTTAAATGTGAGCATGCATTTTGTTTCCAGAACAGTAAGATAGGAGAAATCATCCAGTGGGCACACTAGTGCTGTGACCCTGGTGACAACCAGGGATTTTCACTTTGGAGGGATTTCCTCTCAAGTCCTGTTTTGGCTATGGGACAGGAAGTGGAGCAAAATCTCCTCAATTGGGCACAGATGACTAAAACTCTCCCTTACTCTATCCAAAATGAAAAAATATCTTTAGTTCTACTTTAAGAACTCTTTTTGGTGTTTGTCAGCTTAGTCTTGCTCAGGTCAACAAGAATGCTATGGAAAAGTGTTCTCTGCTATAGTGCTGTAATGCCCATCATATCCACTGGGCATGAGCAGTCATCATTATGGAATTTGTATTGATGACATGTCAAAAGCAAGCGGGCTTATTTTATAATGTTGAAGATGTTTTATTATTCATCTTAAAGTTGAACTAAACTGCATCTGAGCACCACAAAATTAAATGCTATATAATTCATTTTTAATATTCAACACAAACTCACACATCCATTATGTCTCCATGCTTTCTTTTGCTGAGAAATCACTTTGAAAAACATCCATTAGTATATCTGGCAGCTGTCATCTTGAGTAAGGGCAGATAATTCATGTAGCATTTTCTTCCTGGAATCCATCTGCCCTTAGCTTGAGCATTCATACAGTAGGGCATGCTTAGCTGAGAAAAGCCCTCCTCTCCTCTAGAAGACTTCTGTAATATATGACATAATTTTGCTAGACATGAAAACCTGGCAGTAATTGAAAAAATGTAAAATAAAAAAAACAGTTTAAAACAAATAAATATGTATTTCCTATTCTTTCCTATCTATTTACTAATGCTAGCAGCATAAGGATTAAAAATAGTCAAGGTTGATTTTAAGTTTGGTTTCACTTTAACAACATTCTTAATTTGAATAAGTGCTAGAAAATGTCCTGTCCTTTAAATCTGACATTTATGAATAATCCAATCAACAGGATTCAATCACCTTAATCCAGTTACGAAGATGTCATGAAACGTGTTGCTGCTGGTGTTAATTGGTATGAAATGTATTTATTTGTCTGCTACAAGACTAAATATGTTAGGATGGTGCTCTAAATAATTGCTCATAGATGAAACATCTTAGACCTATAAAAAAAATGCTAAATGTGATATTAAACCCAAAGCAAATACTTATTATATTGCAGCTTACCAATTATTAGATGTGGTGGATGAATTTCTTTTCTTTTTTGGGCTTTCTTTCCTTTAGTTTCATCTGGTGATCTAGCCAGTATGTCTGTTTTTAAACAAAGCAAGCTCTCCTGAAAATGTAGCATGTAGAGTGTTACCTCTGACAGTGGTGCCTAAAATGATCAGCTGTTATTTATGTAACCTTTATCCCAAAAGAAAAAAACAAATATTGCTGTAACTGCTTGTGTACTGTAATTGCAGTGTAAGTTTGGCATCTGTATCTAAAGCTGCTAGTCCATCTAAAACTCCCCTTCCTCCAGACTGGCAATAATGCTGGCCAAAGGTACCCCCAGTGCTCCTTCATCCAGAGTACAGACATTCTAATACAGTAGGTGTGTTACTGGCCAGATCACCAGGCAAAAACAGGGAAGGAAAATCCTAAGAAAAGAAAAGTGATGCAGCCACCACATCTAATGTTTGATGAGGTTCAATATATTACATTTTTGGTTTTGGGTTTAATAACACTTGACGTTTGTAGCTGCTTTTTGTTCTATTATACAGAATACACTGCTCAAAAAAAAAAAATTAAAGGAACTTTGAAAACACATCAGATCTCAATGGGGAAAATATGCTGGTTATCTATACTGATGTGGACTGGGTAATGTGTTAGGGATGTAAGGATGCCCCATCGTTTGATGGAAATGAATATTATCAACCTACAGAAGACTGGATTCAAAGATTAAAAACCCAAAAATCAAAAAAAATGATGCAGCAGGCTAGTCCATTTTGCTGAAATTTCATTGAAGCAATTCAAAATGGTACTCAGGTTGTATGGCCCCTACGAGCTTGTATGCATGCCTGACAGCTTTGGGGCATGCTCCTAATGAGATGATGGATGGTGTCCTGGGGTATTTCCTCCCTGATCTGGACCAGGGCATCACTGCACTCCTGGACAATCTGAGGTGCAACCTGGCGGCGTAAGTGGACTAAAACATGATATCCCAGAGGTGTTCTGTTGGATTTAGGTCAGTCAAACATGGGGGCGATTCAATGATATAAATTCCTTTATCCTCCAGGAACTGCCTGCATACTCTCGCCACATGAGACCAGGCAGCACCACGAGGAACCCAGGACCCACTGCACCAGCGTAGTGTCTGACAATGTGTCCAAGGATTTCATCCCGATACCTAATGGCAGTCAAAATGTCATTGTCTAGCCTGTAGAGGTCTGTGCATCCCTCCATGCATATTCCTCCCCAGACCATCATTGACCCACCACCAAAATGGTAATCCTGAATGATGTTACAGGCAGCATGTTCTCCACAGCTTCTCCAGACCCTTTCACGTCTGTCACATCTGCTCTCATCTGTAAAAAGCACAGGGCACCATTGACGGAACTTCCAATTCTGGTGTTCAATGGAAAATGCCAATTGAGCTGTATGGTGCCGGGCAGTGAGCACAGAGCTCACTAGGGTACATTGGGCCCTCAGGCCATCCTCATGAAGTCTGTTTCTGATTGTTCGGTCAGAAACATTCACCAGTGGCCTGCTGGAGGTCATTTTGTAGGGCTCTGGCAGTGCTCATCCTGTTCCTCCTTGCAGAAAGTAGCAGATACCAGTCCTGCTGATGGGTTAAGGACCTTTTACGGCCCTGTGCAGCTCTCTTAGAATATCTGTCTGTCTCCTGGAATCTCCTCCATGCTCTTGAGACTGTGGCGGGAGACACAGCAAACCTTCTGGCAATGGCACATATTGATGTGCCATCCTGGAGGAGTTGGACTGCTTGTGCAACCTCTGCATGGTCTAGGTATCGCCTCATGCTACCAGTAGTGGCACTGACCCTAGCCAAATGCAAAACTAGTGAAAAAGAATCAGAAAAGATGAATAGGGAAAAATGTCAGTGTCCTCCACCTGTAAAGCCATTCCTGTTTTGGGGGTCATCTCATTGTCGCTCATCTAGTGAACCTGTTCTTAATTTAATTAACACCAAAGCAGCTGAAACTGATTAACAACCCCCTCTGCTACTTAGCTGACCAGATCAATATTCCAGGAGTTTAATTGACTTGATGCTATACTCTGATTAAAAAGTGTTCCTTTAATTTTTTTGTGCAGTGTAGTTCACAGACGCTAGAGTGCTTCTTTATAAACCTCAAAACTATGCTTTTATGAGTGTTTCATATACTGAACACCTGGGCTTTTTTCCTCAGAAAATAGGTACAGGAACTCAACTACAGTCCCCCAAAACCCCCTTGCCCTCCCACACATCCTCCTAACCCCATCAAATAGTGGGTGTGGTCAAATTTCATTAACAGTGGCAGGGTCTTATAGGAGCATCAAATACTAAGTGTGCATTACGTTCTGAGTGCAGAGTTGGGGGTTACACACAGAGTGCTGAGTTCAGGGGTGCACTATGTGTAGAGTTCGGGGGTGAGTTGCACACAGAGTGCAGAGTTCAAGGATGTGCTACACATAGAGTGCAGAGTTCAGGGGTGCACTACACACAGTTCATCCTTCTTCCACAGCTGCTTACCTTTGCATCCCTCATCCACATTTCACTTTCACCCCTCTTCTCCTGACCTCTGCATCCAACCCCACTCCACTTCCCCCACCTTCTCCCCCCCCCGCCATCTTTCACATGTCTTACTTTAGTTGCTGTTTTAAGCTGAAGCACCCAGCTGGCTCTAGTACCTCCCTACGCACTGTAGCTGGCTCCTTCTCACTTGCAGGGAGATAATCCAGTGGGGGTGTTGCATCTGTACTGCACCCTGGCCACCTGCATCCTGCACTCAGTGGGAGCTACTCAGGAGGTCAGATCTGTGGGAGCCATTGGAGACAAGCTGTCACTTGTAAACACATTGATAGTGGTGAGCAGGGAGCAGAGGGCCTGAGCCAGAAGTGATAGAACTGAGTTTTCACCAAGTTCCAGATAAAAAAGCTATACTGGCCATCATCCTAATGGAGTGCTTGGAAACCAAAAATAAGAGAGCATTGGGAGTGATCTTTTTATGTTTATGTGCATCATTGCATTAAAGAATAACCCAGGTTATAGCTTTAAGAAGATCTCCTACTAGGTAAAGTTGATAAGGATTGAAGACTATCTGTATTCACTACTATAACATTAAACATATTTTTTAAATGCAGTAAGTGTAAGTACCTGAATTTGGCTTGTTATCAACTTTTGAAGTCCCCTGTTTAGAAAAGTTCAGAATAGGGGAGGGAGAAGTGACACAAGCAGCTGATCGGTTGTGCTACAGTGCTCATGTGCTCAGGAGGCTTGCTAAAAGGAGAAGAAAGCCAAGTGACAGAAAAATGAACATATCAGTCTGCTTCTTGTTATTTCCATGCCCAGTCAAAGGCTGGGGCGGCAACCAAACTTGTAGGTGTTACTTACATGTGATACAGAAAAAAATCAGGCCTCCTGCCCTGCCAGATAGGTATGTGTTGTGTGGCAGAGCTTTATAAATCTCAGAACTGGGAGGACAGTAGTGCAAATCTTTTGGCAGGAAAATAGTTCCCTTCATTTTTATTTCATCTGTGCATTTAGCTGCTTGCCTGGAGCTTGGCTTTAACTGCCTGGTTTATTAGGACAATGCTGTTTTTGATTAAATGGTGAGAAAATGTATGGGCATTTTGGCGTAACCTTTATATATTCCAAGCCAACACCTTACCTTGAAGGCTTTATAACTAATTTTATATGTTAAGATCTAATATATACACGAAAAAGTAAGTGGCTTATTTGAAATGTAAACTAGATATTAAAATCTAATGAGAGAAAAAACTTATACTATATAGAAGAAATTTACAGTATATTTCTGTTGCCATAAAAAGTTAATTGGTCTAAAGAACATTGAGCTTATACATTACATAACTGAGAAATAATCATAAATTAACAAAAGGTTAATTAGTTTTTTGCTTCAGTTAGCAATATGTTTAGATATGTTAATTAATATCCAAATAATAATTTGAAATAAAGCTAATGTTTAAATCCGGAGTAGTGAAATATTCTTTGTAGTATGTCATCATGTATTGGATTTTTTTTATAATAAGAAAATTAAAAAATTAGAATGATATATAACCAAAAGACAATGTAAACCAATAAAAAAAAAAAAGAAACATTTTTGAGGTGTTAGTCGCTTTCTTCTTACCACCAACTGAGAAAATATCAGCATTTAAAGTTGGCCATACATGTGACAATTTTCGCTCAAGTTTAACCACCTTCCATCCATCAGAAACAATCACCAAAATCTAAAAAATCTACTACTCATGAGTTTGATGAAATACCAGAAATGTATCAATTGTGAAGTCAAAACTGGTCAATAAATTGACACCTTCAATACAATTTATTGAAAGATAGCATTGAATTTTGCTCCCATCAGCAATAAACATAATTTGATGTCTTTGATTGCTTTGTGATTATACAAACAATGTAATCAAAAGTTTGAGATGTCTATCAAATTGTCATATGATTTGCATTTTGAAGAGGAGCTGTGAAGGCCAACCACTGCATGGTATAACCTGAGTATGACATGGGTAAAAATGGCTGACCTATGTACATACCTAGGGACCTGTGAAAGTGACTGATCCTGAGATTAGCAGGGAAGAAGTAGGGATGGGAAATGTGTCATCATTATCAATTTGGTTGTGGTTCTTCATTATTATCACTTAAATATATTGTTCAACTAACAACATAAGCAGCATATACATATCATATCCTTGGATAATTTGACTATGAGTTGTTACTTAGTTTTTTGCATCTCCCTCCTGGAAAATGCTTTAAATGGATGTCAATGTCCTGTATATAAAACATGCTTCTGGCTTGATCTAGGACAACAGTGGAAGGCTTAGGTGGACACCCACTACAACATATTCATAGAGTGGACATTAGTGCTATCAAATATATACGCTGCTCTCAGCCAATCAGTAATATATCTTTGTATAGACTGCCTATGTTTTGTCTGTACTTTCCAGCTTTTGCACAAAAGCAGTTTTGCCTTTTTTGCATATTGCTTTATATTTTTAAAGTATAAGCTTTGTGTATAGTTGAATGCCAGATTTGATAGTCCAGGAATATAAATGGATCATTTATAATCTTTTTTATTATAAGTGTTTATGATAAACACAAGACACTTTAGAATTTTCACCATAGAAGCTACAATATGGCAGTATTCAACAGTTTATTAGTGTTAGTCAGATGTACATTATGACAATAAGTAGTAGATCATGCCTTGTCAGTACCATGTACAGTATGGAAGAATACAGTAGGTATTAGGGTGACAATATCATGTACAGTATGACAGTATGCAGTAGATCATGCAGCATCCAGGTTATATAGTTCAGGGTGAAAAAGAACAGTAAATGGATCTCCTTGAGCTTCATGCTCTTCCGCAGTGCCAAGGTGCAGGGTGCTGCCAGGGCCCTGGGTCCCAGGATCAGTGCAGTGAACAGAAGTAGAAAGAAACTCAGGAGAGCATCCACCACTCCAAACATCAGCATCCCCCTCCACCTCACCAGAAGAACCCTGCATCAGGTCAATCAGAACAACATCTCCTGTTACCTGGAAACATGCAACCACAACATCTGAGGCATCTTTGTCCCATGCACTCTGGTTTTGTTACACCTTGGTGGCTACTTTTAGATCTTATAATATAACAGAAAGCTGGAGAACTGAGCCTGGTGCTTGGAAACTGATCTTCTACAAGTTTTTTGGTATATGTACATGTGCAGCAGATTATACTCTATATAGGAACAATTAGGGATAATGTTTTGCAGAAAAAAATATAACCTTTCCTTAGATTTTGGCAACTACAGACTGTTTAGGTATAATTTATATGAACAAAACACAGCAGCTTTGTTTATAAAAAAAAAAGCCATTGATCCGCATTTAGAATGCCAGGCTACATCTTTTAATAGGATAATTATAGTGTCCACTAATGCTAAAAGGTACAGCTTTGTAGGGCATTATAGGAGTCCCACCCCTGACCACCAAGGGGTCATAAAAAGTGGCATATTATACTACCCCTACCTTTTACCACTAATGTTAGGGAGGTGTAAAACGGGTTCAGTGATGGAGGCCCTACAAGATTTATCTAGAAAGTCCTTATGCCAGCCATAGACAGATCAAAATTTGTCATGTCCAGCAGGAACCGGACTACTTTTGATCCATTTATGGGCAGACTGGTTGTAATGAAATTGATCTATAAATCAACATCAGTACAACCAGCCTGTTAGGTTTTTCCCATGCAATCACTGCATCTGACTACAGCCGTCCACAGTACTCATTATATTTTGAAGGTGGGGAAAACTCCCACTGTGAGACTACAATAGCACAGCGGGAGAAAGTCACCCATCAATGCTGGCTGTGTTGATAAGCAAATCAAGTAATTGTCTTTCCTTCAACCCATAGTTGAGGAAAAAAAATTGCATAATGTATGGCCAGTCTTCGATACTGATGTCCCAGATCTTATACAAAATCAATATAACAACAATTATTTCATGTCTATATGTATATGTCTATATTTATTTTCTTTGATTATCTTTAGGCTGCAAATCTTAGCTTTTCTGGTTTAGAAAAAACCTATGAATAAAAAAATATGGATTTTTTTTTATTTGTGAATACATTTGCTAGAATCTGTGTCTAAAGAATTCCTTTTAATCTCAAATGCAATGCTCTTTGTTTTTTTCTAGTTTACGACATGTTGACATCTCTACTTTTGAGAATTGGCATAATTTACATAATGGCTATAGTTTTTTTCCTACACAAAGCAACTTCCCTCCAAACCAAACATTCAAATCCCTGACAGAAATTAATAAACTATTTATGAGCTTTCATGCCATTGGAAAAGATGCATAGTCATGCACAATGAAATCACTGTAAACATTCAGGAATGGCATTCATAATACATCTGCTCATGGACAATAAGGATGCTGTAAACCACAATGGTAAAATATTAGTGCTACAAATGGCTTTGTTTTCAAAGCTATGCAGGCTGCTGCTCTACTAAATAAATACTCTACAATCAGCTTATTGAAGAAGCTCAACTTGATAATTGCGCTATCAAGAAAGAATTGTGCAATGTATTATAATGTGAACATGGATCTAGTGTGCCTTTGAAAGAGTGACTAAGATGTCTTAACTTCTAGACATCTTAAATAGTGACTCCCACCAAAGCTGTTCTTTTAGTTTACTGTGGGCACCAGCAGGCTAAAACAGTCACTATTTTTGCATGTCTCTGATATAGTAAAGGGAGGATGATATTTTAATAGATTTTTATTGAGGCTTTACAATAAAGGTTGTATCATTGGCACTATCATCCTCATTTTACACTGGAAATATTAAAAATACTGAGAGTTTTTATTAAGATAATACATAAAGAAGTACAGCATGTCTTGTATTACCATATCTTCTGAATAGAGACATTGAAGGGTGTCTTTTTAAAAGTAGAACAATTCAAAGATAGAAAAAAGAAAGGAATACAAAAAGAAGAAAAGGGGGGAGGGCACCTCAAAAATAAATTTTTAATGCCTAAAATTAAAGCTGACAATCTATTAGATTAAGTTAAGGCCAGATTATCTTGCAGTAGTTTGTGTACTCATCTCCTCCTACAATGATGTAGGACTGAAACACACCTTTGCAATTTGATGTATACAATAGTACTCCCATTAACATGTGTGTTACCTCAAAGCACATTACCATTCATTGCACGCATTAGCGTGTTGCTGTACCAATCATTTTGAATGGTATCTCCATGCGCTAAGGCAATGAAGTGTTGACACATACAGTGAGGAACAGAAGTATTTGAACACCCCGCAATTTTGCAAGTTCTCCCACTTAGAAATCATGGAGGGATCTGAAATTCACATTGTAGGTGCATTCCCACTCTGAGAGACAGAATTAAAAAAAAAATTCAGGAAATCACATTGTATGATTTTTAAAGAATTTATTTGTCTTGCACTGCTGAACATAAGTATTTAAACACCTAAGAAACAGCAGGAATTCTGGCTCTCAAAGACCTGTTACTATGCCTTTAAAAAGTCCACCTCTACTCCACTCATTAATCTAACTTAGTAGCACCTGTCTGAGCTCTTTAAAGACACCTTTCCACCCCACAGTCAGTCAGACGCCAACTACTACCATGGGCAAGACCAAAGAGCTGTCAAAATACACCAGAGACAAAATTGTGGGCCTCCACAAGGCTGGAAAGGGCTACGGGGCAATTGCCAAGCAGCTTGGTGAAAACAGATCAGCTGTTGGAGCAATTGTTAGAAAATAGAAGAGGCTAAAGACGACTGTCAGTCTCCCTCGGACTGGGGCTCTATGCAAGATCTCACCTCGTGGGGTATCACTGATGATAAGAAAGGTGAGGAATCAGCCCAGAACTACAAGGGAGGAGCTGGTTAATGACATGAAGAGAGCTGGGACCACAGTTTCAAAGGTCACTGTCGGTAGAACACTACGCCGTCAGGGTTTCAAATCATGCATTGCAAGGAAGGTTCCCCTGCTCAAGTCATCACATGTCCAGGCCCGTCTGAAGTTTGCCAATGACCATCTGGATGATCCAGAGGAGGCATGGGAGAAAGTCATGTGGTCAGATGAGACCAAAGTAGAACTTTTTGGTCTAAACTTCACTCGTCGTGTTTGGAGGAAAAAGAAGGATGAGTTGCATCCCAAGAACACCATCCCTACTGTGAAGCATACGTGTGGTAACATCATGATTTGGGGGTGCTTTTCTGCGAAGGGGACAGGATGACTGCACTGTATTAAGGAGAGGAAGAATGGGGCCATTTATTGTGAGATTTTAAGCAACAACCTCTTTCCCTCAGTCAGAGCATTGAAGATGGGTCGTGGCTGGGTCTTCCAACATGACAACGACCCAAAGCACACAGCCAGGATAACCAAGGAGTGGCTCCGTAAGAAGCATATCAAGGTTCTGGAGTGGCCTAGCCAGTCACCAAACCTAAATTCAATAGAACATCTTTGGAGGGAGCTGAAACTCCGTGTTGCTCAGCGACTGCCCCGAAACCTGACAGATCTAGAGGAGATCTGCGTGGAGGAGTGGGCCAAAATCCCTGTTGCAGTGTGTGTAAACCTGGTCAAGAACTACAGGAATCATTTGACCTCTGTAATTGCAAACAAAGGCTTCTGTACCAAATATTAACACTGATTTTCTAAGGTGTTCAAATACTTATGTTCAGCAGTGCAAGACAAATAAATTCTTTAAAAATTATACAATGTGATTTCCTGAATTTTTTTTTGAATTCTGTCTCTCAGTGGGAATGCACCTACAATGTGAATTTCAGACCCCTCCATGATTTCTAAGTGGGAGAACTTGCAAAATCGCAGGGTGTTCAAATACTTCTGTTCCTCACTGTATGTGTTGCAGTGTTCCACAATTCACGGTATGCTGTGGTGCACTTTGTTGGAGACATTCTGCATGCTTTCATTCAGTGCTGTGCATTGGCAGCCTATTCAAAATCCTTAAAACAATACATGTTAATGCATAGCATGGCATGCATTAAAACATAAGAAAGGAGGAGAGTGAATGGACTCCTAATGAAGGTGCTACTCTAATGCAACTGGATTTTCTTTTTAATTTTAATTTTCTATCATTTATCACTGTAATGGAGGCCACATTTTGGAAAAAAATATGAATCTTGGTAGGGAATAATAGCCACTGGTATCCCCAAATGTTATAAAAAATTGCACATTCATCAGCAATAAAAAAAAAACATGCCTTATTACCTAACAACATTCTAAAGCAGACCTATCCTATGGAAGATAAACTAGACACTAGTATAGCCTGTTGGATCTTTGCAAATATGATTATACTTCACCCCATGCTTATATCCCATGTATTTGGGAAGAGAAAACAGCAACATAACCAATATAAGCAGTAGATGTAAATACATTACAATGTGACAGACAATGAGGTAAATGTATTGGAATGTGACAGGAAAGTTGGATTTCTTTGACATGTTGAAATGAAATGAAACTATTAAGTGTTGAGGGGCAATGTTTTTTAACATTCAAAGGGTATCTCAAACCAAACATAATTGGATGGTGGAAATTACACTGCTTTACCTTATCTTCTAAGTTCAGTGAACAATAAATATTGTCTACTCCTTTAGTAAAAGCAGAAAGTATGAAGACATACTACTAGTAATAAAAAGTGTACTAAGAAATGTGCATGTTAAACTTTTCACTTACATTCTAACATGGTAAGCGGTTAAAAAAAAGGTATATCGTGTACAGTATATGTCAAACAACGGTCTAAAAGGACTGTAAGCAGTCCTGCCAGTGCAAATTAGTTATTATTACAACACACGAAAGTGTGAACTTAGACTTATAGTGGGACTGTGATAGTGAGGTGGGAAATCTAACTCTAACTGACACTTTGTGGGAACTTGCTAACTGACACTAACATCAACAGTGACACTAATACAGTGATCAGTGCTAATTATATACAGATAGGAAGAGATTAACATCTAGGGGCAATTAAAGGGTTAGCTGTGTGCGTAACAAGTGTAAATGTGCTGATTTTACTAAGCAATGCGCTGGGTCTTACTCGGTTCTTTGCACGGAGAAAAAAAAACAGTCACATCACTGCACTCTGTAGAGAGCCTTTTGTTGTTTACCAGCACAGGGCTCTCTCCTGTCATTCGCTCAGCTGATCAGTGGGTCCCAGCCATAAATCATTGTCCAGGACCCACTGATTGGTTTGTGCTGTAGCGAATAACAGCACAGCCGGAGTGGCAAATGTTGGCAACCCCTACCTGAAAAAGCCTATACATGTACGAATAAATTTGTGGTAGGCAATCGCTAAGTGTTTATACCCATTAGTATGTTTTTTTTTCTCTATGACCTGCACTCTTAAACAGCAGTTTATAAAATCATATGCAATTGCTTGTGGGCATGCGCGTCATGTCATATTCATGTAAATTGTGATACCCTTTGGGCAGCAGGGACTTTAGCAATTTTACTTATACAAGTTTTTGGTCACATTTAGTGATATCAGTACACACTTGACGAAATGTGCATGAAAAGTAGATAGTCCCCAAACAGGGGCGGACTGACCATTTGGAAACTCGGGCACTGCCCAAGGGCCTGGGGTCAGTAGGGGGCCCCATGAGATGACCCTGGTACCTTTTTCATAGGCTTTTTTGAGTTTGGGCAAGGACACAGGGGCCCCATGATCCCTTATTGCCCGGGGGCCCCATGAGTTGTCAATCCACCCCTGTCCCCAAAACATTATAGAAATTTCCATTTCCACACTAGCTACACTAGCAATTAGATGGCATACATTGGAAGTGGAGTTGGCGTGAAATTTAGATGCTATTAGATTGGAATCAATTTCATGGACCAGTATTTCCCCAATCAAATCCGAATTTCAGTGCTATTTCTGCTAGATCAGATTTCAAAAATGTCTACTGGGAGAGAAGGACCAAAGTCTGCTCCAAAACTGTTTCTGTTCTGCCTTCTGCTGTTGCAAGAGTCATTAGTTTGACTGGAGGTTTCAGCAGGTGCCACCTTTCTATCTTAGTATGCCTGGTAGAATGTTTAAGACCTAAGCTTTTTGTCATGCAATTATCAAAGCACTACAACACACAAGATGAAAAATCCCATTATTCTCAAAAAGCCCCTTTACACCTGAGCATTGCATTACTTGTCGCCTGTCGTGCAAACACATTAGCTTCTTTAGAGCAGAATCCCACCTTAGTCCCCCTAGATCTTAATGAAAAAAACACTTGAAAACTACATGTAGTATATGTCCATTTTTAGGCACTATTATTAGGAAGAATATGAGGCCAAATTCGTGATTTTGCAAGTTGGGAATAAATAGTCTGTATGCTGAAGAAAACATTATAACTAACCACAGATTTGTTAGTCAATTTTCCTGCATATTGAGGACTCTAAATAATATGAAAATATTACTGAGTTGTTCTATTTTCTTTACAAACACATTGATCACCATGTACACTTATTGTATATGGTTTAATGCCTTGAACATTTTATAGATAGGCTTCTCCTATCCTAATATTGATCAGTGGTTCATAATTGATAAAAACTATTGCAGTAAGGAACAGACATAAAAGGATACATCGAATAACCACACTTATCACTGTGTTTTATTTACTTTTCTTTTCTTTTCATCAGGAGACATGTTTCTATGTGCCTGTTGTACCTATATTCTCCTACCTTGCTCTTTACCTGCAGGTGGTGCAGGACAACCTGGTTGTTCTTTGGTGGTTCACCAATGGTTATGTATACATTATGTTAATGTCTCAGCTCTCCAGGGATTTGCTCATTGTATTGTACTGCAAGTTGTGGCCTGGTTCCGATTACAAGATATTCCCTCTCAATTTAAATTGGGCCTCTTGCGGAGACTATGGCTTGGATCCCTCTTGCCAGCCCCATTACTTTTGCACTCTAAAATGTTTTTTATAACACGCAAGGCCCAGTATGTCTGGTAAGCTATGACTGGGGTACATATAGTGTCGTGGAACTTAATGGGTCTCCAAGATCCTTTAAAGAGGTCTATGATTGCTAATAATATCAGTAAGTATCATCTGGGTATATATGGATTCCAAAAGACTCATCTTACTAAAGATACAAGCTCCTGTCTATACGTAGTGGCTGGCTGGCCCTATCACTCCAATCACACCTCCTTTTCTAGGGGGGGTGAGTGTATTGATACACTGCTCCCTGATGTTTAAAGAACTTAGTTCTCAAATAGACGATGTGGGCAGATATGTCTTTATACATTGCCAAATTTTTACAGTAAAATGTGTCCTGGCGATGGTTTATGTCCCACCCCCCTTTTCCAGGGAGGTTTTGCAGTTACTACTGACATACCTTCTTGATAAACCTGATGTCCTGCTTCTATTACTAGTTGACTTTAATTGCTACCTGAATTTGGCCTTAGACAACCCCCCCTGTAAATATCACCCCAGAGATAAGCTCCTCTATCGCTCTTTGGAGTCACACACTTGAAGGATATCTTCAAGGATGGCTGTCTCTGTACTTCTAAAGAATTATGCATTAAGTTCTCCCTGCCAAAAAAAATGTTATTACTTCCAACTGAAACATGCAGTACGGACGCAGGGCCCCTCAGTGGAGTGGAGCTCTTCCCCAACCCCAATTTTCAATATGATGGCTAACACAAAATCTACCAAAGGCATTATCTCTGGGTGTTATGCAATGTTGCAGGGAAGGTTTTCACAGGCTTTTCTTCGGACAGTTAGGGACAGATGGCAAGCAGATGTTAGATCTTTTTTGGAGGACCAATGGTACGAGACTACAGGCAGTGCCCGAATGCTCCCTTAATGTTATGCAATGACTTATGCAGTTGTATGTTGTATTAAAGGCACATTTTACTCTGATTCAGCTGTTCTGCATGGGTATTTTGGACTCCCCTACTTGTGGTAGATGCTCCAGAGACCATGGGGATCTAATTCACTTATTGTGGCGCTGCCCCAAATTACACATTTACTGGGCGGGTGTGATACACACTATGAACACTGTGTTTCAGGTTTCTATCCCACTTGACCCTAAACCTTGCTTGTTGGGCATTTTAGATTACTTTCAATTACTGACTCTTACTAGGGAGGTGGTTGCTAGAGCTCTATTCCAGGCTCGGAGGGTTGTGCTTCAGCACTGGAAATTGTCAGAATCTCCCTCTCATAAAGGATGGGCCCAGTGCATGGGTGAGACCCTCTGACTTGAGAAGTCCATATACCAACATAACAATATGAAAATGTGCCAAAATTGCATAAATAAATGAATGCTTGTACAATTCACCTCATAAAGTAACTATATATCAATATTCAAAAAGAAATTCAATTCAAAAAATATATAATAATTCAAAAAAGTAAGAAAAAGTCCCAGAAAAAAAGTCCAAACAAAATTAATATAAGTTCAAACAAATTCCAAAAAATATAAGTATAAAAATGAAACTGGGAAATCCTTTTCAATCCTTCCTTTCTCACGATAAACCTCAAACAAAAGAAAATATCACATAGTGCATTATCTTTATAATATAATAAAATATTCGTGACGTCACTCTGGTGATTATCCAATATAAAATATATTTTATTTTTATAAAATAATTAGTGTAAAAAAGTGAACCAAGTGCATCAATTTAATTAATTAAAAAATATATAAATTAATTAGTGCAACACACTGTGTACTGTGAATCACTCTTCCAGTGCTCCAAAAACAAATCCACACTGTGCCACTTCTATTATAGTAAGGAATATATACCCTTACCAACACTCCTCCAAAAACCTGCTTTCAATAATTATCCTATGGATGAGATCCTCCTAAAGTGCTCCCCCAGATTCCACTGTATTCAGAGCACTATTCCAGCAGGATTTTCCATATCTCCATATCAATGGCACCATATAGATAGAAAGCATATGAGGGACAAATAGTGTAATACCGCCAAAGTAAAGTACAGAAAAGCTTTATTAAAACTGCTCACATTTCAAAAGATTTAAAACCGCTTTAAATACCGTAGAAAACCGCCAAGCTACCATCCAGGGAACATCCAGGGACCGACACACAGTCTTTATCCTCTTTTCCCTTTAGTAAAATGGCCGCCAGTCGACTTCCGGTTCCGGTATGCGTCCTGACGTCACAGCCCTTGACGCGTTTCATCATCGACTTAATCATAATCATCCCTTATGATTGTCGTGTGTCGGTCCCTGGATGTTCCCTGGATGGTAGTTTTCTACGGTATTTAAAGCGGTTTTAAATCTTTTGAAATGTGAGCAGTTTTAATAAAGCTTTTCTGTACTTTACTTTGGCGGTATTACACTATTTGTCCCTCATATGCTTTCTATCTATATGGTGCCATTGATATGGAGATATGGAAAATCCTGCTGGAATAGTGCCCTGAATACAGTGGAATCTGGGGGAGCACTTTAGGAGGATCTCATCCATAGGATAATTATTGAAAGCAGGTTTTTGGAGGAGTGTTGGTAAGGGTATATATTCCTTACTATAATAGAAGTGGCACAGTGTGGATTTGTTTTTGGAGCACTGGAAGAGTGATTCACAGTACACAGTGTGTTGCACTAATTAATTTATATATTTTTTAATTAATTAAATTGATGCACTTGGTTCACTTTTTTACACTAATTATTTTATAAAAATAAAATATATTTTATATTGGATAATCACCAGAGTGACGTCACGAATATTTTATTATATTATAAAGATAATGCACTATGTGATATTTTCTTTTGTTTGAGGTTTATCGTGAGAAAGGAAGGATTGAAAAGGATTTCCCAGTTTCATTTTTATACTTATATTTTTTGGAATTTGTTTGAACTTATATTAATTTTGTTTGGACTTTTTTTCTGGGACTTTTTCTTACTTTTTTGAATTATTATATATTTTTTGAATTGAATTTCTTTTTGAATATTGATATATAGTTACTTTATGAGGTGAATTGTACAAGCATTCATTTATTTATGCAATTTTGGCACATTTTCATATTGTTATCTTATATCTTCAAGGGTGAAGGTTTTATTTGTGCTATGGGGAATTAAGTTTTGCTGCATATTGGTTTTTCTAATTTGTCACTTATTACACTTAAGGAAGTGGTAGTTATAGATACATATACCAACATAGAAGCTGTTTTCAGAAATGTGAGGATATATGGGGCCCCTGGCTGGGTACCCCGAGCCTGGGTCTGCTGGATTTGGTCCTAGACAGGCTTCTTATCAGCTGATGTTGTATCCCAACGTGATGTCTATGTGCCATCGCTCGGCCCACCCACTCTTAGCTGCTGTTGTATTGTTTGCATTGCATCTAGATGGTTGTATTCATGTTATAGCTTGCCCTCTGTACACTGATACAATATCATGGATGTCTTTAACAAGGAGCACTGAGGTCTGGGGAGGTGTACCTCCTCAGACTCCAGATGAAACTCTCCTCATCCACTCAGCTGTCCTGAGGGTATCCATGGGCAAGGGTTTCCAGAATCTACTGTGAAGCAGTCCCAGATGAGGACTAGCTGGGTATTGCATTGCCCTCTCCCTTCTGTGGTCAACAGGGTGTAGAAGTATTCACACTGTCCTGTCCTGTAGCTTAGTGGGTTGCAGTTGCTTTCAGCCCTTATGCTGGGCTGGCTCCTTCCATGTTGTCCTCCCTAGGAGACTATGGTACAGTCGAGATCCTTCTGCCTGCTCTGGCCTGTAGGTAGGCCCTCTCCCTGGTGCCCCCTCCCAGCCTCCAAGCTCCAGCACCTTCCTTAGTTCATCTTCCACCCAAAGACAACACACTACTCTGCTGCACAGGGTCTCTCACATTTAAGTGTTGCTCTTAACTACCATGCCCGCCCTCCTGGGTATTGGCTAAGTTCCCTAAACATGCAAATCTAGGTCTCCTCCTCTCTTCCGCCCCTCTTCTAGAATGTGCCAGCACTTTCTAGAAGGGTGGGAGGGCTGCAGAAGCCCTGACCTGTACAGCCTCCCAGCCTGAGCTGAGGTAACCCCACTGCCTCACTGCCAGGATGACACATCTCAGGCTTTTAGCAAGCCTCTGACTAACTTGAAAAAAACCTATATACCTAGACAGCGCTACATAGGTATCACTTTAGTCTTACAATTTTGAGCAGTACATAGGTATGCTAGTTTGTTATCAAAGTCTTAGGAATGTGAATATGTGGCTGAAGAATTAGTATGATTTTAGGGATATTGGTTGCAGTAGACATACTATGCAAAATTAAATACATGTACAGTGAAAAGAAAAGGTCAAAACACCTCTTCAAAATGGCAGGTTTTTAAGATGTAAACAAAATCTGACCAAGATAAATCACTTCAGGAGGAATTAGACCTTTCAGCATGACATCAACCAACAGCATACCAAAAAGTAAAATCAAAAGGTTTTTCAGCAAAGTATTAGTTTAATGGTGTGCATATTTGTGCAACCACATTATGGTAAGTTTTTTTTCCTGTCTTTAGAGATTTACGTTTTTAATTGAATTGCACAGAGTATACTGTAGGTCACATTAAAGGTATAAACAATTCAGAAGTGATTTATCTTCATCTGGTTTTTTTTACATCTCAAAATCTTGGCATTTTTACAGGTGTGCGCAGACTTTTTCTTTCCACTGAGTTTAAACTTTCTGTCACATTCTGTAAGTAAAGCCAGGTGTATTTCCTATAAAATTAGTTTAAGATGAAAAAAAAGCAATAATACTTTAAAGCTAAACTCAAGATTATTTTTCAAAAATTAAATGGTCCTTTGGGCAGTGCAGAAAATTAAATAGCAACTCAGACTGCAATACAAAAATAACCCCCTTTAGTACTTCTTTTTGCCACAAACTATTCACAGTCTTCTGAGTTAGATGACACCTAGCATCATTCAACCCTGGAAAGTGAATTAATCTATGCTATTAATTTAGGGCATCATGGCTCTGCCCACTAGGAGGGCATGAGCATGGGATTCTTTATAGTATACTGAAGCAGAAAGCAGTACCGATATGATCACATCTGCACTGCTCTTTGCATTAGCACAGGACCACACCCCAGGATGAAAAAGAGGAAAACAAGTAAGAATACCCAATGAGGTTGATTTAATAAAGCTAGAGATTGCAAAATCTAGTGCTGCTCTGTATAGAAACCAATCAGTTTCCAGGTTTTATTGTCAAAGCTTAATTGAACAAGCTAAAGTTAGAAGCTGATTGGCTACCATGCACTACTGCACCAGATTTTGCACTCTCCGGTTTTAGTAAATCAACCCCAGTGTGTTACATGACTGTCCTGAATACATTTGAGTTAAGTATAAAGTTAAGTATAAAATTATATAAAACAGTATATAAAGCATAGCGGGCTTCCAGAAAGATAGGGGTGATTAGAGGTACAGAAGACTGAGCCTGGAATTAGGTTTTACAATGTATACTTACTGTAAACATGTTATACTTTCCTTTTAAGAGCCAAGACCACCCACTCAGCCTTGTCACCTTAAGGGTTCATTCACACCAGATGCTTTATATTCCTTTTTTTAAATGCATCCAGATAGCATGCACAGTAAATACAATGTTTTCCGATCACCACAGAGCTCCCATCACTGTGTTCAGTGATTTAAAAAAAGTACAGCAGCTGGAACATATCTAAATGCATATAAATACACTGGAATGCACATATACGCAGGTGGACGAAAAACATTTTTCAAGTTTGTAAAAGGCAAAAAAACAAAATCCATACACTGGAACGCACTAACAGAACTTTTATCACTGCCATCAGCTCATCCCCCTCAGTTATAACCTTTTGTACCACTTGCCCCACCTTATTAGATTGTAAGCTCTTATGAGCAGGGCCCTCTTAACCCTCTTGTATGTTATTGTATTGCAACTGTATTGTCTCCCTTCATATTGTAAAGCGCTGTGCAAACTGTTGGCTCTCTCTTTCTCTCTCTCTCTGTATATATATATATACTGTATAATATTAATTATAAATGCATTACAAATGTGTAAAATGCATTAAGTTAAGAACAAATGTAAATTCATATGCAGACATGCACCAAGAACACTGGAACTGTAGTGTGAATAAGCCCTAAGTGTAACCAATGACATCCTACTGTAAAAAAAAGGCAATTGTCACTGCATGTACTGTGTGGGACCAGCACAAATCTTATCTTCTCCAGAGATTCTAAAATCCTCCTTGATTATCACATACCTGGCTGGATACTAAAATGGTGAAGGTATCTCCATTGCACCTCTAATCTAAATGTCCCTGGGGTGGTGACATTGAGCTTAAGGGCACATGGTGGTATGGGTGACAGTTCCAGACAGGTGACGTGGGCCCAGAAAAATGACTATCTATCTATCTATCTATCTATCTATCTATCTATCTATCTATCTACATGTCAACCGTGTAAGCACAAAATCCAATCTTATTATGAAATAGGAAAAAAAACTTATAATGTATAAAGTTACTAGAAGTCTCAGATTGTCCAATAAATACTAAAGTATTTATTTACATTCACCCTTTAATGAAACAAATTACACATAATCCCTATGGACCCCAAACTTATTGAGGCTCAAAAATCACAATTTGATGAATTTTTATTTGATCCAGTTCAGTAACTGTAACAAAACTCCTCTTCATGCGGCAGGCTTCCAATTCATTGTAAATTCCAAATTTGTTCTCAGATTTTTATGAACAGAACTACTGGGAACTGATGCTAGAAAAAGTCAATGCATGAACCATATTTTTTTATGAGTAGCTAAAGATCAATATTTTTTTTTAACTTTGTGGCACACACAAGTAGAACACAACATTATAAAAACAGTTAAATTAGGCATTTACAATTTTCCAGGTATATACAAATGACTCAATAATTATTTGATGTGTGCAAAGTCATATTAATAATCATATATTCTGTTGCGCAGTACATTAAGTGGAGAGCTTAATACTGTACCTATAAAATTTGTAGTAAAAATGTTCAGGATCAGCAGCTGTACTGAGTTTAAGATACTATTTTCTAATATCAAAAATTGTCATATACTGTGCTACTTATATTCTTCCTAGACAAGCAAACCTTTCTTTTGAAACAAGAATGAACATACATTTTAGGAAACAGGGACTTTACAAGCACCAAAATATTACAACAAAAGAAATATATAAAACCACCATTTTATTAAATCCAATTTTAAAAATAAAAATAAAGATACATTATACATAGCATTATGCAAAAATGGTAATGCTTTGGCTGCATATCACCAAGAAGAGAAATCCCAATGCATTTCAATTCATAGGATTTATATTTTGAATCTTCTTCAGGGAAGACCAGTAAAGTACAGCACAACCTTTGAATAAAATAATAAAGTGTTGGTTATGACATCATACAAATATGTTTGTTTACAGGGAAACACAAATTCTTTATATATATTCAACTCACATCACCATATGTTGTATCAAAGCATAAAGGATCCTTGCTGGTTAATTCCCGTCATCGTATAGGCAAGAAGACCCTCAAGTGATCCAGCTGGGTAAATATAGACTAAATGCAATTATAAAAATCCTAGATTAAACTCTGATTAGTGTATCAACATTACATGTATAATATATAAAAGAAAGAAAAAAACTACAAATTGTCTTGTGGAAACCAATAAAGGGTCGTGGTGAACTAAATATGTCTAAACATCTGTGCCCGAATGGAATATATTCCAGCTTGAAATCTACAAAAAGAGGCAAAAACATCAAAATCCCCCATAGTTTGGGCATACTGAATGATGAAATTGGAATACAAAAATGTATAATATGTGGGATTAAATAGCTCCATGGTAAGAAAACAATACCTGAAAAAAGCGCAGGTAATGGAACCCCCAAATGGGTATATCATATGTAACAATTCATGCAATTGTTCCTCTGTCAAACATCAGAGTATAGGGCCTAAAGTGTATCTCAAAGCATGGCCTCTGAAATAAATGTACACAGCTGTGTACTCAATATAACCAATTTGACAAATAAATGAAGAGGAAAGAGAAATAATAATAGTGCTTTTGCATCATAGAGTATATACCTATATCTTGTGCCAGAATGTCAGAGCCTCAGAACACCACAACTGGAACATTCACTGCCAACCAGTGAAGTAAATATGAACATCTTATATATTGTTAGGATCCAATATAAACCACATTTACAAAACACAGCAGTTTTGAATCAATCAATCTGCTGATGCCCAGCACATGGAAGAGATGTCTACCATCACCAAAGATGTCCACTGCCGACATCCGGGTCATTGTGACGTCACTTACGGTCCGGTGCAGTCAATGCCGACACCTGTATGTGTCCCGAGGTTGCCAAGCAACAGGTCTCTATCTGAAAGGGAGACAGACAACAACCACTCAACCTACAGAGAAGATAAGGAACAAAAGAAGACCCCCATTTTATGAAATACAATACGTGGGGGCTACACGTGCTGGATGCACTATAACAACACCAGGGAAACCAGCAAGGATTTCCAATCATGAACAACATAAAAAATTAATAAAACACAAAGCCAAATTTAAATGATTATGTTCTCAGGAGAGATAATAAAGAGACATCCAAGGAGGGATACAAAGGGAGAAAACTCCCATAATCTTCCCCACTGGAGGCCTCAGAACCAAAATATGAATATCTGTAGATAAAATACAAAAAATAAACACAATTCAATAAAAAAATATCAAATCAAGACATAGCATCCAGAGCCCTCCAATCATAGATCATGTTCTGATCTGCCAGAGATAAAACGCTCCAAAAATGTATTTTTTCATTTAAGATATACATCTTAAAAAGACGAATTTACTTCATTTCTTTTTGTAGAATAATTTTATTTAGGTCACCTCCCCTGTTATTAAAATATAGGGCCCAAAATTTTAGTTGCATTCTATATCCAAGTGCTTTAACAATATGTCTTCCAATGGGTGAGTATATATTACAGCTTGCAGCAGCATGTGTATGTTCATATATTGATGTTCATATAGTAGCGCGTACCCAGTGCTCTCTGTGATTGTTGTGTCCTACGGACACAGCTGATAGCATGATGGGGTAAAAGGCCAATCACAGCAGCCTTTTACCACTTGATCAACTGTGTCCAATGACACAAAAGATCACCGAGTAAATACAGTTGTCGGTTATCTGCAGCACTTTCCTCATGCTGTCACTGCCGATACTGCCGATAACCGCAAAATGTCACAGAGGACATCTGCACTGATCATCAGGTCACTGATGTTCAGTGCCTAGCAGTGCTGCTCAGTAGTGCCACCCACCAGCGCCCAGCAGTGCCACCCATCAGTGCCCAGCAGTGCCACCCATCAGTCCTGCCCAGCAGTGCCACCCACCAGTTGAGCCCATCAGTGCCACCAGTCAGTGCTGTCAGTCAGTGCCACCAGCCAGCGCCGCCCATCAGTGCCCATCAATGTTGCATATCATTGCCCATCAGTGCCTCCTGTCAGTGCCCATCAGTGCTGCATATCAGTGCAGCATCATCAGTGTAGCATCATCAATGCCCACCAGTGCCACCTCATCAGTGTCATCTCATCAGTGCAGCCTATCAGTGCCCATCAGTGCTGCCTATCCATGCCACCTCATCAGTGCCCATCAGTGCTACCTATCAGTGCCCATCAGTGCTGCCTCATCAACATACATCAGAGAAATATTACCTGTTTGCAAAATTTTATAATAGAAACAGAAAAAAAAATTTTCAAATTTTTTGCTCTTTTTTTGTTTATAGTGCAAAAAATAAAACACCCAGTGGTAATTAAATACCACCAAAAGAAAGCTCTATTTGTGTGAAACAAATATATAAAAATGGCATATGGGTGCAGTTTTGCATGACCGCGCAATTGTCATTCAAAGCGTGAGAACGCTGAAAGCTGAAAATTGGCCTGGGCATGAAGGGGATAAAAGTGCAATGTAGACAACTGGTTACATTTTAAAAAGTCAAGACAGGTCTGCATTTATTTGGTGGATTTGAGAAACTTCCAAGGACTGACAATTTCCTACATCAGGTTCTCTGTATATGAAATATGGAGTCTATATCCGGTGTATTTTAAAACATGAAGTCAAAGGAGGGTTCTAGATATCCGGATTACTTAAAATAGCTGTTGGTTGGATTGGTGCATTACAGTAAAAATAAATATTCAAGTTTGTGTGCTGTGCTCTCTGTCTAATGGGGACCATACAACATACATTGCTAGGCTTTTCTACAAACATTAGCAGCACAAATCAATATTTCAATAATGCCATCAGAATATTGATAAATGGCGTACAAGGCGTTTGTTTTTAATAACGATTTTGGAATACATGGAATTTCATAAACAAAAAACACCTATGTTGTTAGAAATCAGTTCATCTGAGAAAAATTTCAACCCAGTGTCTTCAAATTTCTCACCACTACAGTCGAAAATGATTGTCGATTTGACCCCACCAAAAATGAGACAATTGAACAACATTCCAAAAAAGCAAATTGTCTAACATATCTTTTTAAATGTGTATTTAAAAGTTTGGCAGGAGTTGCCCTGATATAATGTCTAGCATGTTTTAGTAGAGTGAGTTGTACTGAGCTGCCACTTTAAATTTCCATCACTTATTGACATAGAGTTATAAAAACTATATTTTTTGTTGTTAGAATTTGCAAAAGCTCCCCATCTTGTGTCAATGTGTGTAGAATGTAATCTCTGCTCTGTGAACTCTTGTTTGCAGCAGCCTTTGGCTTACTTTGGCATAGGTAATTCAGTACAATTTGCTTCGCTAATGACAGTCACACCTCCCGTATACCTTTCATTGACCCTATATACACAGGTCAAAACACACTTGTGGGATAGTCTCATAATGGAAGATTGCTTTTTTATGGGAGATGATTCCATAAGTGTTTTTTGACTTGTGTCTGTAAGGTCAGCACTATTTAGCAAGCATGTTTACTTATGATTGGGAAGAAGTATGGCTGTCTCTACTTGAGAAAGCTGTAGTCAAAGAGCAATGTTGGGGGTGAAGAGCAGTGGCGGAACTACCAGGGTTGCAAAGTCACACTTGTGACCAGGTCCTGGAGTGCTGTCACTGTGGTGGTGTGAGATGGGGAACCAGCTCTCATTGTTTGAACACTGTTTGTGTGGAAGTAAATTACTATTTTGACTGACATTCTGCGCTTTAGCCACAAGATGTCACTGTTTTTCTAACACAGCCTCAGACTACATAGATATTTCTATATTTAATAAGAGGTGGGGTTTTCACACAGAGTTTAGTGAACAGGAAGAGGAGACTGGAGCCATGTTTTGGACGATGCTGAATGAAGGGGCCGTGTGAGCTGAGAATCTAATGACATCCAGGTGTGAGTGCTTCCCTCAGTAACTAGAGCTGCAGCTAAGTGAAGATGATCATGTCCAAGACCCTGATCCTGTTCAGAGAAAGGAAGATTGCTGCCAGGATTGCTGATGAGAGCAGAAGAACAACGCAATCTATACTGCGATATCGCATGCTCGTTGGAGAGACATTTGTTCTGTTCAGAGTCACCAGCAGACCCGGGTTGGTAAGATTGTGCACGCACCTCATTTCAGTGTTGGTGCCTATAGACTGAGAATAGGCCTATAGTTAGTTAGTTAGGGTCTCTGTTTGTGTCAGGCCACAAGTGTTGTTACTGATCATTGGAAGGACTCCATAACTTAAAGTGATATTTCACATTGGAGAGCTGATAAAATCCCACAAACTCAAGCCAGACTGGCGTTTTGCTCAAAAGGAATACTCAGGCACGTGCTACAGGACCAGTTATGGGAGAGGGAATACTGTAGATTTGTGTAAGATTGTAAGCTGTTGTGCTGCACCACAGGCTAGCCCATACCATACACTCATTCCTGCTCTTTTAGGGTAATAACAGGTAAGGTGTGGCAGCTTAGTTGTGCCTGCCAGTAGGTAAATTACTTCACTTTCTACCTTCATCCATCAGAAGGTGCCGTGCTGTGCAGCACAAGGGTCTCAGCCTTTGGGCTGGGTGTATGTAAATTTATTGTATGTTTCCAGCATTTTTGGTTGTGTTTATTTGCCACATCTAAGTAAAATTCTGTTGTGGCAAAAGCTGGTGTTGGGTTGCTTTCCTCATTCGTGACTTCACTGTATCCTGGGGAGCCCACCCCAGTACACGGCTTACAGTGGTGCCCCAAGCCTCCTCTCCTTCCTCCCCACGCCTCCTCCTTGAAGTCACTTTGAAATTTAGGGGAAAGTTGCCAAGCAGCATAATGTCACTGTGCACCTCAACAGCGGTCCCTCGCCCAAGTGAGCTCAGCTGATTACTAATTAGCTCAGCACAGCACCTGCTCAGTCTTGGCTGCCTCCCAGTTGTGGCAGGAACTGAAACTCATTAACCACTTGCCTAATGAACACTTATAGCCCCTCAAATCCACCAAATAGATTCAGACCTGTCTTGACCTTTTAAAATTTAAAGCCAATAATGTTGTAATTTTTTTCTTTTTGATCTGTCCTCCATTTTTTACACCTTTTCCCACCTCCAGTACTGGAAACCATGCATTCTCTTGCCATTAGGTGCAACGCCTACACATGATTTCTCAGAGCCAAGCTTAGTCTTGTACTGATCAGCCAGCTCCAGTTAGTATTTAGCTGAACTCAGCTCTGGCTTGTTCTTGGCTGGTCTTGAACCGATGGTCAGGTGCATGATGACATCGAGGGGGAGAGGATGACCAAAAGATTAAACATGCAGGCAATTGCAGGAGGTCAGCATGTGACAGCTCCAGGCCACACAGTGTCTGTGGGGCAGTCATTCAGTGTGTGGGGGGTCACCAGTGTAAGTGGAGAGTGTGGAGCGGAAGTGGAGATCTGAAAGTAACAGGGGGCACTGATATAAAGGTCCCCCTTATATCAGTGTCCTTACACCCCTCTTTCATCAGTGAACCCCTTTACTGTATTCACTCTGCAGACTCTGATGTAAAGAGGAAATCTGATATAAGGGGGTCTCTGGTCATCAGAGCTCCCCCCACATCAGATTTACCAGCATCCCCTTTAAATCAGAGCTCCTAGAATTACCCCTTACATCAGAGTGAGCAGAGTTCACCCTTACAGTGCAAGGGAAAATTTTGTGGACTCTGAGGTAAGGAGGTACTATGTGAACTCTGATGTAAGGGGAGCTCTGAAGACCAGAGAACCTCCTACATCAGAGTTCCCCTTTACATCAGGGTCCACAGTGACAAGAGAACCTCTTACACCAGAGTTACCCTTTGCATCAGGGTCCACAAAATTCCTCCTTGCATTGTAAAGGGGAACTCTAATATCAAGGGGGCTCTGGAAATGCTGTGGATTGATGTAGAGGGGAACTCAGTGAACTCTAATGTAAGGGAGACCTCTATAAAGGGCCCTGGGAATAGTGGGAAGGGCCCTGGGTTCAGGTCGGGGCCCTTCATGGTTTTGTGCGCCGGGGTCTTGAAGTTTCTAGTTACTCCTTTGGTAAAGAAAGAGCTGACTACTTATGCCAGAGGGTACAGCAGGTAATAGTCAACAAGAAAACCGAGGTCAGAGCAGGTCACGTTCTAGCAAGTTCAACAAGCAATCAGATCCAAAGAGTCCAAAAGCTCAAATGATAACAGTTAGTAGAATCAGGGATATCTTGTGACAGGATAGCAAGAGTAACATGGAAAAATAACATAAAAGCATACCAAATTGACAGCAATCTAAATACTAAAACTTGCATCTCCAGTATGGATACCAGTGTAGTGGGTTTCCTTTGGGGTTTTTTTTATATTCTTAGTATGTTTTTAGACTGTTTTCTTTTTGTTTCTTGAATGTATTTAATATTTTGAACTTTTTGTTAGGGTTTTCTTCCTGATCTGTGGACACAACTATGCTGCACAGGTGAACTTGCTTAATTATGATTGGGGATGATGCAGCTGAGATGCTGATTCCTTGTGCTCATAGTTGTGTTTAAAAAGAGGACAAAGTTAGCTAAGATTAGTGTCTCATTGATATGAATATGTAAGATTACATAGTTACATAGTTAGTCTGGCTGAAAAAATGGCAGAAGTCCATCCAATTGCTTGTATTTTTAAGAATAAAGTATTATTAAGAACCAGATGCAGGGGGCGTGGTCTGCCGCGGCTGGATGATGGCCGCTTAGAGTGAGAGCTCCCGCCGGCCGGATCCCTCTACACCGCCTTACGGAGGAGCGGGGTGAGTGAGTGCTGTCTCACTATGGGGAAGTCGGACCGGACATCAGCCGGTGCCCGATCACGATCCCCACGGAGCCAGGGAATGCAGGGGCGGCATATACAGGAGCTCTTCCGCTCCCAGCAGCAGAGGGAAAGGCCGCAGTCATCTCCTTCTCCCTCTGCATCCCCCTCGCCCCCTCCCTCTGCTGCCACTGATGTAACAGCTCCCTCCTGCTCTGCCTTGTCGGCTGCTCCGGACACAGTGCCACACCATGACATCCATCCTGCATCCCAATCCCTGTCCTTAAGGGATCTTCATGCAGTGGCAGCAGACATCAAGGCCACCCTGTCTGCCACGCTCACTAATGCCCTAGGAGATTTAAGGGAGGATATAAGGGCCATGGGCTCACGCATGGAGCAGGTGGAATCCACCTCCAGGCAAAACAAATCTGCCATTTTAGACATACACCAAAAATCAGTGAGGCACACTTCTACTATCAGAGAACTTTGCAGACATGTTGAGGATCTAGACAACCGTGGCCGCAGACATAACATTAGAATACGTGGTCTCCCAGAATCAGTGGAAACTAACGATATCCCCAATGCGGTAATGGCCATATTTAATGACCTCCTTGGTCGCCCGCCAGCAACCCCAATTGACATCGAACGTGTACACAGAGCGACCCGCCCTAGGAGGGGAGACGCAGACCCACCCAGGGATGTCATTTGTTGCCTTGTAAGTTTCCCGCTCAAAGAGGATATCCTCAGATGTGCTAGAGGCAGAAGGCATCTTTCATATGAAGGCGCAGACTTACAACTGTTTCAAGACTTATCCAGCATTACCCTACAACAACGCCGTGCATTACGTCCCCTTCTGGACATGCTCCGATCACGTAACATCACTTATAGATGGAGGTTCCCGTTCTGCCTCTCTGTACAAGCTAACGGACAATCATGCAACCTGAGATCCCCTGAAGAATTGCCATTGTTTTGTTCCTCCCTGGACATACCTTTGATTGACCTACCTGACTGGTACAGCTCCATAAGATTGCCACCAGTTCAGGGCCCGGGATCGGTGGACAGTGCTATGGATTGGCATGCTCAATCTAACCGTAGAGGTCGGATGCCTCCGACGACTCCTCCGAGACTCCCCACAGGGGGCGCAACAGCCATCCTCAGCCCGACGGCCTCTCCTGCACATAGGAAGCCGCGGCGCGAAATCTAATAGTCCGGAATCCACACACAGCAATACCTTTCCGGCGCATGTTTTCGCCAGGTTTCTATATTTTGCCAATTCCACGAACGCTTTCTTACAGTTTTGCCACGAAAGTTCCAGTTACCTCTTTGTGCACTGATCAATGCCTGTTGAACTTACACTTTGCGACACATACCTCTTCTCCACCAGGATGACATCCTCTGCTCTACAGAACTTACATACAGTTATGGCCCTGTATGCACTTAAAGGGCCTCCTCACTTCTCCCTACATGATATGGGAACGGACATTGACCGTATGCAAACCGGTTTCACCCCCCACATTGGGGAACAGTTTTTTTTTTGGATCCATCCAGGTCATCGCTCAAACACACTCAGCTTCCTTTGGCAGTCTCTCCGCCCCCCGCTGTTTCTTGACCTGCGCCTCTTCACAGCCTCCTGGGCCCTCTGACCATCCGTCTGCATTCTGGAAGACTTCCATCCTTCAGCTCCGTCCTTATGGTATTAAATGAGCTTCAATCTTACGTCCCTGAAGATGTCCTGCGGCCTGCAAGAGACTGCTCAGTATTACGCTGTTCGCTCCCCCTACACCTTGGACTGCCCGGCACATCTTGGTCCTTCGGATGACGCCTCTGCCTGATCTGTAATGTATTCTCTTTGTGGGATTGTGTCAGTGACCTAATTTCTCTCTTGGGGGGCGGTTTGAGGGGATATGGTTACTGTATGCTGGGATGGGCAGTAGCGTTATAGGGGTTGGTAGCGGCAATTACTGTACATGGAGTTTGGCTGTGTGGATGAGCATCGCCTCCCTCTGCCACTAGATAGTTCACCCGGATTTGAGTCCTCCTTTTTTCTCTCCGGGTTGTCCTTACCTACTACTTTGACTGACGAGGTTAACCTGAGGACTATCACGCCCTCGATTACCCTCGTACACATCCCCCTTTCGCCTCCTCGTCCCCTTTACTATGCTGAACTGGGAGAGGTGATGCCCGCCCCCCCTGCTACTCGGAGGATTCAGAGGTCATTTTGTTCTATGGGTGTGTGGGGTTTTTTTTTTTTTTTTTTTTTTTTTTTTTTTTTTTTTATATGTTCTTGTAGGTGTATGTGTACATGTATGTATATGTGTATATATATATATGCATATCAGCTAGCTCATTTCAGATTATAAGCTTGCATGCCTGGTTTTGATCCTAAGAAGCTTAGTCGTTCACCGGTGGTTGCTTAGGGGTTTCTGTGTGTTAAGCCTGTTATGACACGATTTCACATGTTTTGCTGTTGATGTCTAATTTTCCTTACGCCTTATGATACGGTTTGCCTGTAATATTTGTGAGGGCCCCTCACTACTCTACTCATATTGCTGAGTCCCTAACCGGTCTTGATCTCACACTAGTATAGGCTATCCTGGTTTGTAAGCGTCCGCGCACTTTTTCTACACATAGTGTACTGTTGCTCCTCGTTTTGCGACCCCCCCAGTCATATTGCGCCTATGCCCCTTCTCCCAGTTCTCACCCTTTGAGCGTTACGTTACATTTCTTTCCCCGCAGAGGACAGGTGGTCATTTTCTGGTTATTTAATCTATAGGACTCCCGACACTATTTGCACCCTTCGTACCCCGCATCCTTCCTTTTTCCCTCTACATCATTGCTCACAGAGGGATGCCGGCCGGCAATGGTTCACTTCCTAGTTCTACGTCGACTTTGACCCCCACACAGTGAGCTCAGTGAGCTTATACTGATTCCTCTATTCGGCTACGATTATTATATCTTTTCTGGTCTCTCTCCCTTTTTTTTTCTCGCGCTTCTCTCTTTCTCTTCCTGAACTTCCTTTCCCTTTTTTTTTTTTTTTTTTTTTTTTTTTTCTCACGTGGAACAGCGGGTCTGTTCCCCAAGCCGTCTATTACCTACTTTCCTCTTTTTCCTTTTCTTGTTCTCATACGTCTGTTTTCTTTTTCTTTCTCCTTCTACTTCCCCCCCCCCCCTTTTTTTTTTTTTTTTTCCCCTTCTCCCCTCCTCCTTCCCCCCCCCTCCTGATCCGTAGTACACCGTTACATCTGACTTAGACGACACTAGATAGCAATCATGCTCTCTTCCACCTCAATGGCGGGTCATTTGTCTTTGAAAATCCTCTCACTAAATGTAAAGGGATTGAACACACCGGAAAAACGTTCCATGCTTCTCTCCTATTTACATAAACAGAAAGCAGATGTGGTCTTTCTGCAAGAGACGCACTTTCGACAAGACTCCATTCCCAAGTTATATAATTTCCACTTTCCTACGGTCCTCCATGCCACTAACCCTCTAGCTAAATCAAAGGGGGTGGCCATATTGTTCGCCAGGCACCTTCCGTTCCAAATAGCAGATTCCCTGGCGGACCCCGAAGGTAGATATTTGCTTATAAAGGGAGTCTTTGCCAACAGACCAATCACACTTGCTAACGTATATGCGCCCAATATTAAACAGGTCCCTTTTATGCGTTCACTTACCTCCACTTTAGCTGCTTTTCAATCAGGGATGCTGATATTGGGAGGTGATTTGAATGTACCTTTGAGCCCCCTGATAGATTCCTCTTCGGGATGTTCTTTTTTGCCTTACAAGGCTCTGAAGCAAATACGCATACAACTTCAGCTCTTGCAACTACACGACTCCTGGCGTATCCTCAACCCTACCGTCAAAGACTACACTTTTTTCTCTCCGCCACACAACAAATACTCTAGGATAGACTACTTTTTTCTGTCGCAATCAGATCTTCCATTCCTCCATGCTGCTACCATAGAACCGATGACTCTCTCAGATCACCATCCCATCACTATGTCTCTCCGGTTCCCCACTGCTCACTCACGCTCAACATATTGGCGTCTGGATGCTTCCCTTCTAGCGGACGCTGCTATTGAACAAGAGATCCGCTCTAAGTTGATTGAATATTTCTCTTTGAATAGCTCATCGGACACCTCTCCCCTCACGCAGTGGGAAGCTCATAAGTGTGTTATACGGGGTATCCTCATGGCTACTGCGTCGAGACGTAAGAGAGCCAAGCAGGAGCGCCTGAGACTCCTCACAGACAGGATTCACTCCTTGGAGAGAGCACATAAGCGGACTCTGGCTGCGTCGACCCTTGCAGACCTTACGAATACTCGCTCACAACTTCTTACGGAATTGGGTAAGGTTGTTAGGAAAAAATACATTCTTTCTCAAAAACTGTACTACGAATTCGCAAATAAGAGCGGGAAATTTCTAGCTAGAGCGCTTCGTGAGAAACGAGCCAGCATGACGGTACATAAAATCAGGGGCTCTGATGGCACCGAGGCTACATCTGACCCCGATATTGCCTCCCACTTTGAACGCTTCTATAGAGATTTATACAATCTTTCTCCGGAACGTCCCCCTATACATACAGACAGGTCCAGAACCTCCTTGATCTCCGAATTCCTTCGCCTTTACGGTCCTGCGGCCCTCTCCGAAGATCTGGTTCAGGCTATGGAAGGGGACCTGACCCTAACTGAGCTTCAGTCCGCGACAAAACAGATGAAACCGGGTAAGAGTCCGGGCCCTGATGGTTTTACAGTAGCTTACTATAAATCTTTCCTGGATATCCTGAGTGTCCCATTTCTTTTGGCTTTCAATACTCTCTCTCATCCTTCCCGATCGCAAAACCGCCTTTTGGAGGCTCACATCACAGTTATCCCTAAGAGTGGGAAAGATACCACACAGGTCTCTAATTACAGACCCATTTCCTTGCTGAATGTGGACATCAAGTTATTTGCGAAGATCATCGCTAATCGTCTTCTTCCCCTGCTCCCCTCCCTGATTGACCTAGACCAAGTGGGTTTTGTCCCTGGGAGAGAAGCAAGGGACAATACCATTAAGGCCCTTAACCTTAATCATTGGCTCCATAAGTCTAACTCTCCTGGTTTTTTTCTCTCCCTGGATGCAGAAAAGGCCTTCGATAGGATTGCGTGGGACTTCTTGAAGGCATCTCTAGTAGCACTGGGTTTAGGTGAGAAGATGCTTAACTTCATAATGGCCCTATACTCCGATCCGACAGCTCGAGTGAGGGTGAACGGTCATTTATCGAATTCCTTTCATCTAAGGAATGGCACACGGCAAGGATGCCCCCTCTCTCCGCTCCTGTTTGTCCTCTCCCTTGAACCTTTGCTACGGAAAATTCGCTCGAATTCCGATATCAAGGGGATTAGGGTAGCGGACAAAGACTACAAGCTCGCAGCCTACGCAGACGATATTCTCCTATTTCTTGCTGATCCTCACATCACCTTGCCCAACCTACTGAAGGATTTTGCCCTCTTCAGATTCTTATCGAATTTTAAAATTAACTTCTCCAAGTCGGCTGCCCTTAACATTACCCTGCCTGCTGAGCTTGTCTCCTCCTGTGAGCTCCAATTCCCATTCCATTGGGAAAAGGAATCCTTAACCTATCTCGGTATTCAGCTTACCCGTAATCTGGACGACCTCTATGTGAAAAATTTCCTTCCCGCTCTGCGCTCTCTGCAGGAAGACCTTAATAAATGGCATCGTCCTTCCTTCTCTTGGTTTGGAAGGGCAGCAATAATCAAAATGAATATACTTCCTCGCCTTCTATATCTCTTCCAAACATTGCCAATTCATTTACCCCTTGTCTTTTTTATATCGTGCAAAAGACTTTGCTCATCATTCCTTTGGCATCATAAGCGTCCGCGCATTGCTTTCTCCCAAATGACCCTTCCTAAGCTTAGAGGTGGAATTGGCTTCCCTGACCTTCACCGCTACTACTGGGCATGTCACCTTTCCCGGGTAGTTGATTGGCACGTTCACACTGCCTCCAAGGACTGGATATATATAGAAGATGCGTGCTCACCCTTACCCCTGGCATCGATTCCTTGGCTTCTGCCGCAGCACACGCCTCATACCCTTCTCACTCACCCTTTAGTGGGGCCTACCTTAAAAACTTTTCGCTTGGCTTGTAAATTTGCATCCATCTCCGAAACACCCAACCCGTTAACCTCTATTCGTCTCAATCCTGCTTTCCCTCCAGGAATGCACAAGGACTTCTTACTGAAATTTTGGCCGCATAAACAGATCTTGGTGAAACATTTTCTCCACAAAGGCAAGGTGAAAACACTCAGAGAACTGACTGAAAGTCTAGGTGTCCGCGATTTCCCTTTTTGGGTATATTTTCAGATTAGACACTATCTGCTTTCACAGAAACCCCCGTTCGACTGGGGCCGTTCTCTTACCCCTTTTGAAACTATCTGCGCTAAAGCTGAACCACGAAAGCACCTGATCTCGGAGATCTATCCCCTCCTACTGGAGAATCGGACTTATGACTCCCTCCCATCATGTCGAGCGTGGAATAGAGATCTTGAAACTAACCTATTGGACTTAGACTGGGACCGGGTATTTAAGCATTCTCATAAATGCTCCCTCAACGTCTCGACTCAGGAAAATGGCTACAAAATAGCCTCGAGATGGTACCGAACCCCTTGGAAAATTCATCGGTTCAACCCCGCTTTCCCCAACAGTTGTTGGAGATGTGGGACCTCAGATGGATCATTCCTTCACATCTGGTGGTCTTGCTCTGTTCTGCAACCGTTTTGGCAAGAAGTACACAGGCTAGTGGTGTCTGTAACTACCTTGCCTGTGGATTTCTCTCCGGCTCAATTCCTCCTTCATCACTCTTCCCTTTCCGGGGGGCAGTATTTCAAATCCTTAGCTATGCACATGATCAATGCAGCCAGACTCTGCATCCCTGTTCTGTGGGGTTCCACACGCCCTCCTTCTATACGCGATTGGCTCACCCGAGTGGGTAAAACGGCAGTTATGGAAGAACTGATTGCGACTGCACTTGATACCCCTACGAAATTTTCCCACACTTGGGCCTGTTGGACTCATTTCCTGACCACCCCTGCATATCAGTCTCTTATGGACCAACCTGTTTGACTTGACTTAGGTTCCCTACTGTTGTAACTCAGTTGTATTTGACCCGATGGTGGTCAACATACTCCTCCTCCTTCGTGTACATCCCACATTTATTTGCAACTAATGTTAATTTAGACTTCTACCGCACCTGATATGACCCGTATTGATGATCCAATAATTTTTTGCAGTCACCCCCTCCCTCACTCCCTTCTACCCATATGTTTCCCTCCCCCCCCCCCCTTTTTTTTTTTTTTTTTTTTTTTTTTTTTTTTTTCTTCTCTTCCCCTTTTCTTTCTCTTTCTTTCCTTCGCGCTTCTCTCCTTCCTCTTTTTTTTCTCCTCTCTTATGCTTGTACAAGCTCCAGATAATTATTCCGCAGAGCATTAGGCATGATGTCAACATCTTATCTCCTTTCCCATTAGCGATTTCCATGACTATCTACTCCCATATACGCTCTCCGCCACCTCCACTATCTCAAACCTGTAGTTTGGACTTCTGCTTAGATATTGTACGCACCTTCCTTTCCTCCATAGCACCATACTTTGAGACATTACTGTAGAATGCCTGGTGCCTTCTTGCTCTATTCGTTTGACAAGCACACTGGAATATTGCAGGCACAACCTTGTCGTGGTTTTACTCATCCAATTTGTTCATTTCTGCTTTGGATTTCGTGCTCTTCTGTATGATATATGTTTTGCCACATGACCTATGTTCAACCCGTTTGAAATTTTATTCTGTCTTGTATCAATCTGTGTGTTTTGTTTTCAATAAACACCTCTTTTTTGGAAAAAAAAAAAAAAGAACCAGATGCAGACTCCAGCTTTTTGCATTGATTCATTCCTGGAGGCAGTCCATTCCTTCTTAAAATGGAGCTTTAGTCAGAAAATTAAGTCCTGCTCGATCACTTCAGGCTGGCCCTTTGACAGGTATAGCTATGTAAAACATAAAAAAATAAGAGCCTAAAGTGTTTAACTCCTTAACTCCAACCGTACGTAAATATGTGACCTATCGGCGGCTGGGTCTTGCGTACCATTTGAAAACACATATGGTGCACTCTCAGCACATATGTCGGTGTCTCACAGAAAGGTCCCGATCTCCCCTTGCGATCGGGACCTTATCCGATCATGTGACCGCCGTGACAGCGAATCACATGATCCCAAAAACCCCAACCCGCCTCCCAGTGTCTGAAACCCCTTTACCTCCCTGGCGGTCTGATTATGTAAATATTTTTGAATGTCAAAGTGATACATTGTTTTGCATGGAAATTTGTTGTTTTATATTGTAGGCCTGTAATTCTTATGAATAACTCACCTAAATCTGTCCAAACAAGGATCTAGTAAACATCGCGGGTATGATAAAGTTTGAAACACGAAATCATAAATTATAATATAATAAATAATTATAAATAATTGTAAAAAATAATAATATAATAACAATAAATTTAAGTCAATAATGTTATTAAACCAAAAACACTGAAATTTGCAATAGAGCACCAAGTTTACGACGCTCGCAGGGAAGGGAACCCGGCAGACCGGTGTCGGCATTGGCCAGAGGACACAGCGGGAGGACATCGGCGGATCACAGGACAAGGAAAGTTACACTACAGTGTAATCCCGAGTGTGGCTCAGGGGGGTCAGCGCTTTTGGTACTGAAAATTAACCCCGAGCCACACTCGGGATTACCGATAGGAAGGTTAAAGGGCTGTGAGGCGTCGGCGTAAAGAGGTTAAAAACCCTGGAACACATTGTCTCATCCTGCGCTTCACATGGATAGTTGCTCTCTATTTTTGGCACTGTGTCAGAAATTTGCTGGCAGCAGAAAAATGTACTTCTGTGCCGGGGCTTTGGGCTTCACCAAAATTGCAGCCTCCAGCAAGAAGGAATAGGAAAATGCTGGAGGCAATTTACAACACATACTAATTTTGGTAGCATAGATATTAATGTGGAGTGTAAGTTCCTTGCTGAAGTACATCATTTTTTTATCAAGTTTGTATGGGCAAAGTTCTGCTTTAAAGTAGCTGGGACACACCACAAGTCCAGCAAAGCACAATGTCAGATGAAGGTATCCAATGTGTCTGTGCCAATTCCAGTAAGCTAAACAAAAATGCAGCCATAAAAACCAAATTACAAATTACATTGCCAGCAGTTTAGACATTAATGGCTGTGTTGAGTTATTTTGAGGGGACAGCAAATTTACACTGTTATACAAGCTGTACACTCACTACTTTACTTTGTAGCAAAGTGTCATTTCTTCAGTGTTGTCACATGAAAAGATAGAATAAAATATTTACAAAAATGTGAGGGGTGTGCTCACTTCTGTGAGATACTGTAAGTACTTTTCCACACAAAAATGTTTGTGGAAACATAGGATTGCCATGTATAGGAAGACTTCTGTGAGATAATGTATATATACTGTATATGCATGTGGACCACTGAGGGTGGTTTCAGCCCAAAGGGTTGGTGCACTGTGTTTTTTATTGGTGTTCACACCTGTCATAAAATAGTTTTGTACAATATCATTGTCCGGACTACTCTGCAAATTTTAACAATTATACAAGACAATGCCTAACATCTATAATCTAAAATGTACATGACCATACAATGTTGATCACAACCTATACATCATATTGTATCCCTGTACACAAGATTAACAGGAAAAAATAATTTAGTGAAAATATTTGAAATTGTATTGTTTATACAAGATAAATTAGAGGACCATTATAAAAAGTTGAATCATCTTCTATCTTCAAGCTTGTTCAGTTAAACTTAAAAAATTAAAGATAGACGGTGATTGGTTGCCATGCACAGCTGCTTCAGATTCTGGCTGCTCCAGGTTCCATAAATTCCCCTGACTGTGTATTAATCAAACTAAAACGTCATTTTTTTTTTCATTTTTGACCATTTGGCATCTTTTAATAAAGAATCTGAGATGGATATTTATCAAAAAAGCATGCCAAGTTTATCTCCACCAAAATATTTTTTGGAAGGCAAAATAGTCTCAGTGTTACGGTAAGGTTGGCCACTGCATACTGAAACTGCTAAATTTGCTCTGGGTATCCACGTTTCAATGACCCTGGGTGAATGAATAGGTTAATTACAGAATAAAACTAAAATTGCCATAAACTATTACTGAAAGATTATACTTCCTGTCATAAAACCTGAATTGTTTTATTCTGATGTACAAGTGCCCTAAAGCCACAGCTTAATTCTATACTGGAATATTGTCCATTAAATTTTTCATTTAATTTATACTTTATATCCAAATTATCACACCTACGGTATATGGTATTGTTGGACATCCTGCTTTATAATATATAATATTAATATGGAGTTTCCACCTCCCATTTACAAATGAAAAACCTTCCCTTTTTTAGAAGGCTTTTGAATATTCACAATTTATTGTGCAAAGAATCTCCCAGCAACTTTATATACAAATATTACACTATTTCACAATCAAGCTAATAGGATATTTTCGTGGTGATTTTACATCATAAATGTTTGAATAATAAAGAGAAACATGGACTTGTCACTGAGGATGCTGCACAATGCGTAGAAAACTTTGGGGGTTCTTTCACTACCCCACAAGGTCTGCTTACCAGCTTTTCCCTGGCTGGCTCTAATGTTAGTAAGATAAGTATCTTGTGCTGTTGGTCTCTTTTTCCTTGTCACTGTTCCATCAATGTTATACTTACTGTGTTTCCCTGCTTTGTCCTTTTATATATACCTCTCCTGCTTTGTTTTGCACATCTAGGTAGGAAATAGGCTATTACATTATTAGTTCCTTAGCCCTTTATCTGCAACACTTTAACCACTTGACCTCATACTTCTTTGTTTATCATCTGTGGGCTGGCTTTGTTCATTGATCAAGGCAACCACACATAAGGTATTTGAATATGCACAGTCAATAGTTGGTCACATGCTGGTGGTAATAATATCATAGGTCTGTTATTAGTCATATTTTTCTCCCAGCAATGTGTGCTGAAAAGATTGCTTTTTTTTTACATGGGATGTATGCCTTCTACTTTCTGTTCCAGCTTGAACTTTGTATCATTAGTAATGACAGAGTTCACTACATATACTGTATGTTAGTTTAGGACACAAATAAAATAATAGTATTCTACTTATATCACAAGGCTGGTTGTCGCCTGATTAATGACCACATAAAAAACCTGATATTGAAACCAGAAAGGGGTTTATCCTATAACAATAATCCTTAGGGCATTTTTTCCTTGGTACCATTTTCTGAGGTAAATGGCTTTCAAAAGTGGTAGTAAAGGAATGATTCTGAAACTTACTGCTTGCATTTGTGACAAATTTTCAGCAGCATAATAAGGTTTAAAAATAAATAAGTGTTGGTAATATATATGCATTTTCATCATTTGCATGCCTAGTGATGTGCAAGTACCTCATATTTTCTGAGACAGTCAGTCTCACAGTGGTGCTCCGGGTTAGTAAAAATTCCTCCCTTGAGCCACAACAAGCAAAAATTAAATAAGATCTTGCACATGCATTCACATAATTACATAGTTAGTCTGTTTGAAAAAAAGACACACATCTGTCTAGTTCAACTATGAAAATAGGGGAAAAAATATATTTTATATATATATATCTATATATATATATACAGTGGGGCAAAAAAGTATTTAGTCAGCCACCAATTGTGCAAGTTCTCCCACTTAAAAAGATGAGAGAGGCCTGTAATTGGCATCATAGGTAGACCTCCACTATGAGAGACAAAATGAGAAAACAAATCCAGACAATTTATTTGCAAATTATGGTGGAAAATAAGCATTTGGTCACCTACAAACAAGCAAGATTTCTGGCTCTCACAGACCTGTACCTTCTTCTTTAAGAGGCTCCCCTGTCCTGCACTCATTACCTGTATCAATGGCACCAGTTTGAACTTGTTATCAGTATAAAAGACACCTATCCACAACCTCAAACAGTCACACTCCAAACTCCACTATGGTGAAGATCAAAGAGCTGTCCAAGGACACCAGAAACAAAATTGTAGACCTGCACCAGGCTGGGAAGACTGAATCTGCAATAGGCAAGCAGCTTGGTGTGAACAAATCAACTGTGGGAGCAATAATTAGAAAATGGAAGACATACAAGACCACTTATAATCTCCCTCGATCTGGGGCTCCACGCAAGATCTCACCCCGTGGGGTCAAAATGATCACAAGAACGGTGAGCAAAAATCCCAGGACCACCTGGGGGGACCTAGTGAATGACCTGCAGAGAGCTGGGACCAACTTAACAAAGGCTACCATCAGTAACACACTACGCCACCAGGGACTCAGATTCTGCAGTGCCAGGTGTGTCCCCCTGCTTAAGCCAGTACATGTCCGGGCCCGTCTGAAATTTGCTAGAGAGCATTTGGATGATCCAGAAGAGGATTGGGAGAATGTCATATGGTCAGATGAAACCAAAATAGAACTGTTTGGTAGAAACACAACTCGTCATGTTTGGAGGAGAGAGAATGCTGAGTTGCATCCAAAGAACACCATACCTACTGTGAAGCATGGGGGTGGCAACATCATGCTTTGGGGCTGTTTTTCCGCAAAGGGACCAGGACGACTGATCCATGTACAGGACAGAATGAATGGGACCATGTATCGTGAGATTTTGAGTGCAAACCTCCTTCCATCAGCAAGGGTATTGAAGATGAAATGTGGCTGGGTCTTCCAACATGACAATGATCCCAAACATTCCACCTGGGCAATGAAGGAGTGGCTTCATAAGAAGCATTCAAGGTCCTGGAGTGGCCTAGCCAGTCTCCACATCTCAACCCCATAGAAAACCTTTGGAGGGAGTTGAAAGTCCGTGTTGTCCAGCGACAGCCCCAAAACATCACTGCTCTAGAGGAGAACTGCATGGAGGATGGGCCAACATACCAGCAACAGTGTGTGCCAACCTTGTGAAGACTTACAGGAAATGTCTGACCTCTGTCATTGCCAACAAAGGATATATAACAAAGTATTGAGATGAACTTTTAATATTGACCAAATACTTATTTTCCACCATAATTTGCAAAAATATTATTTCCAAATCAGCCAATGTGATTGTCTGGATTTTTTTTCTCATTTTGTCTCTCATAGTTGAGGTCTACCTATGATGCCAATTACAGGCCTCTCTCATCTTTTTAAGTGGGAGAACTTGCACAATTGGTGGCTGACTAAATACTTTTTTGCCCCACTGTACACTATATTGCCAAAAGTATTGGAACGCCTGCCTTTACACACATATGAACTTCCATGGCATCCCAGTCTTAGTCCGTAGGGTTCAATATTGCATTGGCCCACCGTCTGCAACTATGCAACTATAACAGCTTCAAATCTTCTTGGAAGGCTGTTCACAAGGTTTAGGAGTGTGTTTATGGGAATGTTTGACCATTTTTCCCGAAGTGCATTTGTGAGCTCAGGCACTGATGTTGGACGAGAAGGCCTGGCTCGCAGTTTCCACTCTAATTCATCCCAAAGGTATTCTATTGGGTTGAGGTCAGGACTCTGTGCAGGCCAGTCAGGTTCCTCCACCCCAAACTCACTCCTCCATGTCTTTATGGACCTTACTTTGTGCACTGGTGAACATGCACATGATGAAACCGGAAGGGGCCATCCCAAACTGTTTCCACAAAGTTGGGAGCATGAAATTGTCCAAAATGTCTTGGTATGGTGACACCTTAAGAGTTCCTTTCACTGGAACCAGGGGGCCAAGCCCAACCCCTGAAAAACTACCCCACACCATAATCCCCCCTCCACCAAATTTTACACTTGGCACAGTGCAGTCAGGCAAGTACTGTTCTTCTAGCAACTGCCAAACCCAAACACGTCCATTGGATTGCCAGACAGAGAAGCGTGATTTTTCCCTCCAGAGAACAAGTCTCCACTGCTCTAAAGTGGTGGTATGCTTTACACCACTGCATCTGATGCTTTGCATTGCACTTGGTGATGTAAGGCTTGGATGCAACTGCTTGGCCATGGAAACCCATTCCATGAAGCTCTCTATGCATTGTTGTTGTGCTAATCTGAAGGCCACAAGTAGTTTGGAAGTTTTTAGCTATTGACTCTGTAGACAGTTGGCGACTTCTGTGCACTGTGCTCTTTAGCATGCGCTGACCGAGCTCTGTCATTTTATGTGGCCTACCATTTCATGGCTGAGTTTCTGTTGTTCCCTGTTGCTTCCACTTTGTTATAATACTGTGGAATATTTAGTAGCAAGGAAATGTCATGAATGGACTTATTGCACAGGTGCAAACCTATCACGGTACCACACTTGAATTCACTGAGCCCCTGAGAGCAACCCATTCTTTCACAAATGTTTGTAGAAGCAGTTTGCATATATATATATATATATATATATATATATATATATAGTATATACACTTATGATCCTATATACACAATCCTATGCCCACAGCAGTTGATCTAGTGGAAGGGAAAAAGACCCAATGAAGCATGATCCAATTTGCTGCATAGGGAGAAAAAATTCCTTCCTGATCCCCCTACCACTCTCTGAATATGGTCTTTTAGCCAGTTTTCTATCCATTTACAAACTGATTTACAAACTGATACTGAGTATGAATACTTTTTCAAGGCGCTGTAAACATGTATACAAAAATAACAAAAGATATATAATAACTTTAACATATTTGTAAGGGAATTCCCGTGACACGGCTGGCGAATAGACGTGCGCATGTGCACAGAAATGCACGATCATGCACACACACACGCACGGTGAAGATTGGCACCAGACAGACTACTTAAAAGGTGCATCTGCCTGTGCTGAGTGCTGACTGGTCTTCAGCTGTTCCCTGTTTCCTGCTCGTTCATGTGTGATTTCCTTGTTTCTGAACCGGCTTGTTCCTGACCTGACTCTGCTTATTCTCCTGCTTGATACTTGTTCCTGACTTCGGCTCTGCTCCTGACTTTGGCTTGCTTATGATTTGGTACCTCGCTGTCTGCCCATTGATGACCCTGGCTATTCCTTTGACACTGCTCCTGTCTCCCATCCCTGCTTCCTGCCTTGCTCTGGTGCACACCTGGAGATCTACCATACCAGCTCTGCATATTACTACGGTGCCTGAATCGGAGGTTCATCCATCTTCCAAAGTCTCCAACTGCAAGAGGTGCAAACAGCATCTGCTGGCGCTTTTGTCCCCCTGGTCCCTAGACACCCTCTGTTCCACTTCCAGTGGGGTCAGGGCTAGTGACACAAGTGAGGCCGACCTCGTCATTTCAGTCTCCAACCAGGTACGTGACAATATTGTAGAGAAAGTGGAGAGAAAATGAGTTTGGAATATTCTAATTAATTACCATAGAAGATTGAAGATTAACTTTTCATAATGGTGACTGCCATTCTGCAAATTGTGAGAGAGAGTGATACTCCAAGTAAGCCTCCCTATGGGGAGGTAATCATTCACCGCCCACTGAAACCAGAAAAAGAATGCACATGCATATACACTATATATAAATATATACTGATACAGTGTATATATATATATATATATATATATATATATATATACTGTATATATATATTAAAACATAACCTTGAAGGGTATGGGACAAGAAAGATAATAAAAAGCTGCTAAGCCATGGTGGAATATCCTTAAAAAACATGAAAATACACCAAACACCACTCAATAAACTACCAAGGAAAAATAAATACGCAAAGGGAGAAAAGGAAGAGCAAGGAATAGAAAGAAGGAAAACGAATGGAGAAGGGAGGGAAAAATGGGGGGAAGGGGAGAAGAGAAGAAAATAAAATAAAACAAGGGAACATAAAAAGGAAAAAAATAATAGAAAGGGAATGGAGTCAAGAAAGAAAGGAAAAGGGGGGGAGAGAGAGAGGGGAAAGGCAAAGGGATTGAGGAAAGGGAAAGGGGGAAAGGGAAGAAAAAAGGTAAAAGAGAAAAGGACCCAGAAATTCACACTCCTGTGAAGAGTGAGATTGAGCTCTGCAGTCACTTTTGCAGCAGTTGTTTTCTTACACAATGTTTTCATTTCCTACGCAATGTCCTTTTGTCTCTTTCAGTCCGTTGATCATGTTGACCTCGCTTATGCCTATTAGAGGATTTGAGCTCCCAGAAACTGTATATACCGTCATAACCTTTGATACTGTACCTCATGACATGGCAAATAAATCGACAACTTCAGTCACAGAGGCACCAGCTAAGCGGGCACCATCAATTTGTCTTCTTTGAAGCTCAGTAAGCTTTAAAGACTGAATGACACGACTGAATGAATGAGCTAGGTGTCCCATCACACAGTGGAAGCAAAAGAGTGCTATATCACAACTGCTTTCAACATGAAACATGTAGTCACTTTCACGCCTGCAAATCATGCAGTGTTCCCATTTTTTTAATCTAATCCCTGTAGATACATTTACTTCATTTTTTTGGCCACGCTTAGGACCACAGGGAGGTTCCGCTGTCACCCTGTGAGCTAGCCTCCACCTGCACACAATATAACTAGCTGATGGAGAGCAGGGATGGCCTTCCAGGAAAAAATACTGGTGGCTACATACCTGCCATTATGCTATAAACTCACATGCTGGGCATTGGGATGGAGGGGGATTTGTGGATATATTTCCTTCCACAACAGCTGCTTTGGGAGAGGCATCTGCCTTGCAAAGAATGCTCTTGGAAATGACAAGTTGGGTGTAGGAGAATTCTAAAGAGGTTCAAGACTTCAGTTGACCCTCCTAAGCATGGCCAAAGACTCCTATTTCCTGCTTCATGTGGAGCATCAAAAGCTTCTCAAACTCTTTGTGAGACTTCTCTCCCTGTCACTAGAGACTGTAGAAGTTGTGTTGGATACCACATGAATATATTGTGGAAGGGGGGTGATATAGAATATGAAAAACAATGAGGGTGAGCAATGTGGGCCTGTTGGTGCCTACCTTTCTCATTGAAGCTCTGCTCCCACCAACCTTTGTGGTACAGAGTCATATATTTCTTCGTGCATGTGATACCTTAGTGGAAGGTACTCCTGATATGCTGCAGACAGAGACTACAGACCACAACAGTGCTGTTGGCTGAATATACATTAAACAAGGCTCATATTGCAGAGATCTGTGAACTGGCTCTGGGTACAGCAGTGATATGTACTTGTGGGGCAGCTACACCAAATGACCCTTCCCCTGGACAAGATTTATTTGTACTGCTGTTCTGCCTCTCTCTTAACACTTTCTTCCTCTCCAAACAATGACTGCCACAGATGATGTGCAGTCACACTACTTTGCAGTAATCTCCAGCTGCTGCAGCATCACTGCATCTTTCTGCTCCCTGTCTGATGTCCCTTCCATGTATGGTCCTCAGGGGCGGACTGACCATTTGGAAACTCAGGCACTGCCCGAGGGCCCGGGGTCAGTAGGGGGCCCATGAGATGCCCCTGGTACCTTTTTCATAGGCTTTTTTGAGTTTGGGCAAGGACACGGGCCCCATGATCCCCTATTGCCCAGGGGCCCCATGAGTTGTCAGTCCGCCCCTGATGGTTCTACATCATCCTCTAAATTTGACACAAGCATGCTTGCATATGATGGAGATCTTCCTCCTGCAGCAAATCACTGTCAAGTCATTCTGCCGAGTAATTGCCAGTTTAAAGGGCTATGAAATGAATAGCAGAAAGGAGGAGGAAAGAGAGGAAGCAACTTTTGCAGACAACTTACTGCTCTGCACCCGGACCTGGACACAGGAGAAGAGGAAGACTTTTTTAGTCACGTAACTATCTCCTGTGCATACTGTGACTGTATAGTTTGTCTATTCTGTGACAGAAAAGACAGTTGTGCCCTGCTTTAGATGAAGGGCCCAACCATTATTTATTTATTTATTTCAGGTACTTGTATAGCACCGTCAATTTACACAGCGCTTTACATATATATTGTACATTCACATCAGTCCCTAACCCTCAAGGGGCGTACAATCTAAGGTGACTTTGTCTTGCAGAACCTGCATGCTTCCTTATTACCTCACTATAGAGAACCTCTGCCTTTCCCTTTAGGCCTGCCTGCAAGGGTCAACCAATAGCTAAATATTAGCTACATTCCTTGCTGGCACATGCAAAAAGGCAGTCGTAAAAAGGACTGTTGGTCCTCTAAATTGTGAACAGGGGGGGGGGGGGGGGTATTTAAGAATATATAGCCCATCATACTGCAATCCAGAGTAATTTACTATTTCACAATGTAGTACTGTATAGCAACCAGGGCCCCCCGATAAGGGGGTTCCCTTAGTCCTCCTATACAGGGCCCGGGCCAGCAGGGGAAATTGGATTTGGGTAGGGAAGGTGAGTAGTGTGGTGGAGGGGGCAGTTACTAGAACCCATCCCCTGTATGGCTTCTCTTCAGCTGGCTTCTCCTCTGCCATATGTTAAAATGAAACCGCATTCACAGCATGTAAACCAAGAAGCACCGCTGGCTCTTTAGCATGAATTCCAGCTAACCGGAAGTGACATACCAGAAAACAGGGTGGAACTTCAGTATGTCACTTCTGGTTAGGTGGAACACACGCTAGAAAGCCACTAGCCACTAGAAAGCACTTCCTGGCTTACATACTGTGAATGTGATTTCATTTTACCATAGTGTAAGTGTAATTTTAGTAAGATTTAATCTAATAAAGTGGTTTTACACTATGGGAGGCTGCTCCTTCACTCACAAGCAATCTTTTACTTTCTTGTGCAAACAACGGATCCAATCTGTCTGGTGAGTGTGGATATAGTCGTTGGTGTGAGCACAATGGAAAGTGGAGCACCAGTTCTTTTATTTATTTAAAGGAGACATGTGGGTGAAGGAATATACAGAACATTATACATACTGTAAGCTTTTTGGGACTTTATTTAAGCACTATTTAAATTTTTTTTTGTTTCTGTTCAGTTATATGTTTTGACATATTGCAAGCGCTGTTTGATAGTAGCTTATCTTATGTGACACATTTGGTGTTGTTTACAGCAGCTACACATTTATTTACTCTTTTTCTTTTGATTGACACTTAGACACGGGTGGTCTAAACTCTGCTACTTCTGGCAAAACCCTGCTTATTTTAGACAACCGTCTAGGTTGGTTTGCTTAGAATGGGGCCTAATTTTACCTGATAATTCACTAAAAGTGGGTCTGTCCATCACTGACCGTCTGTATCCGTCATTGCCTATCATCTGTTTTTGTCATCTGTCACAGTCTGTCACTGAATATATTTTTGGCAGCTGTCCCAGGAAAGTTTGAATGTGTTTGTGAAAGAAATAATTTTTTTAAACAAAAAAAAGAAAAAAAAAACAGGTGCACACATCACTGTCAGTATTAGTTAGCCAACTGCAATGGCAAACTAATAGTACTTGTAAGTATATATTTTTATTTTAACTGTCAATGTGTATGGCAGATTGACTGTTTGACTGAGACATTGAAACTCACTACAGGACCAAAACTACCAGAGAAATATTTTTCACAGTGTTCTGACAGCTGAAAATAGATGTGTGGATAAAACAGAATGCTTACTTCAGTCTATAACCTTTGAAAAAAAATACAATGTTCACTTGATTTGGGGTTCACCTAAAAAAGAAAAGTTTACTTAGCTAACCAGTTTGTTTAACTATTTTCCATACTTTGGTGCTGGTGTAGAATACAGGAAAAGCAGGAAATTAGCACTGAATCTCCATATTGTTCTATAAAATCCAGGGTTGCTCTATAAATCTGACAGTAGTCACTTACAGTATAAATCTTAAAAATTACTTTGTTTAATTCCTTTGTAAAAATTACCCTTCAAACCCCTTTTCTAAAAACAAACTTTGAACCCCTTTCTAGCTAATAGTAAACATGCACTCCATCCAGGAACATATTCTCCAGCTAAACACTGCCTCCAACTCAAAAATGTTGTTGGCAGTTTGTCCAAACAGACCAAAAATCAGCAAAACTTCAAACCCAAATCTGAACACCACTGAAGTCAATGGTGATGGCATTCAGGTGGGCTTATAAACTGCTGCCAATAAATACCATCTTCAGTAACTCCTCCAGGAAGCATTGGTGACATCATTGACCAAAATGGGGTCAATGAAGTCACCTGGGATTCCAAGAGATAAATTTAAAGCACTGAGAATTTGTCAGAATGACCCCCTTATTTCCTTGCTACTATTGCTAGCAGACTCATCTACTCACTGATTCATTGCCAATCATTGTGCAGGTTCTGATGCACAGCACCACTCAACTTACTTTCTGGGAGCCAAGGGCCTACATTAAACCTCAGCTCAAAGAGAGAATATTGCAGCATTGGGGATCCAGAAACATAAGAGGCAGAAGAAGGACATTTTTTTAAATTGTGGGGGTACAAATGGGGAGGGGGGATTGCATGCTTGGAGTTTATCAACCCAGCCAATCACCCGAATTTGAAGGCGGAGGTGGTGAATCTTTGACAAACACCCTGCCACATGACCTTTTTTACCCTGGACATTATCCTAGGAGGATGGCTTTGGCCTTATGGTGGTATGTTACAGAGATCTCTGCTTCTGGGAAGCACACTGAGGTTCTTACAATAAGATGTTGGGCCTAGAAAAAGCACCCACGTTTTCCCCCACTGAATGTATGTGGTGTGGGACTAGCTGGGAGAGAAGTTTACAGAAGATCAGAAGATTGAAGTCTGTGTTCAGCAGCAGGTTTTCAGGTATTCTGTGTTTCCTAATCTCCTCCTCCAGTCTCTATGCAGACTGCAATACATTTTGCTAAAGTATGACTTAGATCCATTCTTTATCTACCATGCTGGAGAATATCCAACTCAAAAATGGATATTCCTGGGGCATTATTGATATGTACTGTAAGTGAACTTGGACTTTCATTTTGTGAGCTAGTGGTCATTATCAATGACTGCTATGGGTAAAAAGGTGTTACACTCTCATATTTACAGTATTTTTGGGCGTATAAGACTACTTTTTATACTTAAAAATATACCCCAAAAATTGGGGATCGTCTTATATGCGGGGTATAAAATGTGAACCTTGAGTTTGTTTGGGTCAAGCTGGCTGGATGTGTGGTAATACCGTACATACAGTATACCGTGCTGAGCCAAGCTGGCTCAAAACAAATGTCCCTATGACAGATTAATCTGTCAGCCCGCTGGATGTGCGGTATATACAGTATACTGCACTGAGCCAAGCGGTTTCAAAACGTACCTGTACGTCCCTTCTGTAATCAGCCCGCTAGCTGCGGCTACATACAGTATACACTGGGCCAATCACGGCGAGCGATGTATTCTACTAATGAATACAAAGCCTGCTCGGATTGGCTGAGTCAGAGAGGTGGGCTGATGATGTCACAACCTCAGCCAATCCGAGCAGGCTTTGTATTCATTAGTAGATTACATCGCTCGCTGAGATTGGCCCATTGTATACTGTATGTAGCCTCAGCTACCGTACATACACACATCCAGCGGTCTGATTACCGTAGGGACGTACCGATACATTTTGAAACAGCTTGGCTCAGTATACTGTATATACCACAGTGGTATATACTCAGTATACTGTATATACCACACATCCAGCGGACTGACAGATTAATCTGTAATAGGGACATTAGTTTTGAGCCAGCTTGGCTCAGCGCGGTATACTGTATGTACATTACTGCACATCCAGCGGGCTGTATATATACTGTATGTATCCGAAGCTACCGTATTACCGCACATCCAGCAGTAACCATCTGATTTGGAATTTGATCCATATGATGACTGTCTTACAAATGTATCACAAGATGTCATTCATGAACTTATGATGTCAGAGGATGAACATGAGGATTTTGAAGGATTTTAAGTACCGGTAAGTCATAACCATTTCAATTAAAAAATCGGATGTTTTTAAATGGTGTTGCCTCGGAAGGGGGGTAGTCTTATACAGCGAGTATAGCCCAAAACCTATGTTTGAACTGGAGAATTAGGGGGTCGTCTTATACACCCAGCCGCCTTATACGCCGGAAAATACGGTACCAGTTGAAATGTAACATACATTTTTCAAACAGAGGGCACTCAGGACAAATGTGCAAGTCACAGTGATCATCTGGTCACTACTGATCAGGCTACTGTGATGTGATCTCTGGTTTGAGTAAACCGATTTACAAACTATTAATGAGCAGCAAAATAAACAAACTTGTAATTCTAAATATTGTTTCATTAGGCAGAAGGAAAAAAAAGGTGCTTTCGGCATGCTCTCATTGTCTGGTTGAAGGAAGAGTTTTTTTCATAGGTGAAGGCACATTTAATAAGAAACAGATAGCTTTTAAACCTGTAAACGAGCATGACTTGTATTTCACAGGGAACAATAGATTAGATAATTTTTTATTAAACTACCACAAGGAAGTAATTATCTGATACCAGTGCTGAAAGGTGAAATTGTATTATTGAAGATGATAAAAATAAAGATTGTTTGTTGCAGGCTCAGGCAGTCATAAATATGACTATCAATTTACCTTCTGTTCAGCAGAGGAAATAACCGCTCTTTATAGAAAGTAAAAAAACTAAAACAAAAACAGTATTTGTTAAAAAGACTAGGTGATTGGTTGAATGATCTGACTGGGAGTAACTGTGACTTTCAGTTTGCTAAAGTTAGAAACAATAATGCAAAAAAGATTCAGGATGGCAAAGAGAATGCCTGCAGAATACCACAAAACATATTATGAAAGCTGCACAAATATGGACTCTTCACAGCAATGTCTATGTGGCTCAATCAGGGTGACATTTGGCTGCATAAAATAGTCTCTATAAGACACTTTAATAGCAGCAAGTGTGTAGGCCTGTTTACTCCACTGTAGGTGGTGCTTAAACGCCTGCTACCACAGCCTTTAGAAGTAGTCAACGGGAACCTGGTTTCTCATTTCTCCTGGGTCATAGAGCAGCATGTTATTTGGCTGCCCCTGTCATCCTGGTGTAAAAGAAGGACAGTGATCTGCATTTCTGTGTGGACTGCCACAAACTTAGTGCCATCACCCTCCAGGATGCCTACCCACTACCTTGGGCAGAAGAATCTTTGATGGCCCTGGGGCAAGCCAACTTACTCTGCACCCTAGACCTGGCCCAGGACCAAGAGAAAAACACATTCATTATGCCTTTAAGATTTTTTGAGTTTATTTGGATGCCCTTAGTCCTTAGCAATGCGCCAGCACCTTCCAATGCTTAAAGCAGTTGTAAAAGCTCAATGTTTTTAACCTTTATGCAGTCTATGCATGAAGGTTAAAAACCATCTGTGTGCAGCACCCCCCCCCCCCCAGGCCCCAATTATTCTTACCTGAGTCCCATTGCGATCCAGTGATGTGCTCGAGAGCCTCGGCACTGTGGGAACTCTCCCTCCTCATTGGCTGATGGCTCCCAATGTCTCCCACTGCTGTCAGTGAGCTAATGAGGATAGAGAGGGAGAATGGACACGCAGAACTGTGACTGAGGAGCAAGCCTGCTTGGTTGCCCCCAAAACAAGCTTCTTTCTCTGGGGGCAGTCGGCAGGAGAAAGATGCCAGGAGCACCAGCAGGGACCCTAGAAGAGAAGGATCAGGGCTGCTCTGTGCAAAACCATTGCACAGAGCAGGTACAGTTTGCTAGTATGACATGTTTGCTATTTTTTTAAATTTCTGTAATATCACTTTAATGGAAAGATGTCTTGGAAACTTTAACTTTGAGACTGTGCTAGTCTATCTCGGTGATATCATCATCTTTTCCAAGACATTTGAGGATCATGTCAAACATCTGGATTGGGTGTTTCTAAAGAACACCAAATGTGCCCGGGCAGCAAGCTAGAACTTAAATGGGAGCACATCCCATACAAGGTAGTGGAGCATCTTTTCCCACCTACCCCTGTCTATGACTTGGTCTCCGGGGGGTTCAACCCATGAAAAAGCAGGTACACCAAGGCGTGCTGGGGGATGTTGCTCCAGAAGACCTGCCGACCTTCTACCAATGCACAAGGACCCCATTGACTGGTTCCTGCCACCTCTCATGCTTGAGTTTCCATTCCCCAATAGCCCTGAGGCTACTAGCTCTGATATCGAGAGCATGGGCAATTCAGCCACCCCATCCAGTACCACAGAGAGTACTGACCCATTGGATGATCCTACAGGCGAAGGGAAACCAGAAGACATGGATGACACCTTGTCATCTGTGGCTGTGGAGTAACTACCTGACAAAGAACCTCTGTTAACTGACTCTGCTAAAGATCAAGGCAATTGCCACCCTGTGCAGCCTAATTGTGGATGACTTCCTCCAAGATTCTCTGATTATGTTGTTTGACTGCGTTTATTGGTTCTGCCTTTACCTCTCAATTAGCTTGTTACTGCTGTTTTATTATATTGGGATGCTAAGGACAGCATCTGTTAAAGAGGGGGGAGTTGTAGGCAGGTTTAGTCTGTTTACTCCACTGTAGGTGGCGCTCAAACAAGTCCTGCACAACCTGGAGTGGAAGTCAAGGAAAACCTGTTTTCTCTATGGTTTTATGGGTCATGGAGCAGCATGTTGGTTGGCTACTCTGCATCTATGTGACCCTTGGTGACCATCTTGGGTCTGCAAAGTGAAACAAAAATAAAATACACTGGTGGTCGTTTTTTCTGGTTTTGGTTCCATCTACTCGCCACCGGTCTGGGCCCTAGAGCACAGGAGAAATCGCATCTGACCATCTTGGGTCAGCAGGGTCTTGACATGCATTTGTGAAATGGGTACAATAGGGAGAGAAACTCCTTCTGACAGGGAGAGTGACTAGGAAAAGCTCCTGATGGCACAGGCTAGTGATTTGCTATCCTCAAGTTGAGACTGAACTGGGAAGGCTGCACTTCACCCTCTGAAAGAGATGTTGTCAGTGCATCCCTCTCTGCTGCATCTCTGCCTTTAAATTGAACTGAGAATGTTTTCCCCAAGCGGTACTCTCCCATTGGGGTGTTTGTAGTTTGGCATTCTATTCAATGCAAGTTTCAAGTTCTATTGAACCTAGACTCTGTGTCTTTACTGTCGTTACACTATGCTGCATCTCCCCTCAAGTCTATTTTAGAATTACTACTTCAGTAAATCAGTTCAGTAAACAAATAGCTACTGTACTTACAATTATCTTTAAAAACTGCATCCTTCTCAGTGAAGTCCAGGGTAGCTTTGGTAACACAGACAAGAGCCACCCCATTGGCACTGTAATGTTCAGGAAGCAACTGGGGAGGGGCCCCACAGTACCTGGCTGCCCATACACTTGTTCTGACATTAGAGGGTTGCTCCCCTTTTAGATTACTTGCCCAGTTACCACTGGCTCATTAGGTGTGGACTCTCGGAGCTCCTAAGGAAGAAACTGAGGAACCTATCTTCTCTGGGCATGTCCAGGAGCCCAGGAAATTTGGGAAATGGATTTAAATGGGCTTGCACTTTCATCTGAACACAGTGAGTAAATGGACACTTCACTAAACACCACTCTACATGAACTTGCATTCAAATTCATGTGTACAGGAGGTCTCATGAAAGTCTCTGGGAGTGTCTGAGGTTTGATCCTTGAGGCGACATGCCTCTGTTTTCAGGCGTGTCAGAGGATGGTGGTTTAGAAGGCTTAACAGTAGAAACATGGACATGCTCAGAGAGGCCTTTGGAATAATGTCAGGATTCATGGCTTCTGCTGGGAATCTTAGAGATAATAGTGTACTTTTAAGAGGCAGCCACCATTGAACATTTGTGGCTAGCAAACCCAGACAGGTTCTTTGAACACTCCCTTTCTAAAGAGTTTGATGAGTTTATGGTGTAGGCATTTTTGTTTTACTTAAACTCCTTCTCTTTGGATATTGTTGACTGGCACTCCTGTTTACAGTTTTCCTTGTTGATGTGTGCCTTTTTTGTCAGCACTCTGTCCCCAGGTCAAAGCTCAGAGTCTGAAGCTTCCATTTCTCCTTGTTCTATCCATTATCAATCAGCAAACAATTGTATCCCTCAAGGCAGGTGTGTACTTTTAAGAGGACTGGCATCAGTTCTTAGCCAGAAATAAAGGGGAAAATAAGCAAAGGCAGGCATTTGAGTCAATATCAGCTGCTACTTAAAGACTTCGAAAACCTCCTGTTGTTCTCAACCAAAAACACTTTCACATGCCTCCTCTTCTGGACTACCCTGTGAGGGAGCTTTTGAATTGGGGCAGATTTGGGGATAGTGCTCGATGAAATTCTGATCTTGCCAGCCCTTCAAAATGTGGATGTCATTTGAAGTCTTTGGGTGCCTCCATTCCTTTTTGGCATTTACTTAGGATTGGGGGTATGCCTTCTTTGGAGATGATGTGGCCCCAGGAACTCAATCTCACATGTGAAATAATGGGACTTCTTGGCTTTGACCTTCAGTCCATGATGGTGCAGCCATGCCAACAGAGTATCTGGGTGTGCAAGACTGTCCTCAAATGTGGCAGAGAACACCCCTACAGTGTCTACTTAAATCTGTAAACTATCTTGGATCATGTTCCCAGGGCACATTGCCTTCTGGAATGTGATGGGCATGTTGCTCATCCCACTGGGCATTCTTTTAAACTGGCACAACCCCATGGTTGGTCTGTTTTAGGAAGGCAAGGGATTCATTGATCTATGGAACAGAATAGATGTCTCTTGTGGTAATAGTATACAAGCATCTATAATCCACAGGAAAGCAAAGGGTGCTCTCCTTCTTCCTTACTCCCAAGATGATTGGTGCCACCCATGGGCTATTCTGATCACACCTTGTTGCATAAATTGTTCAAGAATCTGCTGCACGTCTTGGCAGAGGTGTGGAGGTATGCTTTGAAATCTCTCCCAGATTGGAAGGCTCTCGCTTTTGGGTGTCTTATGCTACAGTCCAGGTCATGGTTCCCCTATGAGTACACCTCTGACCACTATTGTAATTGTTGCCCCACTGCTCTAAGTAGGTTTCAGTTCCTCAGTGATCAGTTGTAGGAGTGGTAATATTTATTTTCCTGACACTCTTTGATCATTCCTGATAATCATTGAGTCTCAGATCTCTATGTGCATCACCTTGGGGATAATCACATTCTTGTCAATCTGATTCACACAATACATTATCTAGATCGGATATGCTTTTTGCAACCTCTGAGACACTCCCAAAGAATCTCCAATGTAGATTATCTTGATCCATCTCAGACCCCTCTCTCCTGATACTCACCTTTACTTTAGCATCTCTACTGAGCCTTAAACTCTGGAAGTGGGTCCTTTTTGATTAGCCAGTTGGCCATACTATGGCAGAGCGGGCCCACTGCGCCGAATCAAGTACATGTATGTGGTCCGTCTCTTCCGGGTAGACTCTTCAGTTGAGCAAATGACAGAAGAGAGCCCTGTGTTGGGAAACAACACAGAGCTCTCTACTAACTGTGACAATGTGCCTTTTTTCACATTGCAAAGCAGGAAGTAAAAACCAGCACATTACTTAATAAAAACAGCACACATTAATCAACGTAAACATTGTTAGGCACACAGTTAACCTTTTGATTGCCCCTAAATGTTAACCCCTTACTAGCCAGTGTCATTAGTACAGTGACAGTGTATATTATTAGCACTGATTACTGTATTAGTGCTACTGGAGATGTCAGTGTCATTTAGTCACTTCCCACCCAGCATCAGTTAGTGTCGGATTGCCCACGGCACTATCACAGTCCCACTATAAATCGCTGGTCTCCATCATTACTAGTATACCATCATTTGTAAACACTAGAACTTTCATGTAAACCAATTCATATACACTTATTGGGATTTTTTTTTACCAAAGGCATGTAGCAGAATACATTTTGGCTTAAATTTATGACAAAATTTGATTTTTAATTTTTTTTGTTGGAAATGTTTTATAGCAGAAAAATAATAATAAACGTAAACAATATGTATATTTTTTTTACATTTTCAGTCTTTTTTTGTTTATATAATTAAAAACACACAATGGTGATCAAATACCTCCAAGAAAAAGCTCTATTTATGTGAAAAAATTATATAAATTTAATTTGGATACAGTGTTGCATGATCGCAAAATTGCCAGTTTCAGTTGAGCAGTGCCAAATAGCAAAAAATGGTCTAGTCATGAAGGGGGTAAAATCTGTAGATTAAGTGGTGAAATTCTCCTATGGTCAAATTTAGCCACTTCAACACTGGACCAATTCTGACACTTCTGAAATACATGTAAAAATTAAAATTTTGTTTGCTAGAAATTACTTAGAACCCCCAAACATTATATATTTTTTAATCAGAGGTCCTAGAGAATAAAATGGTGGGTGTTGTTATTTTTTTTAATGTCACATGGCATTTACACAGTGATTTTTTAAAATCAATTTTCTTGGAACAAAAAATACACTTTAGTGAATTTTAATGCACAAAAATGCAATATAATTATTAATTTTTGGTAAAATATAAAAGATGATGTAACATCGAGTAAACAGATACCTAACATGTAAATTGGGCATGCTCATGGAATGGCTTGTGAAACAGCTCGTGGAACGGAGCCAAACTATGGTACTTAAAAATCCCCATAGACAACGTGACCTACATAAGTGTGTGCCTTTGCATGCAAGCATGGGGCCTGCTTTAAAAGTTTTTTTATTATATTATTACTTATTTTCTTATTTTTTTATTTTTACACTTTCTCTTTAATATATTTTTATCAACTTTATTGCTATCACAAGGGATGAACAAACTCCCTTGTGATAGCATTAGAAGTGATAGGTACTCTTTACTAAGAGATCTGGGGTCTATTAGACCTCAGATCTCTCCTCTACCCTTAAAAACATCAGATCATACCAATATTGGTTTGATCTGATGCTTTCACAGGCCAGTAAAGGCCTGTGTACAATAGCCAAAACTGAAGTGACAAAATACTTGTCGCTTCTGATTTCTTAGGCCATATAGATGATTGGGGACATTCCTCTCTCAGTCATCCCTATGGTCTCTATGGTCTCTGTCTTTATGGCCAGCCAGCCGTAGGATGGGAGAAGCTGGGAAGGCAGCAGAAGGCTGCGGGAGGGAGTACCCCCTTCTGCCACCTGTAAAAGCAATCTAGTTGCTAAGTAGCTGCCTGGATCACTTTTACATTACAGTCCATTGCCAGCTGAAAAAAAAAGATATCGGGATCATTCCAGTATAATCACTTCAACCAGAGGATGTATGGGTAGGTCCTTTTGGGGGGAAGAGGTTAAATGAACTTATGATATGGATGACTTTTGGCAGGAGAATGGGAAGGAGACCCCCAAGGAGATCATTTGGGAGGCCGTTAGGGTGACAATGCAGGAGTCCTTCATATCAGCTGCATTTATGTTTGAGAAAGATAATTGAGAGAATATACACCAGCTTGGCCATGTCCAGATAGAGGCACAAAGGGTATATATGATGATAATCACATTGTACAATATGCTAATAAGACCATTATGCAAGCCTTTCTACAGATTTATATGAGCTTTACAGTTAGTGTTACAAAATGCAAGTGCACTATGAGCCTTCTGATCTTGCAGCTTATCTTGGTTCCCTCAAACTGTGTTGCCTTTAGTGTGTGAACCTCTAGACTCCTCCTTTCCTTAGCATACAATTCCAGACTGGATGGATACCCAACAGAGTGGAATGTATAGTAGAAAGATAAGCTTACCCCATTGCTGTTATCCTTTTATAATTAAATACTTAAAAAGGACACTTTACACCCTCTTTAAGGCAAGTATTAATTATTTTAGTTCCCAAAACACCTTCACCTCTAACAAATAGCCTTATATGAGGCATGTATTTTAAAATCAGACTGAGGACTTGTCTTTATAAATTAAATACATATGCCATATACCCCACTCTATGCTCACTTTAGAGTACATAACAGTCAGATCCACAGCAGTCAGTGGCATAGCTCCCAACTCTCCCTAATTTTGAGGGACTGTCCCTGATTTGGAACAAAGTCCCTCTGTCCCTCCTTCTCCCTCATTTGTCCCTCATTTTGGTCTGATCTATATAATTGTATATAAAATGCACTATTTATCTATTAAAAAGTGTATTACAGGGCTAAACCTTTCATCCAATTTCTAAATTGCTACATTTGTAAATTTTAAAAGCCAATATAAAGGAATAGCAGTGGTTAAAAAAAGCACTTGTGAGTTTAACCAATCATTTTCTTGTATAATTCTCCTTTAAGGGGGGCGTGGCAGGGTGTGTATCCTATGCCTACATACTTTCGCTAATAGGTGTCCTTAATTCCTTTCTAAAAAACATTTTGTACTTAAAAGTAACTCCACTTTTACACAGGAACAATCCTCTCTGGGAGATTAATCTAGATTGAAGGGCTTTAAACAAACTTTGTCGATTTATACCTTTTGCTGCTCTGAAGAAATAGCTGTTTTGTCATGACCTTTAGATACTGTTTCTGAATGGGAGTGCCTGGTTCATTATAATCAGTTAGTGCACTCTCAATGTAATGAAAATGCTGCAGTGTCTGTATTCGTTTAGAAGTATTTAACCCTTAGGGATTTTCTGACCAGAACTGAAATTCCTATTGCAGGGGTTGCCTAAAATTTGACTTGTATCGTAGTTCAGACTTCAGGGAAGATCAGTGAGCCAATCACACAAGCAGGAAATGGCATTTCTGGGGGCTTTCTGTAAACAAAGAGTGTTGCATGGAATTTCGCAGAAAATTAAAAGGGCTACATACTGAATAGGAAATGTAATTTTTAATAACATCAAATTATAACATAACTTCAGTAACAATTGTATATGCAAAGTCAATTCAGTGTCAATTAAACTATATCAAATGTTATCTTAATAGACCCTCTGACTGACCTGGTGCCATGGATTAGGGAATCAGCTCCCACTAGGGCTATCAGGAGTTGGTAGCAGCAGCTGAAACTAGGCAGTAACCTTGGCTATGGAGATGACACAGGTGGAGTCCACATTGGGCTGGATATCTTAAGGCATTGGTGGAGAGAACCCAGCATGACCTCACAACAGTGGAAGTGAGAGCCCTTAAAAGGGCAGTGAAGTAGAGTCTAAATTGCCGCTTAATATTCATCAATAATTCCTGATGTTGGAGATGGATTTCACTGCAGGTGATTTTCAAATCTCAGTGCTCTGGCTCACCTGATCAGGCAGCTACTGGGAACTGAGATTAGATTGCTGCAGAAAGTCCTTTTGGTTTACTGGTCAGTGGGTAACACAGTCCAAGCAAGTAAGAGTGCACAATTACACAGAGGTACTGGGAATGGATGGAGGTGCTCAGAATCACAGGTTAGCATGTAATCATGTGTTAGCTGGCTGAAACAAGTAAACACACATGTGCTGATAAATAGGTACTTGGTAAACATGGGGATCAAAGGCTTAGGGTCACAAAGAGGAGTACACAAGACTGGTACACAAGAATGGATGCAGACTGGAAATTTAAGACATTGGGAATACTGGGATACTAAAAAACACAGCAGCTGGGTACAGACTGGACTGACAATGGGATCATGATAGATAAAGGAGACAACACTGGGAGGCATTTGGAAACACCAGAAAATATGCTGGGAAACACAGGCGGTCCAGTTGCAAGTGTGTGGATGTGATGATTGAACAATGAGCATCTTGAACACTAGCCTTTTAGGACATCATTCTCTCTATGATTGGCTGAAAGTTGATGGCTACACACAGAGGGAAAGACGCAGCGCTAGAGTGCGGAAAAGGTAGTTGTGACATTTCGGGTTTCAGCAGTGACTGTCAATCAGGGGCGGACTGATAGTTCATGGGGCCCCTGGGCAATAGGGAATCATGGGGCCCCTGTGTCCTTACCCAAACTCAAAAAATCCTATGAAAAAGGTACCAGGGGCATCTCATGGGGCCCCCTACTGACCCCGGGCCCTCGGGCAGTGCCCGAGTTTCCAAATGGTCAGTCCGCCCCTGCTGTCAACTGAAACTCAGTAATACATTTAAATATTTTGACAGTGGAGAACAATCTGAATCACAGTATTGCAGCCTTTAAATACAAAATACCTACAGTATTTGGTTTAAACTCTCACTAACTCGGATGTAATCATTTTTAAAATTGTGCTTCTATCAAAGTTTTTTGTATGTTTTCACTAGCTACCCTGTATGTATCCCCAAACATATTTTCCAATAAGTAATCTCTCTGCTTACAACACTCCTTTTGTTCCCTTAGGATTTTCTAAATTATAGCTCCCAACATCCATGGATGCAGTGGTACTGGCAGGTCTGCAGCAATTTATTTATGTCTCTCAGCTGCTGTACATGCATTGGTGGCTATTTCCACAACTGAATAATGTAGCCATGGCTAAAGAGACAGCAATAATCTTCTCCTGTGAAGTGCTGTTAACCTTAATACACAGAAATCCATCCATACAAATAATGGTACCTCTATTTTGGCTATGTCTCTCAAAATCTATTAAAAAAACGTCCAAAATTCACAATCCATAGGTCAGACCATCTCCTCCAATAATCCCAATTATTTGGTATAACCAGAAGTTTGAGCAAATTTTAAACATTTGACATGGTCATCTGTTGGCCAAACTGAGTCTGAATTATGTATATCAATTGTATTCAAAGAGCATTCTTAAATCATTCTTTGCACTGAGAAAAGTTCATGGTTCCTGGCATTTTAAGTATCTCTAGTTTCATCATGCTGATGAGGCCTATGCATTGTAATCTTTCAGTCTTCCACACAAGAAACTGTGTTGCTCCAGCCTAACCATACCCAATTGATTTTTAGAATTTATTTTACCCTCCTGCAGGGTAAACCCTGCAATCTTTCCCAGATATGGGAACAATACAATGCAGGTTTTCCATATTTGAGTGAGCAAAACTAGAAGGATGTTTTTACTTCCCATTTTGATACAATTATATTTGTAAGAGGTAAATTAAATCAACTTAGATGTTTTCACAGGCCATCATACTCCTGCAACCTCTATTCAAAATGGGGCAAATAGTACACAAATTGTCAGATGGGGACATTTTACATTTGATCTGGGGTTGTGCTAAAGTTATATCATTTTGGTATGTTTTACTGAATTTATTCAGTATATTGGAATTATTTCTCACAATGTTCCCAATATTTACAACACAAAGTGTAGCTTGTTGGTCTTTTTGGTGTAATAGACTTGGGTGTTGATAAGAAAACTTTCCTACAGCTGCTGTTTTTTATGTCGAAAAAACTATAGTCCCTAACTAGACATTGACTGAAGTCTTCAACGTCAATGCCTGGAAACAATTAGTAAATAGAGTGCTCTCTTTTCATAGAGTAACGTGAGGCTTGGGAATATTCTGCTAATTTCAATAAAATCTGAAGGGACTTGGTTTCATTAACCAACACATGCAAACAAAACTAAAATCTAAGATATCCTCCTCTATACAGATTTGAGTTTGGTATTTATGTCTATGGTTATTTGGCATATGCAATAACCTAATATCAAAAATTTCTCTCACACAGGTGTGAGATGGGGAAACAGCTCTCATTGTTTGAACACTGTTTGTGTAGAAGTAAATTATTGTGTGGAGTGAATTGAATGTTTTGACTGACATTCTGCGGTTTAGCCACAAGATGTCACTGTTTTTCTAACACAGCCTCAGACTGCATATATATTTGTATATTCATGAATATGGGGGGTTTTCACACAGAGTGGAGAGAAAACAGGAAGGAGAGAGAGAAGCCATGTTTTTGGAGCATGGTGAATAAGGGGCCCTGTGAGCTGAGAATCTGATGACATCCAGGTGTGAAAGCGCCCCTCCGTAACCAGAGCTGCAGCTAAGTGAAGCTGATGAGATTGCTGCCAGGAAGCTGATAAGATTGCTGCCAGGAATTCTGATGAGATTGCTGCCAGAAATGCTGATGAGAGCAGAGAAACTAAGCAACATATACGGCGAGACCGCATGCTTGTTGGAGAGACATTTGTTCTGTTCAGAGTCACCAGCGGATGAAAAGCAGACCCGGGTTGGTAAGATCGTACACGCACCTCATTTCAGTGTTGGCGCCTTGAGACTGAGTCCAGGCCTATAGTTAGTTAGTCATGGTCTCTGTTTGTGTCAGGCCACAAGTGTTGTTACTGATTATTGGAATGACTCCACAACTTAAAGTGACATTTTACATTGGAGAGCTGACAAAATCCCACAAACTCAAGCCAGACTGGCGTTTTGCTCAGAAGGAATACTCAGGCACGTGCTACAGGACCAGTTATGGGAGGGGGAATACTGTAGATTTGTGTAAGATTGTAAGCTGTTGTGCTGCATCGCAGGCTAGCCCATACCGTACACTCATACACTGATTCCTGCTCTTTTAGGGTAATAACAGGTAAGGTGTGGCAGCTTAGTTGTGCCCACCAGTAGGTAAATTACTTCACTTTCTACCTTCATCCATCAGAAGTAGCCGTGCTGTGCAGCACAAGGGTCTCAGCCTTTGGGCTGGGTGTATGTAAATTTATTGTATGTTTCCAGCATTTGTGGTTGTGTTTATTTGCCACATCTACAGTATGCAGCGCACAATAAAATAATTAAAAACTGCAATCGCTTTCCTTTTAACCTCCCTAGCGGTATGATTATTTCAGATTTTTGGTGCTGAAAGCGGTACCATTATTTTGCATGGAAATATGTAGTTTTTTTATTGTAGGCTGTAATATTTAGGAATAACTCACTGAAATCTGTCTGAACAAGAGTCTAGTAAACATTCCGGATATGATAAAATTTGGAACACAAAATCATAAATTATAATTTAATAAATAATCATAAAAAATAATAATATAATAATAATACATTTAATTCAATAATATAATCAAACCAAAAACACTGAAATTTGAAATATAGCGCCAAGTTCGCACATTACTGAGCAAAGTCGCAAAATAGTTTTCAGTGTCTGATGACGAATTTCTCCACGAATCATTATCACTCAAATCTGCAAGTGGTTCTCATTTACTATCGCTGTTCTCTAGCTGATCTAAACCCGCTTTTGATCTAAAGGGACACTTTTTGGACGCCATGGACTTTTCTAAGTTTCCAGGTAGAAAGAACAGTCAAAATGCAGACAGGGGACAGGACAAAGCACTAGGGACAAAATGTATGTGAAATGGGTTGAAACAGCAATGTTTTACTATGTAAAATTCATTTTGAATTTTACGTCACAGGGACCGGAACACAGAAGCCAGATGCCGGCATCAGCCGGAGGAGATGGCCAGGGATGCTGCAGGGGACACATCGCGGGAGCGAAGGACCAGGTAAGCTCTGCAGGGACTCCCTATGCAGCGCCGCATGGTAAGCCCGAGTGTAGCTCGGTGTTACTGCTTTTGGTACTGACATTTTACCCCGAGCTACACTCGGGAATACCACTAGGGAGGTCAAAAAAATGTTCCAGCTATGCAAATGTCACACATGTAGGTACAAGAGGTAGGCATGAATCCTCTCATCTCCATCCTATGTGTTTCATTAAACTGGTGATGACATCAGGGGCTGAAGGATTGACATTAGTTTACTATTTATTGTACATACCCTGCAGACCTTCCCACTGAGTTACACTGATCTTTCTTAAAAAATTAAAACTGAGAATATACAGTACATGAAAATAAAATTTTCCAGCACTAGGTTTGCAAAAGAGATCATGTGAGAAATCATTCATATATCAAAACATCAGTACATAAAAATAAAGGGTGAAGAAGGAGAATCCTTTTCATATCCTAAAAACTGGTAACATTAAAAAATAAAAAATTACAGTGCTATTAAAAACATACAGTATACTGTATATCTAATGCTATAAATGTTACTTTTTATTACTGTTTTGGTTATTTTTTTATTAAATAAATTTTTGACTATTTTGGGGATTGGTTTGGAAGTGAATCCTGGTATTATCATTTCCCTTCTGGAGGAATATTTTTCATTTTTTATACACAGGTTCAAAATCAGCATTTTGGATTATACGATTACTCTGTACAACAATACATTAAATATTTCCTAAATGAAGAGGCCATGTAGAATGGAAATATTGTAGTTACAGTTTTTTTACATTGCGTGATATGTACAGGTGAAACTCGAAAAATTAGAATATCGTGCAACAATGCATTTATTTCAGTAATGCAACTTAAAAGGTGAAACTAATATATGAGATAGACTCATTACATGCAAAGCAAGATAGTTCAAGCTGTGATTTGTCATAATTGTGATAATTATGGCTTACAGCTCATGAAAACCCCAAATCCACAATCTCAGAAAATTAGAATATTGTGAAAAGGTGCAATATTCTAGGCTCAAAGTGTCCCACTCTAATCAGCTAATTAAGCCATAACACCTGCAAAGGGTTCCTGAGCCTTTAAATGGTCTCTCAGTCTGGTTCAGTAGGGATTACAATCATGGGAAAGACTGCTGACCAGACAGTTGTGCAGAAAACCATCATTGACACCCTCCATAAGGAAAGCCTCAAAAGCTAATTGCAAAAGAAGTTGGATGTTCCCAAAGTGCTGTATCAAAGCACATTAATAGAAAGTTATGTGGAAGGGAAAAGTTTGGAAGAAAAAGGTGCACAAGCAGCAGGGATGACCGCAGCCTGGAGAGGATTGTCAGGAAAAGGCCATTCAAAAGTGTTGGGGACTTTCACAAGGAGTGGACTGGGGCTGGAGTCAGTGCATCAAGAGCCACCACACACAGACGGATCCTGTACATGAGCTTCAAATGTGGTATTCCTCTTGTCAACAACAAACAACATCAGAAGCGTCTTACCTGGGCTAAAGAAAAACAGACCTGGTCTGTTGTTCAGTGGTCCAAACTCGTCTTTTCTGATGAGAGCAACTTTTGCATCTCATTTGGAAACCAAGGACCCAGAGTATGGAGGAAGAATGGAGAGGCACACACTGCAAGATGCTTGAAGTCCAGTGTTAACATTCCACAGTCTGCGTTGATTTGGGGAGCCATGTCATCTGCTGGTGTTGGTCCACTGTGCTTCATTAAGTGCAGGGTCAACGTAGCCGTCTACCAGGAGATTTTGGAGCACTTCATGCTTCCTTCCCCAGACGAGCTTTATGGGGATGCTGACTTCATTTTCCAGCACGACTTGGCACCTGCCCACACTGCCAAAAGCACCAAAACCTGGTTCAATGACCGTGGGATTACTGTGCTTGATTGGCCAGCAAACTCGCCTGACCTGAACCCCATAGAGAATCTATGGGGCATTGCCAAGAGAAAGATGAGAAACATGAGACCGAACAATGCAGAAGAGCTGAAGACCGCTATTGAAGCATCCTGGTCTTCCATAACACCTCAGCAGTACAGGCTGATAGCTTCCATGCCACGCTGCATTGAGGCAGTAATTGCTGCAAAAAGGGCCCAAACCAAGTACTGAGTACATAAGCATGCTTATACTTTTCAGAGGTCCGATATTGTTCTACATAGAATCCTTGTTTTATTGATTGCATATAATATTCTAATTTTCTGAGATTGTGGATTTGGGGTTTTCATGAGCTGTAAGCCATAATCATCACAATTATGACAAATCACGGCTTGAACTATCTTGCTTTGCATGTAATGAGTCTATCTCATATATTAGTTTCACCTTTTAAGTTGTATTACTGAAATAAATGAACTTTTGCACAATATTCTAATTTTTCGAGTTTCACCTGTATATTTTCAAGAAAAATCCACTGCAATTAATATCTGTGCACAGAAGTACTATTTAATCAACATTGTTTGGTTCAAAATAAAAGATGAGGTAGTATTCAGTAAATAGATTTCAAATATGTCAAACCGCAAAGCTGAAAGTTTTGTCAAGTGCTTTTATTTTATATTTTTGTTATTTAATTTATTTAGTTCCTGTGTGATAGCATTGGCCAGGTGTTAGGTACTTTTTATAGAGACATCAAGGGGTTTATTTACTAAACCTGGTTGACTCAGAATCTTGGGCACCTGTGCATGGTAGCCAATCAGCTTCTAACCTCAGCATGTTCAGTTAAGCTTCAGCAATAAAACCTGGAAGCTGATTGGTTTTTATGCAGAAGTGGACAAGATTCTGAGTCAACTAGGTTTAGTAAATAAACCCCAAGGGTCTATTAGACCCTTAGGAGGGGATTTACTAAAACTGGAGCATGCAAATCTTGTGCAGCTCTGCATAGAAACCAATCAGCTTTTAGATTTCATTGCAAAGCTTAATTGAGCAAGCAAAATTTAGAAGCTGATTGGCTACCCAGCAGAACTGCACCAGATTCTGAGTGCTCCTGTTTTAGTAAATCTCTCCCTTAAAGAAGAAAAAAGGGGGATCCATGTGATGAGCTGAATCACACATCACATTGCCCCTAGTGTAGCTGGCAATGCTTAGCTGCTAAAGCAGTGAATCACTCCTGCCGCTCTGTGTTGCATTCGCCCTTAACGTGAATTCGCCCTTAAAGTGGTTTTAAACTTCAGACATGAAGTATGAACAAAGCATATCCCTCTATAGTATATACGTGTCTCAATCCAGAGAACTAAGTTGCATTTCTCTATGCTGCATCCTTCCTCTGCTGTCAGCATTGGTCACTCCTGACATGTTTTCTTGACACCAAGAAAAAAAGGTGTCAGGGAGTGAGCTCCAGCTGATTGACAGCCTCAGCTCTGTTCCTGTGTGCTGTGTGAAGAGAGGTGTGCCCTTCCCTGCAATCAGTTCTCAAAACTCTCCTTACTGAGCTATGCAGAGTATAACTTCAAATTCCTGCCCACTGCTTTTCAGAGCTGAGAGATCCTGTGTAAATTCTATACTTTGAATGGATGTACAGAACAGATAGCTGCAAATAAACAGGTAAATCTTATGAAGGAGGATTTGTATTATTTCTGTGTATCACCCGAGGCTAGTCACTTTACTGGGTATATGTAAAGGTTAAGAACCACTTTAAGCCTTGATTTTGACAGCTCTGAGCTTGGAAATGCTCAGAGCTGAGCACTTATGGTTCACAGTCAGCAGAGGAGATTGGGGAAAAGGTGTTCCTTGATCTCCTCCCCTTTTCCATCCTGACTTCATTTGGTTCTGAACTCTTAGAAATAGCAGAAGAAACCGAGAAGTGACCCGGGCCACTATACAGCCACCCAGATCACTTTCACTCAAAAGCCAGGAAATAGCAAAAACTGAAATGAGCAAAAACTGAAACAAGCTCATGGCTGCTACTGAAAATATATTTGGGAACAATAATAATACTTTAAGACTGTTTAGATATAAACAACAAGGTGTGATTAATGACCCTAGAGCACTCAAAAATTGTAATAATGAGAAAGAGTATAGGAATTTTGGCTTTTAAGAAACAAAATTTGCCTCAGAAAGAAAGCAATAAATAAATCAGACTGGGATAATAGCTGGAGAAAATCAACTTAGAAATCATCACTTTGAATAATAGGTTTTTACCTTTGCAACAACTTTACATGTCATATTATAATAATTGTAGGGAATAATTTACCAATCAAAATCTAAATAATTCCCCACAATCCTAGAATAAACCTGGAAATAATGTCTCTAGGCAAGGGAATTTTTAATAGATGTGGGGAACATACCTGGAAAAAAGGCCTTTAACACTTAAGGGTCCATTCACACTGTGATGTGTGCATTGAGTGCATGTAAATGCATGTGCCTTGACATGCATTTTTATGCTACGTTGCCTTTTAATATGTGATGCAATACTTTTTTTTTATTTTTTTTAACTTTGCTGAGCTTTATTTGTAAAGAAAAGTTGAACTGACTTGATTTTTTGTGTGCATTATTGTTCACTTACATGTAGTCTTATGCAATGTGTCACATTTCACTGAAAAAAAAGTATGGCATGTTCTACTTTTGTTCCAGCAAAGGGCAGTGCTCTGGTGTGAACTGCTCCTATTGAAATGCATTGCTTTTGCAGTTACCCACACCCAGTTGGACCTGTTCTAATATGTTTAAGATGTCTTTTTGCCATTCGTCCAAGTAGCTTTTAAACAAGCCTGTGGATGCTAATTTTGATATGATTCTGCAAGACGATTCTGGGTTTTAGTAGACACTGCATCCCACATTGTATAATAGTGGTCAGGTGACTAATTGCAAGACAAAGCTTTGCACTATGGAACATGATGGTAATGCACTTATGCTTTACGTTCTGAAATCTAAACATTTACATGGGATGTTTTGGAACTCCTTGAAGTGTAGTGGAAGCATACAGAAACTATCAATGAGATCTGATTCATTGGGCATTGATTGGGCCTTATATCAACAGAAAGTGATTGTTTATCTTGGTAGAGATACATTGTAAAGCTGGCCACAGTAAACTTGAATTTGGGCCCATTTCTGATGAAGCATTTGGCCCTGAAAAATTATTGGCCGAACAGTGACTGCATTCAAGTAGCTGTTGGTGCCATGACTGCCTAAACAGAACAGCTGAGAATAGAGATTTCCCCATAAATGCAGTTACTGTAGATGGAGGAAGTTAATTATTCTCTCGTATAATCCATGTAAGATTACTTTAACTTTATTACCAATATTGTGGCTAACAAACTGAAGTCCTTCTGGTATATGTCAAAGACGAAAAATTGCCCTTGGGCTAGCAATGCTAATTCTTTCTTTGCACATAGGTCATTGTAAGGATACCTTGCCCTTAACTGAATATTTCTTACCTTTGAAAACAAAAGTTAATAATTCCATGAACACCATCCTATTAATAGAGTTAGTGGGATGTCAAGTAAAAGACAAGAAAGGACACCGGTGTGATATAGAGCTACCGTATTTGATCAGCAAAACAAAGTTCTTTCACCAGATTATGAGCTAGTTGCTAAGCACAATAGTTAAATTACTCTTCTATGTTTAACTTTCCATAATACATTATTAAATTCCCATCATCCTTTGTACAATAGCTGACATTTCTAATCAGGCTTACTGGCAGGTGTCTACACTGGCTACTAAATATAAGAGAAAGCAGACAACTGTAATGACGCTTTTACCGTTCACACATCTTCTACAAAACATTTCAAGCAATGCTTGAGTAACAAAAAAATAGCATCATGTTCAATAGAATGAAACGGGCATTTAGCAAAGAAGTCACTCATTTAAAGAAGACACAATCTACAAAGTTGAAAGAATTGCTATCTAGAAATGGTAATTGTGTATAAGCAATTATCTTTAAAAAGTGTACCCTTTGACTTGAATTCCATCTTAAAAATAGGTGCACTTTCTTTCCCCTGTGACTTGAGTCTAATAGCTGTATATCTGCAGTGAATGATCACAAAGAGCACTGCTGCCACTGATGGCTGGTTTCTTGAGATTTGAAAATGGCACTAGTGGGCTGCACACTATTCTTCCTGGAGAGAAAATTGCACCTGAGGACCTGCAATGCGAGTATCTTCTTTTTTATTGGTTCTGTTGATGTAAGATTCCTCCACTTGATTTGTCACACCAGTCTTAAGTAGAAAAAGCCTTGATCCACTACTTGGATGGCTGTCTTTGCACAGAAAAAATGGTGTAGAACAAGATATGGTAAGTTAATAATGGGTAAAAAATCAGCTGCATGGTGACCAAATGCAATATGGATGACTAGTACTTAGCCCTCTGCTTATCTTTTTGAGCTTCCAGTAAATGGAAAAGCATATTAGACAGTATGCTTTGTTAATTAATTCATTTCTAAAAAGATTTATTAATGACAAAATATAAAAAGAAGTTTAAAAAAAAGCTTTATGGCAAAACAAGTGTTGTTGTGGAACCAACAGTAAAAGACATCAGTTACAAGCTTCTAGATAGATCCCTACGTGCCCAGTATAGAAGATCATGAGCACAGAAGCTTGTTTATTATTTCTTTGTAAGCAGTTATGGCAGAAGTATATTGACAAAGAAAACATTCTTTCCCTCAGGATTTTTTGGAAATTGTTTTCTACCTGACTGGTCACTACTGTTCCTTTTTTTGCTTTTTTTCCTCTAGCAGATTTTCAATTTATTAGCAGTCCCCACCGTGTTTTTAGATACATTATTAACACCATGTTACTGTCTGGTAACCTTTCCTTCCCGCTTGTAGATTTGTTAGCCAGACATTAAAGTGACCTTTCTGCTCTTTCTGCTTATGAGAAAAATGTAAATATGCATGAATGAAACCAATAGCGATGTCAACGACTTACCTTTGTATAATTTATAGCCACTACATTTCTTGAAAACAAAGTTGATATATTATCATAGAATTGACTAATACGCTTTTTTAAAACTCATTGAAATATTTTATTGTATTTTAAAGGGTCTATTATAATAAACTTGGTTTATGTAAAATAAGGTCTTAGAACATACAACATACAAATATATATGTTAAAATTATAAAATCAAAAGCATAATATATGATTTTTAAGTAAGGGGTGAGATTTGTCTGTATGCTGCCTTTTTCTTGTCGATATTGTTCACTGAAGAAGCTACAGATAGCGACATAACTGCCGTGGGCAGAAAAAAATGGCTCTGACTCCCAGGCACGCAATGATGCAGTATCTGCTTATAGTTTCCATGAATCACTATAAATGATGTACTTATTATTTCTGTGCTTAGTATGTCTACTAACCAGAAAATGTTTTTAGACTGCAGTTTGGATTTCAGAATGAGCCTAAACCTGTGGTGGGCAACTTAAAAATGATAGAGGGTCTTATGTGTATTGGGCAGCACAGTGGCTAAAAGGTTAGCACTTCCACCTGGCAGTACTAGGGCCGTTGGTTCGAATCCCAGCCATGGCACCACCTGCCTGGAGTGTGCATGTTCTCCCTGTGCCTGCGTGGGTTTCCTCTGGGTACTCCGGTTTCCTCCCACACTCCAAAGATATGCTGGTAGGTTAATTAATTGGATCCTGTCTAAATTGGCCCTAGTATGTGTATGTATGAATGTAAGTTAGGGACCTTTAGACTGTACACCCCTTGAGGGTTAGGGACTGATCTGAATGTACAATATACTGTATATATGTAAAGTGCTGTGTAAATTGACAGTGCTATATAAGTACCTGAAATAAATAAATAAATGTGTGGCCCCTGATAATTCTATAGGGCTGCACAATTGCAGCTAATTTTGTAGCATTGAAACACATTGCGTCAAACTAGGGAGCCCATTCAAAATGAGTGTGCTGTAATACACCACAATGTTGAAAAATGAAACATTTCAATCCTGCCATATTTTTTATGCACACTAGTAGATATTGGGACCAAAATAATCCCTATAGTTGGTGTCAGTTACAGTAACTCCCAACATTGTTGTTAGTGGCTGCAAAGATAACTTACAGCACTGGTGTCAGTGGATGCAACAATAACCCCAGCATTAGTGTTGGCATTAATTGTTACAAGCCTGCATCACAACATGATACCATTAGAATAATAATGCTTTATTAAAGAATATTTGCATTTATCAGCTTACAAACAACACAAAGAAGTATTTTCATTTATGCTGATCTCTACATGAACATGTTACCTGCCTCATTACAGTTGAAATGTATGAGTAATTTGGATAAGTTGGAAGTTTGTAATGAAATAGAATAAACATTTCTCCAATTTAAACCATATTAAAACTTCTAGAACCTTTAAAGACCTTGAATATCATTATTCTACAGTCTGCAATATGAGGGAGAAAGGAGAAAATGAGACATTTAGTGCTGGGTAAGTGAACACCCTCAGAAAATGAAAATTTTACTTTATAATAATTAATTGTTTTTTTATGAATGATTATCTAGTGGTGTCAGTCACAACAGAGTTACCCTTCAGCTCATCCTACCCCACATTGGTGGTCAGTGGTGGCCCCTTCAGTGTTTACTTACCAGATCACACACTTCCTTGATACCAAATGTGAAGAGACACCACTCTAGGTGAGTATCAAACCAATACCATCCCATCATAACCATGACTAGTCACTATGTTGTGTAAAACACGTTAACATCCTTGGCCTGTGCTGTTTGACCTGTCTTTTGTTGGAATAAAATAGCACTGTACTGCATCCCGCTGTGATAAGCTGTGCTAAAGAGACTTGTTCAGGGCTGAACTGCCAGGATGAGGAAGAGAGGACACTTGAGAATAGATAGTAAGACCTTTCCAACCCTGACCTTCAACTGCAGGTCTATGGCTTAGTTTAGCATTGCCTCTGAGCCCATGGAGGATCTCCTTTGTGTGTGAGGTAAAGCACCGTGTGATTAACAATTAATGCTAATGTGACTGTAACATCTGGAGAAGATTGCTTTACTGTTCTGGGAGACCTTTAAGTGCTCTGAACTTGTGTGACCACTGCATAGAAATTTATGAGAAAGAAGGGGAATGCTCTGCACTGTGATTTGATATTAGTGAGTCTGAACTGTTACTCTGCTGCAATGTACCTAAAACCTAAGAACTATGCAGAAAGCAGTAAAAATGCAACTTATCTGGACATGTGTTTATTCCAAGTAACAGGGCTCAGACCAAGAATATGTGTGTAAGCATGCTTTCTGGCCAGGAAAAGATGACAAAATATGGCAGAATTTCTGTAAACAACAGGTGGTGGGTGACTTTCCTATGCAATAAGAAGTGGGTAGGTCCAGGGTCCACATGGTACCAATAGCCAACCTATGTGGGCCCACCTTACACTGTTCTGGTCACAACTGTTTGAGAGAAGATACCCCTCACTTTGCAGAAATGTATTCTAACTTCCACAACTCAAGGACAGAAAGTAAAGGGAAAACTCTTTAACAGGAAACAAAGAGCAAATACAAAACTGATAAACATTTTAATTCATACTAAAAATGTTTTGGCTACGCACACAGTATACTTTGAGCTTTTTTTGATCTCCAGGCAGATAGTAACAAAAATATGTGCAGCTACGTATATACTCAATGTATTTAAAAACCATAAAATGTATTTTATGTATTAACAATTTTTATTGATTTTCACATATATACATACATAAAGAACACGTTGAAAGAGAACAAAATAAAAAGAAGAAGCTCAACGATGGTAAAATCTGCATGGTTACAAACTCAACAACGTCACATAGCTACAGTGGGGAGGCTCTCAGAACAGCACAGTTGGAGAAGGGTGGGAAGGGGAGAAATTATTCCATGGGTACCACACTGCCTCGAATACAGCTGTTGAGCCGGAATGTATAGCAGTCAGATATTCCATCTGTCGTACATCAGCAATAATTTTAAACAAAGTGGATAACGAGGGCGGTATAGCGGATAACCAACACATAGGAACGCTTCTTCTGGCCGCAGTCAAAATATGTGTGGAAAGTTTCCTGGACACCTTGGGAAGACCTGGGAACGGCAAGCCCAATAAAAATTATAGAGGTTCAAAGGGAAGAGAGGCATGCAATAACAATTGTAAAAAGGACAAAACCTCTTCCCAAAAAGGGAAAATGGCTCTTCCCACAACGCCAGCAGGCAGAAGAAGCACTTGGGTTAAAAGCGTGAATAACCTCAGGGTTTTTGTACCACAACATCAGAATTTTATATGTATTTTCTTTATAAACCACACAGACAGAGGATTTATATGCGTTTTCCATACATTTTCTGCCACTGTGTTAGGTCGATGTCACATTGTAGAAACTGGGACCACTTGCGCATGTAATGGTGAGTGTCATTAGAGAAAGGAGAAGCATCCATAACAATTTTATATGTATTAGAACTGATGCCTCTTTGATGTGGACCCTGCATGCACAGATGCTCAAAGGGAGTAGGTTTCTCAAGAGTCAATGTGGGGGACATAGTAGAGAAAAAGTGGAGATAGATAAGTGTTGGGAAGGCAGATCCTTTCTCTGGAGGTATGTGAATGGTTGCAGCTTCCGAGTCACAGGATGTACCAAGTGGCGTAATTGGAAGAGGTTAGCCGTGACCCAAGGGAGCATCCGGGACACAGACAAACTGTCTGGTAGATTAGGATTAAAAAGGATATTAGTCAGTGGGGAGCAATCTGATGTCAGCACAAACCTAGTCTTGCATTTCTGCCAGATGCTCAATGAGAATTGCATAGGACCAAGGAAAGAATGACGGATAGGGGCAAGGTCCACCGCCGAGGTCGACCAGAGGAGAGAGCAAGGATGAGTCGGAGTCAATTGTGAGGACTCAATCTCAGTCCACAGGTTGGGAGGGTTGTAGGAGGACCACAATGTGAGGAAGCGGAGATGAGTAACATAGTAATAGGTCACAATATCCGGTGTCCCTAGGCCTCCCCTAGAATGCAGAGAAAGTATTACACTACGTGCAATTCTATGTTGTTTATTATGCCAAATAAAGTGCAGAAGGGATTTCTGGAAGGAATGCAGTTTAGACATAGTAACAGGAACAGAGAGAGTCGCAAATAGGTACAAAAGTTTGGGCAGTACAGTCATTGACGTTGATACGTCCCAGGAAAGATATGGGTAGGGTATCCCAGAATTTCAAGGAGCGGGAAATAGCTGTGAATAAGGGCGGGAAGTTGGCATCATATATAGAGCCGTAGGAGGAAGTGAGACTAGTACCCAAATATTTTAACAAATGAGTGCACCATCGATAAGGGAAGGATTCCTGGAGAGAAGAGAGAGCAGCTGGAGGGATGTGAAGTGGGAGTGCTTCAGTTTTGGAGGTATTAACCTTGTAGCCTGAGAGGGTCCCATACTGACGTAAAATTTTATGCAATACTGGAAGAGAGATTTGGGGGTTTGAGAGTGTAAGGAGGATATCATCCGCAAATAGGGACAGCTTGTACTCACGGCCCTGAGATAATATCCCTTGTATGTTGGGGTGAGACCGGATAGCAATAGCCAAAGGCTCCAAGCAGAGGATAAACAGTAAAGGGGAGAGTGGGCATCTCTGTCGCGTACCATTCGACATCTGGAAAGGTGGCGAGAGAAAAGAAGCTAGTCTGACCTGTGAGGAAGGACAAAAATAAAGAGCTTTTAAAGCTGCCACGAAAGGGCCACGGAAACCGAACTTCTCCAAGACCATAAACATATAAGACCAGCTGAGGCGGTCAAAAGCTTTTTGGGCATCTAAGCTCAATAAAATGGTGGGGGTAGAAGACCGGTTAACCAGGTCAACCAGATCAATGGATCTCCTGGTATTGCATGTCTGGCAGGAACAAAGCCTACTTGGTCTCTGTGTATGAGCTTGGAGATGAGCCTGGACAGCCTATTTGCTAGGATCTTAGTAAAAATCTTGCAGTCAGAGTTTAGTAGAGCAATAGGACGGTAGTTATCTAAAATAGAAGGATCGTTATCCGGTTTGGGGATTACAGAAATATATGCGTGGGAAAAGTCAGCCTGGGGAGTAATACCCTTGAAAAGATCTTGATATAGGGAAAGGAGATGGGGAGCCAGGATACCAATGAAAGTCTTGTAATAAGAGTAGGGAAGTCCATCTGGTCCCGGGTCTTTGCGTGAGGGGAGATGTTTGACTTCGTCAAATAGTTCCTCAGATGAATTGTTAGCGTTAAGGGTCGAGATGTCAGAAGGCGACAGCCTCGGCAATAGTAAGGGGTTGAAGAACCTATCAAAAGACGTCTCTGTAAGGGGTGGGTGGAGATCTGGGGTCAAACAGTTGTAAAGGGACTCGTAGTAGGAGTCAAAAAGGGAGACCATTACATGGGGGTCATAAGTAGGGTCCCCACTTGGCTGGATGAGATGGTCTGGCAATGTACAGGGAGTTTGGACTTTGAGTCTATTAATGAGCATACGGTGAGGTTTGTTGGAGAATTCTTAGAATTTCTGTTTGACCCAGAGAAGAGTTTTCGTGGACTTACAGGCATCAAGAGCCTTGATTTGGTCACGAAGAGAGGTCACTTTACGCAGACCAGAAATAGATGGCTTTGCAAGGAGGCTATGTTCAGCCAAGCTTAACTGGTGGACTAGGGTAATCCTGGCACTCTCCGAGGATTTCTTCAAACGGGAACCCATGGAGATACACAGACCTCGAAAAACCACCTTGTGGGCTTCCCATACGATCAAGGCAGATGATACAGAGCCCACATTGTGAAATACGTGTCAAGTCCCTGTGAGAGCTCAGAACGGAGATGTTCTGTGGTTAAAAAAGTTTCATTGAGGCGCCAATGACCTGCTTTTGGCATAACAGTAGGGAATAACAGATTTAAAGTCAAGGAGGCATGATCAGACCATTTGATAGGGTTGATATCAGAGGATACCAGGAGGGGAAGCAAAGGGGCTAAAATAAAATAGTGATCTAGGTGTGAATAACTACGATGAGGGGTGGAGTAGAAGGTGAATTGTTTATGGAGGGGGTGTCGAATCCACCAGGCATCAAAGAGACAATGCTCCCTGATCAATTTGCGAAAGGATTTCGGGGAGGAGCATTGCCGCTTCGAAGGAGTGGACACAAAAAGAACCTTCCTATCTTTGTATGGTGAGAGGATTAAGTTAAAATCACCCCCTATAATCATGTGTGGAAATGAGGAGGAGCCTAATTTGTGTAAGAAACTGTAACTAACCTGAGTTCGGGGTGTATAAATTCATTAGAATAAGGGGGGTGTCACCAAGCATACATTCTAAAATAATGAAGCGACCGTGGTGATCGACCTTGGAGGAGACGACCCGAAGGGAGCAATGTGTCTGAATCAGTATTGCCACTCCAGCCTTCCCTTATGGGTCAAAGGCCGAATAGGACTGGGAAAAAAACCTTGAAGCAAAACGAAAGGAGCCTGACGATTTAAAATGGGTCTCCTGGACAAAAATAATGTCTGCTCCTGAAGATCGAAACTCCTTCAAAGCCATCCACCGTTTCTGAACGGAATTAAGGCCTTTGACATTATATGACAGAAGTCGTAGAGCCATCACAAAATGACAATAGATATAGCATATGTGCCAGCAGAAAAGGTAAATGTATAACCATCGATAGAGCAAAACAGAAAACAAAAAACATTAGTAGATAGATAAAACAGAAAACTAACAGCAGATAAACCAAAAACATTACATTAGAGAACATAGATATCTGCAGGGATATGTACTTGGGAAAACCATCAATACCCAAGTCGTCCAGGCAAAGGACTGGACGGGTTTGGGGGCAACATGACAACTGCAACATAGCAGTCAACAAGCCCGGGCCAAAAAAGAAAAAAAAAAAAACCTGACAGCTGAAAGCACCCAGCACAAAAAAGGGGAAAGGGGAGGGAGGGGGAGAGAGTAGGGGAAGGGGGGAAGAAAAGGGGGATAAAGGGGAGGGGTGGGGGGAAGGGAGGAGGGAGGTGGGGGAAAGAGAGGGGAAAAGGATACATCCCTGGAGAGACAACAGAAGAGCACCCCGAAGAAGCATTGGGCCGGCTCATCGCCTGAGCGAGGGGGACGGGAAAGTTGAGGTGTACGTGCGGGACGCTTCTGGCCCCTACGAACTGGTGTCCAAATCTTGTTGGGGGTCACGGAAGGACGGGATGGAGTTGGTGGTAAAGAGGAAGTGTCTTCCGGCAGAGGAGGTAGTCCCAGTTGCTTCAGAAAGGAGTCCGCCTCAAGAAGATCACGTAGAGTAACTTGGGAGTTGTCTTTAGAGACGACCAGCCTGAAGGGGAAACCACAGCGATAGGGGACACGGCGATGTTGAAGATGAGTGGTTATTGGTTTCAGCACCTGCCGTTTAGCCAGGGTAATCGGGGAAAGGTCACAGAAAAGTTGAAGTTTGTTTCCCTTAAATTCCAGGGAGGGCTTGCTGCGTACGGAGGCTAACAATGTTTCCTTGCTCTCAAAAAAATGAAAGCTTACGATGACATCACGCGGTCTGGTGTCAGCAGCAGGTCTGGGGCCCAACGAACGGTGGGCCCTATCCAGGCACCACTCCGCCTCCGGGACCATGGGGGCAGTTGCGGTGAAAAAAGACAGGAGATGTCGGTGGAGGTGAGAATCAGCAATAGCTTCAGACATACCGCGAATACGGATGTTCTGCCGGCGTTCCCTGTTTTATAAGTCCTCTTGTTGGAGCTGGATTTGGGACACAGTGTGCTTCAAATACGCGTTATCTTCTTCTAAGACATGGAGGTATTGCACTAAGTCGTTGAATTTATTTTCCAATTTGTCCGCACGTTCACCGATCTGGGCTATTTTCCCTCTAAGATCCAAAGCCAATTTGCCCACTTCAGCGGATATAGAAGCGGTAATGATGCTTAGAAATACCTGCAACTTTTCCTCCAATGAGGATACCATGAGAGCAGGTGATACAGGTGGGCTGACAGGAGCAGAGGAAGGGTGGCCCAGCAAAGAGTGCTCTGATGTCCCCCTTGTCCGAGTCAGGGGCCCAACATCTGTCGTCTGGGGATGAGGAGAGGATGAGGAGGCTGGCTGCACATCTGACAGTGCAGCTGTAGTACCTCTGGCCACCACTGGGGACCCGGAGCTCATCGTCGGGGCCGCGGCCGTACTCGAGGCCGGGGATTGTGGCCTATTAAGGAAATGCCGAAGCGGCGAGGGCCGCGGGTCATGCGACGGTGGGGAAGGGGGCTTCCAGCGCCCGATCTTCCCCATTTCAGTCCCCTTATTGTGTGGGGCTGGCTGCAGGTTGGTTGAGACTCACCCAGGGACGCCCGGAGGACAGCGCATTCCCGTGGGTGAGTCGCTTATGCCGGGGGGAGGACGGAGCTTTAGCAAGGAGCGGCCGCCATCGATCCCAGCCGCGCATGCGCCCCCATAAAATGTATTTTAAATGCAACTAGTGTACATTTTTAAATTTGGTTTGATTTAAGCCTCTTGTGATCTCCTGTATAACAGAACTTTTACTGGAAGACAGAGGAGCAAGCCTTGGGGACAATCAGGTGTCCTGCATTTAAATGTGCCATCAAGGAGCATGTTGACAGGAGAGAGCAGAGAAGTGACCTCATCAGTTTGTTGCTGCACCTTTACTGTCCAGTCCCAGGCTGAACTAGCTGTGCTGCTTAAAATGGTATTAAACCCAAAATCAAACATTTATTATATTGCAGCTTGCCGATTCTTAGGAGTGATGGCCGTATTAGTTTATATTTTTAGGCCTTCTTTCTTCTATTTTCAAGATCTCCAGCAAAATGTACTGTATCTGTTTATATAGATGAGACAGACCATTTAACACTGGCAGAGTGATTAAAATGATCAGCTTTTATTTGTTCATGTAAATCCTTTATCCTAAAAGGAAAAAAAACTGTTGCTGTAACTCAGGGGTTGGCAACCTTTCAGAGGTTGAGACCTACCTGCACAACAGGAAAGCAAAGATCCTCAGGGAGGGGGTGTTACCTGGCGGTTCCACCAATAAAGAAAAAACATCACCCCCCACAGTAGTGTCCTCTGCTCCCCTTTACATCAGCCCCAACTGTAGTGTCCTGTACCCCCAATGCAGTGTTCTCTGCCCACTTCACATCACTCCCCCACTGTAGTGTCCTCTGCCCCCCTCCTCCCACAGTAGTGTCCTGTACCCAGCAATTGTGTATCCTCTGCCCTCTTCACATCAATCCCCCCCCAATGCAGTGTCCTCTGCCCACTTCACATCACTCCCCCACTGTAGTGTCCTCTGCCCCTCTCCCCCCTCAGTAGTGTCCTCTGCCCCCCAAAGCAGTGTCCTCTGCCCCCCTCACACCACATTCTCTCCCCATCATATCCTCTGCCCTCCTCCCCCCAGTAGTGTCCTGTACCCCCAAATCAATATCCTCTGTCCCTCTTTACATCAACCCCCCCCTCCACTGTGTAGTGTCCTCTACCCTGCCCTATAGCAGTGTCCTCTTCTTCCCCATCCCCCAAAGCAGCGTCCTCTGACTTTTTCTTATCAGAATATCACCCCCACTGTAGTTTATTCCATCCCCCCTCCAACAGTGTCTCCTCTGCTCCCTCCCACAGTGTTTCCTATGCCCCCCACACAGTGTATCCTTTGTCCCCCCTCTCACAGTGTCTCCTCTGCCCCCCCCCCCACAGTGTCTCTTAAGCCCCCTCCCACAGTGTCTCCTGTGTCCTCCTTTCCACAGTGTCTCCTGAATCCCCCCTCCCACAGTGTCTCCTCTGACTCTCCCTCCCACAGTGTCTCTTAAGCCCCCTCCCACAGTGTCTCCTGTGTCCTCCCTTCCACAGGGTCTCCTGTATCCCCCCTCCCAAAGTGTCTCCTGTGTCCTCCCTTCCACAGTGTCTCCTCTTCCCCTCCTCCAACAGTTTCTTCTCTTTCCCCTTCAGATCACACACACACACAGATAGCACTTCCTACCTGCCAGGGTGTAAAGAGTGGAGATCAGAAGACAGCACAATGGTGAGTGGAAGGTGGGAGGGGCAGCTGCTGGAGTTCCTAATACCAGTCTGTTGATTGGTTGCTAGGACCGCCTATCAGCGAATCACTGAGCTACTCCCACCCCCATCCTCCATCCAGCACTATGCTGCCTCCTGCTCTGCGGGCAGGCAGAGACGCATTCATGATTGACTGGTTGGCTCCCTGCGGTCAACTGGGTGATCGCAATCAACGGCTTGCTGACTCCTGCAGTAACTGATAATAAAGTGTGAGCTGGAGTTTGGCTTCAACTTTTTTTGTTTTTTTACTGAAAATAACTACTCTTAGTGCTCTTCAAAAAATATATCTCAGTAATTCTTCACAGCGGTACTCAAGAAACACTAAAATACAAGTGCACAAATCTCTCCCCCTCTGCCTACGGTGTGCGTAGATCGTGATATGCCCATTATATGCATTCTGATGTGAATAGATATCCTATACATAGGCCATTAAAGCTGTCAGTCTGTCACTATGGGATGCTGTTTATTTCTCTTGCCTGGTTGATGTGAGTGATGGGGGAGAGGTGATTACACTGTCCCTGTTGATGTGCTCTGTGATTCCCAGGTCCTAGGAGGCACCTTGCTGGTAAAGTCCCTGCAGGGGTGTTTTGGGGTTCCCTATGTTCATGAGACACCCTGTGACAATAGATCATACATTATTGTGAGCCCATTAAGACCACATATAATTTGGTATCTTAATAATCGGTAAGAGGCTGTGTGTGGCATTGGTGGTAGAACTTATCAGGAGGTTTCTGAATATCACTTGGATGGACTTTTTTATTTTTTATTATCATACACAGTACACATACTATATCACTTCAGGAGTTGACAAGTGGATAATTGGTTTTGTTTATTTTTATGTTTATTTTTCAGCACAGGTATTTATTTAAAGGTGCAGAACAGCAACATCAATTATTTCAGTTTATTATTTTATTTAAATCTGCTAATACATAGCATCCCTGCCCCCCAGACTGACAATGCTGCTGTCAACTGTGCTTCCTGTGCTCATTCATCCAGAGTTGTGTTTCGCTAATACAGGAGGTGTATTACTGGCCAGATCACCAGGTGAAAACAGAGGGAAGAAAGCCAAAGAAAATAAAAATGATTTAGCCACCATATCTGATGATTGGTAAGCTGCAATGTAATACATTTTTGGTTTTGGGTTTAATACCACTTTAACTGTCGAAAAAAAAGTCAGGACATGGGGCTGGCTTTGCTGTGTAGTAGGGCTGTGAAACTCTCAAGAGCGGAAGGACAGAAATAAAATCCTAAAATGGTTTTGCTTTGAGGTAAACTTTGAGAGGTTTAGAAACATATAAAAGGTCTATGCTATTCTCAGTAGAATGGAGAGTCTATAAAAAATACATATTTTAAATAAAAACTATAATACTTTTTAAATTTTTTTATTGTAAAATGTATTTTGAAAAATGTAGTAAACATATTTTTATTTTTTATTCTTACTTTATCATTATTTAAAAAAAAAAAATATATGGCAAAAGAATTTCAGAGCACTATTGGTTAGCTAATGAGTAAGCACAGCACAGGAACTTTCAGACATACCATTTCTCTTTGAAATCTCATATAGAGCTATTCAGTTAAAAGAAAACAAAATTAATGCATTTCAATAAATAATTTTCACAGTCAGGTGTCAGGGTTGGAGAGCAGTAGCTATAGCAGTAAAGAGGCTCCTACTGGGCTCCTACTCCCACCAGCAGGATAGGTATACAAGCAGGCCACCCTGGTGGATGATGCAAGCTCAGCTCACCTAAGGTGAGGGGTCTAAGTACTAATCTGTATTAACCAGAGCTCCTGATGGTTGAGATGGGTTTTGATGCATGTTACTACCAGGTTGTAGTCCTCAGGATTGCCCCTCCAGGAGGTGAACAAGTCGGGGTCCAGTAGCAGATATAGCAAGTAGGAATCAAGCAGAAGAGTAGTCAGCAAATAAACCCAAGACTGGTAGCAAGTGGTTGCAGGTTGGGATCAAGCAGAAGCAGAGTCGTGGAACAAGCCAAAGGTCAGTAAATAGTGGTAGTGAAGATTTGGACAGCTGCAAGTATGCAAAACGACAAGATATCAGTTGGAGAAAACACAATAATCTGGCAAACATCAAGTGTAGAGACATGGCTTAAGTCAGGAAGTTCAGGGGAAGAGCAAAGAATTAAAGGATCATGGGAAACCAGAGACAAGGCAAGATTGTCCTAAGAGATCAGATAGAGAGCTGTCCAGCATCTCAGGTAGTGCAAAGAGAATAGTTACAGCCAGACACTACAGAGGTTGCTGGTTCAGATCTTGACCCTGAAATAAATGAAAGACTAAGGTTTATTGCCCCAGATATCAACTGTACTTTGCATAGTTGATAAATAATTAAAGCACGTTCAGTGATTCTATAAACAGTGTTAGAATGTTGTCTGGTAATGACTTAAAATATTATCACAACATATCAATATTTTCATGACCAGAAGGGTTTTCTGAAAAAAAACCTGCGATCCTTGAAACCAAATTGTCACATACAACTATAAGCAAAAAATGAGGAAATAGTTTAAACTTTACTGCCTAATTGCTTGTTAAGCGTTGCCATCTAAACCATAAATTACAGTGAAGGAAATAAGTATTTGATCCCCTGCTGATTTTGAATGTTTGCCCACTCACAAAAATATGATCAGTATAAAAATCAAATGGTAGGTGAATTGTAGCACTGAGAGACAGAATAGCGACAAAAAATTCAAAAGAAATGCATGTCTAACAAATTATGCACTAATTTGCATGTTCATGAGGGAAATAAGTATTTGATCCACTTCACAAAACATGACTTAGTACTTGGTGGCAATTCCCTTGTTGGCAATCACAGAGGTCAGACGTTTCCTGTAATTGACCAACAGGTTTGCACACATCTCAGGAGGGATTTTGACCCACTCCTCTTGGCAGATCCTTTCCAAGTCTTTAAGGTTTGGTAGCTGACATTTGGCAACTCAAACTTTCAGCTCCCTCCAACAGATTTTCAATCGGATTAAGGTCTGGAGACTGGCTAGGCCACTCCAGGACCTTAATGTGTTTCTTCTAGAGCCACTCGTTTGTTGCCTTGGCCATGTGAGGGAAGAAGGATTTCACCCAAGATTTGATGGTACATTGCCCTGTCCAATGTCCTTTTGATGCGGTGCAGCTGTCTCCTTAGCAGAAAAACACCCCCAAAGCAGAATGTTTCCACCACCATGTTTGACAGTTGGGATGGTGTTATTGGGGTCTTAGGTAGCATTCCTCCTCCTCCAGTTGAGTGGATGCCAAAGAGCTCAATTTTGGTCTCATCTGACCACAACACTTTCAACCAGTCCTCCTCTGCATCATTCAGATGTTCAGTGGCAAACTTCAGATGGGCTTTCTTGGACATGTGCTTTCTTGAGCAGAGGGACCTTGCGGGCACTGCAGGATTTCAATCCTTGTTGGCGTAGTGTGTTACCAATTGTTTTCTTGGTGACTGTAGTGCCAGCTGCCTGGAGATCATTGACAATATCCTCACGTGTAGTTCTGGGATGATTCCTCACTGTTTTCATGATCATTGACACTCCACGAGGTGAAATCTTGCATGGTGCACCAGACCTAGGGAGACTGACAGTTCTTTTGTGTTTCTTCCATTTGCGAATGATTGCACCAACTGTTGTCACCTTCTCACCAAGCTGCTTGGCGATAGTATTGTAGCCCAGTCCAGCCTTGCGTAGGTCTACAATCTTGTCCCTGACATCTTTGGACAGCTCTTTGGTATTTGTCATGGTGGAGGGTTTGGAATCTGATTGTTTGATTGCTCCTGTGGACAGGTGTCTTTTATACAGGTAACAAAATTAGATTAGCAGCACTTCCTTTAAGATACTGCTTCTAATCTCAGCTTGTTTCCTGTATGAAAGGCACCTGTTAGCCAGAAATCCTGCTGAATGATAGGGGATCAAATACCTATTTCCCTCATGAACATGCAAATCAGTGCATAATTTGTTAGACATGCTTTTCTTTTGAATTTTGTGTTGCTATTCTGTCTCTCAGTGTTACAATACACCTACCATTCAATTTTTAGACTGATCATTTCTTTGTGAGTGGGCAAACATTCAAAATCAGCAGGGGATCAAATACTTATTTCCTTCACTGTACTATAGAAAGGAAAATCACCCCAACCACATGGTAAAGCCCCCTAGTGAAACAAGCTGTTGCTGAAACGGCAAACTATGCTTATGTCAAAAAAGTATTTTCTTTAATTAAATTATCAAACAGTATAATTATCAAAAGATAAAATTGCATATCATGTGCTTGAAAATACACAGTGTCCAATACCCTTACCATAAATCACAAAACAAAAAACTTAAAAACAATGTCAACATATAAACGTCCGGATGTCTTAACTTACATATATTTCTCAGGATCCCGGCAATAACAACTAGCCACATATACGTATCAATAGTGAGAAAAGCCGGGAATGCAATATATATATATATATATATATATATATATATATATACAGTAAATGTGCCCAGGGCCCATGTATAAACTACCTAAGGTGGTAATTAGTGGAGTAAGGAGAAAGCTCCAGTGGATCGGGTGACACCGTTGGATTGCTCAAGGCAATAGTCCTATTATAAGTTGGTATAATTAATGGTAAAGTGGCAAGAGGACCAGTTGCTTAAAACTAGACTCGTAAAATGTTATACCATCTTTCCATGAGGCTCCAAAGTCCATATCAATAGTGAAGTAGAAGTCAATGATTCCACATTGTCACATACCTGGGGGAGATTGAGCTGGAGAAGAGGCTTCTTTTGCACCTCTTGTCCAACACCCAATAGTAGCAGTAAAATTTGAAAGGGAAGCACTCAAATTTAGAATAGGAACAGGTACAGGTAAAATGGCCGCCTGCTTTCCTGACGGGAAGGAGCCTACCAGAGGGACGTCACACCGCATACGGCCATCAGGAAGGCCGGCGGCCATTTTACCTGTACCTGTTCCTATTCTAAATGTGAGTGCTTTCCTTTCAAATTTTACAGCTACTATAATAAAAAATGCTACACTATTAGCACCTATCTGTCTCTGTCTCATATTGTGCGAGCCACTAACGTGGAGATATCCTCCAAACCCTGGTGCTTCTGTCCTGGTGGTCCAATACCTACGTGGAGCTGTCCCTGTGGTATTCCTGTTTGGATGGTCTGATGACAACAGTGAACTGTCCCTGGAAGCTGAGTGTGCCCTGTGAGGGAGTGGAGTTACCTTGTGTGCCTGGAATGTGCCTGATGACCCTGCAGCCCCTGCCCATACCCTTATGACCATTGTTGGATACTTTTATATATGCGCATATCCTGTGCGCTTTTGGTGAGTGCACTCATATTACCAGCCCTCACCATTTAGGATCACCAGCACGGAGTATTGATCACCCAGCTTTATGGACTTGATTTGCATTTTTGTACATATGATGCACTAAAGTCACTTGGTATATTGATTTTATATTTATCCATTTATTACATCATTAAGAGATGATTTATCACGTTATCACTTTATAAGCACTATACTGGCGCTCACTGTTTATCATTTGTTTATTCTATCATTCATTATTATCGTTTCTTATATTTATAGTGCTGCATTTGTATTATATTATATAATTTGGAGGTCTTGAGGTTTGCCTTTAATGCTAGCTGCTCTATATTTTTGCGCTCGCCTATATTTCTTATTTTACTCAAAGTATGAGCATGTGTCAACCTTCTCACTCATAGTTTACTTCCATATTCCAAGCTCCATAAAGCTAGGAGCCAAATCAGTAATACCCCTCTACTGCCTGCTTACCTGCTTATTGCCACCCCCCCCCCTCCCCCAATTAATCCCTGCCAAAAATTTAAAAAAATAAAAATTACTCAACTAAATTGAAGTGTAAAATTTAGATTTGTCATGTATTAAAAAACAAAACCCTAGGAAAGGAAGAAAAGGCAGTGAAAGTAAGGGCTGGAGGAAAGGGGGTTAAGCCTTTCTCAGGCATGGGCTTTAACCACTTCTTGACCACACTATAGCCAAATAATGGCTACAGCATAGTCGTCCAGTTCTAGTAGAGCATAATATGATGTCCCCCCACAACGTACCCCCCACACATCCCCAGTGGTGAGTACCCGGCGCTCTCTGTGATCGCTTTCTCATTTGGATACAGCTGATCACATCACCAATCAAAGAGGCCTTTTACCACATGATCAGCTGTGTCCAATCACAGTTGATCACCATGTAAATACACTTGCTGGTTATCAGCAGTACTTTCCTCATGCTGTCACAGCGTGAGGAAAGTACTGCCAATAACCAACAACTGTCAAAGCAGACATCTACACTGATAATCAGGGCACTGATTATCAGTGCCCTGATTATCAATGCAGTCCCAAAAGTGTGCATCAGTGCCCAACAGTGCTGCCCACCAATGTCAATCAGTGCTGCCAGACAGTTCCATCAGTCAGTGCTGCCAGTCAGTGCCCTTCAGGGCTGCCTATTAGTGCCCACCAGTGCCACATATCAGTGCAGCCTCATCAGTGCCTCCTCATCAATGTCCATCAGTGCCACCCCATCAGTGCCACCTCACCAGTGCAACCTATAAGTGCCCATCAGTACTGCCTATCAGTGCTGCTTCATCAGTGCCCATCAGTAATGCCTATCAGTGCCCATCAGTGCTGCCTCATCAATGCACATCAGTGAGGGAGAAAAATTAACCGTTTGCAAAATGTTATAATAGAAACAAAGAACAGTTTCGGTCTTTTTTCATTTATAATGCAAAAGATAAAAAACCCAGTGGTGATTAAATATCACCAAAAGAAATCTCTATTTGTGTGAAAAAAATGATAGAAATTTCATATGGGTACAGTGTTGCATGACCGCACAATTGTCATTCAAAGCGTGACAGCACTGAAAGCTGAAAACTGGCCTGGGCAGAAAGGGGGTAAAAGTTCCCAGTAGGCAAGCCATTGGGGGACCCTCTGAAAGGAGTGTGGACACAGTCATATCTCCTCTTCTAGCAATTTCATCTGAATCTGAGAAGCTATACATTTATTTTCTGTTGTGTCTGGGCCATGAAATGAGGGGAAATAACCCCAAAGGGAAATTCTGAGGACCCTCTGCACACTGGTATATACCCTTCCAAGCAGACTATGCAATAAATAGGGATATTTTGCTCACACATATTGCAATACATGCTTAAGCTGGCCAACTGCGTCAAAGTAATCCCTCTATGGCCAGTCCTTCTCTGCTCTGCCTACGCTATTGTGTCTTTTCCCCTATGCTAGCATTGTGTCCACAGTAGCATTTGCGTAGGCAGAGCAGAGTAGGACTGGCCATAGAGGGATTACTTTGACGCAGTTGGCCAGCTTAAGCATGTATTGCAATATGTGTGAAGTAAATATCCCTATTTATTGCATAGTCTGCTTGGAAGGGTATATACCAGTGTGCAGAGGGTCCTCAGAATTTCTAGTGTTAATATGTGGTTACACCCCTTTAGCACCTGATGGATAAATACATGCACTAGCTGTTGGGATTTGAGCACAGGGATATCTTGTTTATTGTATTGTTGGGTCAGTAGCCAGACCTGAACCTTGTAGCTCTCCCCATTGTGTCTTTTCCCCTATGCTAGCATTGTGTCCACAGTAGCATTTGCGTAGGCAGGGCAGAGTAGGACTGGCCATAGAGGGATTACTTTGACGCAGTTGGCCAGCTTAAGCATGTATTGCACTATGTGTGAACAAAATATCCCTATTTATTGCATAGTCTGCTTGGAAGGGTATATACCAGTGTGCAGAGGGTCTTCAGAATTTCTAGTGTTAATATGTGGTTACATCCCTTTAGCACCTGATGGATAACCCCAAAGGGGACACAGACAGCAATAAAAACCAGATAGAGGGCCTAAACCTTTTTTACTCTATCCAGAACTAAAATCAGGTTGGAGACTGGAGTTCTGCTTTAAAAAAGCACAGGTTTTATGATTATGGTTATGATTTTAGTACTTACAATAAATATGTTGCTTACAGTTTAGTTTAAGTAGCTTTGTGGACTAAAACAAAGCATGGAACACCGCTTTCAATTTTTTATTTTTTCCTGAGTAGTTAATTATGTTTACCTTACTTGCAAATAGTAATGTTTTCATTAGGTTTTCCTCTTCTTATGCTTGTGCTGCTTGGATCTGCATGAAAGTCAAGATCAGAATTGTAATTTCCAGATTATGATTTCAATGTAAGACATTTCATTTCTTTTTTGATTCTCCCCCTGAGTCTTCTTCAATCTTGTTTCAGCATTTTTTATCTTTGAATAGATGGAGGAAAGTAACATTTTAGATTAACTGTCCTAATCATTCTGATTAAACAAAGGTTATGAAAAAGTTAAGAGTTCTTTGCCATTTAAAAGTATTGCAAAAAATATTACCATAATGAAAGATAGGATATAAATAATCTCCTCCATTTCTATTGACATATGTATGCTTTTCACAGTATCAAATGGGTCAAACAGCTTAAGACACAGACATATCAATTCATAAAGCACAGTAGTAGATGAATCTTCTGCATTAATCCCCATGCAAAATATTTAATTCAGCATAAAAATGGTGGGATGTCTGAACAAACAAAGCATTTAAAGCATATGTCTGGGCAAAACGCGGAAAAAAATGGTGGCAAGAGGTGTTTTTTATGGCCAGCGAGGAGCATCCTCCTATTCTGGATGATTGCCTACACCTGACAAACCACAGAGTTTCTTTCCTGCCACTTTTGTTGTTTTCTACAACTCATCTTAGCCTATTCTCTTTGCTACATTGTGCATATTATTTTGCATGACTTTGTTTCTACAATCGTTTATTTGGACTGTGTTATGGTTGTCTATTTACAGTCTTTTTGTAACACCTTTTGAACACCTTTTGTGAAACAAACAAAAAGATAATATACAGTAACGATTATTAAAAAAAACAATTCAATTACACAAAAATATCTGTTGATATGTCAGAAATGTAGTGTGTTGCAAACAAAATTTTAGAGCTGACATTACAGTACCTTTTCTGTACTGAAAATCCCAACCAGCATTCTCAACCCTGCCTTCTGGACAACTGAACGTCATCTACCTATCCTCTATGCTCTGTGTCTCTCTTCACATGCATACATTCATTAATTTTCCAGCAAAACAATGATGGTGCCTTCACTTGTAGGAGCATGCCCACATTCTGTAGGAAAATAGCCTTTGGAAGGTGTAGCTGTGGGGGCTATGTCAATAGGAACTGGACTCCCAGCAGCTTTCATTGCAAAAAAATTACCACAAGCCTAAGGTAAGGTAATAGAAAAAAGTAATACTGGGAAATGCTTTAAAGGGGAAGATGTTGGTTTTTGGATAACTCTGGGTAATGGCTGGACATATACATTTAATAAAACACATACCTTTCTCTATATTATAGCTGTATAGTTCCTTACTCATTCACACTTTCATTGTGCATACACTTGTCATCATTAGGGATGAGATGAACATCCGGTTCAATTCAAGGAAGGTTAAGCAAACTTTACTGAAGTTCAGCTGCAGGATCTGAACCACATGGAAGTTGTTGGGAGCTGAATGGTAAAAACCAGTAATAACTATTTTCTAAGATAATAGGAATTGTTAACGGCTTCCTGTCTGGCCAATGTATATAAATGTAATAAATCCTTTTGTGATACACATAAATCCCCCCCCAAAAAAACTTCAATTATTAATATACTCAATATAACTTCAACTAAATTGTGTTTACATAGATCCACACTCAATTCTATCTTAAAAAAATAAACCCAAAAAAATTATATATATAAATTATATATAAAAATTATATATAAAAATTGTGTTCAATAAACCCAAAATGTCCAAGTTCCAAAAAAAATTTTTTCTTTCAATCCAATAAAGCAGAAATTGGTTCTAAGTGTCAGGAATCCCCGCTGCGACGGGCTCGGCGCAGGCGCAGTGCACTGCCCCGTGTCAGAATGCGGGCACTGAGACCTGGCCGTCCGCGGCGAGGGAGTTCGCGCATGCGCAGTAGGGACCGCGGGCGCGCGCGTGGCACCAATGGCAGCGCAGGGCGGGATATTTAAACGGCCCTGAGCTGTCATTCAGTGCCTTCTGGTCTTTCCTTGTATCCTGTATCTGCGAACCTGTTCTAAGTAAGTTATTGACCCGGATTGTACCTGACCTTGTTGCCTTCTCCTGCCCAGACCCTTGCTTTGCCTGACCTCTCTCCTGAATGCCCCCGTTTGGATCTGACCTTCCGTTGCTGACCTGGCGTGTGACCCGACTACTCTCTGCCCAGTGCCTTGTACTGCTCCGTCCCCACTGTTACCGACCCGGCCCGTTTGACCCCGCACTTGCTCAGCCATCCATCCATCCCGACGGGATCACCCGACCTCCTCACATCAGGCTCTTCCCTGCGGGAGCCCCTGGCGAATACCGCTACCACTGACAGGCGTGCTCAGTAGCCACGACCTGGTCTCGGGGTACTTCAAGTCCATCCCCACCATCAGGGGCTCTGGTGAACACGTACCCTGGGGCTTAGATACCGTGCGCTGGGGACGCCTGGCCAGTGGAGTGCTAGTGGTACCGCCTGGTGGTCCCTTACACTAAGACTCCATGATCACCTCAAAGAGAAATAGAAAAAAAAAAATTCATAGTGTATTACCCTTTTAAAATATATATATATATATATATACACTCCACTCTGTGCACAACACAAAAAACACCCCCAAAATTATTTTGTGAAAAAATATATATTTTGTGAAAAAAAATATATCCAATATATATCACAATCCAAATAAATAGGTGAATAAAATTAAATTAAATAAAACCCAAATTGTGAAAAAACGTGATCACTCCAATCACAAGTGAATAGTGATACTAGGTACTAGTACCCTCTAAACTCCAGCCAAAAAGTGATGCTAGGTACTATTACCCTCTTGCAGTATTTTCAAGCATGAGCTGACATAGGAAATCCGTATCTCTCAATCCTTCATTTTTCATAGATATTCCTCCCAACTCCTCATAAAAGCATAAAAAGGCTCTTAGGCAGAATCCATAAAAAATGGACAAATTTTAATAGTAACTCACATATAAAACAGGGATATCCAGCTTCACATATTCCTCTTTCAAATTTCAGGTTGAAAAACACATGTTTCCAACCAACAAAATGGCCACCGCGACACCTCCGATTAGCGCGCGTGCGTGATGACGTCACTCCCCCGACGCGTCTCGTCACTTCCGGACCTCATCTGAAGGGATAAATCTTTCACTACTCCCCCGCATCCTCTGATGAAGCCACGCAGGCGTAACGCGTAAGGGAGCTATGTTGAGTGAGTGACACTGACCTTGCTCACAGAGTTTCCACCAACCGCAGCAGTCATGTGGAGGATTAGTTCTTATACTGCTGGCACCTGTAATGCACCAGAAAAGTGCACTTTACTTGTGAGTGTTGTTTTTAACTTTTTTTAATCAATCATTTATATGGGTACACACTATGTCAGCATTTATTTTTATATAAACCCACTCACTTTGGCAATCCAGAGGCCTTGTAGATGAAGAATATTCCCATAACCCAGGGATAACAGGGTTAAAGGTGTGATTAGACCAAAGCTTAGTAGGTCTTTTCATCAGGTGAGAGGCTGGAGGTGATGGTCCCTCACCAGTGGTGATTTTATTCATTGGCATGTTGAGCACACGGACTGAAGTTATTCTTTAATTATTAATATACTCAATATAACTTCAACTAAATTGTGTTTACATAGATCCACACTCAATTCTATCTTAAAAAAATAAACCCAAAAAAATTATATATATAAATTATATATAAAAATTATATATAAAAATTGTGTTCAATAAACCCAAAGGGTCTGGTAAGGATTAGGGGGGGACTCCAAGCTGTTTTTTTTTTATAAAAATGTCATATTAAAAACAAATGTCAGTCCTGCTGCAGCATGTTCTATAAATCGTACAGATGTGCAACTTTGCAAGTAGTTTAAGGGGACCCCCCAGACATGACATTTAAAGGAATTTTTTTTTTTTTTTTTACTTTAAGCTGTGTCTCTAGGAGCTGTGCACGAGCCTCTGATATGGAAGCATGTACAAGTAAATCCACCCACATCGATGCTGTGCCAGTTCAGTCATTTATATACATTAATATATCTAATTAATCCATAGAATTAAAAGAATATAAAGATTATTTATTGATATATTTTATATTTTAATGATTCAATTTTATTTTTATTTTATTTTATAATGTATAATGTTGTATATGGGCTAATAGGATAGGATTTCTACATGTACAAAATATAGGTTTGATGATTAAAATACACTAATATTATATATGGGTTAATAAGATATGATTCTTATATGTATAATATATAGGTTTGATGTTTTGATGGGATTTGGAGTATGCAATGTGAGAATTAGGAAGGTATCCGGTTTTTTGCGGCTTTAGGGATGAATAGGATGTTGCCTTTGCGATGTTCCCTCATCCAAAATGGCGGAAATAGCCTCATCTCATTGAGAGACATTAGGATTAAAGGAGAGGCCAATGAGACGTCGGTATCCCTTCAGATGAAGTCCGGAAGTGACGAAACGCGTCGGGGGAGTGACGTCATCACGCACGCACGCTAACCGGGAGTGTCGCGGCGGCCATTTTGTTGGTTGGAAACATGTGTTTTTCAACCTGAAATTTGAAAGAGGAATATGTGAAGCTGGATATCCCTGTTTTATATGTGAGTTACTATTAAAATTTGTCCATTTTTTATGGATTCTGCCTAAGAGCCTTTTTATGCTTTTATGAGGAGTTGGGAGGAATATCTATGAAAAATGAAGGATTGAGAGATACGGATTTCCTATGTCAGCTCATGCTTGAAAATACTGCAAGAGGGTAATAGTACCTAGCATCACTTTTTGGCTGGAGTTTAGAGGGTACTAGTACCTAGTATCACTATTCACTTGTGATTGGAGTGATCACGTTTTTTCACGATTTGGGTTTTATTTAATTTAATTTTATTCACCTATTTATTTGGATTGTGATATATATTGGATATATTTTTTTTCACAAAATATATATTTTTTCACAAAATAATTTTGGGGGTGTTTTTTGTGTTGTGCACAGAGTGGAGTGTATAAAATATATATTGGATATATTTTTTTTCACAAAATATATATTTTTTCACAAAATAATTTTGGGGGTGTTTTTTGTGTTGTGCACAGAGTGGAGTGTATATATATATATATATTTTAAAAGGGTAATACACTATGAATTTTCTTTTTTCTATTTTTCTTTGAGGTGATCATGGAGTCTTAGAACCAATTTCTGCTTTATTGGATTGAACGAAAAAAATTTTTTTGGAACTTGGACACTTTGGCCTTGATTCACTATTGGGCGTGGGCGCATATTTATGGGCTTAAGCCCAATTTTCATGGGCGTCCGTCCATTTTTTACCCTGCAACCTAATTCACTATTGAGCAGAGCCCATAAGCAGATGCCCAATCTAATTCACAAAAAGACACACGCCCGGAATCAGACTCACAAAAGCAGACTTGCTAAGAAGCACGTCTAACACCATGAAAAATCACTGTAGAGACATGTTCACTTAGAAATTTGCTTTGCCAAATATCAGGACTTCACTTTAAACAATATCTGCTATTTCCAAAAAAATTAAGAATGTGTTAAAAATTGTTTTTTTCAAGGAAATCGACACAGTAAAAATCTAGACGCCCGTGCAGTGTCTTTGGCAGATAGAACTGAGCATGTGCAGAACACCTTTTAGACCTTTGCCATGGGCGTTTGCTTTTTAGCCACTGACTAATAGTGAATCTGATTGTGGATTCCTCTGACAGCCGGCACTCGGTCGTGACTATTGTGTTTAATAAACAGCACTCGGCATATCTTCATGTAATCTAATTAGATTTCCTTAGTTCTAGTGATTCTATTTTTGTTTCTTATCCTTTATAATTATTTCTGTTATGATTTTACTTATTTTGAAGGTCTAGATAATATTTATTTTGAAAGCTGAATGTAAAAATAAAGGTCCGCAATAAAAAAAAAAAAAAAAAAAACAGCGTGGGTCCCCCCTCTCATCCATACCAAGCCCTTCAGGTCTGGTATGGATATTAAGGGGGAACTCCATGCTGAAATTTAAAAAAAAAACAGCGTGGGTCCCCCTCAATATCCATACCAGACCTTTATCCCAGCATGCAGCCCGGCAGGTCAGGAAAGGGGGGGGACGAGCAAGCGCCCCCCCCCCCTCCTGAACCATACCAGGCCACATGCCCTCAACATGGGGGGGGTGCTTTGGGGCAGGGGGGCTCCCCCCCCCAAAGCACCTTGTCCCCATGTTGATGAGGACAAGGGCCTCTTCCCTACAACCCTGGCCGGTGGTTGTGGGGGTCTGCGGGCAGGGGGCTTATCAGAATCTGGAAGCCCCCTTTAACAAGGGGGCCCCCAGATCCCGGCCCCCCCCCCTACGTGAATGATTCTGCGGTACATGGTCCGCAGACTCATTCACAAAAAAACTAAGTGTGGTGTAAAAAAAACACAGTACAGGGTCTTTGACAAGTCCTTTATTAAAACAATGTCCCCCCGAAGTAGATCCAACGTCAATCGCGGCGGCGGCGACCCGAAAAAAGGAAAAAAAAAAAAAAGGTTCCGCTCCCGTCCAAGGCTTCCAGCCTAGTGAAGAAAAGCCTAGCTGACATTTCTTATATAGGTATGGGCGGGGCCAGCCGGGGACATCATCCCAGTGACCCGCCCCATGTCACATGCTTGCTGTTCCCGGCTGGCCCCGCCCATACCTATATAAGAAATGTCAGCAAGGCTTTTCTTCACTAGGCTGGAAGCCTCGGACGGGAGCGGAACCTTTTTTTTTTTTCCTTTTTTCGGGTCGCCGCCGCCGCGATTGACATTGGATCTACTTCGGGGGACATTGTTTTAATAAAGGACTTGTCAAAGACCCAGTACTGTGTTTTTTTTACACCACACTTAGTTTTTTTGTGAATGAGTCTGCGGACCATGTACCGCAGAATCATTCACGTGGGGGGGGGGACCGAGATCTGGGGGCCCCCTTGTTAAAGGGGGCTTCCAGATTCTGATAAGCCCCCCGCCCTCAGACCCCCACAACCACCGGCCAGGGTTGTGGGGAAGAGGCCCTTGTCCTCATCAACATGGGGACAAGGTGCTTTGGGGGGGGAGCCCCCCTGCCCCAAAGCACCCCCCCCATGTTGAGGGCATGTTGCCTGGTATGGTTCAGGAGGGGGGGGGCGCTCGCTCGTCCCCCCCCTTTCCTGACCTGCCGGGCTGCATGCTCGGATAAGGGTCTGGTATGGATATTGAGGGGGACCCACGCTGGTTTTTTTTTTAATTCCAGCGTGGAGTTCCCCCTTAATATCCATACCAGATCCGAAGGGCTTGGTACAGATGGGAGGGGGGACCCCACGCTTTTTTTTTTATTATTTATGCAATAAAGGGAATTATTTTACATTCAGCTGTCAGTGGGGAACCCCGCTGACAGTTGAAACATTAACTCATGGCTGTCGCTCCTACAATCCCGCATGAGTTATGTTATCAACTCATGCAGCATTTTAGTAATGAAAACCAATGCAGCGCTCATGTTTCAGCTGTCGGCGGATTTCCCCACTGACAGTTGAATGTCAAAGTATTGCAGTGATTTATAAACAGTTTTTTAAATAACTGGCGTGGGGTCCCCCCTCCCATCCATACTAAGCCCTTCGGGTCTCGTATGGATGTTAAGGGGTAACTCCACGCTGAAATTAAATAAAAAACAGCATGGGGTACCCCCCTAAATCCATAACACATACTTATCCAAGCATGCAGCCCGGCAGGTCAGGAAAGGGGGGACGACGACGAGCGAGCGCCCCCCCCCTCCTGAACCATACCAGGCCACATGCCCATACCAAATTATTCAAACATTTGTAAACAGACCAATTAACTGAAATGGTTTGACATTTGTACCCCAAATATGACGTTCCCTGAGGCGTTGGTAAACCGAGGTACGCCTGTATTAGTATTGCAATCCTTTGTATTGGGATACATAGAACCAACATACATCTGAATTGGCAACATAGCACAACATTTGTGTCACATTGGAGATATCTGGCTAGTTATACTGACCATGCCCAGGGACCTAGGATTGATTCACAGCACAGAAATACAGGCTGGGTTAGCAATGTAGCTCCGTGGATTAGTGGTTAGCACTACTGCCTCATAACTCTAGGGTTGTCGGTTTGAATCCCAACCCCGGCGAGGTAGTAGCATGATCTCCGTGTGTGGCTGTCTTCACATACATATTCTGGCAACATCTTTGCTTTCTGTCTAAATGATCCCTAAAATGTGAATTAGAATGAGGCCTTGTCTGTTGAAACACCTTCAAAGCTGCACCTTATGTGAATGGGATAAGATAAGGGCCTGAATCACTAATAGATTTGATAATGATGGTTTACACTCCACCCACTTTTGTGAAGGATTTGGCAAGCAAAGAGCTGACAGAGAGAGAGAAGAGTGAGACGAAGAAGAGTGAGCGAGAGGTACATATGAAGAGTGATAAAAAGAGACATTCAGAAGAGTGAGCGAGAGAGAAGAGCGAGCCAGTGAGACAAAGAAGAGTGAGCAAGAGATACATACTGAAGAGTGATAAAGAGAGACATTCAGAAGAGTGAACGAGAGAGAAAAGACTTGGTTGGTGAATCCACACATCAAACTTGTCACAAATCCTGGCGTGCATTTTTCCCCCAAATGCATAGCAGACCCTTATCCCAGCAGGCAGGTACCGCACGCCTTCAAAGATTTATTTCCTTTGTTGATTTTCCTGCTTTGCTCACACTATATGCAATTGAAAATTACTCTTTAAGTTGCCAATTTTACTGTGTTTTCTAGAGAATTACTAACTAGTTGTGTTTTCAATTGTGTGTAGCATTGCGATTTCTATTTGAGTCTAGATGTTAAATTGCTAATAAATGGCCACAATTCTCAAATACCTTTGAACTCTCGCTGCAACAAATGGTGTATGTTAATACACTCACATTCATTATATCCAATATCAGGTACGATGTCAATGCACAAATCGCACCTGAAATTGCACACCCTGGATGTGACTTGTCATGCGATTGGCATGGCCAGCAGCTTGCTCTTTGCATGGCAAATTGCACCCAATGTTACTGGGGGCCAACACCACTGTCACATCTAATCCGATGCGGCAATTGTCCAACTTACAGTGAAGTTGCACGAGTTCACAATCCAATTGGATGTGAACAGAGCCTACAGTGGCCAATAGGGTGCGACTTGGTCTACGATTTGCAAGTCGCCTGTCATGCCAATTGCATGGCAATCGCAAACAATGTTACTGGGGGCTACCCGGTCACATTAAAGCAGATTTCTAAGTGGTGTTATTGACACCACAGTCACATCATGTGACTTGCATAGAAGTTGCATGATTTCAAAGTCGGGGTACATGGTGATTTCAAGTGCAATTTGCAAGACATTCGACATCGATCTCTCAGCAAATTGCATGAAAAGTAGTGTATTCATTACTCTATTATTACTTGCGGCTCCTACCAAGTTTGAACCACAACAATATGAACGCTCCAATAGCGTGCACATTGAGTGGGACTTGGCATGTGATTTGCACAACATGCAAGTTGTAAATCGTCTGCAAAGTCGCACCCTATTGTCTGCTATTAGAGTGACCACATGGGTGCGTTTCAAACACTGATTTCTATAGTAGTACATGTACTACTTTAGTGGCAATTTGCATAGAGATCTGTGTCAGATGTCTTGAAAATTGCATTGAAATGGTCAACTTTACTGTAAGTCGCAGGATTTGTAAATCAGCTTTGCCCAGAGTGTAATGTTTGGTGATGTTTGATTTCTGGAGTGTTTTACCAATTGATGGGAAATTCACCATACTAGTCAAATCGATTTGTCATTTTCAGTATTGCATACAAGATGTGGTCATGTGACTGTCTTAACTCATGCGAGAATCTGGAGGGAATTGTGACCATAGTAGCAATAAAGGTTCCAATTGGGGTTCCCTTTCACATCCCTGCTCAATGTTCTGTTGTATGCTGCACACGTACATTTCACTGTATATATCTTTCTGATTTGTGGGGCCTGTATACCAAGGGTTAATGCAGGTAGGAAGCGGATTCATCAGGTGAAAACACTTTCACTGACCAAATTAAGGTCAGTGGTGGGTGTGGCTTCATTGGGTGTGGGGCCTTGTTTGGCTGCTCCAAATACAACCTAGATTATATAAAGATGTGCAGTAGGGGGTGATTTGGCCTGTTACTAGGCCGGGTGGTTTGTGACTAAGTCCTTGCTTGTAGTGGTTTGGGGGAGGAAGAGATTTTGTGCTGAATTGCCCCAGACACCACTCAGGCTGTGTTTGGAAGTGGGCTGGAAATGTTTGCATATTTTTGGCCTTGTAAAGTGTTTGTGTGTTATTGCACAATGATTGTGTTTTTTTCTCTTTGCATTGAAAGCCTCACACATGTCAATCGTTTTGTTTAAAATCTGCTCTTGTTTTAATTTTGCTTGCTTATTTAGACTCAAATGCATTTTTCTTACAAACCTGCTGACAAGTGTATGTGTAGGGGATTTGTAGAGGTGGGAGGGGATTTGTAGAGGTGGGAGGGGATTTGTAGAGGTGGGAGGGGATTTGTAGAGGTGGGAGGGGTTTTTCACATATGTCTTGTTTTCTTGATATTTTGATCTGTAGACTTTTTTTGTGAATGGATCTTTATACTAAATGATTGTGTAAGTAAACCTTATGTGCACGAAAATGTTACTTGATTCATCTTCCCCTTTGTTTCCTGCTATAACCTGAGCACACACAGTTCATTAGAAGTATCTTTAGATTGTAAGCTCTTATGAGCAGGAGTGTTTTATTTTTGCCACATCAATCCTATTTTTGTGACTCACCAAGATATTGACTGTACCTACTTGTTCCTGCTGACCAAATAAATGAAGATATATTTGATCAATAAATGTTTCACCGATGTTTTTGTGTTTATTTTATGTTCAATATATGAACAACCTTAATAGTTACTTTGTATACTTATATAATCTGCTCAAATGTAGCTTGTAAGAGCGTGAATATGCAAGTGGGTGCAAACTGGCTTTTTCAAAACCAAACAAAAAAATAAAAAAACCTGCTTGCACCACAATATTGTTATGTACTAATGAATATGTCACATTCACTGTGCAGCCAGCTACAGGTTTTCTACAATTTGATTTACAGTAATAAAATAGTCCCCACTGTATGTTGATTTTTGGCCTTTGGCAACAAATATATATTAGCCAAGGTTTAAAAAGAAAAAAATCACTAAGCAACACACATTCGCGAAAGCTATCATAGCCGTGCATAGAAATGAGCGATCGTGCATAGATATGCGCGATCGTGCACAAATAAACGCCAAACAGGTGTCCCCCATGGCGCACGAGCAGCTATCCTCCTGGAAGTCCGTCATCTGGTGCGCACGCACCCGGAAGTGGTTGTGGGGAGTGTAAGTGGATGAGAAGTGGTTGGAGGTTTTGTGTTGGTTGAAAATTTTGATAACTTTATTGGCATTTGGACATGGCGAGAGCACAGTTCTCAACTGAGGAGATGATCCTTATATGTAAAGTAACTGTGGCCATTGCAAATATGTTTAGAACATGTGAGGGACAAGTAATTGTAATTTTGTGGGTGGGGCCTAGCAGAATCTCACTTGGTGCACATGCTACTTATCTGTACATTAGCTCCTGGGTATTGATGGGTCAATTATATTAACCACTTGCCTACTGGGTACTCATACCCCCTTCCTGTCCTGGCCAATTTTCATCTTTCTGCACTGTTACCCTTTGAATGACAATTGTGCGGTCATGCCACATTGTACCCATCTTAAATTTGTATCAGTTTTTTCAGACAAATAGAGCTTTCTTTGGGTGGTATTGACTTGCTGCTGTGAGTTTTACTTTTTGCTCGATAAACCACAAAATAGCTCATAATGAATAAAAGTCTGTTTATATTATAACATTTGGTAAACTGGTAATTTAGCAACACTGATGTGCGTTGATGTGGCGGCACTGCTGGCCACAGGTGGGCGGAACTGTTGGGTGGCACTGGTGGGCACTGATCATCGGGGCCGACCCCTGCTTTGATAACTGCTGGTTCTCGGCAGTACTTTCCACACATTCTGACAGCGTGATGAAAGTGCAGCCAAGACCCGGCAAATGCATTTCCCGGTGATCAGCGTGTCATTGGACATGGCTGATCACATGGTAAAAAGCCGCTGTGATTGGTCTTTACCACATCACGTGATCAGCTGTGTCCTTAGGACACAGCAATCACGGAGAGCGCGTTCTGCCAGGATGTCATATGACACCCTCCCAGAGCTGCCTGGATGCAGTGTAGCGTTATTCGGCTATCTGCGGTCGCCAAATAGGTAACCAGCTAGGCCTTCATGGCTAATCTTTGAATATCTGGACATGTATACTGCGTATAATGCATTACATTCTACAATGTGTTGGTGTACATGGTATAACAGTGTGCAATGCGTTGCTGGATTCTGCATGACAGTGGACAGCGTATCACAGTGTGCAATGCGTAGCTCCAGCCTGCATGACAGTGTACAGTGCATTACAGTCTACAATGTGTGGGTGTACACGGTATTACTTTGTACAGTGTATTACAGTGTGCAATGCGTTGTACACTGCAGTGTGCACTAAAGCATTTTACACTCATGCACTGTACACACTAACGCATTTGACATTTCTAGTGTGCAATGCGTTAGTGTGCAATGCCTTGGACAGTACAATGCATTTGCAGTATTGGTGTATGTTTATTAAGCACAGATAATTAATCTGATTTTAGTTATCAAGGAGAAGTCTTCTCTGTCCCCCTGTTTATGAGGTGGAGGACAATTGTTTTCCGAAGAAGAGAGGAGACATTTTTTCAAGGAGATCTGTATAGATTTCCAGAGATATGTGTAGATGGTTGAGGGGCTGCATGTGATCTCCGGAGATAATTGGGATTAACGATCACCTGAGTTAAACCAGTGAATGAAAAGTGTAAAAAAACATGGATTGAAAATAATCTGCACTGACCACTGTGCTTTGTCAAGCCACATATTGGCACATTCTGGTTTCACACAGATGCGATGTGAAATTTGCAGTGTTTTCTGTGCAAGCGCTGCACCGCATCACAACCGCAACCCCTTCATGCCACCTGCTGCGGCTTTCTAGGTGAAGTTACCAACACACCAATATTGGTACACAAAGTGTATTGCGATTTGCCAAATTGGATGGCATGCCTATTCACACCCATGTGCATACCCTGAAAAAGGGTCCTGCACATTTTTGGCCCGGATGAGGTGCAATTTGAGGTGTGCAAAATGTTTGTCTCTAATTGCAACGCACACAAATTGCATGTGATTTGCCCAGGAGTGCGGTGTTAGACCACAATGCATGTATGTGAAGCCAGAATAAAAGGATGTGGATTTTGTCTACTTTTACTTGCGCATGTTAACACTATGTAAGTGCATTTTTCTTCTGTTTAACATGCTATAGAAATGCAACATGCATTTGGATGTAGTGTTTTTGTATGTGCATTTTGGAAGTATTCTAAACACACATTGACCCTAGGGCCACACCATATCTTATGCAGGCCATAGATGGGTCGAAAATCGGCCGATTTTTCGGCCAAAAATAAAATCGGCCGATTTTCGGATCATTAGTGGGCTATTTGTTCGGCCGTTTTTCGGTATTTTGGCAGATTTTTTTTTTTGGTAAAGTTGGAAAAAAACGGCCGAATTTGCCGATCGGCCGATTTTCGCGGCAATGATGGGCAAATCGGCTGATTTTTTTACTGATAAAAAATCTGCACATGAGCAGTGACCTGCAAGAGGAAGACAAAAAGAAGAAAAAGAAGAAGAGGATGATGATGATGAAGATGATGAAGAAGAGGATGATGATGATGATGAAGAAGAAGATGATGAAGAGGAAGAAGAGGATGATGATGAAGAAGAAGAAGAAGAGGATGAAGATGAGGATGATGAAGAAGAGGATGATGATGAAGAAGAAGAAGAGGATGATGATGATGAAGAAGAAGAGGATGATGATGATGAAGAAGAGGATGATGATGATGAAGAAGAGGATGATGATGCAGAGGATGATGATGATGAAGAAGAAGATGATGAAGAAGAGGATGATGATGAAGAGGAAGAAGAGGATGATGATGAAGAAGAAGATGATGAAGAGGAAGAAGAGGATGATGATGAAGAAGAAGAGGATGATGATGAAGAAGAAGAGGATGATGATGATGAAGAAGAAGAGGATGATGATGAAGAAGAAGAGGATGATGATGAAGAAGAAGAGGAAGAAGAAGGATGAAAAATGAGAGGAATTCCAGTATGGCAAAAAGTGTCCCTGCAGAGAGCTCCGCTATTTCTTTGACAGTTCCTTGACATTTACAGCGGTTGCAACATTGTATCTATTTGTTTCCGAATAAAAACATCTGTATCCGAAATGGATACAAATACATTGTTGCAACCGCTATAAATGTCAAAGAACTGTCAAAGAAATAGCGGAGCTCTCTGCAGGGACACTTTTTGCTGGCTGTAGACGGGATGAAAATCGGCCGATTTTTTTTTTACCATTGCTGGTAACGTCGGCCGCTTGAACAACCGATTTTTCATTTTTTAAAAGAAAAATCGGCTGTTTTTCTCCCCGTCTATGACCTGCATAAGCATTAGTGTGCCTGGGGGAGGGGGGGACCTTTGGCCTTTCCAAACACAGTAGATGCTCCAAGAATGTTTCCTTGAACTCTTGAAATGGTTAAAAAGGAAAGACACTCTAGATAGCCTGCACTGAGAATTGACTGTCATGATGACGTGTCAATGATTATTTGCTCTCATTTTTCAGGAGTGGTACTGCTTGCGGTTGAAGCTGGTAGAAATCCACCTTCACGTCCTCCACTCACCTTCACTTGTGGCCAGTGGATATTTTGTGGCCGCAGGCAAGAACTGGCATCGAGGACCTGCATAATGACCCTGGCATGCCAGAGGTGGTTTGGAAGCAGCACAGCAATTTGACCATCCCTTTCCTCTATGTTGGTTTTAGGGTGCAGAATTGCTTCTCGTTCGTGAACGGACTGTCGCCGGATATCAGAGTCCCCATATTTTCAAGATATGTTTTAGCCATGTTGGCTTATTTTTATGTTATTTTCCAAGTGTGTCGCACCTAACCACACAGTAGTGTGGTGCCATGCGTATTTGTGGCTGTGAATGGGGCTGTTTTTAATAGACGTGTGTAGGTGCAACAACGTTTTCATCATGGTACCTGCGCACATCTACATAGGGCATTGCATTTCTTTGCTGTGCTGGAAAATGTGTGTTCTTGCATGCGTTTCTGCACCACCAATGGTGTGAACAAGTCCTAAGGGCTGGTTCACACTATAGAAACAGTCTAGATGTGTTCCTGATGGGTTTTTTTCATGCCCTTTTGGCATGCATGTTTAGTGTGTTCCAGTACATTTTGGATGCGTTTTGGACATGTTTACATTGCATTTTTGTATCCCTTCCACTTATTTTTTTCTATTTTCTTTGTATTCAATGTAGTTAGGGACATGTGCGTTTTAGTACATTCAAGGACGTTTCAATGTGTTCCAGTACAGTTCTGTGCAGAAACAATGCAGCGTGGTCAACTTTGTTTACAGCACCTGCAATGCATTGAAAATGCAAGCGCTGATGTGAACTATGACATTGACAACCATATAACCTTCTTTCTGTGCGTTTGTGATGCTGAAAAAGCAACTGAAACACATGTAGTGTGAACTGGCCCTAAAGGTTATTAGAGGTCAGGGAACAGGACTGACCAGGAATTGTGAATTCAATCAGACTAGTGGTGAGATACAATCAGCAATTGTATAATAATGTGAGATCTGAGCTGTAGCTGATAGAAAATGAGACACATTCACTTGATCAGTAAATAGATAGTTAAAGAGTGGGGCGGTGATCCATAGATTTGCATATGGGACAGGTGATGATGGGGTGGGGGAGGGGGTCAAGTTGTATAAGGAGACAGATTTAAAAGAGAAAAAAGTTACAATGAAATATACACGGCATGAAACTTGCACATGACCTAATTGGCAGAAGAACAGTACGCAAGTAACATTCATCCACTTTCTAGTCATTAGGCAAAATCATAATTGATTGATCAATATTCCTGCCACAACCCAGAAAATTGATCTCCATTTTTTTGGGATGTTGCCAAGACTGGGATTAGAACCCATGACCCAAGTGCTGTAAGTTCTGAGCTCTAACCACTAAACCACTGTGGGAAACACAGTTTGAGTTATAATGTAGAATAGTTACATTGTTTAAAAATGATAAAGCGAGCGCTGGTCAAATGATATAGACTAGTAAAATGGTATTACACAAGATAAATATAACCACGAACAGTAGTCCATGAACTCGTGAAAGGTCATCCACCCCTGTGACAGTGTACTACACTATTGAGCACCTTTCTGGCTCCTGTGGCTGAGCTAATTCCTCCCCAGGACCATTTGGGCACCCACCCTGATGGATGGATGGATGGAGCTGGATGACTAACCCATAGCTGCCAGCATACCGCTGCACCCCCAGATGTGCGATGTGTATAACCCATGCACATTAATACTTTTGTTCTGGTGAGTGTAGACCAGTCCCAAGGGTGGTTTACCTTTCACGAGTTCATGCACTACTGTCCGTCACGGAGAGACCACACGTGCCATTCATAGGCACTCTCTGAGTTGGTACTCTCACACGAAGGACATTCCATTATTCAGGAATGATTATATGAACTTATTTTAGCACGATTTACCAGTTTACATCATTATTGCAATTCTTTGCACTTTTTGGTTTTTACATGCGTTCATTATTGATCACATGCATTTATAGCGCTGCACTTGTCTTTAACATAGAATAGTTATGTGATTAAAGAGAATGAAGATATATAACTATATTGGGAAATTAGAAGTATATAAATTATTTGAGATATAAGTGTGAAAATGTTTAACATTTGAAAATAGAATGTATGACATTCATTAGTAAATGCATTACTTTCCTGATCATTTTAGAGAAACAGCAAAAAAAAAAAATAGAAAATTCTAATACAGCTGTACTCTTTATTACATTCTAAAAATTCTCTTTTGCTAACAGAAAAACGCCAATGTTAATAAAGCCTGTGCTTGTGCGCCATCTAGCGAATATATCCGGTATTGCACCTAAAAATGTGCCAGACAGGATACCACATTCACTAATGGCAAAGTAGAAGCTCGTTAATGAGCTTGCTAGACGCTGGTCAGACGACTGATTGATTGACCGGAGTCTGCCTGAATGGTCAGTCTCTGCTAATACACTCACATCTTAGTGAATCAAGGCCTTGGAGTCTTTGGTGAAAACTAAAATAGATGTAAAATCTTTATCGGATCATGCTCTTGTCACAATGAGACTACGGTTTGGAGGGGAACAGAGTAAAACAAACACATAGAGATTAAACGAGACTATCTTTCAAAATCCGTAAGTGGAAATAAGAGTAAAACAGGAAATAGATCAATATTTTAAGATAAACGAGTCTGAGGAAGTTTCTATTGCCATGGTATGGGAAGCACACAAGGCCTTTATTAGGGGAATACTGATAGCACATAAGGCCTATATTAGGGAAATACTGACAGCAAAGAAAGAAGAGGGAAAAAGAATTAGGATATTGATGAAAGAACTATATCAGTTAGAACAATTAAATAAAAAAAAGTTAAAGCTACAACAAGAGATAAGCTCAAAAAGGGAGGAGTTAAAGGATTATGTGGAACAAGAAACAAGGAGAATTTTTGATGGGGTTTAGAAGGAAAGATATCGGTGGGTGAATAAACCAGGAAAATACTTATTGAGGAAGTTGAAGGAAAAGAAATTAAATAACTTTATTGATAAAATTAAAAATGGAAAAGGAGAGATGGTATATTCAACCACCGATATCGCCAACAGAATCCAGAGATTGTATAGTAGGTTATATGGGTCAGAAAGTAAACGTCAGAAGGAATCAAAAGAAGAGAAAAGGAATTAGAGGTTGATTTATTTGGACGAGGCCAGTATGCCTAGATTGAATAAAATCAGATTTACAGCCCAATATCAATGGAAGAAGTTAGCAATATAGGGCACAACTACAGGCAAGAGTCCAGGACTTGATGGATTTACAGTTGGAAAGAAAATTAGTAAGAAATATAAAGAACAATTAGCCCCTAAACTGTGTATTTATATGAATGCACTGGGAGAGGAGACAAAGATGAGGGAGGAGTCACTACAGGCATATATTACAGTTATACCCAAGGAAGGGAAAGACTGGTCTCAGTGTAACAGCTACAGACCTATATATTTGTTGAATGCTGATACAAAGTTATGCACAAAGGTATTAGCAACAAGGCTGAAAGAGCTGATGTCCAACTGGATACACTTAGACCAAGTGGGATTCATCCCAGGTAGAGAGGGAAAAGATAATAGCTTAAGAACATTACTTATTCTCCAAAAAATGATAGAGGAGAGGTTCCGGGAACCATTCTGTCGGTTGACACTGAAAAGGCCTATGATAGAGTAGACTGGAGTTTTGTGATCGATACACTGAGAACATTAGAAATCGGGCCTAGAATGATGCAGTGGATAAAAGAGCTATATATCTATCCCTCAGCTGCAGTAAAAGTAAAAGGCTCACTATCCACATTTTTTTAGGATGTACAATGGAACCAGACAGAGATGTCCCCTATCTCCGCTATTTGTGATCTCCATGGAACCATTATTAGAAAATGTTAGAAATAGCGTAGATATCAAGGGAATGTGGATGGGGGATACAGAACATAAAGTTGCTGCCACGCAGACAATATGCTGTTTTATATAGCAAACCCTAAATTAACATTACCAAATTTAATGAGAAAACTGAAAGAATACGAAGAGCTATCTAATCTTAAAATCAACCCCTCGAAAAGCGAGATCCTAAATATAAATGTTACAAAGGCTGACAAACAAATCTTACAAAAAGAATTCCCCTTTAAATGGAGAGAAAAAGAACTAAAGTATTTGGGAATAAAATTAACATTGTCTGCAAGAAACTTATATCATGCACATTATATCCCACTAATAAATGAGATAAAGGAGAAAATGAGGAAAGCTTCTATGAGAAAGCAGTCCTGGATAGGTCGGATAAATATTATTAAAATGATAATAGTACCAAAAGTGTTATATAAATTTACAATGCTCCCAATATCTCTTCCAGTGTCTTTTTTAGGTGTCTTAAAAAAATGATACTCAGATATGTGTGGGTTAACAGGAAACCAAGAGTTAAATACGAAGTTTTAAGCAGTAATAAAAAAAAGGGGGATTAAATATGGCAAATTTAAAGAGCTATTATAATTCGGTGTAATTATCATGAAATGTAGAGTGGATACATAATGCACAGGGGAGAAGCTGGGTAAAAATAGAGAGTTCACTTAGTAAGGCACCTTTAGATAAGTATATTTGGATAGCACAGGAATTTCGTATGTGGGATGAGGATACAAGTACTTTGACACAGAATGTATTTAAGATTTGGGATGAATTACACAAGCAGAAGGAGTGGAAGTTTAATTCACTATCAATCCCGTTGGCGGGAACAAAATATCCCGCCCGGGAATGACAATATCTCGGGGAAATGGATTATTGATAGAAATGCATGTTTAACAGATATTGTGAATAAAGGGGTGGTATGTTATGATTTGAGGAATAAGAAGGAAACATTTTCTACAATAGATGAGTGGCGGTATGGTCAAATAAGGCATTTTGTTTCACAGCTCCCACAACCACTAAGACCTGGGGAAGAAATGTATCCTTTAGAACAGGGGTGGCTAACCTGTGGCTCTCCAGCTGTTGTGGAACTACATTTCCCATGAGGCATTGCAAAGATGGGAAGTTACTGACTTGCAGAGGCATGATGGATCTTGTAGTCCTGCAGCAGCTGAAGAGCCGCAGGTTGGCCACCCCTGCTTTAGAACAACTGTTGAGTTCAAATAGAACACAAAAACACACTACCTCTAGGATTTATAGAATCCTTACTGAAATAGAGGGATCAGTACCCCAAAAATTCCTGGAAAAGTGGGAAAGAGAGCTTGGAACAAAATTGAATGAGCAACAAAAAAGTAATTAAAAAACCAAAAAAGAAATTAATTATAAATGTCTGTTTTAGATGGTATATTACTCCTAATGTAATGCAAAAACTAAGGCCAGAGATCTCAACCCAGTGGGATGTGGGAGTAAAGGTACAATGGCACATATCTGGTGGGACTGCCCCAAAATACAGGAATATTGGAGGGAGACAGTGCTATATATACAAGAGATCCAGAGGAATAGTGTACAGATGGATTCGTGGGTTTGCCTGTTTCATAAATCAGAGCTGTCGTGAAGCAATATAAAAATATGATATTGTTTCATCTTTTAAATGCAGCCAAAAATCTTATTCCTATATATTGGCAAACAACAGAAGCCCCCAAAATAAAGGACTGGATGGAAAGAGTTGAGTATGTGCATAAGATGTAAGAATTATACCATATAGCTGAGGATAAAATGGAGAAATTAAAGAAGATCTGGGAAGGATGGTATATTTTCAAAAAATAAAAAAAGATTTTTAGAAGTGGTTGAAATGTAGGAGAATAAAGAAAATAAATAAGGAGACGGGGAAAATAGAATAGGAAAAGATAAGGTAGATTAACAAAAGAAGATCAAGAAGTAAGAGGAAAGACAGTGGGCAAGAGGGGGAGGGGAGAGTAAATATGGGAGCTGGGGTTATAATTAAGGATAGATTTTTTGTTTTATAAGATGTTGACTTGAAACAGATTTGTATGATAAAAAATTAATAAAGATATTATAAAAAAAAAAAAAAGCCCCAAAATTGGTTCATTGTAATCCATCATCAATCACCAGCATCCAGCACTGTCACAACCAGGGGCGGACTGACAACTCATGGGGCCCCCGGGCAAAAGGGGATCATGGGGCCCCTGTGTCCTTGCCCAAACTCAAAAAAGCCTATGAAAAAGGTACCAGGGGCATCTCATGGGGCCCTCTACTGACCCCGGGCCCTCGGGCAGTGCCGAGTTTCCAAATGGTCAGTCCACCCCGGTCATGACAACGCTGACTTACCAAAATAAAAAAAACCCTGATGCCCGCCAACCCGTCCTCACCCGCCGACCATTCACCAAAATCTGTGGTCAGGTGCATTGCTTTGGCCAATCATAATGCACTGTCAGAGTGCAGTGCATTGTGGGACACAACGAACACACAAATGACTAATGTTTGAGTTGAATTTACATTCGACCCGAACATCAAAGACATCACTAAAGGCTGATACATGGATTTGGTTTATTTTTTACTAAAAATAGCAGAATACATTTTGTCCTAAATTTATGAAGAAATATTATTTGCAAAATTTTATAGCATAATTTTTTTCAGTTTTTCTAAATTCCCTGTATTTTTTCATTTATACTGTATAGCACAAATAAAACAAAAAACAACAACAAAAACAGTGGGATTTAAATACCACCAAAATAAAGCTCTATAGGGACAATTCACAAAGTGGTATCTTACTGCATCCAAGTATGCGGTAAGATACCGCACAGCATTTTTCAAAAAGTTTGTTGGCATTCACTAAAAAACACTACTAAAATACTGCATGACTTAAGTCATGCGGTATTTTAATAGTGAAAACATGCAGTAATGTAATAAGTCATCTGCTGTCAGCAGGTTTCCCCAATTTAAAAAAATGGTGCGGGGTCCTCCACCAAAATGTATACCAGTCCCTTTTCTGAGCATGTAGGTTGGCAGGCCAGGAAAGGGGGCCCCCCTCCTGAACCACACTGGGCTACATCCCTCAACATGGGGTGGTGCTTTGGGGGAGGGTGGCCCCCCAAAGTACCTTGTCCCCATGTTGATGGGGACAAGGGCCGCTTCCCCACAACCCTGGGTGGTGGTTGTAGGTGTCTGCGGGTGGGTTACTTATCAGAATCTGGAAGATCAAAAAATATTCCTGATGTAGATCCATCATAAATCACAATGTCCACTGCCACTGCTGATCGGAAAAAGAAAAGAGCATGATATCACAAGACATCACCGGGTGACCCGGCCCAATAGTTATTTAAGAACTGTCAGGTGGCAGAGCTGTCAGACGGTGGGAGCCTTCATCGCGAGCTGAGACTCTTATTTTTCCAGTCGGCAGTGGCGACGGGCATTGTGATTGACGATGGATACACCAGGGGACATTTTATTTATTTTAATAAAGGACTTGTGAAAAATGGCCTCCTGTGTTTCTTTACACTACATTTTTTTCTGGTGAATGAATAGAGGTACCATGTACCCCATACTCATTCACATGGGGGGGGGCGGGATCTGGGGGCCTCCTTGTTAAAGGGAGCTTCCAGATTCTGATAAGCCTCCCACCCGCAGACCCCTCAATCACAGGCCACGGCTCTGGGAAAAAGTTCCTTTTCCCAATCAACATGGGGACAAGGTGCTTTGGGGGAACAGAGACCCCTCCACCCCGAAGAACCCCAACATGTTTAGGGCATGTGGCATGGTGTGGTTTCTTGACCTGCCGGCTGCATGCTCAGATAAGGGTCTGGTATGGATTTTAGGGAGAACCCTACGCTATTTTTTTTCCTAATTTGTACTTGCCGTCAATTATTTTTTTACATTCAGCTGTCATCTGGGAACCCCACTGACAGCTGATGACTCATCAGTTGCTAAGGACATGCCAGCCAATCCTTAACAGCCATGACAGTTGCTGGTTGTTAAGGACATTGGCGGCCTCCCGCTCCTTAACAATCAGTATACAGCATGCCTTACCCACTACTTAATTACCACATGCATTTAATTATGTATTTCCTTCTGTGAATTTTCTTTAACGTCTTTTTATGTGGTATTTACCAAGCGTTTTTATTATTTGCGGTACATATTACATACTACCAGTAGTGAATTGACATTTTCAGTATTGCATGCGGTATGAGTTCACGTGACCGGCATAATGCATGTGATAGTTCTTAGTGAATTGTCCCCTATATGTCTCAACAAAAATGATAAAAATTTCATGTGGGTGCAGAATTAAGAAACTGTCTTTCAAAGTGTGATATATCTAAAAATGGCCTGGACTGGAATAATGCGAAAGTGCCCGGACTTAACAAATGGTTAAACAAATGTCATGGGGGCTGGATACTGTCTTGGGAAACATGCACCAAAGCAAAACATTTTTTTAAAAATTCTACTTGGCAGGGAGTGGAAATTTAATAACATTTGTAGCGGAAGAATAAAAAATGTATAATTCCTTTAAATCCAAAATCCTTACTAGATATTATTTCAGCATGCAGCCTGACCTGCCAGGTAAAAGGGAGGTGGGCCATTCTCAACCACACTAAGTCAAATGTCCTCTGCATGGTAAAGTACCATGCCCCCATGCTTATGAGGGAGAATCCCTAGCCCATTGGCTGAGGGCGTAATAAGTAAGGGGTACATAGAATTTATTATGTACCAATCATCAATATTTTATACACAATATTTCAAAATGATCTTATTTAATACAGAACATTGATTAGAGAAAAAAAGGACAGGGGAAACAATGAACACTAGTTGTTGCTTTTCTTCCTTTGCATTAAGTTGTGAAACTCTCTTAACTCTTGACACTATCCACTATCTTGTGTTTGATCCTGACCTATTCTCCTTCTCAAAAGTACTAATGAAATTTCTAGCTATATTGGCTATTTCATGGAAGCAAAGCCTCATAATAATTTCCCTTGAGTTACCATCAAATCAAAGCACAAAGATTTATATGAAATTCTTAACCTATAGTACTAGTTATAGGAATAATAAAAAAAATGACTAAAAAGAATGAATGACATTTAGCTATAGGTCTGCTCTGCTCTACTTTTTAATAATAAGAATCTGTATTAAAGCATAGAGTAAAATCCCAGTTGTGCTGGAAGCAGTTCATAGATCAATCAGTTGCAAGTCTTATGTTCAAACCGTTCTTCAGCAAATTTCAAATCATATTCACACACTTTTTGCTGTACTTTATGTCATCATCATCATGTCATTTTTCACATATAGCCTAAAGCTTTATATATCCTGTCATCAAAACATACTCATTTATATGATGACAATCTAATTGTTTTGGTGAATGTCATTGTTTTAATTGTAATGATTAAAAAAGAAATCACTTTCATTCAGAATACTTCCCCCTGGTTATTTATCCAAAATAGGATGAAAGGGTCTAGTTTAGCTGTGGGTAGGTCAATTAGCAGGGCATTTCAGTTGTCAATACTAGAGATTACAAGGGCATAGATTAGTGTTTAGAGCTTCTCATGTAGGATTTGCTGTTAAAAGATTGTAAGGAACCCAAGACATTTCTTTCTTACATTAAACCCAGGCCATATGTGCATTATTTCACATCAGGGCTTGAAGGGTTCTTTTATTTGGCTAATTCAGTTACACAAAGGAAAATATGCATGTGTAGAATTTCAGAAAAAAAACAGTTAAAATGCATCCTTTATTAATTTGTCTAATTGGCAATTAAAGCCTAGTACACATGATTAGAAAATTGTACAACAAATACCACTTTTGATTGTTAGTACACAGCTTTAGTGATGGGTCAAACACCCACCCATTTGGTTCGCGATCGAACATTTGAACCTAACGAAAGTTTGAATGCAATCTTCGAACCTAATGCAAGTCTATGAGATTCGAATTTGTAAATTAAAAATGCCCATTTTGAAGGCTTACAGTTGTGACCAAAATTATTCAACCCCCAATGCTGTAAAGGGGTTTAGGGACTATAGTGTACATTTGGAATTGTATTCAGAATCAAATCCTACAAGGACGTTGTAACTACCCAAATGCAACTAAAATGACATCAATTGTTTATGTAATACAGTAGTAAATGGTTCTTATGTGGTTTCTTCATTGCCACAATTATTCAACCCCTTAAAGACTACCACTCTGAAGAACAGAGGTTCATACAGGTGCTTTCCATCAGGTATTGAAAACACCTGTGGATGTCACCGAGCAGCAATCAAGCATAATAAGCACCAATTAGGCAGCTTTAAAATGACTGTGATACTCAGCTCCTTCTAGACATTTACTGGTGTGGTTACAAACATGGTGAAGGCAAGAGAATGGTCCAGGAAGACAAGAGAAGAGGTGATTTCTCTTCACAGGAAGGGCAATGGCTATAAGAAGATTGCAAAGATGTTAAACATACCAAGAGACACCTTAGGAAGCATCATTCGCAAATTCAAGGCAAAGGGCACTGTTGAAACGCTACCTGGTCGTGGCAGAAAGAAGATGCTGACTTCGACTGCTGTGCGCTACCTGAAGCGTAGAGTGGAGAGAAGTCCCCGTGTGACTGCTGAGGAACTGAGAAAAGATTTGTCAGATGTGGGTACAGAAGTTTCAGCCCAGACAATAAGACGCACACTGCGTAATGAAGGCCTCCGTGCCAGAACTCCCAGGCGTACCCCCTTGCTGTCTCCAAAGAATAAGAAGAGTCGACTGCAGTATGCCAAAAGCCATGTGGACAAACCACAAAAGTTGTGGGATAGTGTTCTGTGGACTGATGAAACAAAATTAGAACTGTTTGGGCCCATGGATCAACGCTATGTTTGGAGGAGGAAGAACAAGGCCTATGATGAAAAGAACACCTTGCCTACTGTGAAGCATGGTGGAGGGTCAATCATGCTTTGGGGCTGTTTTGCTTCTGCAGGTACAGGGAAGCTTCAGCGTGTGCAAGGTACCATGAATTCTCTTCAGTACCAGGAGATATTGGATGGAAACGTGATGCAGTCCGTCACACACCTGAGGCTTGGGAGACGTTGGACCTTTCAACAGGACAATGATCCCAAGCATACCTCCAAGTCCACTAGAGCATGGTTGCAGAGGAAAGGCTGGAACATTTTGGAGTGGCCATCGCAGTCACCAGACTTAAATCCGATTGAGAACCTCTGGTGGGACTTAAAGAAAGCAGTTGCAGTGCGCAAGCCTAAGAATGTGACTGAACTGGAGGCCTTTGCCCATGAAGAATGGGCGAAGATACCCGTAGATCGCTGCAAGACACTTGTGTCAAGCTATGCTTCACGTTTAAAAGCTGTTATAACTGTAAAAGGATGCTGTACTAAGTACTAAGATTGAATGTCACTTGGGGGTTGAATAAAACTGATAATGCTGTGAGCACAGAAAAGACATTTGTGGTTATTTCATTATAACTGTTATGTTATATTTGTCTGACCTACAAGTGCCTCTTTAATGTAAATGTAAGCAAGATGACTGAATGATCAAAAGCAATGTCAAACTGGCCAAAACACTCAATTTCAGTGGGGGTTGAATAATTTTGGTCACAACTGTATATGCAGTTATTGGCCATAAAAGGGGTATGGGGACTTGGGTACTGCCCTGAGGGGAAAAACAAATTCAAAACGTACCATTTTTAAAGGGGCAGTCATTTTTCATTGCTTAAAGTACCAAAAAATCCTTTATATATCATGCCGAGGGGCTGGGGGTGGGGGGGAGTCCCTTTAAACTACCTGCGAAGTTGCACATCTGTACAATATATAGAACTTGCTGCAGCAGAACTGACATTTTTTTTTAAAATTACATTTTTATTAACCCCCCCACCAAAAAAAGCATGGCGTCTCCCCCCTAATCCATACCAGACCCTTTAGGTCTGGTAAGATGGTTAGGAGGGACCCCACAGTAAAAAAAAAAAAGTGGGGTTCCCCCTAAAAGCCCTACCAGGCCCTTTAGGCCTGGTAGGACTTTTAAGGGGAACCCCAACTCCCAAAAATGGGTTGAAAAGTGCATGGGGTTCCCCCTAAAAGCAATACAAGGCCCTTTAGTCATGGTAGGACTTTTAAGTGGAACCTCACCCCCAAATAATGGGGGCAAAAAGCATGGGCCCCCCCTAAATTCCTTGATCCAAGCACATGCCTGGTAGGCCAGGAGAGGGGGGGATGAAAGAGCTCCCCCCTCCTGAACTGTACCAGGCCACACACCCTCAACATGGGGGGGTGCTTTGGGGTAGGAGGGCTCCCCCTCTCAAAGCACTTTGTCCCCATGTTGCTGGGGACAAGGTCCTCTTCCCCACTACCCTGGGCTGTGATTGTGGGGGTCTGCATGGGGGGTTGCCCCCCCCCCTTGTGAATGAGTATAGGTATGTACCCCTACCCATTCATCAAAAAAGTGTAAAATGTGAATAAAAACACAACAACAGTTTTTGACATGTCCTTAAAAAAAGAAAAATCAAAACATATGGTTCCATCATTGTAATCTAACATCAATCAAGGTGTCTAGCGTTGTCAGGATGACGCCGACTCACTGATTTGTTTTTAAGAAACCATGCCCGCCAACCCATTCGCACCCACTGAGCTCTCGCTGCTATCTGACATTTTCCAGTCAGATGTAAACAATTGGGAAGAGCTAGTGGTGAAGTCACTGCTAGCTCCACCCAATTATGCTGTGATTGGCCAATGTATTGCACTTGACCTCAGGTAAATTGCTTTGGCCAATCACAATGCACTGTCAGAGCACAGTATATTGAATGTCACATGTCCGCCACTCTACTCCGGGAAGTGAGTGGTTCTGGATAGCCAGGAGAAGGCCTCAACCCGTCTACAGAGGATCTCTGGCTAAAGATTGTATCTGATTGACCATCAATCATTGCTACTATACCAATAGCATTCTGGTGAGTGCATAGTGGTGGTGGAGTGTTCATTGGATCCCCTGGCACTGTTTTGAAGTTGGGCATGTTCCTGTTTTGTGTCTTGCAGTACCACTGCCACATATATGGACTTTGTCACATTGTTATTGTGATTTACACTAGCACCTGTATATTACACTGTAGGGACTTTATTCATTTATTGCTTCACTGATGTTTATGTTTTTGATTGCACCTATATGTAAAAATGTTTTGGGTGTTTTTCAAAACTCTTGGATGTTTTGTTATATGATTTAGCACTGCACTTTACACACATATTTATTGCTGACCTGGAGGATAAATTCCCTAACAGAATAAAACAAAAGTCATATAGATACCATATTGCTATATTGATGATATTTTCATCAGAAGTACAGTAGGTGCAGAAAATGAAAAAATAAAATACTAATTGATCAACATGTTTCACTTATCAATCAAAATAAAATGGACTATACAAGTACACACCAGGAATGTACAAGCTGAACACCTCAATATGCAAGAAACCCACTGACAGATGCAACTATCTCCACACTACCAGCTTCCAGCCCCGTCACACCATACAGGCTATCTTACACAGCCAGGCCAAAAGATACCACCAAATATGCTTGAAGCCAGAAGACAGAAATAATCATCATAGAATACTAGCAGATTCCTTTCATAAGAAAGGTTAAAGAATAAGCATAAACACAGCTCTTAAAACCAAAGAGAAAATCTTCTACAGTACAAAGCAAAAAAACAAAACAAAAACAAATAGCCATGCACTTCTAGTAATCATATATGATCCAGCACTAGAAGGGGAAAGATAATCAAAGATTTGCAATTCATCATGAAAGAGGATGAAATGCTGTAAGAAATATTCCAACACCCAATCTCAGATATAAACTAAACAGTGAGAATCTTCATCCTGATTATGAAGTCACAAATAAAGCAACCAAGCCTTGCAACAACAATCACTGCAAACTGTGCAACCAAATCAATCCATTCAAAAGTGTCACACACACAAAAGGAACCTTCAGTATCACAGGATCACATAGCTGTACCTCTAGTTATGTTGTGTACCTTATCCAATGCAAAAAAATGCTTCACAGGATCTAATGTTGGTAAAACTGGAAAGAAATTACAAACAAGAATGACCTTATACAGAGACACCATTAAAGAGCTTAAGGAACATGATTTATGAACACTTGTGAGACATCACTTCTCACAACCAGACAATACTATGGAAGACATAAATGTTTAGTTCCTAAAGGGAACTTCAAAACTACTGAAGAAAGAAAAATGTTTGCACTAAAAATGATAATTTTATTTGACACAAAAGGTAATGGACTAAATGTGGATCTTGGTTTTCTAAATCGCTATCCAATAGTTTTATGACCACCCTCAACACTATGATTCTTTACTCTTCCTCCCAGTCTATAGATCTCTCTTTTTCTTATCTCACTAACTATATAATGGATTTACACAGGCACACCATTAAAGAGCTTAAGCAAAATTATTTTTACACTCCTTTTGGACATCACTTCTCACAACCAGCCCACGCTATGAAAGACATTAATGTTTTATTTTTTAAAAGGAACTTCAAAACTACTTAGGAAAGAAAAAATTATTTAAACTAAGAATAGTAATTCTATTTGACAAAAAAGATAATGGACAAAATGTGGACCTTGGTTTTCAGAATCACTACCCAACACTTTTATGACCACTCTCACCTCTGTGACTCACTCCCCCTCCCAGTCTGTAGACCTCTCCTTTTCCTATGTCACTAACTATTCAAGTTTAATTACAATTGTTGTGCATGTTTGTTTGTGTTTTCTTTCCTCACAGATGTCTTACTTAACATTTTCCTAAAACTTTGTGTATTAGTATTGCTTGGACCTTGAAAAAAGGGGGTACACCCCAAAAGCTTGTCCTGAAAATTTGGATGCTACTATAAATAAAAAAGTATCAAGGGCAGTACTCAAATGTTATTGTTGCAAGTGTCCTAATATGGGTACAATCACATCAACTTTGTGTTACAATCACATCAAATACAGCTACAATTAAGATGAATAAACAAAGCCAGCGTTCAAATCTTCATGCTGACTGGGATTACTGTAACTGTCATTCATTGAGGTGCAGCCCTTAGAAGATCTGGAAATCTTGATACTGGTAAAGAAAAGCAAAACAGGGCGCACTCTCTTTGTTCATTACCGTGGTGAAACACAAGTTTATTTGAAAGCATATAAATGCATACTCACAAACCAAAAGGAGGATAAAAACAGGGATAAAAGATTCCATGATGATGGTCCAAAGTAACGGTTGACTTCCGGAGAGGTAGGCTAACGTGTTTCGGGAGATGTACTCCCTTCTTCAGAGATATACTTTTGTTTACAGCTACAATCATGTATATAAGTATCTGTATGCTTGGAAAAAAAATTAAAAGAAATGAAAACATATGTAATATTTGCAATACTTGTAATGATCCCCAATGCTCTGACTCTTTCAAACACTGCAACTTAAAAAAAATCCTGCCAGAAGTCCGCTAAGCTTTTAACTTCCATTACTGACAACAAAGACTTTGTTCCCGAGCTCTGCATGCGATCTCAGTTAAATCTTGTGCCTTACTGCCTGCGCCACTGTCAGCGCTGCATTCAGTTAAATCTCATTACAGGAAATTAGGAGCTAGATTTTGGTAGGATCAATACAAAACAGAGCACATTTTCTGTACTGCAGAGTTTAACTAGATTTTTTACGCCAGACATTAAGTTGAAGTAAGTGGTTTGGCCTAAATGAGACAATAGTTTACTCGTTATAATGAAGATTATACAATACAATGATAATTTTTAAAGTAAAAATTTGCCCAGATCATGCACTCTAGGGTATTTTATTTGAGCAAGCAGGAAACAAGCCCTCATTCATCTCTGTATCTATAAGCATTGTGGAGAAAATAACATTTACAAGTTAACAACACAGGCAGTGAAATTGTAGCTTTTGTCTGAAAGCAGATCTTTGCAAGCTCTCTAATGTAAACATACAACAGGTGCTTCTAAGCTGTAAGAAATAACATGAAACCTGACTTAAAGTTCAACCCCAGTGAAAAGAAAAATCCTCCCTTGCAGCGAGGCAGCTACACTGTCAAAATTTAATGCTTGCTTAGGTCTAGAGTACTGAAAAAAAAAACCTTTTTCTTACCCGATTTCCCACTCCCACAAGCAACCTCTCTTGGAGACAGTAAAAGGTCCTCTAACATCAGCAAGTACAGAGCAGAACCCATAGCCATGCATTGAATGTGAGATTGCTGAGTCCAATATAGAAACATAGGAGAGTAGAGGAGAGCAGAGATCAGGTAGCTATTTGAGCATTTAATCATTGCAGTGTGGGAGCAGCCCTGCTGCCAGGGAGGATTTTTTTTTTTCTGGAGATACACTTTAAGAATCCTTACTGTGATCACTAAGGATCTTTGAGAATACACACCCTCACATTACGACCTCCTGCACAGTGGGCATCAAAAGCTGCTTGTAAAGGCATTTGGCTTTTTATTTTCTGCCTGTCTGTAAATGCTCTTGTATGTTAGCCTAGGGGGTTGATCTACTAATACTGGAGAGTGCAAAATCTGGCGCAGCTCTGCGTAGAAACCAGTCGGCTTCCAGGTTTTTTTTTGTCAAGGAGTAATTGACCATGCTGAAGTTAGAAGCTGATTGGCTACTAAGCACAGCAGCACCAGATTTAGCGCTCCAGTTTATGCCTAGTTCACACCTATGCATTATTTCAGTGTTTTTTGCATTTTGCAGAAACTCACTACAGTCCATTTAACATGGTTTCCTATTGGACACGATCACATCTTTGCATTTTCAGCCGCTGTGTTTTTGGATAGGGTCAAGGACTTTTTTTCTCTCAACAGTTTGCAAAATGCATAGGTGTGAACTAGGCCTAAGTAAAACAGCCCATTTGTGTCCATATACACATAGGCATTTCCATGTGTATTAGTAGAGGAGTGCTTAGGGGCAGAAAAAAAGCATCACCAGCGCATTCAGGAAAGGAATGCTTAGGCAGAAAAAATGTTGAACATGTCTACAGCACGTAAACTCAACAAAAAGCATCTAAACACCTCTAAACACTAAGTTTGTTTAGCCACTTGCCCTACTGAGGATTTACCCACCTTCCTGACTAGGCCATTTTTTGCATTACAGCACGGCGTTACTTTAACTAACAATTGCGTGGTCACGCAACGCTGCATCCAAATTAAATTTACGTCCATTTTTTCCCACGCATTGAGCTTTCTTTAGGTGATATTTGATCGCCTGTGTTTCTTTTATTTTTTACGCTATAAGCAAAAAAAGACAGACAATTTTGAGATAAAACAGTATTTTGGACTTTTTGCTATTAAAAATGTCCAAAAAAAAATATAAAAAATTTAATTTCGTTATACATTTAGGCCAAAATGTATTCTGTGACATGTCTTTGCTAAAAAAAAATGTGTTTAAGTTAATTGGTTTACGTGAAAGTTATAGCGTTTAGAAATGGCTGTATAGATAATGGGATTTTTTTTCCTACTAGTAATGGCGGAGATTTTAGCGAGACTGTGGCGGACCTTTTGACCTTTTGGTGTCACTGACACCCCAGTGACACCAATACAGTGATCAGTGTTAAAAAAAAGCACTGACACTGTACTAAAGGCACTGGGCAGGAAGGGGTTAATGTGAGGGGCGATCAAAGGGTTAACTATGTGCTGACAGTGTTTTACTAGGGGGTGGGGGTATGTGCTTTACTGTAAGCACACTGATCAGGATGGCTGTACTGTGCACAGCCATCCCGAGCAGTGTGCTCGAGCTGACAGGGAGGATGATTGTTTGTAAACAAAACAATCTTCTTCCCCGTTGGACATGCTCAGTAATCACCAGGCGCCAGCGGCTAATTACTGACCGGGACCCAGTGATTGACATCCATGGCCGCGAATGGTGGTGCGGGTAGGCTATGTAGAGCCATACAAAGCAGTGTGTAGGAGCTGACAGGGGAGAGATCTGTGTTGTTCATACACTCCCCCGTTGAAGATACTTGGCAATCACTGGGTGCCAGCCAGGACCTGGGGATTGACAGCTGAGGCCGCGAATGGCGCATGCGCACTCCCTACCCGGAAATGCAAAATCACATATACAGTTGCAAGAAAAAGTATGTGAACCCCTTGGGATTACGTGGAGTTTTGCATGAATTGGGCATAAAATGTGCTCTGAACGTCATCTAAGTCACAACAATAGAAGAACACAGTCTGCTGAACATAATACTACACAAACATTAGATGTTACCATGGTTTAATTGCACATAACATGTAAACATTCACAGTGCAGGGAGGAAAAAGTATGTGAGGCCCTAGCTTAATGACTTCTCCCAGATCTAATTGGAACCAGGAGTGAGCCAACCTTGACTCCAATCAGTGTGATGATATTGGATGTGTTGCTCACAGCTGTCCTGCCCTTAAAAAACACACACCTGTTTTGGGTTTACTGGTTTCAAGAAGCACTGTCTGATGTGAACCATGCCTCGCAGAAAAGAGCTCTCAGAAGACCTACGATCAAGAATTGTTGACTTGCATGAAGCTGGAAAGGGTTACAAAAGTATCTCTAAAAGCCTTGATGTTCATGTGTCCACGGTAAGACAGACTGTCTACAAATGGAGAAAGTTTAGCACTGTTGCTACTCTCCCTAGGCGTGGTCGTCCTGTAAAAATGACTGCAAGAGCACAGCGCAGAATGCTGCATGAGGTAAAGAAGAATCCCAGAGTGTCAGCTAAAGACCTACAGAAATCTCTGGCACATGCTAACATTTTTGTTGACACATCTACAATAAGGAAAACATTAAACAAGAATGGAGTACATGGGAGGACACTATGGAGGAAGCCATTGCTGTCCAAAAAGAATATTGAAGTTTGCAAAAGAGCACCTGGATGTTCCACAGCACTACTGGCAAAATATACTGTGGACAGATGAAACCAAGATTGAGTTGTTTGGGAAGAACACACAACACTATGTGTGGAGAAAAAAAGGCACAGCACACCAACATCAAAACCTCATCTCACTGTAAAACATGGCGGAGGGAGCATCATGGTTTGGGGCTGCTTTGCTGCCTCAGGGCCTGGACGGATTGTTGTCATTGATGGGAAAATGAATTCCAGAGTTTATCAAGACATTTTGCAGGAAAACGTACGACCATCTGTCCACCAACTGAAGCTCCGCAGAGGATGGGGGATGCAACAGGACAATGACCCAAAGCATACAATTAATTCAACAAAACAATGGCTGCAACAGCACAGAATACGCCTTCTGGAGTGGTCCAGTCAGAGTCCTGACCTCAACCCGATCGAAATGCTGTGGCATGACCTTAAGAGAGCGATTCACACCAGACATCCCAAGAATATAGCTACACTGAAACAGTTTTGTGAAGAGGAGTGGTCCAAAATTACTCCAGATCGTTGTGCAGGTCTGATCTGCAACTACAGGAAATGTTTGGTTGAGGTTATTGCTGCCAAAGGAGGGTCAAGCAGTTATTAAGTCCAAAGGTTCACATACTTTTTCCTCCCTGCACTGTGAATGTTTACATGTTATGTGCAATTAAACCATGGCAACATCTAATGTTTGTGTAGTATTATGTTCAGCAGACTGTGTTCTTCTATTGTTGTGACTTAGATGATGTTCAGAGCACATTTTATGCCCAATTCATGCAAAACTCCACGAAATCCCAAGGGGTTCACATACTTTTTCTTGCAACTGTATATACATATTCTGTGCACAGGTGCCACCCTGTAGCAGTATATCTGCTACAGGGCGGTCCTTAAGCAGTTAACTGAATATCCTGGCCAATGAAATAAATGAACACCCAAACGCTTAAGCGTAAACAAACTAAACACATTTGCAAAAGGCAGCTTTAGGAACATTTTTTCTGCCAGGAGCAAAGGTGTTCAGAAGAGCTGGGAAAATGCACAGTGTGCATGAGACCTTAAGCAGCTGGAGAAGTGAAAGTGGTTGTACTCCCTTTCATAAATCAAGTGAAGTGACTGGCCTCAGGTGATATGTAGAGATGAAACAAATCCTCCTATATAAGTTTTACCTGTTTATCTACAGCCATCTGTCCCCTACATCCATTCAAAGTGCAGAATTTAAACAGGATCTCTCAGCTTTGAAAAGCAGGGGGCGGGGAGATGAGGTTACACTCAGTGAGAAGATCTCTGAGAGCTGATTGGAGGGAAGGGACACACCATTTTCAAACAGTACATAGGAACAAAGCTGGGGTTGTCAATCAGCTGGAGCGCTCTCCCCATCACCATTTTTCAAGTGACTCATGCTTATAGCAGAGGAAGAGGCAGCAGAATGAAATGACACTTAGTGCTCTGGATTGAGACAAACACACACTATAGAAAGACATGCTTTGTTCATATTTAATTTCTGAGGTTTGCAAACACTTTAAGGATGGCTCGTTTAAAGTTCTTACAGCTTAATATTAATATGTAAATATGTTTTGTTCATAGTCTGGGTACAGGTGCACTTTATTGCAGATGTAGAGATACTATGGCAACACTGTGTCATTTGTACAAAATCTGCCACATCACTAACAGCTAGAACAATGATTTTTGTTTTAGGGATTTATGTTCAAATAATGGTTGTTTTTTGTTCATATGTCATTAGAATTTTTTGATTGTTGAGATAGAATAATATTTGTTGAATTCCTTTGTGAAGAACCGAGTAAAGAATTTTCTAATGCAAACCTTGAGTTGCTGTAGAACAAAAAACAATATTTCCAGGCCAATGATAATTATTAAATAAAAGAATAAGTATATGAGCGCTATCAAGAATGTATAGTAGCAGCTAGAACACAAAAGGTAACCAAACAACACCTTCAATATAACATATGAAACAAAAAAGTGCAGCGCTATAGTCAAATAAATTGCAATGCAAAGTTCCTGTCACTAATAGCGACAATAAAATAATTGAAAGTCCCAAAGATGACAGAAAGTACACATGAAGATCAGATGTGATCATGAAGCATATGCGTGGGGGACTTGATCAAAAGTAGTGATAAAAAGTAAATAAATAATTTGCACACTTACCAGAGGTGCGTAAATAATACGCCTTAGAGATATGCCTGTCTCATCAGGTGTGTGCGGGGTCATCAGTGAGGTCAGGATCCTCTATGCCTACGGGTCATGTCTCAGGTATGGCATTCAGGTGTATAGCACATTGGGAGGTCCCTTAAAGGTACAGCTTCTGCAGGTGAAGGCTCTCAGTGAAGAGAGCACAATAAGGGACACCACATAGCGTGATACCGTAGGAACAGTTTTATTTGCAAATAAGTGCATATCAGGGACTGGCCCTGCACCCTTTGATGATGAGCTTTGCTCAAACTCGTCAGGGGGGCTACAGTAGCTGGACGTTCTACCACCGCTGGTGGCCATCCTGAATTCTATATGGTCAGTGATTTTTCTTTCCTATGCACACATTTGTATGCACTTATTTGCGAATAAAACTGTTCCTACGGTATCACGCTATGTGGTGTCCCTTATTGTGCTCTCTTCACTGAGAGCCTTCACCTGCAGAAGCTGTACCTTTAAGGGACCTCCCAACGTGCTATACACCTGAGTGCCATACCTGAGACATGACCCGTAGGCATAGAGGATACTGACCTCACTGATGACCCCGCACACACCTGATGAGACAGGCATATCTCTAAGGCATATTATTTACGCACCTCTGGTGAGTGCCCAATTTTTTTATTTACTCTTTATCACTACTTCGGATCAAGTCCCCCATACATATGCTTCACGATCACATCTGATCTTCATGTGGACTTTCTGTCATCTTTGGGACTTTCAATTATTTTATTGTTGCTGTTAGTGACAGGAACTTTGCATTGCAATTTATTTGACTTTAGCGCTGCACTTTTTTGTTTCAGATGATATTTATTGCAAGAATGATAAAATCTTATGCCTTTGTAATGCAAATGTAAACATGCCATTTTAGTGATTTGCTTCTTCCTAAGTCCCACATGAGAAGGTTGGCCTGCTATAATCATTTTATCATTCCTTGTTATAAAATGAGAGTTAAGCAAGCCATAGATTATACAATTTTCTTTCCTTCCTCCATGAGCGGAAGAAAAGAAAATTGCTCAATTCCATCCCGCAGCACTACTGTGTTCTGCCAGCAGGGAGCCTTCCCTGCTGGCAAAACATAATGATCACTGCTGGCTGTTGTAGTCCCCAGCAATGATTGCATGCAAAAATCAAATCAATGGATCAACTTCAGTACAACCAGCCTGCCCATAGATTGAATTTTTGCCAGTCCTGAACTGAACTGCAGAATTTGATGAACTGAACTGAGATTTGATCCACCTATGGGCAGCTTTATGCTTGTAAAAAGCTTGTAAATAACAGTGAGCTGATCGCAATCACCCAATCACGCAAACAGTACACAGAATGCCTCAGTGATACCATTGTTAACAAAAGTAGCATTTTCCATTAACTAGATTGTTCAGGTGAGTTTAGGTGAAAGCTATGATCCATAATCAATTTACCTGTAAAATACACTGTAGCTGGAGACATTAATGCCTGTGGGAGATATTAACCTTAGTGGCCAGAACATTTTATGCATTTTTCTGCTTCATAGATATTGCCAAAAAGAAAAATTGTATTTTCACAACAATTAAATAAAGAAATGGGAATAGTGTCATTGCTGCTGAAAAGTGTATGATATCAGGTACCAAGTGTTAAAGTTTATGTGAATCCATAACTGTTTTCACCAGTCAAAAGACATTTGGCCTATGGCACTGGCAAGTCAATATTTGAAAAGGACTTATCCATGATAGATTGAAGATAAACAGTTTGTCTTCTATTTATCAGTTAAATGCTTGGGTTTGGTTGAGCACTGATATTGCAAAGCACCTACAATTATAAGAAGCTTTAAGCTTTGATATGAACAGGGCACAGCAGACAATGAGTGCAGTAGTGTAAGGGTCAAGTCACATTAGCCATCTCCATTAGAGAGTCAGATGCCACTAGATCAAGGTAGATTTAAAAAAAATGAATATAAAAAACATATTTCATATTTTTTAATGTTGCAACATTACAGGTTTGCAAACTGATTTTGTATGTCCCTTTTTATTGCTTGTGTAAACTTTTAATTTTACTCCACTAGATCAGGGTAAGTTTGTAAAAATAAACATAATAAAAACAAAATATAATGGATTTCATATTTTTTTATGTTGTAACATTACAGGTTTGTAAACTGATATTGTATGTCACTTTTTATTGCTTGTGTAAACTGTTAATTTTAGAAATAACTTTTGAATAAAGGGTACTTTCATGATACATGTTCTAAATAGTGATTAGCTGCAGTGGATAAAATATGTTTTTTAAAGTTTATAATTATAGAAGTGCAGAAAACTTGCAGTCAGTAGAAATGAGTGAAATGATTTTGGTAAAACTGATTTTACTTAGACAATAGTAACGAATTTAAACAAATCTGAAATAACGAAACAAAATTACATCCGAAATACGAATCAAATTCAAATTTGAAAACAAAATTGAATTTGAAAACAAGAATAGAATAAAATAGAACAGAAAATAAAGGAATAGAATAGAAATTGAAATTAATTTGGTGTTATTTATTACAGAGGAAGAAGGGAAGTCTGTCTTCATTGCTCAGCTGTGCCATGCTGAGACCAAAGTGAGTCTCAGTGCTGACTCTCTATTGCCCCCTGCTGGGTGGAGAAAGAAGAATGTCTAATCCTCTCTCTAGCAGCAGCTATTGGCCACTGCTCCTTGTGACAGGAGTGTCATTGTAGTCACTCCTGTCAGTGAGGAATGAGACATGTGGCCAACTAGGCAGCACCCCCCCTCAACACAGCGCCCAGGGTACATGCCCACTCAGCTCCCCCCCTTGTCCTGGCTTCCTGTGATTCCTTAAATTGAAACAAGCTATTTACAGACTTAAAGGCTAAGTTCACCTTTTGCAGGTAAAACAAAATGTGCATTTGTTTGTTTTGTTTCTAAGGAGCCTGAAGAGCACTAAACACATGATCAGTAGATCGCATACATGGGGCAGAGGGCGTATATGCTGAACACGAAAAGATCAGAAGAACTTTTTACACCACTTCCAACTAGATTTTCTACCCCTTTTCATGGTACTACTGCACGGTAATAATGAAGAAATACATGGGTTGTTTTTTTTTTCATTTTTTAGAGACACCCTAAATATGGATGTTGTCCTATAATGTCAGTAAAACAAGATTAAACAACATGGCATGTGTAACAAAAAGATTGCATACCAAAATCCCGATTCTGGGAGTTCACGCATACCCCCTAGCAGTGGGGCATGGAGATAAGAAAGCCTCATTCCAGATCTCCTGGTGATGCAAAGATTAAAATGAATGATTATGTGGCTTCTAGCAAGAAGGATGGAACCAGATGTGGACTGGAATGTAGACCTAGGTCAAGGCATTTTGATCACGGGGTGCCACTGCCCCCCTAGTGGAAGACATCAACATACTTCCTGGAGGATGGTTGGGGTTACACCATGCTTCCTAGTGATTAGATAGGACAGCCCCTTATAAATTATCGATTATTGCTCATTGGACAGAGGACTACACAGGGCGGGCAGAGGGTGTTTGTGTGAGTTGTATCTGTGAGTGCTTTAAAATGCAAAGGCCAGCCATGCTTTCTCTCTCTTTCATTCCAGAGCCCAGCCAGATACTAAATTTCAAGGATGACCTTAACACATCATCTTTACTCTTTTATTTCTATATACTCTATAATATTCATTTAGATTTCTCTGCTGGTGTTTTACTTCATTTGTAAATAAATAAGACCTTGCTTCTTTCAGCTTCTCTATGTTTATTATAGCTAATATTGTTAGTACAGGTGAAACTCGAAAAATGAGAATATCGTGCAAAAGTTAATTTATTTCAGTAATGCAACTTAAAAGGTGAAACTAATATATGAGATAGACTCATTACATACAAAGCAAGATAGTTCAAGCCGTGATTTGTCATAATTGTGATGATTATGGCTTACAGCTCATGGAAACCCAGCCGCTCCTGAACAACAAACAACATCAGATGTGTCCTACCTGGGCTAAAGAAAAACAAACCTGGTCTGTTGCTCAGTGGTCCAAAGTCCTCTTTTCTGATGAAAGCAACTTTTGCATCTCATTTGGAAACCAAGGACCCAGAGTATGGAGGAAGAATGGAGAGGCACACACTGCAAGATGCTTGAAGTCTAGTGTGAAGTTTCCACAGTCTGTGTTGATTTGGGGAGCCTTGTCATCTGCTGGTGTTGGTCCACTGTGCTTTATTAAGTCCAGGGTCAACGCAGCCGTCTACCAGGAGATATTGGAGCACTTCATGCTTCCTTCCACAGACGGACTTGGCACCTGCCCACACTGCAAAAAGCACCAAAACCAGGTTCAATGACCGTGGGATTACTGTGCTTGATTGGCCAGCAAATTCACCTGACCTGAAACCCATAGAGAATCTATGGGGCATTGCCAAGAGAAAGATGAGAGACATGAGACCGAACAATGCAGAAGAGCTGAACGCCGCTATTGAAGCATCCTGGTCTTCCACAACACCTCAGCAGTGCCACAGGCTGATAGCTTCCATGCCACGCCACATTGAGGCAGTAATTGCTGCAAAAGGGGCCCAAACCACGTACTAAGTACATATGCATGCTTACACTTTTCAGAGGTCCGATATTGTTCTATGTACAATCAATCCTTGTTTTATTGATTGCATGTAATATTCTAATTTTCTGAGATTGTGGATTTGGGGTTTTCATGAGCTGTAAGCCATAATCATCACAATTATGACAAATCACGGCTTGAACTATCTTGCTTTGCATGTAATGAGTCTATCTCATATATTAGTTTCACCTTTTAAGTTGCATTACTGAAATAAATGAACTTTTGCACGATATTCTAATTTTTCGAGTTTCACCTGTATATCACTACCAACAACACTGGCATAGTTTAGCTATTGTAGCTAATTATAGGGACCGACAAGATAGTACATCACTTTATTCTAAGTAGGGGGAAATCCAAAACCCAGTCTGGGCCAACTTCCTTGTGAAAAGCTTTGAAACAGTGCTTCAAACCAAACCTAACTATGGTACATTTAAAACAAAGTGAGTTTAGACAATAGACTTAATCTATAAAAGTCTCTAAAAAATGAAAAAGAAAATGTATTTCTTCATTATTAACGTGCAGTAGTATCATGAAAAGGGGGAGAAAATCTAGTTGTAAGTGGTGTAAAAAGTTCTTCTGATCTTTTTTTACTTATTTCCAAAAAATATAATATCTTTGTATCTCTAACATAATCTATTTATGTAGAAAAAAAATTATATTTAGTAGTATTAATTTACCCCTCCCAAGCACCCCTTAATGTTTTACACTCACCTGTAAACACTCATGCTACGCACACATTGTGAGACCTCAGAAACCTAGACAGCTGATAGTACTGTAAAGTCTCCTGGCCAGTTCCCAACTTTTTCAGTTTCATTAATCCTCATGCATAAACCGTCTATCCTTCCCACATGGAAGAAAAATATATTTGAAATCTATTGTAAAAATATTCTTCCCAAATATATTGCCATATATTTGAAATGCTACAATTTTGGCCATATTCAATATATTTCAAAATATATTTCAATAAATATTCTATAGATATATATACTACATGCTGAAATGTGTTTTTATTACAAAATATATGGAAAATATTTTTAAAAATACATTTCAAATATACTGCATGTCTTTAAAAATACATATCTACATTTTTGGAATGCATTTACAAATATATGTAAAAATATGTTAAAATTACTTTTTTATATGTTAAAATAATCTGAAGAATATATAAAAAAAACATTTTAAAACTATATTTTTAAAAATATATTCTTCAGATTATCCTGCTAGGATACTTTACAGTGGTAGCTGTACAGCTCCCTGTGAGCCTCATAGTGTAGATCTGGAGCAGTATGGACAAGTGAGAATAATGTTTTTCGCAAGAGATGGTGTTGTTGATGGATAAATAAAAGGGTAGCCATTAAAAGGTATGGTTATCATTTAAGTCAGTATTTACTGTTTATATCATGATTAGAAAATGCAGTATTCTGTAATGAATCTGGAACACTGAGAAACTAGTGATGTGATTAAAGTTGAAAATAATGTTTGCTAAATATATGTATAGCCCCCTACTGATACATATAAGCTTTGCAAACCATGTTCCTTTTTATGACCTGTAATATTCTTTTCCAACTTCCTTTTGTATTAACAGGGAAATACTTCATAAAGTGACCCAACAGTGATAATGCTTCAATGAAACAGGCATTGCTCTCCTTCAATATGGCTTGTCACAATATTACCTCTGCCATGTCTAAATGAATGTAGAAATGTATATAATGAACACAGTGCCTGTTTGATTTCATCTGCCCTTGAGGGTTTAGTCGAGGCAGAAAATCTACATGAGCTTTTCAGAGATCTGTTTCATAAATCAACATCAGTGTTTGAGTTTCTGCTTGGTGAATCTGAAAACAAATCTGAAGTGACAAAAGTATGAAGAACACCATAAATGTGAAAATAAATCGGCTAGGTAGAAACCAGCCATTGTCGCGGAATAGTCTATTGAGAATATTCCAAAAATATATCAAAAGCTGCAAAGCTTGAAAAAAAAAATTGCACTTTAATTTATTGAACATCATCTTAACAAATGGTTTTGCTTCCTGAAAGCTTGTGATGGCTGATAATAAGGCATCTATGACACCAGAGATAGCTGTGGTCTGACTTTTTTATTTTTATTTAATGTGATGTGTTTTGTAAATAAGAATTTCTCTGATTTACAAAACAGTTACGAGCCGTTAATGTATTTCAAAATGTGTTTTGCAGCCACATAGGTAAATAGTCATGCCATATACATTAAAGACATATTTTATATAACAAAGCACAGGACTTCACACAGCTTGCCGTCCCTGTTATTTCCAGGGCACTAAATATTTATTTGTGCTTTTATAAACAAAATATGAGGGAAAAAAATCTAACTTCCAAAAGCCATTTGTTGATGAAAATAGCACCTGTACTATTGCATATGCATATAAAGTATATTCTTTATATTAAAGGGTAGGAAAGGTTATTTTTTTTAATTAAGATTTTAATGTATTTTAGCAAGCTGGTGCTAAGCCCAACTTAAAGTGGTTGTAAACCTCAGACATGAAATATGAACAAAGCATGTGGCCCTTTGCTAGCCTCTATCCGGCCTTTGGGGTACTATTCCCCCTGCTGAGGCACTATTCTTCACGGTGACACCAATGGTGGGGCACTATTCCTTCCCCTGATACAGATGATGGGATACTATTTTGCCTACTAATGCCAATGATGGGGCACTACTTCTCCTCCTACTGACCACCAGCCCTGAAGCCATCTTTATTCTCATTGATGCTGGGCCCAGGGCATTTTCTACCCCCACTGGCCACAATCCGGCCCTCTGAAAGACTGAAAGATAGTAAACTGGCCTTTGATTTGAAAAGTTTGGAGACCCCTGCTCTATAGAGTGCACTTGTCTCAATTAAGAGCACTAAGTGTCATTGCTGCTGCTTCCTTGCTCTGATATCAGCATGAGTAATTTCTGACACGCTTTCTGACACCCAGAGAAAAATGGTGACATGAGAAGGAGCTCCAGCAAATTCACAGCCTCAGTTCTGCTCCTATGAGCTGTGTGAAGGGGTGTGTGTCTCTTCACTCCAATCAACTGTCAGAGCTCTCATCACTGTGATCTGCAGAGTGTAATTTCCGTTCTCCACCTTTTTTCTGAACTCTGAGACAAGCTTTACTTATTCAGAACTTTGAACGGTGTTAGAAAAGAGAAGACTGCAACTTATATAGGAGGATTTGCTTCATCTCTGTGTATCGCCTGAGGCCATTCACTTCACTGGGTATACAGTATGTACGGGTTTACAACCACTTTAAGCTGGCCATACATGGATTGAAATCTGGCCAGCCCAGCGGGAACTATTGGTTGACTTGTGTACAACTTGTCTGTTGGCTTTTTTCTGAACAATTAGTGCCACCTGCCATAGTTGGGAACACTAACCATTGTGTTCTGCTGGAAGGGACACAATAGCACTGCAGGAGGGATTACCCCATCAACACTTCTATGCTGGAAGAAAATTGCATAATCTATGTCTTTTCTTACTGTGGATTTCAAGCTTTGTTTTCTTTGTCTGTTCAGCCTTACTCTATGAATACATAAATTACATTGTGGTTGGCCTAAAGTTATCTAAAGGAGGAGTTTGGGGTGACTTACAGTGATGTTCTTTATTTCCTGCTGAGCTTATCGCTACTAACAACACATTTGTTATTGCAAAAACTAAGAGAAATACTCACTTTCTGTGTCATCTTCTTTATCGGCATTATGTTTACATTTACTGCATAGTGCTTTAAGGCACTTATAAATGACCTGTACTGTGGAAGCTGACTATTGGTGAGATATTATTGAAGAAGCATCAGCCGGAGGACGCACAACTGCACAGCAGGGAGATGCCTTCACTGCAGGTCTTGAGGTGCAGATTGATCTTCAGCAAGAAAAACAGTAGCACAGTAGAAACATCACCAAATCTAACTCCAAATCCCCTGATACTAGCAATAATAGGCAATATTGCCTCACAATACAAATAAACAACTATAAGACTATGAGGCAATGCATAAGTACGGTCATATGTCAGAAGGGTCAATGCTATTTTTCAATGGGAAGTTTAAACAAAATGTAGATTTTGTGGGATAATAATTAAGCACAATTGAAAAAAAAAGAAAATCTTTGCTCCTTCAATTAAGGTCTACTTTACAACATGCAGTTTTGTGTCTATAGGGGCAAGCAAGCACCCTGCAACTTTGTGCAATGCATGCACTTGTGGCGGGCTAGTGCAGGGTTCAAGGGGTTAAAGCAGGCAGTGAGCCTGTCAAATGATCTCTCAAAGCTCTCTCTCTAAATATATATCACTCTTTTGAGATCAAATCTGGTGTGAACTAGCCCTATGGGTAAAGCCCTATAATGGCTATCCTTGCATAGATCCTTTGTCAGAAGAACAAAAACCATCAGCTGGGCATTATTGTAAATTGATGTGTCAAATAAAATATGTTTACAATAAGAAAACAACATTATCAGAAGGTAATTTCAACCATACTGTCCAAAAATAATTTGCTCACAATTCTGGGAATAAATGTGAAAGCAATTATATAAAGGCAAATGAGTTGTATTCATTGCAATGAAAAGACAAGAACTAATATTCCCATATTTTAATTTGAAAAGAATAAAATATGCATTAGGTATGCACTATAAGGCACTCATATCTATACATAGGAAGTGTGCATGAATAGACTTCAGCAAATGAATCCTTATTCTACCCCCACAACAGGTTTTTGTTTTTCAAATATATATGTTACCAAAAGATGTTACATGAATGCTTGTTCAAAATGGATGCATTACATTTTACAATGATGTAGACTATTCCATATTGTTGACATTTTAAATCTCCAATTATGATCTTAAGTGATATAACTAATCTATACAGAATTGAAGAAAATGTTAGTTTATTTTAAGGGCAAAATAAGTTTTGTCAGTGGACAGCATAGTTCAGTGAGCTTATTATTCATTGTCACTGTACAGGTACCATCTCTTTCAAACTGCTGCTGTGAAATAATCATCTGACCTGTGACTTTCCACAATGAAGAAAGGCCAATGTATCTGTTAATGTTGGATGGTCTTTTATTTTCCTAGCATGGTAAGAAGTCGTGCTGTGTCCCAATTATAGTGTCCAGGAAGCAATGTGGTTCTGGCTCACTTATTAAATGAGATATCTGAGGATACAGAGAAAGGCTACTTTTCCTTTTTTCTTTTGCCATCATGGCACATTCTTACAGGCCATGAGAGTGCAGAATAAAATGAACCTCCCCTACAAAGAACAGCAGGTTGCTGAAAGACATGTGCTTATTCTCAGCAATTTCAGACTTTTATGAGCAAAGTGTGGAGATGCAACTATTTAATTTCCAGTGTCCTAAAACTCTGGATAGATCTTGCCCCTGATAATTGGTTCCTGCGTTGCAAAAAAAGGAATGTATAAAACATCTTAAGAGTAAGCTCTCCGTAGAATTGCAATTTTAGACGTGTTTTTTTGCAAATTTGTGTAAAAAAATAAATGTTATACCTGTCAACTGCAGGATGATTAAATGGTAAAGCAACAAGGCTGAATCTCTATAGCAAGTAGGCTTAGAAGGTATCCAACCTGGTGGCCCTGTGATTCTCCTTCACATTTTTGAGGAAGATTTGCAATTAAGATGATGAGGCTGATTTACTATAAGAATGTTTTTAATAAGTTGAGTAAAGATTTACTTAAGTTATCCAAACATGTTTACACTAAACATAATCAAAAAAAGTAAAAAGTGCACTGTAAACTGTATCCTTTGCACCAGCTCCACCAATCCAGTGCTCCTGGCAACCACCACACCAATCGGCTTACCAGATCATTAGACCACAAAACATAAGAGGTCAAATATAACTTTTTACTGTATAGTTTTTTTATTGCACATCAGTACTTATTGCATATATGCACTTAATTGTTTATTAAATTAATTCAACAGCATTGGGGTTGATTTACTAAGTCTAGAGAGTTCAAAATCTAGTGCAGCTGTCCATGGCAGCCAATCAGCTTCTAACTTCAGTTTGTTCAATTAAGCTTTGACAAAAAAAAAACCTGGACATTGGTTGGTTTCTATGCAGAGCTGCGCCAGATTTGGCAGATTTTAGTAAATAATCCCAACTGCTTATGTTTAGTGTAAAATATTGGGCATTCACAGATATCAGTAAGGGCTACTGTTACCTTCATATATTTATTTTTTGATTGGTTTACACTAAGCACAGTTTATTTGTTATTTTGTGTTTTTTTTGGATCCTATTATGTTAACTGCAAATTCATATCTGTACATGATTGGGAATTCAAAGTGAACACAGCTGCAATTTATTGTGTGAAGTAACTTAACTGTTTTATTAAATTAGCCTCATTATACTTACATGTTTTAGTTCATTCTGCAGGATGTCTAGGGTCTTACTAAAACATAGGATGCTCTCTATTTTTTTACTGGCACTGCAAACTACTGTCAGTACCAACAGATTTTTAGAGAGCACAAATGAAGGCCACCTGGATCAGGTACAGTATATTGCAATCTTTTGATACCAGGCCCTAATTTTCCTCTTGAAAAGGGATGAGTTATGAACATTAGTGTGAGGCTAGCCCAATTTGTTAGCAGTTTGAGAAAATGGCAAACTATTGCTTCTGTTCATCACTATAGTGACTGTGACAGTGCTGTGCTTTGTCACTGTGTTAAAAGAATTTGGTGCCACCCAAGGTTTTCGCCATGGTGGTTGAGGGACCCTGGGATGTGTGTCTCATTTAGAGAAAGATGGCCTTTCAGTTTATCCAAGACTGGTAAATTCTGGTATGGGTTCTTGAGCCTGGAGACTTTGTAGAGTACAAACTACAAAGACAAAAAGGGTGCAAAGACCAAGTAGGTTAAAAGTACTAACTCTCCAGCACCTCAAAGGGGTTGATACCAGGGAGAGGCCAAGGAATCAGGTGTGTGAATGACCTATGGATAAAGTCCCGGAGATGCAGCCCTCCTCAGATGGAGAGATCAAAGAACTGGAAAAAAGCACACAGGTGGTGCAAGCACCTAGCGCATTATCCAAGGTTTATTAAAATGTTTAAAAAGACAAAAAACATACTCACAAACTTAGCGGATAGAAAATCCTGTATGGCCACAATGATGGCCAAAATGATGGCAGAGCTCCGAGGAAAGGGACATGTCCCCAAATCGCATTATCAGGCCAACCACACCACCAGTTGGACACTCTGCCATCATTTCAGCCATCATTGTGTGCTTTTTTCTAGTTTTTTGCAAAGACCTAGTGCATTACCTCCAGCACTTTATTAGAGGTTTAAAAATACCAATTATACTTACAAGCCAAATAGGATTAGTAGTGTATCAAAATGACAAAATCTAGAAGTCAGCTCTCTAAAGTCATGGAATAATACGGATGACAGACCAGCTGCCATGTTTTGAGAGACTGGCCTCTTTCCTCAGAGCAATGACTGGTGCACCCTCCACCTCAACCCCCATTCCAACACCACACCCACCACCCACTCGGGGGGGTGGAGGTGAGGGAAAGAGGGGAGCAGGCAGGGGGAAATAGGTAGAAAGGAAGTGCAGCCCACATTTGGTCACCAATAACAAGGATACAGAAATCCAGACAACAGAAATATAAAATGACATGTGAGGGCTAACATCAAAATTTTCATTTTGATATGCTACTAATCCTATTTGGCATGTGAATATAATTTGTGCTTTTTAACCCTTAACCACTTGCCCTCCAGATGATTTACCCCCCTTCCTGACCAGGACATTTTTTGCGATACGGCGCTGCGTTACTTTAACTAACAATTGTGTGGTCATGCAATGCTGCACCCAAATGCAATTTACATCCTTTTTTTCCCCACAAATTTAGCTTTCTTTTGATGGTATTTGATCACCTGTGTATTTTTTTATTTTTTGTGCTATGAACAAAAAAAGACCGACAATTTTAAGAAAAAAACTATATTTTTGACTTTTTGCTATTAAACATATCCAGTAAAAAAAATGTAAAAATCTAATTTTGTCATAAATTTAGGCCAAAATGTATTCTGCTACATGTCTTTGCTAAAAATTTATAGCGTTTACAAAAGGCGGTATATATATTGTAATTTTTTTTTTTTACTAGTAATGGCGGTGATCAGCAACTTACAGCGGGACTGCGGTGGGCATACTGACACTGGGGGGGGGAACTGACTTGCTGTCACTGACATCCCCAGTGACACCAACACAGTGATCAGTGCTAATAAAAAGCACTGACGCTGTACTAATGGCACTGGACAGGAAGGGGTTAACATCTGGGGCGATCAAAGGGTTAAGTGTGTGCTGTGTTTTGTGCTTTACACTGTAAGCACATTGCTTTGTATGGCTCTGCTATGCAGAGGAATCATCGGCCAGGACCTGTTGATTACAGCTGAGGCAATGAATGGCGCATGCGTGCCACCTATCCAGAGCTGCAAAATCATGTATATATATATGTGATTTTGGGCACCTGTGGCACCCTGTAGCAGTATATCTGCTATAGGGTGGCGCGGAAGCCGTTAAATAAAGTGCTTGAGGTATTGTGCCCTTTTTGTCATTGTTGTTCGTTCAGTACTGGATTCCTTGATCTGAGGGGAGCAGCACCACCTTAACCATCCAGCCCGAGTTGTACAGTAGCCATGGTATTTGCATAATTTCTGGCAAGCTTCCCTATGGTATCTGAGCACTAAAGTGTCAAGTTAATATTGTTCCAAGCTAGAGTATTTAGTAGGATTAAAGCAGTTGTAAAGGCTCACAGTTTTTTCACCTTCTATGCACAGCTGTGCCCCCCAGCTCCCTCAATACTTACCTGAGCCTCATCGCATCCAGCGATGTGAATGACAGCCTCAGCTGTCCTGGGTCTCTGCCTCCTCATTGGCTGAGACAGCAAGTGGGAGTCATTGCTGTCAATCACATCTAGCCAGCCAATGAAGAGAGAAAGGGGGTGGGGCCAAGCCACAGCTCTGTGTGTGAATGGGCAAACAGAGCAGTGGGTGCTCCCATAGCAATCTGCTTGCTGTGGGGGCACCCAACAGGAGGGAAGGGTTAGGAGAGCCTGCGGGGGGCCCGAGAAGAGAATGATCCGGGCTGCTCTGTGCAAAACCACTGCACACAGCAGGTAAGTACAGACATGTTTGTTACTTTTATATTTTATTATACAAGCATTTTAGTATAAGGGCTGACTATGGTTCAGGGATCCATCCTTCTAAGGACACTGTTGTACTGCCAGGGGGAAGCAGGTGCCTGGACACAATAGAGACAAGTGTCTGTCTGCACTGACCAGGCCGTCACCTGGAGTTACAGTTGCTGCAGGAGTAGCATGTAAACACTGCATAAGCAAACAAAGGATTTCCCTGCACACTTACCGACCAGCCTACAAAACAAACAAATTGGCCATCTAACAGTTTGAAAAACTGTTAAAAACAGGATTTTTTGCATACATTTGCAAATATATGCGTAAGCCACAGTGCCCGTGCCAAGGGACTTCTGTATATCTGTTGTCCTAACTCTAAATTTCCAGATTCTCCATAGTAGGAGCACATATAAGAATGGATAGATTAGGGGCCGGTATGCCTGGAGGTTGCCAACTACAGGCACAGGGATGCACGTGATGCCCAGCAAGAGCACAGTGGAAATGAAGGCACCCTGCACCTAAATCATCCAACTGTACAAAAAAGTGGCAACCACCCCAATCTATAACTGACCACACAGCAAGGTGCATATGGAAGGGCAATGAACAGCATAAACAAACAAACAAAAGATATCCCTGCAAGGTGCTTTATGATCTTCCTAATATGGGATCAGTGCCTCTGGTAAGGAGTTTACCCTACATGTTGGTGGTGTGATTTCCTGGCATCCTCTATTCCTGCTGCACTGAATGCTCTCCGTCTTACACTTTGAAGTGTGTCTTTCTTTTCTTTGGGATTTTCCATCTTGATTTTGGACTGTCCGCCAGGATATTTATCCATTTGTACAGACATTTTGCACATTTGTTTTCTTTATTCATCTTTATTATTTTTGTTTGCAATATAGAATAACATATCTTTATTTATGCATTTTTATTTATTATTGTTTATGTACATTTGTCCATCTGAAAGTGTATATACACTTCTTTATGTTCATTTATATTTTGAGAGTCAAGTACTGGGTTATATTATATACACCTTAACCTCCCTAGCGGTCTAATTATGTCAATATTTCTGTGCTCAAAGCGGTACATTTTTTTTGCCTGAAAATATGTTGTTTTTTTTATTGTAGGCCTGTAATTTTTAGGAATAACTCACTGAAATCTGTCCGAACAAGTCTAGTAAACATCTCGGGTATGATAAAATTTGAAACACAAAATCATAAATTATAATATAATAAATAATCATAAAAAATAATAATAATATAATAATAATAAATTAAATTCAATAATATAATCAGACCAAAAACACCGAAATTTGCAATATAGCGCCAAGTTTGCACATCACTGAGCTTAATTGCAAAATCGTTTTTAGTGTCTGATGACGAATTTCCCCACGAATCATTATCAATTCTGCAAGTGGTTCTAATTTACTATCGCTGTTCTCTAGCTGGTCTAAAACTGCTTTTGACCTAAAGGGACGCTTTTTGGACGCCATAGACATTTCTCAGTTTCCAGGCAGAAAGAACAGTAAAAATGCAGGCAGGGCACAGGACAAAGCACTAGGAACAAGATGTATGTGAAATGGTTTGATACAGTAATGTTTTACTATGTGATACTATGTGTATTTAGTGAATGTCACTTTTTAACATTGTTAATTTCCCGTCCGGTTCCGTCCCCCGTACATCCCATATATCCCAACTCTCACACGGACCGGCACCCGGAAGACGGATGCCGGCATCGGCCGGAGGAGATGGCAGGGGACACTGCAGGGGGGACATCGCAGGAGCAAAAGACAAAGTAAGTGCAAGAGGGAATCCCTGAGCAACGCTGCAGGGTAATCCCGAGTGTAGCTCGGGGTTACCGCTTTTGGTACTGAAAGTTAACCCTGAGCTACACTCGGGAATACCGCCAGGGGGGTTAAAGTTGAAGTGCTTTTTAGCTTATCATTGTCCATATACTCATTTGTCCAATCTGTATGTATAGACAATCTTCTATGTTTATTTTTATTTTGTAAGCAGAGTATGGCATTACCCATGCTTTAATGTTTGAATGCTTTTTAAACATATGGCACAATTTTATTTGTGTTTATATTTGGTTTCCAATTTTATTTTGATTTAGGTTATTGCATGTATTAAGTTTACACTATTATTATTTCCTTATAAAACAATATGATTATGTTTGATATAGTTATATTGTACAGTATGTACAATTGCACTTTAGGATTTTTAATAGACAGTGATCCCACAATGGAAACCAATCAGATTCCAGTTTTTTTGTCAAAGATTAATTGAATAAGCTGAAGTTAGAAGCTGATAGGCTACCATGGACTTGACACTCTCCAGTTTTAGTAAATCAACCCCATTTCATCTCTTTCTACTCACAGATGTTCTGAAGACAATGAGATACAGGAAGGTGTGTCACAGGCTTTTCAACCATGTGATTGAGAGCCTTTCCTACTGTCTCCCATTTGTCATGTGAGTGACAGCATGGTCACAGTGCTGGGGGAACATGACTGAGCAAGTTCCTGACACAAAACTTATTTTTTACCATATATGTGGCAACATGAAGCATGACCCATCTCAATGCTGCCAAAAATATGCATATGGCTGGCAGGAAGTGGTTAATTTAGTGTTTAAATGTAAACTAATCAAGTTGCCCTTAGATATTGATTGCATGCTTTTGTTTTTTTTTTAACACAGAAAAAAATGTAAGATTCAGCAAACTCTGTAAGCAGTTAAAATGTAACTAAAATGCACTGCATAGCTTTCAGAAAGAAAATAGGTTCTTGTGAATATTGTGCAAGGACAGATACAGTCCAATGTGTGGCAGAATTGTCCAGATCATGCAGAAATTTTCTAACAATGTGGAAAGCCTCTTTACATAGTACCAGCTGCTTCCCACCATTAGGAGGTCTCGTTTTGCGCTCTATCATAGCCCTAAAGAACCAAGTGCTTGCTTGTAGTTGCTAGCTTTTTTCTCCAGCTAGGAAGGATTTCAGCTAAACCATGCATTTTTCAAACTGAGATAAGTCATGCAAATGTGACATTTTGTGCTGCTCACACTTTAACACTTTGTTAACCAAAAAATACTTTATCACCCAAGTGTCATATTGGGTGGTGAATCAAAGGCAGGATCTGGATAGTAATGGTCTCCACTAAAGACCTCACACAAGCAACTACATCTAAATACAGTTCAAAAGGAATCTTTCATCATTTTTCTATGTTCATGCACATATTATCAGCTTGATGTTATAGGTTAGCATTTTTTAGGGTTAATTACTGAAAGAAGCAAGAAAATGTAGTATTAAAAAAAGCATTTTCAAAGCCATATCTATCTTGGACTCAACTGGCTTATTTAACAAAGCTTTCCAAAATGAGGCCACTGTCTGCAAGCTATAATAACAGAGGTCTGCAAAAACATTATTTTCAAGAGCTGTTTTGGTTTTTCCACGTAATCTTTATGTTTTTTGGTGTGCTGAATCTGAAAATGACCTCCATTTTGTCATAGATCATCACGTTTCCTGACAATATAGGTAACTATGTTAAATAAGGCAATACCTCAAAATAAATGGAAATAGATGTATAAAATTAAAGTTTTATTACAATTTTTTCATGAAAATCCTTTTTTGAACTGAAATGAGCTCACCTACACACATTAAACTCGATTCTTCTTCCTCTTGGTACATTTACGCTTGTGAGTAGCATCTGGAATGTCTCTCTGAAGCATCCAACAGTAGTCTGCCATCATTGTAATGCTCCATTTTCCCTGGTATCTCCTTTCCATCTCTTTAATGTCTTGGTGGAATCGTTCACCTTGTTCCTTACTCACAGCTCCCAAATTTTAAGGAAATTAGTCAAGGTGGGACTGGAGGAAATGCACTTTCAAACTGATCAGGCAACCTAAAGCTTGAAATGCTTTCAGCATTCGTCCGACGATCTTTTTGTAGTGAGGATCTTTGTTATTGCCTAAAAATTTCTATACGACTTCTTTAAATGCAATCCACCCTTCTTTTTGAGGATCCGTCACGGTATTGACAAACTCTTGATCAACTATAAGCCCTCTAATGTCTGGTCCAACAAACACACCTTCCTTCAATTTTGCCTCCGACAGGCCTGGAAACTTGGTGACCAAGTATTTGAAGCATTCTCCATCTCTTGGAAGTGATTTTACGAATTGCTTCATCAATCCCAATTTTATGAGGAGAGGGGGTAGAAGAACTTTATGGGAAGGTACCAAAGTTTCTCGGAGGACTTTTTTTTCACCGACTGTTAGCACCCTCAGCTGCTTCTTGGTCCAGTGATTTTGTCAGTCTCGACTGTCCCATAGACACAGAAAACAAGGGTATTTGGTATACCCAGCTTGTTACCCGAGCAGCATGCACAAGACCTTCAAGTCCCCACACACTTGCCAACCATGGTCTTCATATTTAAGTTTACAAAGAACCAATTCCAAGTTCTCGTAGGTTTCCTTCAAGTATACGGAATGACCTACAGGTATGGAAGCGTAAAAACCACCGTAGTGGAGTAAAACTGCTTTGTGATTTCTTTTTGAAGAATCTACAAAAAGATGCCATTGCTCTGCATCATATTGGATTTTAAATTGACCCATCAGACCTTCGACATCGATGCAATAAACCAACTTGTCTTCCTGGGTGAAGTAAGGAACAAACTCCTTTTCACGATGTCTGAGCCATGAAGATGACACTCCTGGCAACAATAAATTCCTGCTTTTCAGCCTTGATCCGTGTAACTCAGCGGCATCTTTGGGAAGATTCAAGTCTCTTACCAAATCATTCATCTCCTCCTGAGAAAACAATTTTGGTCTTGTATCATCTTCAAAGTCAGAACTTGATTCGTCATCTGGTTCAGGTATGACTTGGGTACTGGTATATCTGTGACATGGGGGATGGGACGAATTGCTGAGTGAAGATTGGGGTATGAAATGGAATGCTTCCATTTGGAATTAAACACTTTCACATCGCATTTTATATCTTAAATGCACTTATGTGAATTAATTAATAGTAATTTGGACTTTAAATTTGGTTAAAACCCCATAATATAAAAAAAATGTAAAAAACTTGATAAATTTGAAGACAATTTTGCAGTCTTGGAGTTTTTTCAAGATTTTATTTGTTTTCAGCACACCAAAATACATGGAAATTAGATGAAAATAATCAAACAGCTTTTTAGTCGCAGACCTGTGTAATCGAAAGAAACCAACCTGTATCTCTCCATACTGCCTGGAACTACTCTAAATTCTTTCTCCTTCCTTGTGAGAAGATTTTACACCCCAACCCCACTCCTTTCTCATGTAACAATTATATACCCAGTGCCCAAACAAACTCTTGGCATGGTAACATAAGAGAATGAGCCCTTTTTAATGCAAAATGCCTCTATTTACATTCATGCAGTAAGACACAGGAAACCTGAGCCATAGCAGCCTGCAAATAATAATCCTGAAGGCACACATGAAGGGAGAGGAGGTAACCGGCTGCCAACACTTTTCAGACAAGTTAAGCTCCTTTCTCAAAAGGCCTTGTAGATGACAGCTTGCTAGTGTGAATAACTGGACTGGAAGTAGCCCTCTGCACAACCTCTAGGCACTCTAACGATATTCCCTAAATGAGTTCTTCCACATTCACAGGTGAGTGGATTATGTTTTTCAGTCTTTATTAAACCTTTGATACCACTCACACCTTTTTTTGCCCTTTCTGTTCCTATCCCTGTATCAGCTGGATCCTCCCAAGATCTACAATTTTGGAGCTGCAGTCAGTGATTAGTGGCCATCTACTGGATTTTAACCATTCCCATGTAGTGGGAATGCGTATGTTGGGTGCACAATCATATCATTATGCACAAGGATGCACAAGGATTGCCGAACATTATAATGATGCTGGCAACTCCAATGCAAACAATATTTTGAATGTCTCTAGATATTTCATAGATGTCCATTCTGCCAATATGAGTTTTTTTCAAATTTAGTCGCATTGAAAGGATTAAAAAAAAACACAGAAGGAGGGTATATGCATCACACTTTGTTAGAAACAGAGGTTTGCAAACTAGAATCTCCTCATTGGGTCTCAACCAAGTTGGGACTTTGATCTATTTGTCAGTTAGAACTATAATCATCCCTGTTTCTTTTGTCTGTGTTCTGTGGTGCCCAGTGATGTTTGTACCCATGGTCTATTTTATTTTAACTTCCACGTGTAGAATCTTTGTTTGTTACTGTCTTTTGTTTGTTTGGTAATTCTTGAATTTTATACATATGGGTTCATACTCTCTCACTACAACTGATGACTCTAACACTCTAGGATGTTTTGGTCCTTTGTGTAATTGCTGTTTGTTGGAGACATTTTAATATCAAATATTCAGTATTGAATGTTTTATGTTTTTCCAGTGTGACTTTTATATTTATGGTGAGTATATTAACAGCTCACCAGACTTGTACTCCCCAATCTTTTCTCATACATTTGCATGTGTTTATATTTGCTCATGTATTATGGTACAAACTAATTTGTATATTTTAGGTATATCGTTGCTGTTTTTCTTTCTTCTTCTTTTTTTTTTTAAATAAATTGCTTACAAAATGCTTCATATGGCTGATTTTAATTGGTTTAATTAATTGATCTAGCTTGGAGGGAGGGGGGTTGTATATATGCATGTTTTTTTCCTGAGAATTTCATGACTATGAGTAAGGCTATAAGTCAAAACGCGTAAGCCTTTGCATTTTCTGTATGCCACCGGCAATAATAAGATCATCACATTTAGTTTTCTATTCGTTCTTCTCATGTTGTGTTCGGGTGTAGGAAGAAACCACAAACCATGGCACTGTCTGCTCACTGCCTCGGGAAATCTGTCTGGGTATTGTCTCTCTCCTCATTAATCATTCCTATACATCTGAGGCTCTTCATTAAGAATATAGTATACAGTAAAGAGTATTGATGACCTTGAAGTGGTTTTTGACTATTTTTTTACATTTCCTTTCACTAGCATAATGGTGGTAGTATGTTCTTTGGTTGCATTATAACATATTTTAAATTGGACTGATTAGGATACTCCATGTCATGCAGGGCAAAAAGGATATGAGGCCATGCTGAGGAGAGTCCAGTGAAGGCTTAAACCTCTGCAGAATTCTCCTGCACTCTCTCCTCTACTTCCAGCAGCATCCTTAGCAAGGCATTTGTCTCTTCTGCAGCAAGAGAAAAAAAAACACCATATGCAAAAACAACATATGCGCTATATACTATTTCTCCCAGGAGGTAATCCCATCTCTTCCCCAGCATGTGGAATGTAATGTACTGTATCTGTGTCACTGGATATGACATTTGTAGGGTACACATGATCACAACAATCATGTGGTCCAGTGATCCTAGGCAGTGATGCAACATAACCTTCACAGCGCACTGAGTTAATCCTCTGTCCACAACCTGGTGGTGCAGTGGATCATCATGTACCATAGGAGGTCCTTCATTAGGCCAGAGAGATTTTTTGTGTTCACTCTTCAGAACTGTAGTACCAATATCAGCTGCTTGCTATGCACCTAATCTGTAATACCCTCAAGCGCTGGAACTAAATGTTGACAATTTAAATCCTCCAAAAGGAGAAGCACTGCTTGGATAACCCAAAGTGTTCCTCAAGCCAGTTCAATTCCTTCATGATGATGCGCATCATGCCAAATGCATATTGGCTGAGCTGCAAACGTCACTTCTGGTCCTTCTCCTTTGAAACTTCTGGTGGCTGGAATGCACGCTGTCCGTGGCACAAACAACAGTGAGGGATAATGGTCCCTCTAGTGAGCTGTTTATGTTGGTGCCCCTTCTGACACCTAGTCCATGTGAGTGTATATAGTTTGCTACTTTATTCCACACACTATTAATAAAACATACTGCACTATGAGCATTTATTTTTTGGGCTTTTTTCTGAGATTGGCTTGACAATGAAGGTGGTGTACTAGGGAGTCTACGAATGTATTGTCTGCATAAATAAGCAAATTTTCTATCAGGACAGTCATAGGATTTGATATTAAATGCCTGCTGGCTACTTTGGTGGCCAATTAGATCTGGTGAGTGTGCAATTTATCTGAACACATTGGTGGAGCACTGTTGATTTCAAACATCTTCACATTTTTTTTAGCACAATAATATGGTGTTTTGGGATTTTTACATTATCAATGTTTGGATTTTTAAATCATATTTCACTTGTTATTTTGTTTCATATATTTTGTATTTTGCACTATGTATGAATAGCACCTACCTTCATTGATTTGTTTACATTTATAGTGTTAATTTGCACTTAAAGGGGCAGCTGCCTGAAATTGATGTGTTTATTCAGGAGACATAGGTTTATGGAGTAGTGCGTTCATATAACTGCTACCAGGTGTTGATTTAGCTTATAAAGCTAAAATGGTGCAACTCTGCACTCTGTTAATATACACCACAGTCTCGAGTATGTTGAATGGCTTTAGAATGGTGTCTACCCATGGGAGAACAATCCTCTAACATAATTCACCCTCTTAAGGACTTAATTGTATAGACCTAATTAAGCTCTTGACAGGGTGAAACACTTTGGCAGAAGCCATTTGACATACTTGTGACAGTGGTGTACATCAACAGAGTGTGGAGACACAACATGTTGTTGTAGACTAAATATTATCAATGTTGCAAGGGTTACTACAGCAGAAGGTGCATGGACAGGCTCTGGGGAGCCTTTCACTATGTCAGTGGCTCATCATTTAGGATGGGTGCATCATTTTGGTACTGTGACGAGCCTGAGATCATTGATACAATCCTTCTCACTACTGCAGGCAATTTGTGGCAAATGGATTTTTTATGCCCAAATGCTTGCACAAAGAACCCAGAAATGGGGTCATCAAAAAGAGCAACAACTTTGGGTCATTAAAAAGACCCCCTACAGTGACCAAATCCTCCGATTCCTGAAAAAAGCTATTGTATAATTAATTGTTAATAACATTCAATTGCAATATGACTTGTGTTGCAATTGATACGCTGTATTTTTTTAAAATTTGCTATTTTTTCCCATAGAAGTGGAGTTACCCTTTAACTCAGGGAAACTATTAAGCTCCCTTTCTGTCTGCCTTTTCACATGGAGTCTTATCTAGTTTAAACCAGAAACAAAGTGTGAAAATATATAGAATCTTCTGTAATCCCATGTGATAGGCTCACTATTAGCTACGTTTACTTAGAAAAGAAAAAAATCATATTTACATAGTAAAAAAACATAAAACATAAATTATAAGGTCCATTTCCACTTTTGTGCTTTAAAGGCATGCTTTCTATCGCACTAAAATGCATGCGTAGTGATTACTCACAATAAAGATAGTTTGGGAATATAATAATGTGCTACCTACTGTTTTCTGGTGCTATATGGCCATTAAAATAAATAAAATAAAGTGCCTGTCCTTGTACCCAGTGGGATTTATTTACTACAGCTAGAGAGTGCAAAACCAGGCTCACTTCTCCACTGAAACCAATCAGCTTCTAACCTCAGCTTGCTCAATTAATCTTTAGCAATAACACCTGGAAGCTGATTGGTTTCTATGTGGAAGTGAGCCTGATTTTTCACTCTCCAGCTTTAGTAAATAAACCCCAGTGTGGCAGAGTGGCATATTTTCCACAGCTACCCTCTTCCTGTCACTGGTTGTTAACCACTTACCGACCTCATAACTTAGGAGTACGGCGGCAGAGTGGCTCTCCTGTGCCGGATCACATATCTAGTATGTGATCTGGCACTTGTGGGTAAGGCGTGCATGCCACCGGAACGCTTACTATGTTGTGATTAGTCACAGCACAAGTCGATCTGCAGGTGCCGGCCAATAATTGACCACTGTCACCCGCTAATCGGCGAGGAGGAAGACAGGGCAGAGCTCTGTCAATGTAAACTATATAGATCTCTGTCCTGTCAGTGGGTATGTGCTGGCTTTTGTTTCCCTGCAAAGCAGGGAATAAAAACAGGCACCTTACAGTACACACAT